>NC_134701.1:257298422-257943422 GCF_043290135.1 Rhipicephalus microplus
CAATTGTAGGCGCAGTTCATGGCAAGCTGTCTGCTTTAATTACGCACAGAAAAAAAAAGCAAATATCATTGATAATTCCTCCATGCAACATTTGCAATCCCTGTTTAGTAAGTGCCCTCTGTGCAACCCATCCGTGTGTAAACTTTTGTTTGCCTTGTTGCTTAACTTTTCGAGAGTAGATTGCTTTGGCAATATCACCATTCGCCTAGCCTCACTAGTTTTCCCAGTTGAGAACGCTTGTCTGCGGATGAGTGTCGTGGCATATTAGTGGCGCGAAAAATTACTTCTACGAAGAGCTCAGATGCCGGGTCACATGCCCCGCAACCCAAGAACCCCTGAAGCAGCACAGTGGGTGTGATGAACTCTGCTGATAAGCAAAAACGACTCTCCAACAAGCGATTGCTAAAGAAAGCTGCTTGGAGTCTCGGCTCATCGCTTCATCGTGTTTTCTTGCAGACGTCTCGTCGTGTGCGCTCCGCTTTCTCTATGTTGGCTCCGCGTGTTTTTCCAAGCCGTATGATGAAACATAAGCGTTGTGAAACACTTTGCGTTAGAATTGAATCAAGAAAGCCGTTCGCCCTGCACACTAATTGTCGTACTGAACTGACTTTTACTAGGTAATTGATTCTTGTGATCTTTGTAATTTGTGTCATCTCAGGTGTTTTTGTGCAATGAACACTTGAGTACACTTAAACAAAGGAATACTTCGTTTTTGGTAACACCAAATAAGAAAGAAGTATTGCTTTTTGTTGAATTGACTGTCCGGGACTAAAAATTGTATAAGACATGTACACGAGCTCCAACCAACCCGCTAGTCCTCTTTAGGAACTACAGCCAGGCATTTATGAGCTATTGAATTATGTTGATAATTAGTGCAGGCAGTTGCACGGAAAACATGCCATATTGCCTAATCAAACGTTAAGTTAAAAAATTGAGTAGGGTCGTACTCAACGACATGTTTCTCTTTTTACCTGCTGCAGACTTCCAAGGCCTACTTCTGGAAAATCGTAATTTCAAATAAAACAAAAAAAAAGGTGTTATCCCTGACGTTTCTACTGCATGTGCGTTGGCTTGCCACATCTGGCTGAAACCCTTCGCTGCTGACTGCTGATTATTGCCTTCTTGCTTCCGCGCGGACGGACTGGCCACCTCTAACATTCACATGTGAAAGGTTTCAAAGGCAAAAATTGGACAAGAGTTCTGTATCATCCAATCGAAGGCGCAACTCATGAGCGCTGACAGCCGGGAAGTCTGTAACGCTGCAGCTTCCAAAATTCACATCTCGCTCAGTTTACTTGTTCGATGCATTTCTTGAAGTGTGTCCAAAAGAAGGCGCTTTAAGGTTGATGGCGTGTTTAACTTCGTCAATTTTCACCTGTCTCTTTTTGCGTTGATCACGTGGCTCATTAGCCGAGTAACTGATTACACTACCACTAGCTGCTGCGTTAGTCCACCTTGACGATAGACTCTTGTCCGAGCAGTCAGTGATTGAATGCCAACACTAGTCTTCGCACCGAAAATCAGTCAATGCCTTATTGGACTTCTTGCATGGTATTGGCATATATATGATATAGGCTATAGCACCCCAACTCTTGTTCATTTTTTAATACGTTTATTTTTTTCTTTGTTCACCTTCTCATCACGATTCTTCTTTTCCCCTCAATTTAATGCAGGGTAGACAACCGGATGCTATCATTCTAGTTGACTTCCCTGCCTTACTCTCTATTTTTGCTCTCTCTCTCTCTATACCTCACGTAGGAATATATTACAATAAAAGCGCAGAAAAAATGTTAGTTATACTGTCATTACACTTTCTTTTCTCAAAATTTATGCTTCTGAAAATGTCAACCATAATATAAGCCAAACAGCCAAGTTTCCTGCATTGTAAGCCGTTGCTTTTTTTTACAGCTTCGCTTTGTAGCTCCCTAATAAGACCTCCTTGTACCGATGGCATACGTAACTAGGCGATGACACTTTTGTTTATAATTGATTGTATACAGAAACTTCTGAAACCATTAGTAATGTTAGCGTGCAAAAAAAGAAACCTTTACCGTACACATCTTCACATTCTAAGGTAGTAATGAGGGCGATTGCGTCAATGTGTTTGGAGTCTGCACTGATGAGGTCGTGCCCCCATAAGAGGCTAACGAGCTTCCGTGCTCAGATTGGACAGCTAAAGGCTGCTCGGTTGCCGCAGTCTGTGCTGGCAGCGGGGGTTGAAACCCTCCTAAAGAAGCTAAAAGGACGCTCGCGAAAGCCGTGGCTGAAATACACACCCAGTGTGCGTGAGAAGCCGCTATTGTTACCCTACTTACGCAGGCTAACACACAAACTGAAGAAGGTTGCCAACCGCCACTGAGTTGGCATGGTGTTTTCTGCACCCAAGAAACTTTCGAGGTTGTGCTCGCGAACTTCGAGCGGCGAAAATCGCGCTAGCCTGTGTAGTAAGAAGCATGCCAACCCGATGGTGCAATGCGATGTGGGAGTGGTGTACGAGATTCCGCATACGTGCGGTAATTCCTATGTGGGCCACACAGGCAGCTGCGTGAACGACCGTTTACGGAAACACCAGCTGTCAATATTTGCCTGCCCAGTGCGCAGCCTGCGGCTGTGAAGCCCTATTTCAGCAGACCAAGATACTGAGTCGGAGCAGAAACACGTGTGCTCGTGACAAGTTGGAAGCATTCTTCATTAACACGAAAAGTGATGGCTGTGTAAGTGAGGCCTCAATAGCGCTCTACGGTGCAGATATGTCCTTTTGGATCAATAAAGTGCGTCAGCATGTGATGTATACCTGGCGCGTCTGCGCAGCTATGTTCGGTTTCTCTATTTAACCGACAATATACAGTCAATAGAAAAGTTGGTAGTTCGCGCTCGACCTGTTTAAGTGTTCCTTCTTCATGGTGTCTTTTCTTTATTTGCGCAATGTCTTTCTTTTAAATAATGAACCAACTAGCCCCTCAAGACGCCCTGATCAATGTTTTTTGAAATTTTCTTCTATCTCTATCACTAGCAGTTTCACTATTCGCATACACATATGCATGTGAAAAAGTATGGAAACAAAATGCTAATGATGGTGGTATTATGCTTTCCTTTTTTCAAAATTTATGCTTCTGAAACAGACAACTATGCGCCACACAACGTTATAGCTGAGTCTGCCGCATCGTGGTAACGTCTTCTCCACGGAACAGCTCTGTGTAGCTTCGAAAGACAATAAATAAGTGAACAAGGAGAGACGATAAAACGTGGAGATTTCTTCTAACTTTGGACATCGCTTCTGCGCATGGGGCGAGAAGCGCTATATGCAATGCCGGAGGAGAGGAGCATGGGGGCGCAGTTGAAGATGAACGCCCAGACAAAAGTGGGTGAGGACGGAAGCGAGGATGGCGGTAGTGAATAGCAAGCTTGAGGGTCGACCGAGAGCACTTTCCTAAAAGACACCCCTGAGAGCACTTCGTCGGTGTCGAGGCGAGTAGCGTGATTTTGGCTGCAATGCTCTCGGGAAGGCCACGCGCATGCACGAGAATAAAAATAATAGATGCTCGAAAAGTGTGGCCGATTTTGCTGTTATGTGGCAGAGATATGTGCGAACTTTTTCTTGCGCGTGCCATCTGAGGGAAAGAAAAAGAGAAGCACAGCATACCCACGGAGTGAATGATGAGTGAGGCGAAGCGTCCATCAGTACGTTTGCGCTTCCGTCCGTCCATGCGTCCGTCTATCTGTCCATGCATCCATCCGCGTGCCCGTCTGTGCATCCATCCGCCCGGCCATGCGTCCATCCGTGCGTCCGTCCCTGCGTTCATCCATGCATCTCTCCGCCCGTCCTTGTGTCTGTCCATGCGTCCGGCTGTGCATCTGTCTATCCATCCGCGCATCCGTCCGTCTGCGCGTCTGTTCATCCATCTGTCTGCTTGTCTGTCTGTCCGTACGTGCGTCCGTTCATCTAGTGAACACTCGAAGTACCTCCATTTCGCGTCTTTTCATCGTGATCGTAGTCGCGTGATCGTCTTTCTCTTTCCCCTGTGGCACATACCCGCTCTCTCGGGTATGTTCCACTGGCGGTTACGCACAGCGACAACAGGGGAGGCACAAGCCACGCCATAAAGCATCGCTCCTAAAAGAAGGACAAAGTAAATAACAGTTAAATGAAATTATCAGGTCGTGAGGAGTCGACCATTCATCGCAGCTACACTTATCCGGAACGTTTAAAAGTTCCGGATAAGTTTTTTAGAGAACGTTATTACTGTGCCCGCAACGTCAATAACAAGAGTAACTATACAATAATAATTCCTCAATCTACTTACAAAGCAGGCAAACCAGACTTGCGAATTTAGCGATTCCGGCACCCCGGGTATCACACTACTATTCCACATGTCGGTACAGGAACATCCGATAGCTACCACACTTTGCCTGTGTTCATAATTACACTGTAAGCAAAAACTATCCGAGTTTGCGGTTTTTCCGGCTCATGACCTCTGAAAACTCTCTCGGGTTTAAAATTACTACCTCGCGTAGGAGTAAAAGATGGTACATGACATAGTTTTACCACCACCTCTCAGGCAAGTAGTAAAAGGATGTCAAAATCCAGTTTTACCACTTAGGGAGTTTTCTATCACGTGATTTTTAACCTGCGTTTCAGAGTTTATTACCACGTGACTGCAGGGTGCAGCTGCTTCGGCGGCTTTTGCCCCATACCCCCCTTGTGACGCTCTCAGTGAATACTGAAGGTACGCGGAGCCCACAGGTGTTTTTTTTTTTGTTTTTTTTTGCATCCCCGTGCCTCTGGACTGACCTCGAGTCAGCGCACTTTTACTGGAACTGGGGGCAGCATAAGCACAACAACTGAGAACAGCATTCTTTGAACGAAAAAAAAAAGACGGGGGGGGGGGGGGGGCTCTCAAAAGAGAAAAAAAAAAGAAAGAAAACCTGCTGCGGAAAGCTGTCCTGCATATTTTCGCAAAATGTTGCTTTTGCTTGGCGTTGGCCTTGGAGACAGACAGTGCAAGAAGCTCAGTATCTGTGTGTCTGGTTGGGCAGATGGATCTCACGTGTTTCCTACATCACCGAGCGACCGTGCTCTTCCGAGCGCCTCCGAACCTGCACGTCCCGGATATCTCACTTCCAAGCCAAATCGTGAAGATCTGCCAGTGGTAACAAAATCAATCTGGTGTCATCGTCCGTGCTTGCCTGCTGGAGAAGCAATTAGCAAAATGCTTCACTCTGTCGTCGTCACCGAGCCGTGGCCACTAGTGACCAGTGGGAGTGTGTCGCTGGGGCAGGTGAAAGAAGCATCGCATATATTTTGTTCCACAGTAGACGATCTCTGCATGAGTAAAGTGCTGCCCGAATTGCCCACCTCATGCACCAACTGTTCTCAAACATGTAGCGCGAAGCCGATACGAGGCAGACGGAAACAACAAGAGGCTGCCCGTGAGCACGAAGAAAACCCGGATGGTGGTCTTTCGTTGGAAGTGTGCATACACCGCCCCATCCCCGTGAGATAGCAGTGACGTGTTCATTTGTGTCTGAAATGACGACGAAATTCGCACAGGATATGTTTTCTGTGATCGCCAGCTGTGTTTTATCGGATAGCCGTGCTCCTCAAAAAGGCCTAGAACGCCGTCGGTAAGCAGCTTGTATGCAGGCGTGGACCACTCTTCTACGCCCGTTGTGATGAATACGTGCTGCTACTGTGTTTGTGCACCGTCGCTGAATGAAAATCATTGAGCTACCATGCTTTGTGCGTACTTAGGTATATTTTGTGGACTTGTGCATCTGCAGTGCTAACACGCGTGGGGCAAAGAGCCCGGTGTGCCAAGCAATTATTGGATAATCAAAAAGGTGAGATCGTGCAGATTTATAATAAAAGGTTGGTGTGACATTTAGTGCCCTGCAGCCCACCTGAAGCTTACGCTTGCACCTTCAAGCGTTGTTGTTAATCGATGCAGAAAAAGAGCTCTCCTACCGGTACTACATTGCCGGTCAAAAAGTCGTGCCTATATATATACCGGATTGTCGAAGTGTAGTAGAGCAACGCGTGCAGTCTGTGCTAGTGGTGTATTATTCTGCATTTGTTGAGTGTGCGTGTTTGTCTGTATGTGGATATATGTGTCACCAATTCTGCCGTTCAATAAATTCAATCAATTCTGCTATTCAATAAATTTGTCGACTCTGGGCGAATGCACTCGTCATTTTTATTTTTTTAGCACCAGAAATTACTCCCAGTATACACCTCAAAAACCTTGTGAAGGTAGTAAAAAGTTACTCTCTCTATACTCGCTGAAAACCTCACTGGGGTAAATAATTACTACTCTCGCTACGTTCAAAAACTCAGTTAGCACGAGAGTAAATTTTTACCTCGGTAGTAGGTGGTAAAAAAAACCCAGGAAAGGTAGTGCGCTAGAGGACAAATGGTTTAACCAGTTTTTGAGGTTATTTCAGGTCATTTTTGTTTAGTGTGTAGGTATACCATGACACTTAAACCATCGTACTTGTGTAATTCAACCTTTATACAGGGCCATTTTACTTGTCCTGTAAGAACCTAGTGACCCCAGAGAAGCTTTGTATTACCCAGATAAGTGTGGAAGTTTTCTTAACATGTTTGATAACACTTAAGAGTCGAGATGAAGAAACAAGCGGATGAATATTCAGTTTGTTAACGTGCGTTACGGGTGGAGAAGTAGAAAAATAAGGCGCAGAGTAAGTCATTGGGGATAACTAGAAGACAAAAATAAATAATACCGATGGAGAGAGCGCGTTTACACGATATAAAAGCGACGAGCACACCAAGTGTGCTCACTCAAGTAATGATTCTTCATAAATGGTCATAATTAGCTTGCTAAACCCAGCTCACTTTCTGAAGCCAATTTTATTGATAACAATGGGTACAGTTCCGGAATACTGTCTTTAACATTATCACAAATGAATAATGTTTTTTACGTGGAACCAATTGTGAAAAATTAATGATTTTATGAACCCAGGCACAAACTGTCACCCGTGTTCTCTGGCACAAACGTGTTTTGCAGTTATATTTCCCGTACGCCGTCCTTATGGTAAGGTTGCAGCATCTGTCGATTTCAGATGCTAGTCGTCTACAACATGCTTTTGTATACATGGAATTCCGGCGACCCTTGAGGCCATGTCACAATAGTCCACAATTTCCCCATCAAGTGACAAAGTTTCAGCTTCTCAGTAGCAGATGCTTCGTTTGCAGTCATATGGCGTCCCCTTCAGTGGCAGACAGAAAGCATGAATGCCGACGTGATGCAGGGTTCAGCATTGTCATGCGGCGACGGTGGCTCTGTCATTGACAGGCATTCACTAGAAACGTCCATTGTTATGCTGCCTGGCATGCTGGTTGTAGGCGACTGTCCCGTTTTCCTTGCTTTTGCTGTAACCGTTGACTTGGTTTCAGAATGCCTCGTTAAAGGGACACTAAAGACATATATTAGGTCAAGGGTGATTGGTGAAGTAGTAGTCGAGAAATCTCGTAGGGCTGCTTTCGTGCCAAGGCACTGCTTATTTTTGCAAGTAAAATCACGTTTGAGTGGCCCGCACAGCATTAGTGCACTTCAAATCAGCTGCCTCGACGGGCCCTCTGACCTATAGCAGTTGCCTTGGCCGACGTTTCCCGCATTTACTGCTCAGCTGTCGACAAGCAGAAGAGCACGGCTAGAAGAGGCACAATGCAAGCACTGGCTAAGTTGCGGTTGACCTCTTAATCCTCCGTACGAAAGTGCACTGAAGAATAATGAAGATGTTTTTGGTGGTTTTACACACTGGCATAGAGCCACGGCACTAGCCACTTCGAGTCTAGGGTTTCCTTTTACGGAATATGCCGGAAAGCCACATCGTTTTTTTAGTGCAGCTCAAGAAGCGTAAATGATGCGTGCATCATACAGGACCACATGCACGGGGCACTTTGTCAAACTTACCGTTACAGCTCCTTCCATGACGTCGTTGGGATTATTAAAAAAAAAATGTCCAACTCGTGCCACATATAGATACGAACATTTACCTTGATTCCTCGATTATCTGAGGGATGCTGTGGGTAATATTGATATTTTAGACGTTCCAAAAGATTGATCTCCCTCTCTCTCTGATGTAAATTGCTCTTCGCCTTTATTGTTTTTTTTAACGAAGATTGTGAGCAGCAAGAACTGTGACATTCTGGGCGGTTGACAGTGGTTGCGCTGTATGAGTGATCGCTAATTTTTCATTTGATCTCTCATTAAAACAACCAATATTAATAGTAGCTGTGTCATTTTAAAGCTGGAAGTATTACCATTGTGTGAAAATTGTCAGTCACAGCACTGGGAACTCTACACCTCAATAAATACCTGAACTTGCAAGAGATTGTTTCTTTAATGGCTAAGTACAACGCGTCGTGTCTCGAGCACTATTGGTATCTATCTATCTATCTATCTATCTATCTATCTATCTATCTATCTATCTATCTATCTATCTATCTATCTATCTATCTATCTATCTATCTATCTATCTATCTATCTATCTATCTATCTATCTATCTATCTATCTATCTATCTATCTATCTATCTATGTCTGTCTGTCTGTCTGTCTGTCTGTCTGTCTGTCTGTCTGTCTGTCTGTCTGTCTGTCTATCTATCTATCTATCTATCTATCTATCTATCTATCTATCTATCTATCTATCTATTTGTCTGTCTGTCTATCTATCTATCTATCTATCTATCTATCTATCTATCTATCTATTTGTCTGTCTGTCTGTCTCTATCTATCTATCTATCTATCTATCTATCTATCTATCTATCTATCTATCTATCTATCTATCTATCTATCTATCTATCTATCTATCTATCTATCTATCTATCTATCTATCTATCTATCTATTTGTCTATCTGTCTCTCTGTCTATCTGTGTCTGTCTGTCTGTCTGTATCTATCTATCTATCTATCTATCTGTCTGTCTGTCTGTCTGTCTGTCTGTCTGTCTGTCTGTCTGTCTGTCTGTCTGTCTGTCTGTCTGTCTGTCTGTCTGTCTCATGATCATCCTCTCGACTTGGGGTCCATCAAGATTAGCACGGGAGGATAAGATGGTTTGACGAACAAGTCTTGCTAGTCATGACATGAATAACGTCCCATTCTCGTCGCGTACGTCATCAAACAGCTTCCCAAAAAGAGTGGCACTTATCCAGGGCCGGGTATGCGACACTAGTATGTCGGCTTCTGCCACAGGTGATAGACGTCTTATATCTAATCAGTAACGGCTAGACCACACATTCGTAGCTATAATGCTCGATCGTTAAGAAGAAGCTGCGATATGCAGCATTCCCCGGAATAATGCAAACAAGAAATGCCAGGGTCCCATTCTGCATGACCATAAAGTATTCTAAAACAGAGCCGAGCCAGGCCTCGGATACACTTTTTGAATGAACCATAATGTTCATGTAAGGTCAGTTGGGGATGCAGGGATGGCTATTGAATTTTATCAATACTACAGATGTACTCCTATCATATACAACCATTATGTCTGGTTAACGTGAATTGTAGTTCGGCACCATCCACTGAAATTGATTTGTGTAGAAGTGTTGACGGCTACCAACCTGGTTCGCACCAGCGCAAACACGAACGCATAATTTCCGCTTACCGCTTTTGGTGTTGCTATATTTATGTTCCTAATGGCATCGTTACGCAGCTGCAAACAATTGCTAATATAAATCATATGCGGCTGTTTAACTTATGTGTGCGTGAATTCGTCTATATACTTAATCCTTCTTCATATTGTCTGGCTCAATAAAAATTAACATCGACATTTTTCGCATAATATCGATTCCGAAGGTACGTGGGATGTGTCAATTTTTTTATTTTTTTTTTGAAGAAGCTGGGAAGAGGGATCAAGCATACCTTACGTATGCTCGTGCCTGTATACAAAATTGAAAAATTCAAAAAAATTTGAATCTCTCTTTTCTGTCATCTTCTGGCTACGCGACTGGTCTGAAGCAATAGGTCGTTAATGTCACGTCATGTGAAGGCAACTGCTGGTCACTCGAGCGTGAACGCGGGATTCATTTAATAGGTGCATGTGGTGAAACTGTACAGGCGAGTTGTACTACTATCAGAGGAGAGAACTGTAGCTCTATAAGTGATCACGCGTGCTGTACTATCACAGGTCGTAGGCAGTCGCTCCTTATTTAATTTTGAGCCGTATGTGTTGTGTGAAACTTCACAATAAGACAGACAGAGAGATCAAAGCAAGAAAAAAGTACAGGAGAAGATGGAAGTAGAAGTCACGACAATAATTTCGGCAATGCCGCTGAAGCTATCGTTCCCACAAGGGGACATGCCTTTGTCAAGGCAGCAAGAGATGTGCTGCCCTGACGCTGACAAACAAAAAAAGTTGATTTCCTGCCAAAGGCAAGTCCACCTTTCGATACCCTTGTTTCATTACCACTTTCTGCTGAAGGATTCTTTATGGCTAAACATGAACGAGCTTTAGTGCCGTAGCATTCGATTTTGCCACATCATCAACTACTTTTGCGAGTTCAAGGCAATGTAGTACTATAATGCTATTTCAGAGGCGCTGTTCTAGTAGCAATTGTTGATAAGGGCAACAAAGCATTTCTTATGGTAGAACATTCCTATTCACCGTTTATTAGGCGTAAATGTATTCGGCACGCATCGTGACAATATTGAATTGAAACGCAAAGCACAAAGATTCTCAAGAACTTGGTCATATCATGCAAGCGAAGGTAACAGTTGCTGCTTTCTACCACAGTCTTCCAGAACTGTCAAAGACGAGCGCAGTGTCTGGAAAGCGAGATCACGCACATATCGCTCGAAAAAAACCAGACTCCCCGCTGTCTTCTGCTCACAACACCCGAGAGAGCCCCTAATAACTTGCCTCGGTGACAGTGTCTTCGACGCGGATACATTCTCCAGACGCAGAGGGAACCGCGCGAGCGAGGTCAGAAAAGGGCGTGGATCCGAGCCCATCTGCAACTAATCGCAAAGCACGTTAAATAGCTTTTACACTCACCCACGTAAAAGAGGATTGCAGCCTGGCAGAAAAGAAGATACCACGCCGGTGATCCGGCCCAGCAAGTGGTCGCTGTCGCGCCGCGTCCCGTTAGCGTCTTCATGCTTCCTTTCGGGAGCTGGCGATGCTCTAGCTGGTTCAGGGCGCGTTATCCATTATTGCCGCATGTCACAACACACAAGAGCACACGCAGGCGCACGCACATGGTTGGTCTTCCGGGAAGAAGGCTGCGGGACGATGCGAGAATGGAGCAAAGACGCCCGGCATCCACGACTCGGACGAGAGAGAAGAGCAGCGGGAGCAGACAACAGCGAGCAGAGAGCGCGTTGTGGTGTAGTCCGGGGAAGAGCGAGCGACGCCACCACCGCCAGCGCTACCGAAGCTTGGACGACGACGCTGCGCTGTCCCGACAACGACGATGCGATCAGCGGCAGAGCGGCCGCCGCCACCGTAGCCGGGTGGGGGGGCTCAGGGTCGGAAAGAAGAGCGGAGTGGCGGCGCACACGCGATTGTAACGTGGAGCGCTGTTCGGGTCGCCCGACGGCGCCGAGGTGATTCTTCGCTCCGGACTGCCGCTCTGGTAGCGACATGCAGCACCCGTCCCCATCGACTCGCGCGGCCCCCGGAGAAGGAGGGCCGGTTGAGAGCGAAAGCCGCGCCGCGTGCGTGTCCCTAGCGAGGGGAGGGGCCAGCCGACTCGGCTTCGCTGAATCCTTACTGGGAATGTGCCTAGGGACCTTTGTGCGGAGTCCTGGGGAACGCCGTTGGGAACAGTTGGACCTCCTCTCCATCTATGCAGCTCCCCCTCTAACTCAGATATCGATGCTTTTCTTCCCTGACCGATGGTACCACCTTCCCTCCTTTCCTCTTACCGAAGTTGTTGGTAACAGGCTGCGTCCCGTTCGGGAGTTGGAAGGTATAAGGCTCGTTTAGCAGTCATATTGTTTCAGACCTCCTATTGTGTGTGGGAGAGAAATACCTTTTATTGAATGTTTCTGGAGCAGGTATATAGTACGTGATTAAAGGTGCGAAACAAGTTTATTTGAACTAATGTGCACCGACGCAATTGAAGTAAATATGGAGGTAAAAAATATGGGGTGCCATAAAATAATTCAAGTATGAATTTCCTTTTCAGAAGTAGCGCTTCGTCACCGAATTGAAATGCATTCGCAATGTGGCTAAGTGTACTTACAAATACCAGCATCATTGCAAAATCTCAGCAATTGTGTAAAAAAACAAACATGAAAAGCAGGATGTAAAAACCAAACGAAAAGTAACGCTGCCCTTCCATCAGACTTTATTCTTTTACGCTTCTTTCTTTTTCTCATTACACTCCTTTGTTGCCCCCTATATCAAGTACAAACTACATTAAAAAACACTCGTACTTTTCATATAACAAATTGTGTTTCAGCAAAGACTCTTTAAAAATACAGTTTTTCTAACACAGTTCATTTAATATCTTAAACGACGTGCATTGCTGGTGGGCTGAATTGAGCGAATGTGAAATGTGACAGTCACCTACACTTTCTAGACTGCTGAATGTTTGTTTTGCGATTAGTTATTTCGTGGAAGGCAGCAGCTGGTGCCATTGGAATGACCGACACCTGCTATAGACAACACCAGCAATAAGTGAACTGTATACCCTTATTTAGCTGTGCCCTGTGATTGCATGTCAAATTATTCTTTAATGCATGTGTCAGTGTGCTGTTTTAGGTCCGGCTATTTTTCACGGATACTCAAATGAAGCAACCCACTGAGATAGTGTATATTACAAAAGAAAAAGGACTCATCCATTCATTTCTGTTTCCTTCTGATAACCACACCAGATTTAACTTACGCGTCGCCGTTTACGACTATGCATTAGCATGAACTGCTAGCTGAGGTTGGGCTTTTGCCATAATTTGTATCACCACCAGACAACGTTTCTGCAACATATTTTTCATTTTTCAGTAACAGTGCCCGAATTTAGTGACATAAGGATTGTTCGCGAAGGCATCAGCGGTCAAGCTTTGTCGGTGGTGGTATGCAGTTCTTCCATCGCGCTTTCATGAAAACTCTAGAGCGTAAAGGCGCCTCAAGTCTGGTGTGCAGCCCTGGATGTCCCTGCCGTCCATAAGTCATCCTCACCTGTCTGCTTCCTATTGCTCCTGATCTCGCAGCTGTCAATCGATCCTCCCTTGGGAACCTCGTGCAAGGTTGGCGTGTACTTCTATCTTCTCTTTCTTTTGTGAACGCGTTCAAGCGCGATTTAAATGCATAATGTGATGATCTGTTCTCGGTTTATCTTGCCGCACCCGACACCCCTTCACGGTGCTTCCAGAGTGTATTCAGGCCTGGAGAGCACGAAGGCTTTTATAAATGCGCGGGCACGGACCCGTTGTCGATAGCCAGCCAGGTCCCATAGAGGCAGCGTGATGGCTCTCCATTCTATAGTCATCTGCCTTTGCTACGTGAGAACGTTAAAATAAAAAGAATGAAAAAAAGCAGCAAACCAATAAAAGTACTTTGTAGTTTTGAATACTGTAGGCAAGTAGACGTATAACGGTATAGAAAGGCAGAAAAAAAAAAGAGAGAGAGAATGGTCGTGCGCATGCGTCCGCAGGGAAAGCGCCAGAATAGTATCGGGAATTGAGGCCGTTGCCACGGGACGGCAGTTTAGGGAAGATGGTGCGACGGGGAAAAGAGGAAGACGGAAAGGACTCGCCTGATGGGAATTTAAGCGCCGGCGCTCCTGTCGTATACTGCGAAGGGAAAATGGCCCCAACACACGGGTTTTTATGGCGATGAAGATTCGAAGTATAAGCGGGAAGAATGCATTGTGGTCTGACCTTGCGACACCCTGTATGACCGCAGAAATCATATGTGCCTGTCGGACAGGTACATTTATTATGTTTTGTTTTTGTTTTTCTATTGTTACTGCGCACACGAGACATTGATGCGTGAAAGTACAAAGCGTCACAGACGTATATTGGCAGTGATATCTTACTGACTGTCGACTTTCCCTTTGCTCGCTAATGCCTCTTGCATTTCGTTTGCTACAAGACTTCGCGTAAGAGAAACAATGATTTAGTTAGACCTGTAAGTGACGTTAATTTGAAAGCTTCACTTGCGTTGTTATTATTTCTTAAGGCAGTGCTTTTAGAAGTAACACTCTAGCAGAGTTTCTACAGTTGAGAGAGTGCGAGAATGTATTTTTTAAAGGGAAGGCAAAAACGTTCGTCTGTGTTTTTTTGGTTATCTTTCGTATTTTCTCGCACAGTAAGTCACTATAACGTATTTTGTTGCACACTAACGACTACATACCACTTTTCTGAGGCTCCAAAGTTGGCCCCGAGTTTTATTTTGAACGTTGCTTGGCAGAACACAGATGCTTGGTTAAATCTTGACCTACTAAGTCACTTAGAGCTCAGAAACGCGATCGAAGATATGGGAACACTGATACCGGGAAGGACGGAAATATCCCGACAATTAATGTCAAATTGAAATGGTGTATTGGTTTTATCTGAGTGGAAGGCCTCGGTTACATATATTCATATATTCTCCCTTAGATTTTAGATATTCAAGAGCCTATTTACAGCATTTCAAGGTCACCATCGTAAGCCCGTTTTCTTACCCCTCAAACACGTTTTCCTTTTCTTACGTCTCGAGCCGCAAAGGGAGTTATCTGTTCGTCTGAAAGACAAATTCTACTGTTTCAAGAAAGAGTTCTCCAATTTCTTTCCTCAGAATGCTCTGCTTGGCGTGACGCGAAGCACCATCCTTATTTTTTGCGTCTTTACTTTCGTTCTCTCTAACTTTCGGTTGAAGCAGCAAGGCGCCGTTGCTCGTTTGTCAACTTAAGCACGGCGGTCAGTCGGCTGCACGCTTGCTTCGTGGTTTGAGACACATGACCCGGATTTTGAGTCGCGGTCCCAAAAAGCTCCTTTGACTGCTCCGTTACGTCGGTCTGTTACTGGTCTGTTTACAGAGCATATATACCGTGCGCGCTTGTGTGTTTTGTTTTATTTACACATGAATGGGGCAAGTTGTGGGCAGATTTCCCAAAACGATGTAGCTATAAGGATTCGCTGAGAAATGGTGAGATCCACTGCGTGGTTCTCATTTATATTTTCTCGTAGATTTCGGCTCTGGAACGGCGCCCAGTTCCATGCTACAAATTATTGCCGTCACTATGATCCGCATTCAAACCGAAGATATATAATGGTTAAGCAACTGAATACATTTCTACTGCGTTCACATTAAGTTCGTCTGTAGAGCACGCGGAGACTATTGGAAAACAGGAAAAAAGGGAAACTAGCTCGAGGAGATGAACTGAGTCAACCACGAAAATAGACGTGCTTCGAGCGCATGCTCGACTGTGGAGCCAGTAACATGCTAGATTACTGAGTTTATTTCACTTTTTCCAGAATTACCCTTCGAGGTATGGGACAGCATTTCTGCTGTTTATTACAGGGAAGACTATTATTGAAAGAGCTATGCTTTGATCTCATCCCTCTTCCTCGAGCCTACTTGCAACAATGTCATTGAATAATACTGAATACTGAGGGTACGAGGAATGCTTCGTGCTTCAGTCAGAACGGATGAGAGCTTTTCTCAAAAGAGAGAGAGGGGGGGAGGCAAGCACACGTATTCGCTTAAACACCGTACGCTGAAGGTGTTCCTAAGGGAAAATCTTTTTTCTTTTGTTCACGGTACAGCGAATATAAATAGCCATGCTGGCTTACCATGGGAAAGCTACCTTCGATAAGTGTTTTGATTATGCATACTCACGTTCTGTATGTGATTTCTTTATATGAGAATTGTCTGTAGTGTATAGTTTACTTTATTTATTTTTGTGCGTGCCTGAAACAGAGACCTTATGGTTCTTCCAAGGCACGTTAAATAAATCTTTGATTAATAATAATAATAATAATAATAATAATAATAATAATAATAATAATAATAATAATAATAATAATAATAATAATAATATTATTATTATTATTATTATTATTATTATTATTATTATTATTATTATTATTATTATTATTATTATTATTATTATTATTATTATTATTCAAAGCGTCCTTTAACCAAAGTGTTGTATTACGGCATTTCTGGCGCTCTCAGTTCAGAAACGAATGCATTACCCCTCGTATGTTTAGAAAAACTGCCCGCTTTTCTGTACCCTTCATCAAAACACGATATGGCAAAGCTACTAGAAAAGTCTATGTCCCTACCGTTTTTATTGACATCCCCGACAGTCTTTTTTCGGCAAGGAGTAAACGCAGTCTGCGAAAGAGCCTAAGGTCTCTTCAATGCTGCATTAGTTATCGCATTATTAGTTTTTTCTAGTTTCTTTCATACTAGGTAAAATCTGTTGAAAATTTTTCAATGCTTGTCTTCACATTTCTGCTGTTTAGGTAGTATTGCTTCCGCTAATTTGATTGATTGTGTTTATATGTAGCGTAAATGAGTTACATGTATTCTTTCTCTCATTATTTACATGAAAAGCTTTTCAATATATATGTCATCTCTCGTCTGCCGATGTGCTGGGCCAAGTCCTCTAAGCCACTGTCTGGCTTTGACAGGCCTGTTATTTGTTTTGTACAACTCAAGATGACAATTATTATTATTATTATTATTATTATTATTATTATTATTATTATTATTATTATTATTATTATTACTATTATTATTTCCGGAAGACCTGCTGAGTTTCGGAAGCATGTATGCAAACAGCCTAGCAAAAGTGGGGAGCTCTTCAGGCTACTGGACCCGGAATAGTGTCGAAGTGCATGACGTCACTGATTGCCTCACCCCGCACTTTTCATTCGTCTATAAGGCCTCAAACTCTAAGGCTCAGATAGTACAACAGCCCATGGCAGTGATCATATATAGTGGTATATCGCTGGATAAAAAGTTCATCTGCTCATGCAATAGGTGCTCCAAACTGTCCTTATCATGTGGCCCAGATGACATCCCTTCCCCATACTAAAGACTTACGGTAGTATATTTGCCCCAGTACTCACTACACTATTAAACAACTGTCTCAACGCTTCAACATTTCCCAGCATGGGTAAAACTGCGCGTTTTTTTTTTTTCAGCATTTAGGTCGGCCTACAAAAATGATGTTTCTATTTATCACCCTGTTTCTCCACTGTGTGCCACATAGAAGATATTTGAGCTCATTCTTCACAACATAATGCCTATCAACAGGAATAATTCATTGATTCCTAATCAACATGGTTCTCTTCCTGGCCGCTCGACTACCACAAATCTTGCTAGTTTCATGACGCAAATCTCTTCACCTATTTCTTAGAGAGAACAAGTTGACCTAGTCTACTGTGACCTGAGCAAGGCTTTTGATGTCAGCCACTTGCTGTCTTTGGTTAAACTTGCAAACATTGATCTTGACTCGTCCGTTGTGATACTCCTGCAGAGCTATGCGCTTAATAGATGATGTTATGTTCCCGCAAATGGTCAAACGTCTTTCTCGTACAAAATGACTAGTGGAGCTCCTCAAGGGTCAGTATTAGGCCAACTCCTACTTTTAATTTACGTTAATGATGTTTATTTTGAAATTTGTTATTCTTCTTTTCTCTTGTATGCTGATGACACCAAGATATTTAAAGGAGTTCAATCAGTTATTGACTGTCAATTGCTGCTGTTGGATTTGTGTTCTTTCTCGGGATAGTGTGATAACAATAAGCTTTTTCTGAATACCTCAAAGACCAAATTCATGAGTATATCTCGCAAAACATTCATTGTGTCATTTACATACTCTGTAAATACCATGTCCTTATGTCAGGTTCAAGAATTCAATGATCTTGGTGTTCTTTTCGATAGCATGCAAATTTTTTTTTCTGCTCACACTAAACGTGCTTGCATACGTGGCCTTCGTTCTCTCGGTTGCGCTTGTGGAATCCCTCTAGAATTCATTTGCCCTACAGTCTTCCACAAATTGTACACAGCATTATGTCTTCCTCATCTTAAATATGCGTCGTGATGTGTAATGGCATCACTGAATCTGGCAGAGGCGCCAGTGAGCGAGTTCAGAAAGAAGTTCTTAAGCATTTACAATCATCGTTTCGCTATAAATGACTCTCTATCTCGTTCTAACACTGGTAGATTATTATTGTCATGACTTCACAACACACTAACTCGCGGTGACCTATTACTTCTTTACTAATTTGTTCCCTGTATGATATCCAGCCCTTTACTTCTCGGTTGTGTAACTTTTCGTATTCCGAGTAGTTAACCAGAGAGAATCGGCCATTTCAGGTAGCTGCCAACTTATTTCAACAGTATACTGTTCACTCGATAAATAGCCTCTATAATGTTAATTTTCATGACTGTATGTCTTTCACAGTCCACTGTCACTGTTTATATCTCAGCACTGCACTCTCTTGACATTGTTTTTAGCAATGTACAGATTCGTCCCTATTCCGTCTTTAAAACAGGTTCCTACATAGTTGTGTATACTCCTCCGTATCTTTGACTTCTTTTCCGAAATTCTCGTCCTGTCTTTTTATTCTACCTATTTTTCGCTGATTTTGTTATAGCTGTGTGTTTTCAATATTTTTTTTTACTTTCCAGAAGAGTGTCTGTATTGCATTGTTTATATGTATTGTTTTATTTTTGAGTGCACCTGCACTAAGACCTCTTGGTTGTTCCAGAGCACGTTAAATAAATTATTATTACTGTTATTATTATTATTATTAATATTATTATTATTATTAGTAGTAGTAGTAGTATTAGCAGTAGTAGTAGTAGTAGTAGTAGTAGTAGTAGCAGTAGTGGTAGTAGTAGTAGTAGTAGCTAGGTGCCCATGAAACAATCTCAGACAGCCGAAGTTGTTCCGGAGTCCTCTGCTGCGTCGTGGCCAGTAACAAGCAATAACTTGATTGTAGCGCGTAAAACTTCAGAGCACTGTGGTTACTTCAGTACATACCAAAAAAAAACATAACTCTTTATTAGAAAATCAGATTTGAGATGGTAGCTTATGCAAAGAAAACAACAGTTCTTTATCAATTCAGCGGTTTCAGATTATTAGTATTTTTTCTCTGATAATTTGGCATACAACATAGAAATTAACAAGGTAACTGAGATGAAGAATTTCTGCAATATTTCTATTCACCAAAGGTCACGACTACCTGGCATCGCCACCGGGAACGAAGGGCCGGGCCATTGATCAACGATATCTTCTGAGCCCAGGCAGAGGCCTCAATTTTCTGTTAGCAACGCCCGCAAGCTCGACGCCCTATGCACAGCGCGCTGCTTTGACGGCTGCCCGTTTATGAAGTGCTCGTTATGAAAACGGTTCAATGCTCGGGCTCGAGGCGCTACACCATGCTATCGACCGGGGTTGCTTGCTTGTGAAGCATCGACCGCAAGTATAAAAATGTTTCCTTTGTAAGCGCCCGGCTTAGCACCATTCACGCTGCATTAATGAGCGCGCGTATTAACAGGTCCCGCAGTCTTTTCCACCGAGATAAAAATAAGGCGGAAGCGGCATTTGCTTCCTTTGTGCCGAGTCACGGTGTACCATGCAAGAACCATGCAAGGCGGCACGTAAGCTGAGAAAACGGCCTGCCGCAATCCCATAACGGCCAACGCACACGTATCCACACACACGTTCAGTACCCAATGATTGAAACTTAATGTGATTAACACCAGCGAACCACCACTGTTACGATGACGCAGCGCATATGCAACCTTGCTCAAGCGGAAAAGTCGTGAATCGTGAGCGCCCTAGAGGGCTGGACCCGGACAACCTTTATATATACATATATATATATATATATATATATATATATATATATATATATATATATATATATATATATATATATATATATATATATATATATATATATATATATATTGTCACGGGCTAAGTAGATGCCTGAGGATGACGACGACGAAGTGCTGAACGGGAACGTGCTCGGACTGCAGCAGCGTCGTACGCATTAGCTCGCCAGTATATTCGCCAGTACACATTTGTTCATCAGTGTATACTTTATTCCCCGTAACATCATTGGTGGAAGGTGCGGGGTACCACTCGCTATACAGCCCAACGAGCTGGATCTTCGCAGCGGACGGCGCATTGCAGCTACCACGATGACTGACCAGGCTACTCAATGTCAACAAGATCCGTCAGCCCCGCAGCCGATCGTTGTGGTGCAACCTCGTGACCCAGGTCCATTCAACGGCACAAGTGGCATAGACGTCGATGACTGGCTTGTTCAATATGAGCGCGTCAGCAGCAGCAACCATTGGGGTCCAACGCTTATGCTGGCGAACATCATCTTCTACTTGCATGGCACGGCAAAACTCTGGTACGAGACACATCAAGAAGAGTTGACTAGCTGGGACGTCTGTAAGCAGAAATTGCGCTATCTATTTGGGAAACCCATCGGACGTCAAGTGGCCGCAAAGAAAGAGCTTGCGACTCGTGCCCAGACATCCACGGAGCCGTACGTCGCGTACATCCAGGACGTGTTGGCTTTGTGCCGCAAGGTCGACAAGGACATGCTCGACGAGGACAAAGTCGGACACATCCTGAAAGGAATTGCGGATGACGCCTTCAATTTTCTCCTGTGCAAGGACTGCTCGACGGTGGAGTCGGTCATCGAAGCATGTCGTCGCTTCGAACAGGCAAAAAGTAGGCGCATAGTTCACCGATTTGACCGCCTTCCCAACACGGCGGCTACGTCCTCTTGCGAAGATTTGCCCACACTACACCAACCACCAGCGCCAGAAAACGTCACCAGAATAGTCCGTCGGGAACTCGAGGCCATGGCTCCCGCTATGTCTACCGTCAGCGCGCCAGGACACAACCTCGGTGCTGTTTCAATGATACAGGCCGTGGTTCGCCAAGAGATCGCGAATATGGGCATTTCGCCACCTCATCAAAATGCCTCTGCTACTTCCAGCTCGGCTCCAGTCGTTGCGGCTGCCACTCCGAACCGCACGTTCGCGCCACGACGAAACCCAGCTGAATGGCGCACTCATGATGATCGGCCCATATGTTTTACGTGCCATCGGATAGGACACATCGCTCGCCATTGCCGCAGCCGGTGGACCTCATCACCTCGACTGAGCTTCTATGATTGGCGGCCTCGCTCTGAACGTGCACCTTATGCCCCGTCCTACCGTGCTGAGACAGGTGCAGAGTATAATCCAGAACGTCGGACCAGCCGCTCGCCATCGCCCGTGCGTCGTCAGTCCCGCTCGCCCCAACCCCGCCGTTCTCGGTCTCCTTACGACCGTCGCTCGGAAAACTAGCCGGTGCAGCCCCCGGAGGTGACGCTGCATACACGACTTGGACTGCAAATCCTCTGATTACTCCCGACCAGCGGTGCAACCTCCTAACAATTCTCGTTGATGATTTACCTATAACGGCTCTTATTGATACCGGTGCACAAATATCTGTGATGAGCTCAGACCTCCGCCGCCGCCTCAAAAAAGTTCTGACGCCTGCGATTGCACCTACCGTTCGTACCGCGGATGGGAGTACTCCTGCTGTGCTTGGAATGTGCACTGCGCGATTAACAATTTCTAAGCATCAAACTTCAGTTTTGTTCGCTGTACTGGAAAATTGCCCTCATGACCTAATCCTTGGACTCGACTTTCTGACTTCACACGCTGCGCTCATTGACTGTTCCAAAGGTCTTCTTCAGCTCGAACTACCATCCTTTTCGGAGACCGTCTCTACCAGCCCACCTCGTCTACGCTCTGTCGATTTCCTTAGACTTCCGCCGCAAGCCGCAGTCCAAGTCCAACTCTCGCCATATCCTGCAGTACCCGATGGTGATTATGTTGCTGCCCCGATTTCTGACGTCGCCATGACACGCAATGTTGCACTCCCCAACACGGTGGTTACCGTTAAGGACAACCGAACTTCGTTTCCCGTCCTCAATTTCGGCCTCTCAGCGCAAGTTATTCCTCGCGGCATGTCACTTGCGCATCTTACACCACTGGTCGACCACACAGTTTCCGCTCTAACCACCAATTCCCCACCCGATTTTTCATCAACGTCGTTCTCGTCACGTTCCTGTTCCGACCTTTTCAAGCCAATGCTATCTGACAAGCTCACCTCTGAACAAGTCTCTGCTTTCTGCCGTGTGCTTGCTCCTTATCAGGACATCTTTGACTTCGGCGACCGTAATTTGGGCCAGACATATGTAGTAACCCATCGCATCGACACCGGTGACGCTCGACCCATTCGCCGACGACCCTACCGTGTGTCAGCCCCGGAGCGTGCTATTATACAGCGAGAAGTCGATAAAATGCTTGATAAGGGCATAATCGAACCCTCAGCTAGTCCCTGGTCCTCACCCGTTGTACTTGTTAAAAAGAAGGACAATAGCTGGAGATTCTGTGTTGATTACCGCCATCTCAACCATATTACCAAGAAAGATGTCTATCCCCTACCGCGCATAGATGATGCACTCGATTGCTTGCACGGTGCCAAATATTTCTCTTCAATAGACCTTCGCACAGGCTACTGGCAGATCGCTGTGGACGACAAAGACAGAGAGAAGACGGCCTTCGTGACTCCTGATGGTCTTTATCAGTTCAAGATGATGCCTTTTGGATTATGCAATGCCCCCGCGACATTTGAGCGCATGATGGACTCTCTCCTTCGAGGCATGAAGTGGACCATCTGCCTCTGCTATCTTGACGACGTTATTGTTTTTTCGACTACTTTCGACGACCATCTTACCCGTCTGTCCGCAGTGCTTGATGTTTTTCGACGTGCCAACTTGCAACTTAACTCGTCCAAATGCCGCTTTGGGCAACGCCAAATTTGCGTACTCGGCCATCTTGTTAACGCTGCGGGCGTTCAACCAGACCCTGCGAAAGTCCGAGCAGTTCGCGACTTCCCCACACCCCGCTCAGTCAAGGACGTCCGAAGTTTTCTGGGACTGTGCTCCTATTTCCGTCGTTTTGTCGAGAAGTTCGCTGAAGTAGCCCGTCCTCTAACCTGCCTCCTCAAAACGGATGTCGCATTCACCTGGGGCCAACAGCAAGCAAACGCCTTCTCGTCGCTCGTCGACATTCTCACCAATCCACCAGTCCTAGCACACTTCGACCCATCTGCTGCTACGGAGCTTCGTACTGACGCCAGTGGCCACGGCATAGGCGCAGTGCTCGCGCAGCGGCAACAAGGAATGCACCGCGTCGTCGCGTATGCAAGCCGTCTGTTGTCGCGCTCGGAACAAAATTATTCCATCACAGAACGCGAGTGCTTAGCTCTCGTCTGGGCCATTGCGAAATTCCGACCGTACCTGTATGGCCGACCATTCTCAGTTATTACGGACCACCATGCGCTTTGCTGGCTCTCCTCACTCAAGGACCCTACGGGACGCCTTGGTCGCTGGGCGCTGCGCTTACAAGAGTACACTTTTTCCGTATCCTATAAATACGGACAACTTCACAAGGATGCCGACTGCTTGTCCCGTTACCCAGTCGATCCCCCTGACACGAGGGAAGATGAGCAAGAGGCCCTCGTTCTTTCAATTACCGACTTCACCGACATAGCTGCTGAACAACGCCGCGACCCCTCTTTGCGTGCTATTATCAATGGTCTGCACTCTCCCCACCCTGACCACTCCTTACAACTGTTCGTTCTTCACAACGACATCTTGCACCGCTACAACACCCGCCCTGATGGTGCTCAGCTTTTACTCGTTGTTCCTGTGCATCTTCGCTCAGACGTTTTGGCCCAGCTGCATGATGCCCCCTCCGCTGGACACCTAGGGGTGTCACGCACGTATGACCACATTCGCCGCCGATTCTTTTGGCCTGGCCTCTACCGTTCTGTGCGACAGTACGTTGCGGCATGCGACCTCTGCCAGCGCCGCAAGACACCTGCTCTGAGACCTGCTGGTACCCTCCAGCCCATTGAAGTACCAGATGAGCCATTTTTCCGAGTCGGCCTCGATCTTCTAGGACCCTTTCCCGTGTCGGCCACCGGTAATAAGTGGATTGCTATTGCTACCGACTACGCAACGCGGTATGCCGTTACACGCGCCCTCCCCACAAGCTGCGCTACTGATGTAGCCGATTTCCTTCTTCATGACATCATTCTGCGTCATGGTGCTCCTCGTCAGTTGATCACCGACCGCGGCAGCTGTTTTCTATCTAAAGTAGTCGACGAGCTCCTGCGATCCTGCTCTACCCACCACAAGTTCACTACAGCGTACCATCCGCAAACCAACGGCCTCACGGAACGCCTCAACCGTACCTTGACGAATATGTTAGCGATGTACGTTTCCAAGGATCACAAAGATTGGGACATCCACTTACCTTTCGTTACCTTCGCATACAACAGTTCACGTCATGATACAGCTGGATTTTCCCCTTTTTACCTACTGTTCGGTTATGACCCGCCTTTGCCCATGGACACCATGCTCCAATCTGACGCCGCCTCATCGACTGCTTATGCTCGTGATGCCCTGGCCCGAGCTGACATCGCCCGCCAAGTCGCCCGGGATCGTTTATGTGCCTCGCAGCTTAACCAAAAGAGTGCTTACGATCGCCGGCACCGCGACGTACAGTACTCTCCGGGGTCACTCGTCTTGCTGTGGTTACCATCACGTCGTGTTGGTCTCAGCGAAAAACTGATGTCCCGTTACGTTGGCCCCTACCGCGTCATACGCAAGGTCACCAGCGTGACCTATGAGATAGCTCCACTCCATACCACGTCAGTACCAGCTTCAGTCCCGACCGATATAGTGCACGTCTCACGGCTCAAGCCATACTTCTCACGCCCCGAGAATTGATCGCACCGGGACGGTGCTTCTGCCGCCGGCGGGTAATGTCACGGGCTAAGTAGATGCCTGAGGATGACGACGACGAAGTGCTGAACGGGAACGTGCTCGGACTGCAGCAGCGTCGTACGCATTAGCTCGCCAGTATATTCGCCAGTACACATTTGTTCATCAGTGTATACTTTATTCCCCGTAACATCATATATATATATATATATATATATACATAGTGCTCTGTCGGTTGCGCGTGCTGCTTCCATCTTAGTCGACGCCATACGCATCATTTTGAATATAGATTTTAAATACACACCTCGTGTCATTTTTACGTAACATCTTTGTGGTGGACGTGCTGGGTACTTCCCCGTCTTCATCACGAAGCTCCGCAACGGCCGCATCATCATAGGTCCAACCATGTCACAGGTTGAACAACCATCGTCTTCGCCACCTGCCCCTACCGTGACTTCTACATACGTCGTTCTACCTCCTGCTCGGGATCCCGGTGTCTTTTCCGGTCAGGATGGCGTTGACGTCGACAAATGGATCAACCGGTACGAACGGGTCAGCGCAAGCTATAGGTGGGACCCGACTCTTCTGCTTGCCAATGTGCTTTTTTACCTCGATGGCCCACCGCGCGTGTGGTTCGAGACGCACGAAGCGGAGATTACGAGCTGGAACTCCTTTAAAGAAAAAATCCGTGACCTTTTTGGCGACACCATTGGGCGGCAGATCGCAGCGCGGAATCAACTGGCGGCCCGTGCACAGACGTCGACGGAGTCGTACGTCGCGTACATTCACGACGTCATCGCCCTATGCCGCCAGATTGACGAGCACATGAGTGAGTCGGAGAAAGTGGCCCATGTGCTGAAAGGCATAGCAGACGACGCATTTAATCAACTAGTTTACAACAACGTTGCCACCGTCGACGCCATCATTAAAGAGTGCCGGCGGTTCGAAGAAGCCAAAAGCCGCCGTATCACTCAGCGATTCACCCAGCTGCCCAACACGGCCGCGACCTCATCGTGTGAAGCCACCCGCCGGTCCCCCACGTATGACAACGTCACACGTATTGTTCGTCGGGAAATCGAAGCCGCCTGTCCGGCTCCTCTTCATCCACCCGTTTTCGCAACGCTCGCCTCTGACCAACAACAGCCGTCAGTGGCGTTAATACAAGCTGTGGTGAGGCAGGAGTTTGCGAACCTCGGACTTCCCTCAGCATGTCTCCTGACTCGCCCTGAAGTCCCGTCCTACTCCCGAGGACACGCTCGCCGTTCACCTCCAACAATGCCCTTCCGTAACCCTTCGGAATGGCGAACACCCGACGACCGACCTATTTGTTTTTCCTGCCACCAGCCTGGGCACGTTTCTCGCTATTGCCGCCGCCGTTGGTCAAACCAACCACACAGACTTTCTCTAGCTCGGCGCTCATGCATCCGACGACCCCTCGACGTTCAGTCGCCGCACCCTTCAATTTCTATTCGTCGTCATCTTACGAGCCTTCCACTGACGCCCCTTTGCCCGGTCGCCGCTACCCTGACGCCCCTTCGTCCGGTCGCCGTAGCTCTCGCTCCCCGTCGCCGCTACGTCGCCAATCCCGCTCTCCGCCACCTCGGCGCTTTTCTTCGCCGAGCTTCTCTGGACGACCGCAGCAGGAAAACTAGATATTGCAGCTTATAGAGGTGAAGCTGCAATACCAATGACGACCGAAAATCCTCTACTGACGCTTCCCACGCACCATAGCCGGCTTGAAGTACAAGTCGACCATGTTCCTGTGACCGCCCTCATTGACACAGGTGCGCACCTGTCTATTATGAGCGCTTCTCTACGGTGCCGCTTACAAAAGATTATGACGCCATCTACGACGCAGGCAATACGTGTTGCCGATGTCGGTACTGTACCAGTAATAGGAATGTGCACTGCTCGTGTCAGCATTGCCGGTCGTCACGCCGTGGTCCTTTTTGCCGTGCAAGCCTGCTGCCCTCATGACCTCATACTTGGCCTTGATTTCCTTTCGGCACACTCGGCCTTAATTGATTGTTCGTCTGGTACCCTCAGCCTTGATCTACCAATCTTTGCCGACTACTCTGCAAAGCCCACCAGCCGCTTGAGCCCAACCACTTTCGTTCGCCTTCCACCTCGAGCCGTCACGTACGTGTCTTTGTCATCGACCCCTCCCGTTCCTGACGGTGATTATATCGTTACACCAATTACTGACGTTCGGCTGACGCGCAGTGTTACTGTGCCCTATACCATTGCGACCATAGCGGATAACTGTGTGTTACTTCCGCTCCTTAACTTTGGTTTTACCCCTCAAGTGTTGCCCTGCCAGATGTCTCTAGCCCAGCTAACTGCCATAACAGTTGACGATGTCAGTGTTGTCGCTGTATCTGCTCCTGATCGAAGCGCAGTCTCACGGTCACCCAGCTCAGACGATGGTATGTTTCGAAACATGATTGGATCGGAGCTGTCGCCTCACCAGGCCGACGCTCTCTGCCAAGTTTTGGCCTCATACAGTGACATTTTCGACACCGACGATCGTCCCTTGGGCCAGACTAAAATTGTCACTCACCGAATCAACACTGGTGACTCTGCGCCCATTCACCGTCGGCCGTACCGCGTGTCAGCATCTGAGCGAGAAGTGATTCAGAAAGAAGTGGCCAAAATGTTTACGAAAAACGTAATCGAACCATCAACGAGCCCTTGCGCATCTCCCGTGGTATTAGTAAAAAAGAAAGACGGCTCATGGTGTTTCTGCGTTGATTATCGCCACCTCAACAAAATTACAAAAAAAGACATGTACCCTCTACCACGCATTGACGATGCCCTTGATTGCCTCCATGGCGCCACCTTCTTTTTATCTCTCGACCTCCAATCTGGATACTGGCAAATTGCTGTAGATGACATGGACCGAGAAAAGACCGCCTTCGTTACCCCTGACGGCCTTTACCAATTCAAGGTCATGCCGTTCGGGCTCTGCAACGCTCCAGCGACCTTCGAGAGAATGATGGACACGCTCCTACAAGGATTTAAATGGTCGACATGTTTGTGTTACTTGGACGACGTGATCATTTTCTCACCTACCTTTGCAACCCACCTTGAACGCCTTTCGACCAGCCTGCAGCTCAATTCCTCCAAGTGCCACTTCGGTCTTCGTCAGATTACCGTATTGGGTCACCTTGTTGACGCTGCCGGCGTCCGGCCAGACCCGGCGAAAGTACGCGCTGTAACAAACTTCCCAGTCCCACGCTCTGTTCATGATGTTCGCAGTTTTGTGGGCCTCTGCTCCTACTTTCGCCGGTTTGTGAAAAACTTTGCGGCACTCGCACGGCCACTCACCGACCTTCTCAAACAAGACGTCCCATTTTCTTGGGGCCCTCCTCAAGCTGACGCCTTGTCTCAGCTAATCACCGCTCTAACGACACCTCCTATTCTTGCACATTTCGACCCCGATGCTCCCACAGAAGTGCGAACAGACGCGAGTGGTCACGGAATTGGTGCAGTTTTGGCGCAAATTCAGCGGGGCAACGACCGTGTAATCGCGTACGCGAGCCGTCTGCTTTCTAAGTCTGAACGCAATTATTCTATAACAGAACGGGAATGTCTCGCTCTTGTTTGCGCGGTTTCAAAATTCCGTCCTTACTTGTATGGCCGCCCTTTCCGTGTCATCACAGATCACCACGCGCTGTGTTGGCTTTCTTCTCTGAAGGACCCCACTGGACGACTTGGTCGTTGGGCATTACGCCTACAAGAGTATTCCTACTCGGTTGCTTATAAGTCTGGACGTCTCCATCTGGACGCCGATTGCTTATCCCGCTACCCTGTTGATCAGCCCGACAAACCAGACATCGAGCCTAGCCTCAGCGTCATGTCAATGTTCCAGTTTCTTCAGATTAGTGATGAACAACGTCGTGATGCTTCTCTGCGACACCTTATTGACCGTCTCGAATCTGCTCCGAACGACCCGTCACTTCGCATGTACGTCCTCCTGAATGGCTCGCTGTACCGTCGTAGCCTCCAGCCAGATGGCCCTGAGCTCCTTCTTGTCGTGCCGAAAAATTTGCGTTCAACCGTGCTGCACGAGCTTCACGATGAACCAACTGCTGGTCATCTGGGTGTATCTCGAACGTACGACCGCGTGCGTCGCCGCTTCTTTTGGCGCGGTCTCGCCCGGTCCGTTCGCCGTTACGTGTCCTCCTGCGATAAATGCCAACGTAGGAAGCGACCTACTGCGCCCCCGGCTTGACTTCTTCAACCGATCTCCATCCCAACCGAACCTTTCTTCCGTGTTGGTATAGATCTTCTCGGTCCTTTTCCTGAGTCGAAATTGGGCAACAAGTGGGTCGCTGTTGCTATAGACTACGCGACTAGGTATGCCATCACTCGAGCGCTCCCCACCAGCACCGCTACTGAGGTTGCGGACTTTTTGCTCCACGACGTCATCCTACAGCATGGCGCTCCTCGCCAATTACTCACAGATCGTGGCCGCGCATTTTTGTCCCGTGTGATCGACGATCTTCTACGCTCTTCCTTGACGCACCACAAGCTGACCACTTCCTACCATCCCCAAACAAATGGCCTTACCGAACGGCTAAATCGGACCCTAACGGACATGCTCGCGATGTATGTGTCCTCCGACCACCATGACTGGGACCTGGCGCTACCTCACGTGACCTTCGCGTACAATTCTTCGCGCCACGACACCACTGGTTATTCACCCTTTTATTTGCTTTATGGCCGTGATCCGACGTTACCACTCGACACCTTACTTCCAACCACTACAACGCCGTCAACCGAATATGCACGCGACGCTATTGCTCGTGCCGACCACGCACGTCAGATCTCCCGCTCTAGACTTTTGGCTTCGCAAGCCACCCAGAAAGCCATCTACGACAGCCGGCATGCTGACGTTCACTTCTCACCCGGTTCCCTTGTTCTCCTGTGGTGCCCAGTTCGTCGAGTTGGCTTATCAGAGAAGTTATTGTCTCGCTACATGGGTCCTTACCGTATCATCCGCCAGGTAACCGACGTCACCTATGAGATCATTCCTGCATCTGAGACCACAAGCCTGCCTGCAACCACACCCAGTGATGTTGTGCACGTCAGCAGGCTAAAACCTTACCACCTGCCTACTGAAGACCGTAGTTAATGTGCACCGAGACGGCGCTTTTACCGCCGGGGGGGGGGGGGGGGGGGGGTAATGCTACGTAGCTGACGTATCAGCGGTGAAAAGACGACAACGAGGAAGTGCTCTGTCGGTTGCGCGTGCTGCTTCCATCTTAGTCGACGCCATACGCATCATTTTGAATATAGATTTTGTTTTTACGTAACAATATATATTAAGTGAAGCTTAGATATATTCTGTGTAATTGACAGCATATTTGAAAAAAAAAGATGCTTTCCACCAGCTTTCTATGCAACGTGGTCTTACGAGAATACATGCAGCAACGTGTGTGCCTTTTGAAATCGGTGGCCTTCTTTAGGCGACGATTGTTCTCATAAACACATGTTCTGACACCCGATAACAATGTACGCTTGTAGCACGCAATATTACGGCGTCATTACGTGTTATACTGTGAAGTCTGTACGCAGGACATGTGCGTTTTGAAGCATGAACGTTATTTTCACTCAATTTGCAAGCAGAGGAAGTTATTTCAACTGTATTGCCAAGCAGGCGCATGCTTGCGTGGTAGAACACCTGCTTGCCCCGCAAACAGCCTGGGTTCGATACTCTATCGGGCCCGGAAACTTTCATTATCAATTTTATTTCCTTCTTTCTGGATTTTTTGGTCACGAACAAGATCTTAAATTTTTGCTCACCACCAACTACCCCGACACCGACGCTGACACGGATGCCGGAACGTTCGCGAAACGAGCTCTAATATAATGTGGTGCCGTTTTTTTTTTGGTTATGTGGGGTAGCCAAAACAAAGTGTTTGTGCGGACCGCGGCATAGACTCGACAGAAGAGGCGGCAGTGTCACCTTGCACCCGTAGAAATTCGCCCAGCTTTACGTCCTTCGATCCGTAATAAAACGCAGCGCGGCATGAAGCACTATATTATAAGCATAGAATGTTTACTATGTTACTCTATGCCATAAGCTCTGTTGCCAGACCCTTTTCGAAAAAAACGGCCAAGCATTTCCCGGAGTGTGAACATGGTTAAGTGCGAATGCATGGGGTGATGCTATGAGGGGTATTTATTAATTCGCACTATTATATTTATTAATCACACTATGGCGCCTTTATGGCGTAATGGTTCCTGGGAATCGCAATTTGATCACACGCGGGAGTTTACGTTAACTCACTGGCGAATGCCAACGGATTTTAACTTTACTCCCCCTCATAGCATCACCCCGTGCATTCGCACTTAACCATGTTCACCCTCGGGGAAACGCTTGGGAGTTTTATTACTGATAATGATGATTAAAGTGTAATTATTGAATTTTGAGTGTTGTTTGTCATGAAGCATTTGTACACAGATACATTATATACGAAGTATTATTTATTTACACTTCACGATTTTCGTACGATGCATTAAATGCACACATCGCGAGCGCGTCACACACACACACACAAACTACACTACAGATTAGCACCTATTCGTGTTATCGTTGTAGCTCACGGTTAGTACCAGCGCTTTGTGATCCGAGAAATGTACGGTGAGCGGCTCCGGCAAGACGGAGCGGACCATACAGTTCCTACTGAACGCCAAGTCTATGAAGCCACCGTTGATCGTGGTCGGAAACTCTAAAGACAGACACGTCATCGAGTAATTGTTCAGCATGTGGTCAACCAACCAGCCATTGTCCTTTCTAGCGTCCACGTTAAAGTCACCCACCACCACAATCGGAACCGAGGGACGCGCGCGCACAGACTCACTCTCCATCGCCGCATCCATCTGCTCCAAGACGTCATCTCTCGAAAGGTTCGGGGCCAGGTAGACGGTCACAACCAGGGCGGCATCGCCGGAGTAGGCACTGGTGTAGACGGAGGCGTACGGCGAGTCGTCTCTGAGCGGCAAAGTACACACGGCATGCGAGAGGACGTTGGCGTAGACGTGTCCAACCAAGCACACGCCGCAGTACTCACCCCGGCTTCCACTCCGACGAAGGAGCACGGGTCGTCAGTGGGACACGTTCGCGGCGATGTATCAGGAGCGAGGTCGGCACGCTGTAAGACCAGGAGTTGGGTCTGGTCCTGCTGTCGCCTGAGCTCTTCACTGAAGGGCCGGTAGCCGTTGACGATTGCGAGCGGTGTCTTGACGCCGGCCTTCATCGCCCTTCTCCGCCTGACGCTTGCGATGTCGTTCCGCTTCTTGGGCCGCGTTCGCGGCTCGATGCTGACGCCTCATCTCGGCCTCGCGAGCGCGCAGTTCACCATCCGCTGCACGCTTCGCCCGCTTGTCCTCGGCTTCGCGAGCGCGAAGTTCGGCATCCTCTGCACGCTTCGCCCGCTTGTCCTCGGCCTCGCGAGCGCGCAGTTCGGCATCCGCTGCACGCTTCGCCCGCTTGCACTCGGCCTCGCGAGCACGCAGTTCGGCATCCGCGGCACGCTTCGCCCGCTTACGTTCGGTCTCACGAGCCCTTCGCAGCGCCGCCTAGTCTTCCAACGTCGGCGAAACCACCGCGGTACCGTCACCTCCAACGACGGGTGCAGTGCTGGCATTCGGTTGTACTGCATTCGTTGTTGATGGTAGCGTTGCCTCCGGGACATCCATCGCACGACCCGCTCTCGATGGGAGACTGAGAGAGAAGGCGGGCGCACGAGAGAGAGGGGTGCGCGCGCAGCTGCAGCGAGCGAGGAGAGCGGAGGAGCGAGCGAAGGGGGAGGGGGAAGCGCGCAGCGGCGTTAAAGATATAAGGCGCGTTACTGACACCGATATCAGCGTCGCGTCCGTGGCTTATTCGGTAGAGCGTCGCGCTGCAGCCCGCCAAGTCCTCTTTCTTTTAAAGATAGAGAGAAGACTGCGGACGCCGCCGACGGCGGTGGATGGTTTGGGGTCGCTTATAAAGTGTATTCACACTTAAAGGGCACCTCTAGTGCCGCGGACGTGAACTACAGTATGCTGCCATTATAAAGGCACCGCAGCAGACGACGCAGGCCGTGTGTTCCAGGCGATGCCGAAGCGCGTTTCTTGCAGCGCACACAGCCACCTCTTGCGTTCCTGCCTGACGCGGTCCGCGTCGGGAGCGCACGCCGATGCGAGTCTCTTGCAGGCCGGATCCATGCATTGTCAGTCATAACAAGCCAAACTGCTCGTCCAACCCGTTGAAGGGTACAAAATATTGCTCATTGTGCAGCGGAAGCAGCTTAGAAAGCTCATCGGAGAGTACTAAGAGCTCGTTCAAGCTATAAAGTGGTTCGATTGCAGCGGGTGTTACGGAGAACTAGCCGCCAATTCAAACACCAGAGCACTCACGCATTTGACGGCTCACTTTCCATGCCGTCATGATGGCGCTAGCTATCCCACGCTGCTTTGCGATGTGAAACTGACGAAAAGCTCACCGTCAGGTGGCGTATTTTTGAAAATGGTCTATTGTTGGGTGAGCTGTCCTGAATGTGATAGTTGTGGCGCTTTTTGGGATCCCGACCACCAATGCTGAGCCATCGGTGTAGACGTGTGTATATAACAGTCTTGGTACTTGTATAGTAGAAGTATGACAAACTCCTTAAGTGTTCGTGTTGAGAAATCTTGTTTTTTCAAGATGCCTCTTAATGTGAGGTATCCAGAAAGAACAACTGGCTGTTTGAGGCACGAAGGAGGAACCGAAGGTCTCACCGCAGGCGTGATGTGGTCATCGCGTTGTGTGGGTCATCACGAGGTGGTGCTTACCGAAGGCTATAGTCATACTGTTGGGGCATGAGGCATGCCTAGACGAATCCGGAGCTGCTCGCCATGAACGCTTTGTATCATGCAGCGACTTGTTTAGCGTGCATTAGTTATGCGGGCAAGCTGTATCACAGGATGCAAAGAAAAAAATTGGCAGAAGCCAGGTACAGTGGCAATCGATGATATGCGAAGCATAATTGAGAAGTGTTGATATGTCACCTTACATTAAGCACAACATTACGAGGTGGAGGTAAATGATGCCGTATATATACTTGACTTCCGTGTCATGATTATCATGCTTGGATATGTCTACCTTCGTCATCTATTCACGCCACTTGATACCAAAGTTAGTATATATGTAGCTAGCGAAACGGCCACAAGCTCGCTATGAGCGTGGTATGGTGTCATGTTTACATGACACGCGTGTCATGTTTGTACCGCTCATATATTTCGTCTTCCCTTGACGTCACGCAACACCAAATTTGGCATATGTGGAGCTAGCAAAACGCCCGCGAGCGCATCATGAAGGGCCCGATATGCTTCAATGTAGCGTTGACGTGTGCGCACGTTGGGCACAGCAACGCTACGTTAGCAAAACTCGAGCACTCTATAGTCTGACCCACGCGCGAGCAGCGTCAGTCAGCACGGCCTGACGGCAACCGGTGCGAAAAGCGACATGCTGCATTTCGTGCCCATGAGTTAATCAGACAACACTGCGTCTCCCTCTTTTCGTGACGGAGGGACGCCGGCCGAGCTGAAACGCGCATGCGTCAAAGCAACGCAGCGGGCCGCGCGCCTTGGAGTATATGGCAGGATCGGCGCCTGGCGTGGTAACGCCGGCGTGACGCGGCGAAATGAATGCCGCGAGCACGCGCACCGCGTCATGCCGAAATGTATTTGCGCCTTGACTGTGGCATTTAGTTATGTTATCAAATGACACGCATCTCATGAATATTATGTTTGCACCAGTCACATACCTTCGTCATCCATTGGCATCACGTAATACCAAATTTGGCATAAATGAAGCTGGCGAAACGGCCGCAAGCGCATCATGAGAGTGGCATGTAGTCATGTTGTGTTATGACACGCATGTCGTGATTGTCATGTTTGGGTGTGTAATTTAGCTACGTCGTCCGTTCGCATCACCTAATACCAAATTTGGTGGAAGGTAAGCTAGCGAAACCACCACCAGTGCAACATGAGCGCGGCTTGTAGTCATGTTTTTACAAGACACGCATCACGTGATTATCATGTTTGCACCAGTGACATAGCTTCGTCATCCGTTTACGTACCATAATACCAAATTTGCTATATGTGACGCTAGCGAAACGGTCGTGAGCGCATCATGAGCCTGGCATGTAGTCATGTTGTTACATGACATGCATGTCATGATTTTCATGTTAGGGTCTGTCGCTTTTGTTCGCCACGCAATCATGTCATACCATACCAGTTTTGCTACATGCCATATGAACGAAACCACCGCAAGAACTGCAGGGCCATGAAAGGTAAATCTTGAAATAATGACATACATGTTATGATTTTCATGTTATGACTAGATAAATATGTTCTTCATACAGTCATGTTATGCCATACCAAGTTTGGTATTGATACCATTATCGAAATGGCCAGGAGAGCTAAACGTCGTAGGTGGCTAGACAGATAGGCTCAAAGTCGCCGAAGTTCGCGAAGAAATGCTTCGCATTTAAAAGCACCCTGTACAACTATAACATAGCACTCGGTGACGTTCTCCAAGTCTTTCTAGCGAAGAAGCTTCAGCGAAAAGCTGACATAAGCCCGTAAACCGCTTTTTCAGACACGACACGGGAGGACATGTATATGCCTCTATTGATTATTACAATGCAGCCAGAAATTCAGGAGATCGACTGTATGGTATGCTTTTATCATCTATTGACACACTGTAGATATAGTAATTTAAAGATAGGAATGCGTTCGAACAGGCAAATAGATTGTTCAGTACACCTGGCCTTTGCAACACCTTCATGCTACTGTTTTTAGGGGACACACTGATATGAAAGGCAGACCGACATTTCAAGCGTGATGACACCACTAAAATATCGGCTGACTTGTAGCATATTTCCGATATAACTTTTAAGAAAATGTCATTATGAACGCGTCTTCGACAGCTTACAAATCTTATTTTCGGCTCTTGGTAAAAACTTGCGGTCTGGTTTTTTCTGTCTGCTCTTTAAAAATAAAAGGGAATTTAAAATACAAGTGTGGGCGCAATGAGCGCTTTCAGTACGTTATTGAAGGAATATGCTACATGCAAGCTCACACAAAGTAAGTGCAAATACTGCAAAATAAAGCAACAAAAAGGAAGTCTGGCTCAAGACAACATTAGTAACGAAGCGCCAGCAGAAGCCGACCACGGCGTCACCCCAGACGTGTCGGAGAGCCAGCGGTGAAACAATCTCTGTTGCCTGCCTGACGACAAGGACAACGGCGTCAAATCCCAAAAGGATGGGGAATCACAGAATGCGCTATAAATCACCGAGTGTTGCCGCGCCTCTGTCACGCCGTGGATGGCCTTAGTATGTAACCGCCGAAAGCCTAGCGCTCTGGAGGACCCCCGAACAAGCGAGCAGTGAAATCAATATCTGTGTGCGCGCCCATTCTTTAGCGAATGCCTTTTTGCAGGCCATTCGGTTCAAACTAAGTAAAACGCCGAAGAGGCGGGCGTAAAGGTCGTGGATATTCTCGCCCGGCCACCAAGACAAGGCTAGCCAAACCAAAGGCCGAGCCAAGGCAAGCCCGGGTTGCTTTCTTAGATTCTCGTCGTCGCCGCCTCCCTTTCACAATTTAGAAAAGAATGCCTTCACTCTTGTTTTCGTTCGGAGTGCGAGTCCTTTTTCGCGCAAGTGACAGGGAAAACGTGGATGAGAAGGGCAGTCATTCAATTTGACGGTTGCCCATTGTCTTGACGCCCACTTCCTCTCTCTTTTCTGAAACAAGTGAAGCAGATTGGTCCTTCTTGGCGCGTACACAAACGCGCGGGCTTTCCATGCTGATGGCTTCGCTTGACGCACGCACTTTCACAAAGAAAGAGATGAAAAAACGGAGAAGGAACCCTAACAGAAAGGGATGAACAAAAAAAAGAGAGAGAAAATTTTGGAGAAAAATTAAGAAGTGAAATTGGGATATGCCCATTACAATCTCGTGGTGTGCCTCTGTTCTCTCTGAATTTGCGCTCCCGGTTGATGACGGCTGAAGTCGGGAATTAAACGCAGTATCGTGGACCTGGGAGAAACAAAGAGAAGACACATTGAAAGCGCAGCAGAGAAACGACCGATTCTCAGCGAGATTGGCCGTTTTTGTTCTGTCCGGCGGGCGCTTAGAAAATTTTATTGAGCCGTTGCAATGGGAAGAGGGTGAGACGCGAGAAATGACTTTTGGAAGAATGTGGCGAATTAACATCTGGTCATCACAAAGTGGGCAAAGCCGAAAATGAACTAACGTAGGTATTCTATTTTTCTATACATTTAGTAACCGATGTGTTTCATAAAAAAGAAAGAGTCACAAATTGAACAAAAAATGTTTTAGCTGTCACGCTTTTTCTTTTTTTTATTCTTTTTTGTGGTAAAGTTGATGAGAGAGATCGACATCTTCAAAAAATGTCTCTGTATGTTCTTCTGGAGCCAAAAAGAAGATGACTAAAACCTAGTGCAGATGAAGGTTTTGTGAAATAGGATAGCTAAAACAATAAATAATAACGTGCATCTAATAATGAATTATTTTTGTAATAATGGAGCAACAATCGAACGTTCTGAACTGAAGGTGGTTAATGTGACGCCGTTTTACCAGGAAAGGAGGGCAACGCAGTTACGGCAAGCAACAATATCTAGTTGACTGAGGAATAGTTTATTAAGGACACTGAAAAAGGGCGAGAAAAAAAACGATTAAACTTATAGCTGAAGAGACAAAAATCGTCCCTTATCCACGAGGTGAATGATGAAGAGTGGGGCGAAGTATGGGTGGGTGGATAAACGCGCGGATGGACACACGGACGGACGTACAACAAACGAACGGATGGAGGGATGCACGGATGGACGGACACATAGACGGAAGAACACACGGAAGCATGGGCGGGCTGACGAACGCTTCGCCACCCTCAACGTCATTCTCTCCGTAGATATGCTGTGGCACCGTTTTTATTGACATGCAATGCAATGGAACTGCTACTACGACGACTACGACGCGGGACATGCAACCCATGGCGTAAGGAGCTTCGCCCCTAAAACAAAAAACTGATTTATGTCATGTGCAGCAATCGCCGAGAACTACGCTAAAATAAAATAAAGACGAATGGCACAAATACTTACTTACAGATTTTAACGATAACATATCCATGTTGTTACTTCTTCTACACAACAAGAAGAGTAAAGGGCAGGGTGTCTCAATGAGAGAGAGAGAGAGACATACAGGCAGAAATGAAGAGGACATGCAGTGAGGTTGACCAAGCTTTCACTCGGTTGGCGAACTTAGGTGTGGGAAAGGGTAAATAATGCATAAATTAGCGAAGAAAGAACAATATAACTTAGCAAAGTGCTTGTTCGGGCTAGTTGGTACTCCATCAAACTGTTAATTAGTGCAAATTTCAGGGATGAGAGATATGTAAGGCGACACACACACAAGCGATAAACTTCCAACTAATTTTATTGAAGAAACACATGAAAAATATAGATAATTGCGCCCCTGGGTAGCTTCACAACCACAAAACCATGACACCTCAAAGGGATAAGCTTCAGCTCAACAACAGCTGCATAGAAAAAAATACATGCAAAACATAACAACGAAAGGTGAAATCACTAGGCCCTATAAAACCTTGCACCTAAAAAAAACACCATTCTTTTTTTTTTTTGGGGCACTGCGATGGAAGGCACGCTGACGCGCATTGGTTATCATCGCACTAAATTTTACTATTTATCGCGTTTTTTTTTCTTTTTTTTTTGGTCAGCCTGAGTGAAAAGTACCGCTTTTTTTACCCAATATTAGTGCGCAAGCACAGCTTCAACAGTGCGTCACTACGTGACCTTGCCGACTTCCCAGGACTTTGTACGTGTGCTTTCTGAGGCAGCCGTTTAAACAGCACCCGGTCTGCCCCAAATATTTTTGAAGATGTGTTTCTTAGGTGTAACCTTTTATAGTGCCTTGCTATTTCATATCTTTCATTTTTTCTTACTGGACCAAAACTACAGTATATACGTGCACATCTACACGGATGGTTCGACCACGTCGATCAGTTTTGGTGGAGCAGTGGTCATACCATCACAAGGGGTACCTCTGCATTTCAAGGCTTCACATGAGACGCCCATGGCTGCAGAACTCGCGGCTAGACGTGTAGTGCCGTGACACGCATCGATTCTAAAAAAAGCTCAAGTAAATGAGTCGTGTTTTTTTAATTCAAAGCTGTCGTTACAGAGCCTGCGGTCAGTTCTCTGACGCGGATGCCACAACCAGGCGACGTAGGAAACCGTGAAACTTCACCTCCTCCTAATACAAAAAGGCCAGAACATCGTCTTCCATTGGTTACCTGGAAATTGTGGTATCAGCGGAAATGATTCCGCTGACCATGCTGCTCGCGCGTCACATCAAGAAAGCAAAGAGCTTTTACATTTCGCTTTGAAGAGCAGACGCTGCGAGGCAGATTCGTCAACTGGTCCGTAGTCTCACACTGACTTAATGGAACACACCAAGCATACAACGTGCCAGACTACATGAACTTGAGTGCTCAGATTTGGGTGCACGTTAAAGAACCCCAGGTGGTCGGAATTTCCGGAGCCCTCCACTACGGCGTCTCTCATAATCAAATGGTGCTTTTGGGACGTTAAACCACACATATCAATCAATTACATGAACTTGACCCTTCATTACAATTCCGGCCTCCATCTGGCCTACATAGAGGTGAAGCTTCGCTTCTCTATCGCCCCATAAGAAAGTGAAGCCGTTCTGTGGAGCCTCGCAAGCACAGGTTGGCAGGTGTAGCTGTACAAAATTTGGATGGATTGGAGATAGCGCGCAGCTGAGCCTTAGATAAGTAAGAAGGAGGGAGATGAGAAAAGTGGGACCCGTTCGTGGGAGCTGCTGTTTTCGCTGTCATCACGATTGCAGTGCTACCGTCAAGTAGTCCACCTAACTGCCGTAAGGTTTTTTTAAGGACGTTAAAACTAAACGCAAGAAATGACCAGTTCAAATATTCAAAAGTGCCTCAGACATGAACGCTAGCAAGTGAAATCTTGTTAGCGAAGTTTATATAGACAACAAAAGGTGCTTGAGTTTTTATAGACTGATAAAGTTGTCTTTTGAGAGTATTCCGTTTGTTTCGCTACTGAACATTTACGAGGTCTGTGGAGGTAATTAATTATTAGGAAGAAGAACGCCGTACAGTAAAGAAAAGTAAAAGCTTCCACTGACTTCATCTAGTTAACAATTAAACTTACTTTTTCGAAAAAATCCTAAAATGTTCTCTTTTTGAAGAAATCACGTGACCTAGGACGGAAACAATGCTTTTCTATATGAAAACTCCTCCTGCTTTATGCGATTTTCAGCAGAATAGATTTCAATTAAAAACAATGCAGAAAGAACACTGACAAACTTCTCTTTGAAAAGTGACACAGGCAAAGTCGTTGAGGTTCATCTGACCAAAAGTCCGAATGTTGCACTTTTTCTTATCTTCTTTCTTAACTTGGAAATGCTCTCAAAGAACTTAATCAGTGCTACCCAGAGAAAACAATTAGCAATAATCAGGTTGTTCCTAAGGTTCTTGAAAACCTAATTTGGTTTGACCGTTAGCAGGAATATCGCGAAGCTAAAATTGAATTTCTGCAACACAGATTATGCCTTTTCGGTGTCATTTTCGCAACAGCTATGACACAAGTTAAAAGTCATTGTAAATAACTCGATGTTCTAAGTACAAACGAAACATTTAAAAGAAAAAAATAAATTAGGCAAATATTTAGGAAGCAAAAAAAATGACAGATCCCACGCACATAAAAATCAATAAAATGTGAAGCATCCTTTAAGACGTTTGCTATGTGGCACTTGTGAGCCTGAAGTTACGAAGTCGATGAATGTAATACTCAATAAGCATGCGTAGAGATTTTACACGCACTGAAGTACCTAAATAACATGCAAATGTATGAACAGGTTCTTTACAGTTGAGTAACGGTGCCACAACTAAACGGTGCACTACCACTACCAGCAATGGTAGGCGTAAATGTTCTTGTATTAGGTCATCATGCTAGTTACGCGAAGCGTAATACTGAAGCGTATGCTGAACTATTTGGCTTCTAAGCAAATGTTACCAGGTGGATGGCCGTTAAGTGCAGTAATTATGCGCACATCATGGGCTTATTAGGAACGTCCACGACACTTGCGTCTACTCATGACTACAACGGATAACTTATTCGCCGACATAACGTCAGCACCCATATTAAATCACTGACGTCAACATTACGATAATTCAATGTTTAATATTACCGTATTTCAATATTACTGTGATTCTCCATGGTTGAGAAATGCTTGAAGATAGCTTGCTGAAGCGCAGGAAAAGAAATGTAATGTTTATTACACTGCTATAAGGACGCTGTCAACATTTCAACCACATTTGACGTTAATACGGCCTGATGTCTGCGTCATAGGTTTCAATATGCAATCTTTACTGTTTTGTTATTGCCCGTCACACGCTTTGGTGAGGCCCCACTAGTCTAGCAAAGGCGTGGAGGCGGAGTCAAAGGCTTCTACTTAATAGTTGGGCCTGCGACGCCTGATAGCTCTGAAAAAAAGTGACTTTGATACTTTTGATTGATTGATTGATTGATTGATATGTGGGGTTTAACGCCTCAAAACCACCCTATGATTATGAGAGACGCCGTAGTGGAGGGCTCTGGAAATTTCGACCACCTGGGGTTTTTTAACGTGCACCCAAATCTGAGCACACGGGCCAACAACATTTCCGCCTCCATTGGAAATGCAGCCGTGATTTAAACCAGCGACCTACGAGACTTTGAGACATTTGATGGCCGGTAAAACCGTACGGAGTTGAAAGGGAATTGATCTTCGAGTTGACCGACGGAATAATTGAGCAGACACGGGCATTAAGTGCAGATTAAGTGCAAGTATTTATTCAGAACGAGGGCAGTGACATTTGCTAGGAAGATTAAATAAGCGAGAAGAAAGAAATATGAACCATGAAAAGAAATGAAAGACAAAAATTAAACAATTAAAGAACAACTACAGCTACAAAAATGACGCTGTCGGCCACTGGACGTGATAGTCAATAAAAAGAAGAAAACCATGAAAAATACCATGCTCGCACTTCGGAGCTTCTTGTGCAGTGCAGCGCCAACTAGTACAATAATATTGAAAAAGAGGGTAATAAAAACAATATGAAAATCACGATAAAATATTTCTACAGAAAATGCAGGGATATTAACCAGTCTGGAACGACCGGTATGCTATCTCACACTAGGAACCGAGATGAGGGAGAATTAAAGATGGAGAGAGAGAGAGGGGAGAGCACGCGCACCCTAAAGTCGCACTTCACAGTAATCATTACAGTATTAGTCTATAAACGTCGGTGCAAGTCTGTTGCCTTCAAGAAGCAGAGGACTGCTTTGGTCGCCTTCACCTTGGTGAACTCTCTTTACGACATTCCAGAATTGTTTCCAGCGTCATTGATCATCGATCTATGCGAGCTAGCGTGACTGCAAGTAATTTTCTCTGTGCATTGCAGCAATGACGGTAGCAGAAGCTGTGCTGTAGTGTCTCCACGCAACAACCGTTGCCACAGAAAAGAGGTACTCAGCCATTTAGATACAAATTAAAATGACTTCGTGAAAGCCACTCTTAGGCATAAACGGCAAATTGGAATGACATCATTTCGGCATAATCTAGGTAGATAGATAGATAGGTAGATAGATAGATAGATAGATAGATAGATAGATAGATAGATAGATAGATAGATAGATAGATAGATAGATAGATAGATCCTGCAGTTCAGAAAGAGAGAGAGAGAAAAATATTAAAACGTTCATTAAGTGGCCGATGAGTGAATGTTCACAAAGAAATCCTTCTCATTGCACACACAGGCGCTGCACACACAAGGACATACACAACTTGCACACACAGAGGCGCAATACACACATAATAGTTCTAGTGTATAGGTTAAGGGGCACAATTGTGTGGCATATATCTCAGTATTTATTACGCAAAAGTCAACTAGGGAAAATAAAAGTGGTGAGCGGAAACTCGATATATTGCAGAAAGGTTGTGTAATAACGCATTACAGGCAGTCAGTGTTGTTTAGAGTGCCCTCGTTTCATTTAAATTCTTGCTGGTTATCTGCACCTAATGACTTGAGAACGCAAGGCGTCTCCAGTCTCCAGTTCGGTCCACCGAATGCGCGCAACCGTAGCGTTACACACACATATATATATATATATATATATATATATATATATATATATATATATATATATATATATATATATATATATATATATATATATATATATATATATATATATATATATATGTGTGTGTGTGTGTGTGTGTGTGTGTGCGTCTGTGTGTGTGTGTGTTGTAGCTATCACTGCGATCCTCATAAAAGAAGTCTCCGGAGTTGCGGCGACAGGAAGCGTTCGAATGGACTTCGCATCAAATTGTATCCACCCAAACGTGTGCAGAGCATTTTTACTTGTGTGATGCGCTTCGCATTGCTCCTCTCACTAATTCCGTGCACCACTGGAAAACTCGAAATGCCGAAGGCTTACATTCAGAATGCGTCGAGCGATGAAAACCGGCCACGTTATATTTTTTTTTTCGTTGAGACGGACTTGGCATTTTACTGGTGGCATAGCTCGTCCCCGTAGCCATGCCAACCGTTACAGCAAGAACCCTCATCATTATCGTGACATACTAGCTTCTTTGTGGAAAGTAACTGTTTTGAGTCATGAGCTTACCATTCCGACGAAGCCATACAGTGCTTGCCGAGAGCCCATAGCACGAACAGCTTCGACAATGCTGCTCGGAATCGAGCGCATTCTATTGTGGATGTAGAGTGCAGTAGGGTGGATTCTATAGTGGATGTGTAGGATGGCTGGACAGGCAGCGCTGCTGCTAACGTGAGCTGCTAGTGGCGCTTCAAACCCCGGGGGCCGAACATCGGTGAGTCATCCTTTGGCGGGCACATATCTTTCACAAGAGCACATCCCAGCAAAAGCCTCCTCCTGAAGGAAGGAAGGGAATAAATAAAATGACGAAAAAGGAGCCGGTCGGTAAAAAACATCAACCCAGAATGGTACAACAAACAAAAGGAAAACTAGATTAAAGTCACAGAAGACGCCGAGGGAAAGTTAATGCATCTCGGAGCGGAGCGTCAACAGTGGAACCCCCCGCTGTAGGAGGCAATCGAAAATGGGCCGACTGATCGGGTCGGGGAAAGCTGGCGCTGACAAGAGAAGCAGCTTTGCCCCTCCCCTTTTCCCGTCTTCCCTCGCTCTTTCTAACTATTTCTCCTTCACTCGTCATGACGTCATCCAGAGTGCTCGTGGCCTGTCCTCGGCAGCCGTCAATTCTCAGGAGAGACGAAAACGACCGCCCTTCACCCTGCTATCTCCTTCTTCCTTTCTTTATTTAGCACTTAAACATTCGACTGGGCTTTAAGCGAGTAGGAGACGAGAGATGTTCAGCCATTTAGAGGGTTTCATAATCCGAAGGCGTATTAGCCCTTCTTGTGATTCAATAGAAAAGGAGGATTGGCATCCGCGCTCAGTGACAAGCACACAATCATTTGTGTCTTTTTCGATATGCCTAGACCTCCCATGTATATGAATTTCTTGATACAGACAGGTGAACTCTCCTCGAAGATCATTACACTCTCAATAGAGAACAGTAGGATCTGAAGAATAGTTCACGTCCCAAATTAGAGTCACGTACGTGGCAAGCCAGAACTCTTCGAACATAAATACACATACACTGCTCTCATAGAGTGCATGCTTTTAGGTATTCGTGGCTTCCCTTGTAAGACAGTAGCAGCAATAATTTTTGTTAAGTGCATGCGAAATTCCTTAGAACTCGTGGTTATCTCTTTCTTCCTCTCTTTCTTTCTTTCTTTCTTTCTTTCTTTCTTTCTTTCTTTCTTTCTTTCTTTCTTTCTTTCCTTCTTTCTTTCTTTCTTTCTTTCTTTTTTCTTTCTTTATCTCTCTCTCTCTTTTTCTTTCTTTCTTTCCGCGAGCAAGTAGATCAAGGAATTCACGAATGAATGATGGTTTTGTTGAGCCCTAATGTAACGCAACTTGACCCATTTCTTCAAACACGATCGAAATATGTCTCCTCTTAGGTGACAGAAGAGGGTTAAGGACTAAACAAATTTTAACAAAAATCGAAGTCGCTTTCTCAAAACACCACGGTGTAACACCAGCGAATGGCAGGAAATACTGCGGATATTTAGTTACGAGCCCCTATGCTCAATATACAGAGAAAACGTACCACCAATTTCGTAAAAATTGAAATGAACGAGAAGCACGCTGAATTGTTACATGCCGAGAACTCACGGGAATCTCGTATTTTGAAGGCTCGTACTTCAAAATTCCGAGAATGAATAGCCAACACAAGTGTGAGAAGGGTGAAATACATTAGGCTTGTTGATGACACAGATGCCTCCTTTATATCTTGTTTGCATGCTTGCCCAAAAAACAAAAAAATTGCCTTCATAGGAATTGCATAGTGAAGCTGTCTTTTATAATGACGAGACGCAGGACCAGTCAGAAACTCGATCAGCCGATAAACTGAGAGGGTCTACTCAGACACCAGCCTGATTATGAACGACATGGAGTGGCCGTTCGCTCTACTCGTTTTCTTTCAGTGCTTAACGAGAGCAACCTGTTTTCGCGGGCAGAAATTTTAGAACGTAATGACTAGTATTTGCTGATGGCAGTCTCTGTTGGCCGTTTACGGTACAAGCATCTGGACAAAGGCATTCCATTCAGTCACGCGGTTTTGCGTCGTCTGTCGCGTGACCATGTGAGTAGGGTTGTGCCAATTGACAGTGGTTCTTAGCGAAGAAGAACGATGGCCTTTATTCTTTGGGAATGCCGGACACAAGCCTTGTGGTGGTGTCTTCTCTCTGGATGGCTTTACTGTAAAAAAAAATGTGAGGAAGCGTTTTATTATTTCGGCTGGTAGTAGTCATAATGCACCTTCTTCAATGCTGGCCAACTTTTCTGGTAAGGCGTATCGTGTGTTGAGCATAGTAGTACGCAAACGTTATTATTATAAACGTCATTATTTGTCTCCTCTCACGATAATAGAGACCGAGAAATATAACAACTGTGCTCTGTGTTTGTTTTTTGCCTTTTCGTCCTGTGTAAAGTGCACTACGCCAGTTACATTTAAGGGCGGGAGAAGAGGATATCCAATGAGATGCGGAAAGAGATGCCAACAACACAGACAGAATAATATGAATTTGTATTAGAATGTGGAAGAAGCAAGAAGGCGCTTATTTTCCTGTGCTTTTTAATAATTCTGATTTAGTGAGTCGCAATAAGGGCGTTGCCGTGGTTTCTTACCGCAACAGGACTGGTCATTGTGACTTTCACGTTGACAATGCCACTGTTTAGTACTTGGGCATTGTCGTATTCTTAATTACTTTGTGGTTCTGTGACATACTCTGTTCCTCTTTCGTACCCTCTTTCCCATTTCAAAATGCAAGGCTGCCAATCGAAAATCTCCTCTGAGTAAGGTCTCTACTTTTTCTTTACCCGTTTCTCTCTGAATACCTTTTTCTTGCTCACTGATTTGTGGGTGGTAACATCGGTACACCCAAGGCCATCGTTTGACACAGAAGTCAGAGAGGCAGAGATATTGTCTGATCACTGAAGTCACACCAATGTCCAAGAAACACCGGTTTTGTAGTTACCAGAAGGGTTCATTCTGTGTGAGTGAGGTGCCCACACTGTCTACATCTTCGTCTTCTTCTTTTGGCTCATCATTCAGTCACCTGCCAAGGTAGAGCAGCAAAACGGTTACTCATTTGGTTTGCCCTCCTGCCTGTCCTCACCTGGCTTCTCTCTCTGGCTTAGCGACTATTATGGAACGTAGGTGAACACCAGTCTACTTTCAGGGCACTCTAGCAGCGAGAAGGCGCCGTACACTTTTTACGCACTGTCAGAATACCGTCTTTGGCATGCTTCTGATGTTTTACAGTGCCTTCTGAAACGAAGAACAAGAAGTATACAAGCCAAGCTAGAGTGGCTATCAAGGTGGTGGTATTGTGCGTTCAAGGATGATCGTTTATTAGAAGAGAAAAGTCACCGATATTGACGTTTCACTTGCCTGCATACCAGCTTCATGTGGCCACTGCATGCTTGGCTACCAGCATTTTTCATCTGCCGTCACCATCTGCACTCTAATTAGTTGTTTTTGTAGATAATTCTCTCCGAACATGTCATCTGTAGTGAGAGAAAACTGGAGAAAGCACGGAAGGTGGAACATTTTGTCTTCAGCTTTGCCTTTTGAACGGGTTTCATTGTCCACGCTGGCGTCCATGCATCAATAGCCTTAATTCCACACCATTCAAAAGCTTTTTGCGCACAGCTCTCCAAAAAGGAAAGGCTTCTCGTTTTTACTTTATTGGTCTCTCATTTTTTATATTTGTGAACATTCATCGTAAGCCATTCACCGCACAGAGTGGCAGTATTCGCGAGCTTTCCAACAGTTCTGGCCGGAGCTGCAGTTTTATTATTACTGAATGCGTCTTTTTCAGCACACACGACCTAAGGGAAGCTCACTTGCGGATCATTTCCCGGATTGTTTATTTAATGAAAGAACAGTACGAAACTTGAAGGCTATTTCTGTATTTTGCATTCGCGTTTATACAGGGCATATATTGCTGGGCTCCATCGAGTTCGTATCGCTCCTTAAGACAGCTATATCGCGACGTTAAGCCTTATAGAAATAAGGAACATGGATGTGGACAAGCTTTTACTTCTTTATTTATTTCTTGCTGAGCAGGTGGCAGGTGTGTATTCTCTCCTGTGTGTTGTTGAAACCTTGAGGGCACTTGTGCCTGAGGTGTCGAAATACTATGGTTGAGAACAAATTAAACAACTTACTTGAACAACACCAACAACAAAAACGAGAATTCATGTCTATACAAAACAGATGTAATAGCGCTTGCCCATTATTATCACTGATCTCGCTTTCTTTTTTTGTCAAAATTTGTTGCAGCTGCGACTCATTGAGCACCGGGTGCGATGTGTTTGCACACGCGTTCTTTCCACTCTGCATTATCCTTCTGTGCCTCATCTTGCGCCACATCACTAAGGCTCATCCTGCTTACATTACTCTACTCCAGTTGAACTCCCATGTTGAAACATCCTTTTAGTACATATGCAATACTTCCCCAGTGTTTCTGAGATACATGTCATTGTGATATCGTCTTACCTATGCAAGTCAATCGAAACGAAACTTCGCCCACATCACGAGCGTGAGTTCATCTTTCCTGCATGTCAGCGTCCCATAGAACGGTACTATATATAGTATACCCGAACGAAACAGCGCTGGCAGCCTCCGAGACGGTGTGTTACTCTAACGGCGCGTGTCCATTATGCTTGAGAAATTTCATAAACTCGGTGGAAGACGCTGCAGCACTGTGAAAGAGCCTCTTCCCCGTTGAGGCATCCAAGCGATCGTCGAGGAGAACACGAACCAGTGGGGGATGACGACGACGAAATCGAGAAATGAAAACCTACAGCAAAGAAAACAAAGAAAGCACAAAAAACGCTGAACGAAATAACGGATAGAAGAGGACTCGTGCTGCGAGGAGGTTGGCATGGTGACGCTTGTGCACGAAGAAGCAAGCGAAGAAGCGACCGGGTTATTGATTTCTTGCGATCACGTCATCCTGTCACCACCAGCCAGCCAGCCAACCATTCCAGCGAGCTAGAAAAGCAGAGAAGTTTTATTTTTCCCTCTTTTCTTTATTATGTCCCCAACTCGCGCGTTTCTGTCGTTACGAGGATGGCGCGACCGTTGTAGAAGGAAGACGGTACTGTGGCTGTGTGCGTATGTGACTGTCCAAGAAAGGGGTCGCGGAAAGGTGTGCGTGTGCTGCCCGCGCGTTATACATACGTCTTCATCCCCAGTGACTTGCTACTTGACTCAGCAACATTGAAGCGAAGACGAAGCCAAAATAGTACAGAATACCGTTAAGCGGCATGAAGGAGCTTCCGGTAGAACGAAAGGAGGCTGGGTCGCTCGATTTGTGCGCCAACGATCTACCTGTACTAGTAGAAACATTGTAAGTTCCTTGCACTATGCGCGGCAGGTGACCCTCAATAGCTAGCGTGCTCTTGAGTACGCTGCAGTTGATTCCCGACACTTTTCGTTTACTGTTCCTGTTTAATTGGCATGTGATATTTTTGTATCTTTTCTTCTTCTAGCGCGAATTACGAGGAAGATCAAAGTTTGAAGCATGGCATCACTAACAATATGGCACAACAAGAAAATTCAAAATACTACCGCTTTTACTGGAATATAGACTTCGCCTAGAGGGAAATTCTCTTTCAATGAATGCGTCGTATTGTCGCTCATGCCGCTGTCAGCGTAACAATGAAGATGAGAGAGATACTTGACAAAGAAAGAAAGAAAAAAAAGAAAGAGAAATAAATCAATAAATAAAACGTTCCACCCGCTTCAACAAATATTCGCGTAGCACTTGCGCAATAGTAATAGTCGATAAACAGCGCTTGCATTTGGCGAGTTGACTGTAATCTTTGGGTCATATCAAAGGTGAAGATATACGCTCATGCTTACAGCTAGCCTAACAAATAGCGCTACGGGTGATAGAGACTATGTTAACAGGAGACATTTCAAGAGATTAGCATGGGATAAAATTGATGAGTTTGGTTATACACTTATTTCACGCTATTCCAATGTCTTTTGCTTATATTGTGAAAATGATTTCTTCTTCCCCATCTGCTGTACTATATTTTTGCGTCTTTTTACCGTATAACTCTTCAGTAGCTAACGGAGTATGTTCCTACGAAAACGATTGGGCTAACTGAACAGACATCAGGGCACAGCAATGGGCCATTTGCATGATGAAATGCCCATAGAAATTTTCGCATCAAACAGAGACGTTTTTCTCGCTAAGTAGCTAATGACCAGGCAATAGCACCACCGACCGGTTTACTCATGGCGTTCCATGCCATTAATCGATGCTTGCGCGCCCTACCGGAAAACGATCTTTAATTCGGGGGGCGAGGTCGCTGAATACAAATCGATAATAGACGTTGTTATGCAAACACCAGATATTGTGTACTAAGCTCCGCATTAAATGAATAAAAAAGAATTGATGGGTTCCTTAGACCGACAGAAATAATGGTTTAGTTTTGAGGCGTTTTAGCTAGTGGTTGTCAATTAATTCATATCTCTCGGGTTTTATTAACGTATATTAAACCTTATATATACGAGGGTATTTGCATTTTGATTAACTGCAAAAGCAGCAGCCGCTGCCGGTATCGCAACCGCGACGTCAACAGTATAGTGGTGTAGAAATAAAAAAAAGAAAGACAAATATTTTCTGAGTCTGCCCTCACATGTCATCATCCAAGAAAGCCGCACGAGCTATTCTGCAGTTCTCGAGGACCGCTTGAGGATCACCAGTAGGTACGATGCACTGTGTTTATATGCTGCGAATTACGGGCACTCTTGCAGCCTTCTGCCAGTTATCAGGCCGTCGCTCTTGGTGTCTCCCGGTGGCAATACAGTGAGGCGCTTTTCTGGCGAAGCCCATTTCTACCCATGGGACGTGTGCCGGCAGGCAGTCCAGGCACGCCTAGTCTCCGACGGCTCGTGAGCAATTGGCGGGGCCGACGGGTGGCGGCGAGCTCGGGCTCGTTGAGGATCGACGGTGCAAGCGCTGACCCGTCCCGACAGCTCAACGCGCACCTGGCCAGCTGAACGACTAAAGCACACAAATAGCAGCTCACTGAGAAGACAGGACAGATGCTGGGGCTGGTTCGTGATTGGGAATCAACATATTTGCACAGCGGAAGACTACGAGTAGTTACTACGTAACTACAGAAGAAGAGACAAGGACAGAAAGAGCGCTGCGGCTGAACTCAGACGGGCTTCCAAGCTCTCAATGACTGAAGCAAGAGCCAGAACGCCCGGACCATCAGCTGTCTTCTTCTCCCTGGCGAACGATCCCTCGTGCGCATGCTCTTCCAATATGGCGTGCCCACGGGCACTTTTTTGCTTTTTTTTTTCATCTTCTCCCAGTTTTCTCTTTTCGAATTCCTTCTATTCATTCTGTTGTCCTCTTCTTGTCTTCTTCTTGTCTTCTTCTTGTCTTCTTCTAGTCTTCTCTCGTCTTCTCGCTGACCTACGATGAGCCATCCAGCGGGCCCGCGAAGCGGCCGCCAGGTATTTCCTGATGGTCCTTTCGTAGGAGACGTCTGCTATGTACGCGCTAAGCGCTTCCTGCAGGACAAAAATAAAGTTTTTGGATTCCATTCAAACGTCCGTGACATCGAATGTGGTCTGCAAAAAATGGCAGTGGCTTAGCTCAGCTATGCCAGGATATACGTAGCGTTAGCAAAGGTTCAGCTGATTATTCTTTGCTTTCCAGAGTAGGATTAGCTTGATTATCATGCTTACTGCTACCACAATGACACACACATGGCATACGTATTATGTGGCACATGTATATTTTCTGCTCAACGTCCAGGTAGCTTCTCTATTGCCACAAAGATGGCTGGGTGGTCAGTGAAGTAACACGCTGCCGTCTCTATGGCCCCAACACGGTATTTGGAATTGTCTGTCTTTCTGTGATAGCATAGCAGCGCCCGTGCTGGCGCCAATATGTCTGTCAAGGCCATAACGTCACTCCTCTGGAAAGTTTTCCTGGTTGTCTAGAATTAGCTTGATTATCATGCTTACAGTTGTTCCAATGACACACATACGGTATGCGTATTATGTGGCATATGTATATTTATTTTGCCGGGCAACTACTTCGGAACCGATGAGTTAAGCTTCTCCGCTCTACTGCACCGTTGAGCAGCATTTGCACTCTCCTTCTCCATGGCTATACCACAGTGGCAAACGCCAGTCAGAGGCGCTATCAAGCGGCTACAGCCTAGTGTCAGATGGCGACTGCACAGGGAAGGCGCGCGCGTCGGCGTCCGTATGTCTACCAAGGCTATGACGGCACTCCTCTGGAGAGCGCACACCGGCGGCGGCGAGTCCCGCGCGGCCGCGGCCGAGTGCGAGGGAGGTGCCGTCTCCCGTGCACGACACCACTGATCGTCTGCGCAGCGCATTGAATTGCGCGCACACTGGCGGCAGAGTATAATTGCGCATGCGCAGACCAGTGCCACGCAAAATTGGCTCAGTGAGGCCAGTGTAGCTAACGCTACAAAACATGGCGGAGAAAGCATGTGTCCAGCTCCAAAGGGATTCGGCTCGTACATTACAGAGATACCTAAATTCAATAAAAATGATTGATTAGTTGCTTCAGTAGTGGTACAGATTGGTGGTCGAGATCAAGATAAACGTAAAGATAAAACCGTTTATAGCTTACCAGTAAAAATGCCCCACGCACGAAAAGAAAAATAGCAAGGCTTTCGGATAAAATATTGCGACTCAGTGGTAAATTAAACCATGAGCCTCATTTGGCGAAAAAAAAAAAAAACGCGTTGCTGAAGGCTGCTCGAACACACATTTGCAAAAGAATTAACAGGATGAAAAAAGCACTTTGCATTCCTGGCCGTCTTTCATATCAGCATTGGACATCAGATATCCAATGAACTGCTTGTTTGATTGCTTAGTATTATGTAAGGACGGGGATTGTAACACTGGCTGCTCGCAAGTCATTATGGCGTGAGAAATGACGACGAAAAGAACTCCAATACGTGCTTCGTTCCGAGAAACTGGGATATTGAAAATGTCCATATTGTATAATGTTTAGTATAATTATTTCTGGTTCTTTAAAAAAAAGTCATGGAAGACGCATGAATAGTGTTGGCTTTCGGGATCCTGTGCAAAATGATTGCTAATGTTAGCAAGCTATGCTTCATGTTCAGCCATTCATATGCTGAAGAGCTCATGGTGTTCTTATTTAAATTGTCACCAAACGATTTTTTCATTTAATCAATTAAGTGAGAATTAAAAAGTTGTGTTCTAACGTGTGTGGCTACTTTCATATACTCTACTTTTTGTTTAATATGGCTGCTCTGTGGCTGGTTTTTCAAACTTTTTGGCTATTTTTTTTTCTCTTGGACCAGGCAGCTTTACTACTGCACATTCCGATATGAAATTATTAGACATTACAGAAAGCGATCCCAGGCCATAGGCGCCACTAGAGCGTCTCTTCTGCTGTAGTTATTCTCTAAAAAAAAAGAGAGCTGTTTGGTACGGCGGATTAATGGCTACTGTGCTCGACTGTGAAGCCGAAGGTCGTGGGTTTGATTCTGACCACGATAACTTATTTACGGGAAACGAAATGCTGAAGGCCCAAGTACTGCATGATGTAACACTCTAAAAAAATACCGAGTAAAAAGGGTGTCTTTTTGTCCCACAACAATAATCGTCATCAGGCTTGCGTGCGCTTCCTTTCTTGAAAACTCTGCGCTGGCCACTTACCTACCGAGAATGCAATGTAACCCTGATAATGGGCGTGTTGATCTACCGGGCACGGGGTGATAGCGCAAGAATGGAACGAAATATAGATGACGATTATTGTTGGGCGACAAAAAGACACCCTTTTTACTCGCTCTTTTTTTAGAGTGAAGGGCGTGGTAAAGAACACTAGATGCTCAAAATTTCCGGAGCTCATCAAAACGGCGTCCATCATACTTATTTTCTGCTTCTGAAACGTAAAACGCGAAATGTTCTTACAAGAGTGCTGTTGACCCGCATCTAAGTTGCGAACACGATCGAGCTTTGAAAAATGAATTTCTTGCAAGGCAAACAAACCTTCCAGCTGCGTCCGTTCTTGGTGGAAATTATGAGATTGGTTGGCCCCTTCTGTATGGTCATTTATGTTGGCAGCGCCGCAGCCTGGTAGAATGTTTTCTGGTATGCTATGTTGGCTTTTTCTTTATAGCGTGGTGATGGAGCAGTGTTACGTCAGCAATTGTCCATTTGCTTCATTGTTCATTTGGTTTGGACATAATGCACTGGAGGGCGGTGAGTTGGAGTCAGAGAAGATAGGCTATGCCTGTTACTGCTCTTCAATTACAAACTCTAGTGCAGAAAGTGTAGCGGCGATTTCGGCCACCATCGATAATGCCAAATTCAATGTCTTTCATACTATATTGATGAACGTCAGGGGAATGACTACTACTCCAGCTTAGTCTGCAGAGAAAATTTGGATGATACAACACAAGTATGGCGGAGGGGTCATACAGATGTTATATGTTCCTTTGGCGGTTCCTTAAGGAGAAGAGAGCGCATTGGCGGTTTCTTAGGAAGAAGAGAGTGCGCGATCATTTTATAGTGCAGTTTAGGTTATAAGGCCTGTTATGTGGCAGCGCTAGTAGCCATGGATTTCATCAGGGTGTGGTATTGCAGGGAGATTCCCAATATCGAAGACCAAAAAGCGCACGTGCTGCTCTCTCGCTAACGAACAAGCTCGTACAACACCATTGATGGCTGGATATTCAGGCTAGGGTTATTTTAACATCCCCTTTCTTACGGTGCTTATATTTGTTGTCAGCTCGCTAATTCCGCCTAAATCAAGCACACTCACATCTGCCGGAGCAATGAAGATGCTACCCGCTCACTCTTTAGGTTCATGGTCCCGCCCCTCTCAGATGCCTACAAATGCGAAGATGTACGACCAAGCAGTAATAAAAGCATGATATTTGATTGTGTTCAAGTTCGCATTTCTTTTTTTTTATTTTGAGCCAATCAGAACCAAACGGAAGACCAAAATTTGGGCCTTTGCTAAACGTTTTGATAAATATTTATAAATAAAAAAAATGAATAAATAAATAAATAAATAAGAAAGAAAAAACTGTCACACAGAAGCGCCAAAACTTGAAGAAGTCACATGCTGGAAGGTTTAGAAAGGGCAAGACGAGCAATGGAAGCTGTATTCATGTAACGCACAGAAAGCGCTTGCACTTAAGCCGGAACACGTATAACCGTGCAGGCATCGTTCACTGACGCGCGAAATCTGTTCCGCTGCAGATACACGTAGACATGGACCAACGTAGTACCAACGAAGGAACTAAGCTGCTGATTCTCGCTTTATCAGCGCAGTTGCGCTTGTTTCTCAAGGCTGCGGCAACCAGCACGGGGCCGCCGTCTCTTCCAGGCCATTTCGCGATTGCTGGACAGCGCTACGTCGTTTCGCACGCGGAACCGCTTCATCGGAGTCGTTGCCAGAAAAACGATAAGGACGACTGTTTCGTCGAGACCCTGCAAAAAAAAAAAACATAAGAAGAGAGCGCAAACGTGAAGCACGCCAAAGAAAGCAGAGCGACATTGAAACTGAGGCCTTAACGCTATCGTCGACGAGCCGTTCTTTCTCGTCCGGACAGGAAAGAGCACGCATAGTGGTTACGGACACCGGTGGCGGCACCGGCGGACAACTACGGCGCCACGCGTGACCCGTATTGTGGTCTCATAACATCTATTGCTGAGTGACATATACCAGGGGGGGGGGGGGTGGATATGCCACTGGCATGCACCACAGCTGATAGACATTTTTATATCCACCCGGAAACGACGAGAACACACACTGGTAACTTTTGTTAAGAAGAAGCTGACATCGGCAGCGTAGACCATGCGAAGAGCAAGGGTCAGGGTCCCCGAAATATTTGAACTTTAGCATACTGCGTGGCAATTAAGTATTCTACAGTATAGCCACGCCAGACCTCGGATATACTTTTCAAATACTCCGTAATGTTCATGTAGCGTCAATTCTGGTTACAGTACTGGCTATCCTATTTTAAAGACATTACATATGTACTCCTATGACACAGCCGTTATGTTGGGTTAACGTAATCTGCAGTTAGGCACCATGCACTGAAGTTGATTTGTGTCGCAGTGTTGAGGGCTACTATTGTCACGCACACCAGCGCAAGCACCAGCACTTCATGTCAGCTTACCACTTCTGGCGTTGCCAATATCCATGTCGCTGTTGGCATCGTTACGCAACTGTAAACAACTGCTAATATAAACATACGAGAATGTTCTACGTACGTGTGCGCGTGGATTTGTGCATATATTTAGCGCAACAACAAGAAGTCTCGCTCTCTCGATATTATGTTTTCGCATAATATCGATTCCAAGATACGTGAGATCTGGCGAATTTTTTTTCTCGTTGTAGTCAAAGTGAAAGCATGGTATACCTATTCTATTCGTAGTGCTTTTGACTTCATTGCCTGTTCTTAATACATTGTATTGATGCCGTATGGGCACATTCACGCTATCTACACACTACTAGCACCCTACATGGACGTTGGGTAACTTGCACTGGAGGGAAACTTCTGCGGAGGCGTTAGGTGTTGCGTTTGCTTCATTAATGAGTCTAAGAATAACTATCTTGGTGCATATAATGCTGTCACCTTCAAAAGAAAGTTGTCACTTCTGCTCATTCATTGCGATACTTTTCGGAATACTCAACCATGCACTATTTGCGAAAATATTAATAATAAATAACGCAAACGCTTAATACCGTGTAGACTTTTCATCGTAAACCATTGCTAGTTCCATATAAGGCCAAAAAAGCAAAAGGGGTCATTTTTTCTCGATACTTGAAATAACACCCAACGAAGCCCCTGCCACAGGACATGCAAAACAGTAAATGTACTGAAGGTAATCTGTTGGAGATATAAAAGTGGCGTGTGGTTGTTTCACAACGACACCTACAAAAACGAAGGCTCCTTCTATGGGTTGAGCGTATTCTGTCGACATCGAATGCACTGATTTTACCAAGAAGACAGAAAAAAATCACAGCATATCCATGAGGTGGATGATGACGAGTGGGGGCGAAGCGGATGAATGGGAAGACGCACGAACGGCCGCATGAATGGACGGACGGAGGGATAGACGTAGGGATGAACGCGTGAATGGACGCATAGATGGACGGCCCGGCGGACGTACGGAAGCACAGAGGAACTGATGCACGAACGTACGGACGCACGCACGGACGGACACATAGAAAGATAGACGGACGCATGGACGGACGCATGAACGAACGCATGAATGGACGGACGGACGGACGGATGGACGCATGGAAGGACTGATGCAAGAGCGCACGGACGGACGAATGCAAGAACGGACGCATGGATGGATGGATGGACGAACGCACGGAAGCACGGATGGACTGCTGCACGGACGCTCGCATGGACGGATTATGCATGGATGGACGTACGGACGGACGCACGGATGGATGCTTCGCCCCACTCAGCATCATTCCCTCCATGGATAAGCTGTGACAGTTTTTATTGCCACAGGCTACTACGACGGCTACGATTGATATGATATGTGGGGTTTAACGTTCCAAAACCACCATATGATTATGAGAGATGCCGTAGTGGAGGGCTCCAGAAATTTCGACCACTTGGGGTACTACAGGTGGCTACGACGGTCGCAGCGAGCAACAAAACACCACCGACGACACGCGAGCCAAGGAACCGAGTGGAAGCGTCTTCAACGCGGCCGGCGCTCTGCTCGTCATTGGGAGAAGCAGGGTGGCTACTACGAAGGACGCGGGACTAACCCACACCCTAAGGAACTTCGCCCCTAAACGTGTCAGGATGAAAGAAGGGAATGTTGCAGGGTAATTAGATATCCTAGGGCCACTCGAACCCATCTCGGACTAAGTCCAACTGGCTAAGAAAATGGCACCTGCAAACAAGCCAGCTTCCCTTATATACCCTCTCACTACGAGAAATACCTTAGCGAGTGAAACTAATACTAAAGGAACACGCAGTGGAACACGCACCTCCCTTCTTCACCCTATCAAAGTTTGTGGTGATGCAAGGCACAGTAATGACATCTCTGGATTGAACTGACAACTCAGAATAGGTGAGGACGGGGAGGGGAGGGGCAAGTATAACAAGAGAAAAGGTTGCTCCCCAGGTATTCCCACAGCAGGCAGTATTGCCGCCTTCTCTACGAACAAAGCGCCTCACCAATGATACACAGCGCGAACTTACTTGTGTTTCAGTGTGTGCTCTTTGAAAGCAAAGGAAACCATGAGATCAGTTATTTAGGAGTAGGGTTAACGCTCAGACAGGCGTGCGCGTGCACACACACACACACACACACACACACACACACACACACACACACACACACACACACACACACACACACACACGCACGCACGCGCACACACGCATACGCCCGCACGCACACACACACACACACACACACACGCACGCGCACGCACACACACACACACACACACACACACACACACACTATTGTACGGTTCTAATGATTTCTCTTAAGCCTCCCATGTTTTTTTTTAAATAGTATTTATGTTCCATGTCTGCCCAGTCAGGCTCGATTCGCCAATTTAGAAGGTCATCTCGTTAAAGTGTGGTTCAGCCTTTAAAACAAGGGTAGTGATCACTTTCTTTCAAGACAAGTGCAAGATTTCGAATGTCAGAAAGCCGGAAAGGTGGCATATGCTGAATAACGTGTTGGACGCCTTTTTGGACTTTATTCGGACATCTCGCTAATTGACATGGCGAGATGAAGAGTCCACAACCGATCAACTGACGCAATTATGATCGCGTGCACTGGGATAAAGTAGTTGGTTTTAGGATTTAAGTAAGAAGCCAGCTTAACAACGCTTCCAAAGTTTTGGGAAAAACTTTGACATGTGCTTTGAAAAAAGGAAGTGGCACTTTTACCGAGCAGCGGATTCGAGACGACATGTGTACTGCTTTGTTGTGGTGTATCCGGGCGCGGTAACTGTCTCACTTTCAGTCTTCTCACGTTGGCGACTTGGCTGGTGCTTAATCACTTATCACTAGGCAGATACAATCATGTAAAAAGATACTATAGTAGCAGTTGATCATAGCATATAATCACTAAACTTGTTATTGTAGGTGTTGGGTGATAATTAAGCTATACACACTGATCACGCACGTACAAGTAAAACATAAGCACGCTTCCAAGGCGCACTCATTGTTTCTTTGTTTGCGAAGCCTTTCATAATAGCGTGATTATGGAAATAAGTTTACGTTTATATGACAACAAGACTGACGTGGATATTGAGTCCAAAAATACTGAGACAAACAAATTACTAAAATATCTTTCACTTTTGTTTGTTGTCAAAAAGTACTCGAAAAATAAGGTTTACAGTCTCAGAAGAAATATTTCCTTAGTTCAGGCTTTTGTACCGAAGGAAGTGAGAGAATTCTCAACAACTGACGAGATATACTGCCGATGCCGAGACCCCAAACGAAGCTGTCAAAAGTAAGGACGTCAGCTAATCTATTTACAGGGGCGGAACTCATGGGCTCGTATTGTAATAGTCCTTCGAAAAACTAATATCTAATACTTTCCACGTGAGCTTATTCTCACATCGCCTGTCGACTGGATTCATTTTTGTCAAGTACTTTACGAGTACTCAAGTTGATGGTGCTAAATCCATTTGGATGCGTAAATTGAATAGAATAAATTGGTCCTGTTCTGGTGCCTAAATTAATGCACTATTTGACGCAGGTTTTCAAGAAGAGGAAATTGATCTTTCGTTCACAGCTTGCCCTGATATATTCACGCTTTCGAATAAAATGAATTAGAAAAAAATCCTAGGGCATAGCGGAAAAATGGGGCTAGAACTTTAAGGTATCCTTTTAGTCAAACGAATTGGTTGGAACCGCACGGCAAACAGAAGTGTGTTTAACAAAAATCAGAATACGAATGGCCGAAGGCTAAGTGATCTCGTCAGAGTAGCTGCATGAAGCGCGACACGGGAGAAACGCTCGGAGCACTGCGCCTCTGTGTCATAACTTTGCCGCAATAAACAAGTGCAGTGCAGTCAAATAGTGGCGCGTCACATAAATGTGAGAGACAAGCTAGAACCTGATAAGCGAAGGTCTCCTATCTTGTCCGCCCATTGTCATTAGTTCTTCGACAAAGGCTGTGTGAAATGTTCAGCGATAAATAGGTAGCTCATACTGAGGGACCTCTTCATTTTTTTCATCTCTCTTTCCTGGACAATGTGCTTGACCTTTTTTGCAAATAATTTTTTTTTCATAATTAGCAACAACGATTCTTTGTAATGCGAGTTGGTCCTACCATCGGTGGCACCTGTTGTGGTTGAAACGAAGAATGCGCACTTTGACATTAGCGTATTGCATATGCATCGTTTCGTCCATGGTTGGCATTAGAAACTTGATAAATAGTTGTCGGGGGAAAGGTGCGATGACGGAACCATTAAATGACACGTCTTTTCAAAAGCTTTGATTCACACTACTTGGTCCGACGTACTGGAAATGTTAACAACACTTAGTAGCAACCAGCACCGTGTTCATTCATCTCGATGTCTGTTTCTCTCCTCTAGCGTTGTAGAAGTTTCTTGCTGGGATCCAGTACATCTTCGCTCCCTTGCACGTAATTTGGTGACTTGGAGTGCAGCTGTCCCCGTTGTTGTTCAGTTCAGTGGCCATCTATAGTGGTGTTGCAGTGGCTTGACCAGTGCCGAAGAAGAATAACAAAAAGGAAAGCACTGCCTCACAATCCCACGAATTGAGTGGTCATCATTGATCTGAACAGAGTGCCACATCGCAGTCGATTCGCGTGGCGCCAATATTTAGCGCACACGCACGCACACGCTCACTAGAGACGGCATAGATGTTCCTGTCTGGTTTTGTCAAGCTTTGAGAGGACGAGAAGACCTGGTGTAGTGAGGAAGAAGAAATAAAAGAATGAATGTAAGCGGAAGGACGCAGGGGGATTGCCGGGAATGTTCTTCCCGATGAACTCGTAGAGTGCACCGGCTCTGTGGTTATTCAACGAGACAGTGCTGCATTAGTGTTGTGGCTCTGGCATTGTGAGCTTCTGTTTGTTCGCTCAAGGCGAAGATGAATTAAAGAGTTCAGATAAAGGAATGGTTGGTGCAGGAAGGGCTTTATAGATCACACACAGAGTGCGCGCATACAATCTGACATTTCATTAGCTCGGAAACCTATAGTGTTTGTTGGAAAACCTTGTTATCATTTATTGCAAGTCCTTGGTACCAGACTCTGACTTTTTGGTAGGTGCAGAAAATACACCGTCACTTTTAGGGTGAAAGGTAACTAATACAATGTCACATTGTGGAGTGCTTGGGTAGCTTGACTGCCACACAGCGTCTATGTAAAAAGGAGATAAAGCCAGCAAGGAAATGTTGAGAAATACAAGATGAGATATTCCGTCTGCCCCCGCTTAAAAAAAGTGAGTTTATTACACAAAGCTTTCAAGTTGTTTTTTGTAAGCTTGTTACAATATCGCTGTCTCGGGGTCTTTTCGGGCCATTGTCTTAGATGACAGTGAAAGAGACAAGGCCATCTTATAAACGAAGTGGGTCGCCTCTGGTGTGGCTGCCAATATTATCGGCCACGAAGCCAATTTGTCGCGTTATGGTTAGGGCCGAGTTTGTTCGTTAGAAGTAACGCTGACCGCAACTCATCCTAATCACTTTTGAAGTGGGTCGCCTCTGGTGTGGCTGCCAATATTATTGGCCGCGAAGCCAATTTGTCGCGTTTATGGTTAGGGCCGAGTTTGTTCGTTAGAAGTAATGCTGACCACGACTCATCTTAAGGACTTTGACAGGCAAAAAAGTTTACGTGACTCGTCGATAAAGCGAGATATTTATAGGCTGTCATGGTGACCACGTTCGTGAAGAAGAAAAAAAGAGAGCAGATCCCACGCACCATGGCAATCGATGTAATTCAAAGCATACGCTGAAACGTAGACTGTGGTTTAGAGTTTTTATTGGGCAAACGCTATACAAAAATACTCTAAAGATTGGTACAAATGTTGTACGCACAGACACATGTCGACTAGTGGAATGTGTTTTACATAGCCATTTGCTCATAATGGCTTAACAATGTCAACATCAACATTGGTATTATCAACATCACAAGCGGTTAGCTTATGTAGTGCTCATGCTTGCGAGTCTTGGCTATAGTGTCCCATAGATCATCTTCAGTCGACGGTATTTAGATATACAAGTGACGTTATTTCGACATGATGCCTGTATCATACGAACAAATATGTAATGCTTATAAAATTATATAGCCAGCACTGCAACCACAATTCACGTTTCAGCAACATCAGGCCTACATAGGGTGTTTTCGCAAAACAGGTTGGAGACCTGGCGTGACTTTGTGGTAGAAGATGAATTGCCACGCAGAATACCTGGGTTTGATTTCTGCTGGGAAATTCGTATTTATTCTTTGCATCGTCTAGCCAAAGTTGCCAGTGTAAATTTATTTAACGCTCTTTTATTTAAGTTATCAACGTCTGTTTGCGCCGTTCCCAGCTATATGTAAACTGTTAATCAACTGTGGCGCATACCCACATACCGTGGCCCATGCTGTACGGGTATATAGCCACACTTTTATGGAAGAAAGGTTTTGATGACGTACGGGACAGAATTTAGGCGTTATTCATGTCGGGACCTGCCACACATGTTCGTCGGCTCCCCTTACCGTCCCATACAAACATTGGTCTACCCCAATTTAAGGAGGCTATAACGGGAGAACCCAGAAGACACCAAAACTGAGGAATGTAAGCAGTTAGCTGCAGTGAGATATTGGACTGTCTACACGAATATTATCATGCTCAGGCTCTCAGCATCCCAACACGAGCGGTGCCCTCTAAGTATCCCAACACAACGCGGATATTCGTATCATCCAGACAAGCGTATGTGCTTGCATGGGAAAATTTTGTGAGAGGCGCAGAAGTGTGCAGAGCCTCGAGGTATCAGCTGGGTCTATGTGGCTATGATGGTGTTAGACCTGCTTGGCGGTGCATTGTCCTGTAATGAGACGCGTTCGTTTTTGGTTGTGTTATATGAAGTTGCACGTTACCATGGGCTAAGAAGGATGCAATCTACATGCGCTCGTCTCTGGGCTACAGTTTATTTGTAACCTATTCTTCCGTGACGCGAAAAGAAATTTTGCTCGCGTGAGCTGGTTGGTTGCACATCGTGAGGAGGTTTCCTAACCAAACGAGCGACAAGAGAGAAGGAAAAGGGAGGCATCTGCAAACATCTTTCTATGCATATAGACCCAAGTCCTTATGTATACCAGGTGCCTACTCTACAGCTGTTCTTAAATAACAAGCTACCGTCAAATAACAATGACGAGCTTAGTATTAGAGAAGGTGCATACAAAATGAGTCCATGGTTTGTGAACTGTTATGGCGGCTGCATTTCCGAAGGAGGCGGGAATGTTGTAGGCCCGTGTGCTCAGATTTGGGTGCACGTTCAAAAACCCCAGGTGGTCGAAATTTCCGGAGCCCTCCACTACGGCGTCTCTCATACACATGTGGTGGTTTTGGGACGTTAAACCCCACATATCAATAAAAAAACTGTTTACAATAATTTGTGTCTGTCACTTTCTAATACCAGTGTACGCATGTGTTATTGTTTTTTTATTTCCTGTTTACATAAGAACGTTTTCGTTGCTACCCATCTTGTTTACGGAGTCATACTTCCCAAATTGATTGTTTTTGATGGTGGCGTAAAAATTGGCAAGTCCGCTACGGTGGTGTAGCGGTCGCATTGCTCAACTGCAAATATGAAAGTCGCGGGTTCGATGTCAGCTGTGGCAGTCGCATTTCGCTGTAATCGAAATGCTAGAAGCCCAAGTATTGTGTGATGTCAGTGAACGTTAAATAACACACGATGATATATTTTCCAGAGCCTTCCTCTTCCGCGTGCCTCCTCATCTGATCGTGGGTTTGAAATGTCAAGTGCCAGACACAATTGTTATTAGTTAAGAACTTGCACACACACAAATATAGTGCTCTGGAGATTTTTGTATTCTGTAGATTAGCGTAATTTTACCTATAAACAGTGCCATGAAGCAAATATAATATACAAGGAGTAATAGACGCACGCTGAAGTTAAGCCATTATAGCTTCGCGAGAAGTAGTAAGCACCAGCCAATGACCGCGCGAGAGTGCTAAAATGCGGCGAAAAAGAATTCAATAGTTTTTTTTTTCTATTTTTGCCGCAGCTTATCACACCAACAGGCCACGCAGCCTCTAATGTAATAGATTTCTTCTTGTAAAGAAAAATAAAGAGCTTGCAAATTGTTCTATTGCTCCTACAGTGATGCTGACTGATGCTGTGAGTGTTCAGCAAAAATATTTGAAGTTCGGCGCTCTGCCTGCGTTCGTCTCATCTCGTCCGCTATTGGCACTGCAATAAATGCTTTGTCGATTCGCTACTTGAAATGGAGCAGGCCATCTATCACAGTTTCTCATTTTGACTTATAAACTCCTTGACATTAAAAGCGGAAAAACAACTGACCCCAAGACGTTGCATTCACAGCAGCAGAGAGAGCCGAGAAATACGCGCCTTCCCGATTCACTCGACAGCGCGTGCCGATATTCTCGGAACTTCGAGGGATGCCCTATGTGACGCTCGTCTTTACAGCGGAGGCCTCCCATGGCAGCGAAACGGAAGCCACGCCTCTTCCGACGCTGTCGTCATGACGAATTCTCGCGATTCCCGGGTCGGCCACGTCGTTGCATCGACACGCCTAACGTGCATACCTGTGGTACCGAACGCCGTCCGCTGCTTCCGGTTTGCGAATGCCGTGGAGAAGTTTGAATGATTGCTCTTGTACCTGGCCTAAAAAACACCCAATCGCGGGGCACTACAATTACCCTTGTAGGAGTTGAAACAAAAAAAAACATACAATCACTCGAGAAATATAGGACTAGCGATAATAGAATGGAGTTTCACATGCATGCTCATTTTAAGAGCAACGTCTCAAGGTGTCGTACCTTATGCAAATGCATGAGACGTGTGAAAGAAGAAATTATTCTTTTTGTGCTCAGTCAATTGTATATATAAAACGTTTTACCATTCATGACCGCCCCCCTCCTCCCACCTTACACTTCCCAGAAGCTCTCAGCACCCTACGTGTTTCAGGACTAAGTCTGGCATCGGATACTAAGGGAACATTGCACACTTCGCGCGGTTTTGTGGTGCGCCTTCAGAATCAGCCCACTTTTCACCAATCGATTATGCATTGAGACGATGTTACTGTGTAACATCACTTTACTTAAAAAACGTATCAATTACGTTTGGAAGTGGTGTAAATACATGATTATTTTACATTCCTCGTTTGGCGGCCGATCAAAGGCATTCGATTTCATACGAAAAGTGTAGGCGTTACTTCTTATAGGCTTAAAAAATGTAAGAAAAGTTCCTGTTAGATGTAAGAGAACGTCTTCGTTTCCTGCGCACCAGCTGCGGTCATTTTGAGAACCGGCCTTGAAATTAGATGGCGAACATTTGGAGTCTTGTGCAATTTGTTTTAATTTCTAAAAAAGTGTTGCGCCATAAGTTGTGACAACCTAGAACATTTCCATAAAAGTTTTTAAGTCAATAGCCAGAAACTTATTGAACGAGTTTCTTTACTTATTCACTTGAATAACACTTTAGCTCTATGAACATATTTCCGGGCATCTAGGCATACTTAGTGCGATACACGTGACTAAGCGCGATAATGTATTTTCTAAAGTATGTGAGAAGAGCGTCTTCCCCTACGAAGTGCGCCCATTCTCGAGACATGTGAAGATTCCCACATGCCATAATTTGCTGAAGATAAGTAGGCGGAGGGCATCAGAGTAACCAGCCCACTAAACTATGGCCTAAAACGGGACACTTTTAAATTGTTTTTTAAGGACTACATAAATAAAATAAATAAAAAAGTGAGCTAAAGCAGGGTGGTTATTGAACTTGTCAAATCAACCTTTCTTTTTGAGCGCTGAAGACGTTCGAAAAAAAAAAAGAAAACTGGTGCACCCGAGCCCATAGCCAAGCTAACATGACGCGGAAGAACGGAGACGTTCTTAAGCAAGAAAGGAAGAAGGAAAAAAAAGAAAACATTGAAAACGCAAGTGGATCATGAGTCATCCTGCAAACGGCAAATGCTGGCCCAGTCACATTGGTCTTGTGCATGCGATCGAAGTAGCACCGCTCTGAAGCGGTTCCTGAGCTAAAAAAACATCAGGTAAAAAGCTTCAGCTTGAAAGTTTTCACTAGTTCGGGTGGCTCCCTTTGACTTACCCTCTTTTTCTTGGGCAGGAGGTCAAAGGGAGATCGTTGCTTCTCGGCTGGAGATCGCTAGTGTTGAACAATACGAAAGTGATTCGGAGGCTACTGTCTAAAAGCTTCTATCTGTATCACTATCAGCGGCTACTGCTCAGCTGAAATTAAAGCGGCAAATTGAAAGTGAGGTAGAGATGCAGTTGCAATCTACCCGAGATAAAAAGACGCAAACTCCTACGTTCATAGCAGAAGGAGACGAGAAAGCAGTTTCCACTCAAGGGCAGTTTAAAAAGTACTCGAAAGAACATTCTTTTTACAGTGGCTCTAAGAGAGAGGAACACTTTCTTTGTCTGCACCACCCTCCCTGAATTTTATTTTTATTAGGTGTCGTTTGCTTGACGAAGAGAATGCCGTTTGAGCCTTACAGGCAGCACTAAAACGGAGGTGCAGTCGACGTCGAGATGCTTAGAACAAACGCTGTCAAAACGGCTGATGTTGAATGTTGTGTGACGGTTTAGGGTGTACTTACCACCGTCGAGCAATGCACTTGTATTACTCAACGTGGTTCGTGCTTGCATGACCGTTTAGAAAAGGCAGCTCATACTTCATAGTAAGCCGACACTCTAACCAGTGCCTAATGAATTATTCTGAAAACGCGAGATATATTTCAGAAAATTATTCCTCTTAATCATTTCGGAACTCCTCCAACCTGTAACCTTGCATGTATTGGCATCATTACCGAACGCGAACAATATAAAAGTAAGGCCGAATCAGTAACGAAATTCAGAAAGTACCTCTTTTATGACGGCACACAAGGTGAATGGTGCGAAGGTGAAATATCGCCTCGATGACGTAGAGAGTGCGGCAATTAAGCTAAATCGTAGGTTTATAACTCGATGGCGAGCAGCAGCTTGAGTCTTTCATTGCGTACGAAATAAACCAACGCGCCCGTGACTGTCAACGGGATATACTGTCCTCTTCAGTGGCGCTGTGCGCAGTTGTACATGTCGACTTCGGAGGCACTTCACTCACCGTGTCTTTTTTCAAATGACTTGAAACTCAGTGTGAACATTTGTACAGGCTTTCTTGGGGGGACAAGCACCGGTTATTTAACGTTATTCCGCTGCACACCCCAGCAGAGTGTCATTTTGCTGGATGCTCTACCATATTCAATGATCGCCCGACATATCCCCGTTCCAGAACACACGCCAAGAGCATTTTTTTTTTCTCTTTGCCCAAAAACAGAGACAACCGAAAAAAAAAAAACACTTTAAATGTCTTTCGGACTTGACGTTCGCTTTTATGCAAGTAATAAATCCGGTTATTCACAGTAAAATAAATATTTACTTACAGGCTAATTGATAATAGTGTCTGATTGATTGATATGTGGGGTTTAACGTCCCAAAACCACTATATGATTATGAGAGACACCGTAGTGGAGGGCTCCGCAAATTTAGACCACCTGGGGTTCTTCAACGTGCACCCAAATCTGAGCACACGGGCCTACAACATTTCCGCCTCCATCGGAAATGCAGCCGCCGCTGCCGGGATTCGAACCCGCGCCCTGCGGGTCAGCAGCCGAGTACCTTAGCCACTATGATAATAGTGTCTTAAACGCACAATAAAGAAAACACTACCGTTCATTCTTTCTTGTACTATAATACTAAGGGCCTTTAAATCATGCCATAAGAACATGGCACATTTGCAGCCAGTGGATCACAATTAACACTTAAAGGGGCTTATATATATATATATATATATATATATATATATATATATATATATATATATATATATATATATATGCAGTAGAATCGAACACATTCAATAGTGACTATGAATTGATGTGGAGCTCGGCAGCGTCGCTTTCTTCCCAGATCACATACAGCTGTGGGACTCTACTATCAACGCCGCAAGAACAGAAGGAGATGGAGCAGCTGCCTTTTAGCATGGTGCAGTGATCACAAAGCCCAGTGCTTCCAAAAAATGAAATAAAGAAAATCAACAATGCAGACCATTACAGTATAGGCGTCTTTATATCGCGCCCTGTAGGCCACATTGTTCACAATATTTATTGCTATCAAAATAATTTGCCCCGATGGGGGTCGCTGGTTATAGTGCTTAAACCTGGCGTACGAATGAGAGCTAGAATAACAAGATCTCCATTTATCAACCTATATTTTATTAGCACAAGCCCTACGGCATATATTCTTTCTTCAATGTACTTGACAGCCTTTCTTTGTTAGGAAACGAAGAACAAAAATGGTAGGCTAAACAGCTGTACACATGACCTATCCGCGGCTAGCGGAAGACCATATCGTCTCTCACAACGCCGTTATGGGTATTTATACATAGGCATACTGCTGGTGATGTGGAAACTTCATTTACGACATACTTCTCAGAAAGAACACTGATTTTTTTTTGCTCAACTGTTTTCACTTCTCAAGACAAATTATCCTTGGCGTCAGCTGAATTAATAACATTAGGAGTCAGCTGGCAAAGCAATGACCAAAGTAGCGACGTCGTCTCCGGCTGCAGCCTTGCTCAACGTCACCGTGATAGAGTGCAGCAGCGGCGATGTAACACTGGTGAATCTATCGAGGTCATCGCCTTAACACCGAGTAGTGGACGCCTTGGAAGTAAGCCAAGTGGAGCACGGCTCTATAAGAAGTCGGCATATTGTTGACCGTGACGACGGGTATCCGTCGTGAAAGCCATAGAGGTCGCTACTTAACGTATTTCTTGCATTGCTCTCATTGCTTTACATTATATATATATATATATATATATATATATATATATATATATATATATATATATATATATATATATATATATATATATATATATATATATATATATATATATATTTATCAACGTTTCAGCCAGACGCTGGCTAAAACGTCCAAATAAACCACGTTGTGACTGCTCACGGAGGATCTACTTGACTACTTGCAACGCTATGGCCACTACACCACCATGCCTGCCTATACAGGGTGTCACACGTAGCTGTAGCCAAGTTTAAAAATATGCTGGAACACACAATTACGACGCCACCAAATGCATGTTACTTAATGTTTCCTGGAGTTAGTCGGACTATTATTTGTGTTCTCAAATATTGTTTATTTAGGTATGTTTAACTAACTTTTCAAGAAACGAAAATGGGCAAAAAATTTCAATGAGAAAGTTGTAGATCGCTTTGAAAACATCCGACTAGACCGTTTTGAACTTTATATCTGCTAGGTATTAGTGTTTTTCTGCTAATTGCAAATGCCCCTAAAATACAAAAAAAAACACCATGTGACAAACCCACTTGCACGCCAGTGCGCACGATGATTCTAGTGCTCTCTAACGTTTCGCATACGAACGACATGCTTCCCTCGCAACGGTTCATGACAGCGATAAGCAGTAGCAGCGGTTATTGTGTTCGTGGCTGATAGCAAAACGTTCATCGTAAAGCCACCACCATCGTTTCGGCCCTGCCGAGACAGCACAATGGGGCAAATGATATCATCATTCGTACGTGGAACGTTATGGAGCACTAGAATCATTGCGCGCACTGGTGCATGAGCGGATTTGTCACGTTGTATTTATTGTATTTCGTGGGCATTTGTAATTAGCAGAAAAACACTAATACCTAAGCGATATACAGTTCAAAACTGTCTAATCGGACGTTTTGCAAACCGATCTACAACTTTCCAATAAAAATTTTGCTAAATGCGAAGCATTTCTTATCGAACTTCAACGACTTTGAGCGTATCTATCTATCTATCTATCTATCTATCTATCTATCTATCTATCTATCTATCTATCTATCTATCTATCTATCTATCTATCTAGCCGTTTAAGTTTCGGTGCGGCCCCGCCGCGGTGGTCTAGTGGCTAAGGTACTCGGCTGCTGACCTGCAGGGCGCGGGTTCGAATCCCGACTGCAGCGGCTGCATTTCTGATGGAGGGGGATTGGGAGATGAAAGAGAGGAGAGAAGAGAGATAAACAAAGCACAATAGGCAACACACGCACGCACACTCAGTCCAGTCTTGTCTTTTGTGGTGTGTGACATTGCTGTTACAGCCGCTTGTTAAAGTCCGTGTCACATAGCAATTTCAACACTGCTCTTGTTGCCTTCTGTTGCAATGTCTTCTCTCGGGCACCTGAACGAATAGTGTCCACAGACATTTGGCTGTTGTCGATGCACGCAACAACGGACGCCAGTGACTGTCCCTGGATGCCATACAACGGACAGTCGCGCAGGATGTGGTGTAGCCTCTCTTCGCAACGACAGGCATCGCAGAGAGCGTTGTCGGCTATTCCTATGACAAATGTATAATATTTTGTAAATGCCACTACTAGCCATAAGCGATGAAGAAGGGTGACTTCTCTTTGGTCGAGTCCAGTGGGCATGCGGAGAGTCATCAAAGAGTACAGGTGGTGTTGACGATTCGTGTCGTTTCTTGGGGGGCACCATAGTGAAAACGTGATTTCACGCGCAAGTTGTCGAAGATTACTGGCAGCATCGGTCCGCGAAAGTGGTATGGCTTCTTCTCGTGTTCCTTCAAGAGCTGCCCACGCGGCAGTATCGGTATGTTCGTTCCCTATCCGCAGTGACTTGGAAGTGACTTGGCAGCCACTGAAACGTCACATGATGCCCTTTCTCGTGTTAAGTGCGGACAAGGCATCAGATTTTGAAAACAAGCTGTTCGTACGGCCCGTGACGCAGTGCTGAGAACACAGATTGTAGGGCAGCCCTTGAGTCGCTGAAAATAGACCATTGTTGCGGAGATTCCCGATTGACCACACAAAGTGCAGCGCGCAAAGCAACTAGTTTCGTTGCTGTAGACGCCGTGAAGTGGTCATTTTTAAAGCTGATTGTGACACCTCTTGCTGGGACAACTATTGCACCTGAAGAACACGGGTGGTTTGAGGAGCCATCGGTATATATATGAACACTGTCTGAATATTTCTCGCGCAAAAGAAGAAGAGACAGCTGTTTCAGCACGGGCGATGAACGCTTAGATTTCCTCCGGATCCCTGGTACACTAAGATGCACTGTGGGTCGAATAAGACCCCAAGGGGGTATCGATAGTTTAGATGCACGAGTGAAGCCCGAGGGAAGTTTCTCGTTGTACTTTACAATCATTTTAGCGAACGATGCTTGGCGCCTTTTCGAAGGCAACAGTGCAAGGCGATGACAGAGAGCACGTGCAAAGTGTCTGATGTGCGTTCTCAGGACTTCTACAGCAATGTGAGTTTGTATTGAATAGTCACCAGCAATTGCAGTTGTTGCCTCTGTTGACGTACATCTGGGCAGACCAAGGCACACTCTCAATGCTTGGGCTTGTACTTCCTGTAGAACACGAACATTGTCTTGGAGGTATTGCTCAGCACTGGCAAGCTGTATCTCAGGAAACCGAGAAACAGAGCTCTGTAGAGTTCAATCATTGCGTCTACTGACATCCCTCATGTTTTCACGCCATGGGAACTTGAAGAATTAAGAAATAGCGGTCAGGCGCCTCTTCATATAGGCCACATGCGGGCTCGAACAGAGGTCCCTATCAATAATGATGCCCAGAAACTGGTGGGTTCTGGCGTAAGAAATGGGTCGCCCGCAGATTTAGATGACATAAGGGGTCATTTCTTTGCGAGTGAAGGCCACCAGCGCGCATTTTTCTGGTGATATGCTGAGACGTTGTCTTAACAAGTAGTTGGCAATTATAGTTGCTGCTCTTTGAAGCCGGGAACGTATCTGAAGACGTGTGACTGCCGAAGTCCAGAACCAGATGTCGTCTGCGTATACTGATGTCTTAATGGTACTTGGCATATATTCAGCAAGGCCAATTAGGGCAAGATTAAGCAGCGTTGGACTAAAAACTCCGCCTTGAGGAACACCCTTGGAAGTATAGCGTCGCGTAGTTGGGCCATCTTCTGTTAACACAAACAATGACCTTTCAGCCAAGTAACTCGAAATACACCAAAAAACTCAACCACCAAGGGCAACCACCGCAAGAGCACCCAAAATGGCTTCATGTAGTACATTATCATACGCGCCTTTCACATCTAAAACCAAAGCTGTAGATAGTCGCTTACGAGATTTTTCGTGCTGAACACAAAAAAATAGATATCGACATTGTCAATGAAAGAGCGGTGGCGTCGGAAACCAGCCATGGAATTCGGATTAATCTTGTAGTATTCAAGATATCACTCCAGGCGGCTCAGTATAAACCTTTCCATTATCTTTCCTACGCAGCTGGCCAGTGCGATTGGGTGGTATGAGGTGAGTTCGAGTGCTGATTTGCTTTGCTTCAAGATGGGCACCAAGCGGCTTACTTTCCAGTCGTCAGGAACATTGCCATCCTGCCACGAGATGTTGTAAAGGCTCAACAGTTCTCTCCTTGCACCTTTCCCAAGGTTGCACAAGGCTCGGTACAAAATACCATCTGGACCCGGAGAAGTTGAACGCCTGCAGAGAGCTAGTGCCGCCTCGAGCTCCTCCATTATAAAAGGGAGGTACATGTGGTAGTCACGGGAACGGGGGACGTCACCTCTTACTGGAAAATCTGGACGAGTAGCTTGGTTGGTGACCTGCGCACAAAATCTTCTGTGACATCGATGTTTTGCCGCCCCTGAAAGAGTGCGAGTGCTTTGAATGGAAAACGCTGTTTCGTAGGGGGACGCAGACCTTGCACCCTTTTCCAAATGTGTGAGAGTGGCTTGCGAGGGTCTAGTGACTGGCAAAACGTTGTCCATCGTTCCGACGCTAATCTACCTATGTGAATCTCAATCTTCTTTTGCATCTTCCTGGTTGCCCTGAGATCGTGAATTGATTTTGTGTGCCGATACCGACGCTCTGCCCGGCGTCGAAGTGCTCGGAGTCGCTCCAACTCTATGTCAAAGTCGTTTCATGCGGAAGATATCGTCACCGTGCGAGTGCCGTTTTGCATTGTGCTCTTAATTGTTCGCTCTAACCCAGATCGTAGGCCATCGCTGCAAGCATCTTCCATGTCAGGTTTGAAGTTGGTCCATTGGACTGCTCGAATGGTTTTCCATGGACCACAACTAGACAAGCCTTTGATGTTAAGGTAGATTGGAATGTGATCACTTCCTCGTGTCTCAACATCTGGAAACCACTTGACGTATCTCACGAGGGTGTTGGAGACAAAAGCAAAGTTAAGACAGCTGCCGTATGTCATTTCTCGGAGAAAAGTGGGGCTACTGTCGTTGAGGAGTGTAAGGCCATAGTTGTAAGGCGATTTTCGCTAATCTGTGTCCTCTAGCATTTGTCCGCGTACTTCCCCGTGCGTGGTGGTGCGCATTGAAATCACTTATGATGACCCTTAGTGCAGGACACGCTCTCAAAATATCCTCTCATCTTCTGCAATCGGGATTATTAGAAGGCGATATATAAACGCCTATGAGAGTAAACATGAGTTTGTTCTTTTTCACAGTGATGAAGACATACTGATTGTCATCTTGAGACGCAATTGGTTGCACAACATACGTCAGTTCACGACGAACAAAGACGATGATTTTGCTGCACGCACCGATTGTTGAAGACATGGCAGCTTCGTACCCGAAAGTCGTATTTGTTTCGACAAATTGGGTTCACAAATGACGATGAGTCCAAACACGTTGGTATACACAAAGTGACGAAAAACTGAAAGGCATGATTTTAGTCCTCTGGCGTTCCATTGTATGACGGGTGCAGCTTTGACTACTTTACGGAGTGATGAGGTGTGTGTAGCCATCTTCCTAGTAAAAGATTCAAGCACTGGGCTTATGGCGTCCAATACTTCAAGTGCGCTTCGAGTACATGTTGTCTTCATGTCGACAAAGATCACTCGGATTGCTTTCATGAGGGAACGCAGCACCAAGATCACTTGACGATCTGTTTTAGGCAAATATTTCGTGACTGGAGACGGCTCTGGTGTGGCTGCAACCTGCTGAGATTCCTTGGCAGAAAAGCAGGTCGGGAGCGTGGGCCATTCCTCCAGAGAAGGAGGCTTCTCCACTTCTTTCTTAAAAGTGGTGGGTCCTTCCGCGGCGCCACTGAGTGGAAATGGTAAAGAGTGGGAACTGGCATTTCGGGAATGCGCCTTCTTTGAAGACTTTCGCTGATGCCGACGTCGAAGCCGACGCCGGACTACTTCGGCTGCCTCCCTGTGTGTCAAGTTGTCTCGAGCCATTTGTTTGAGAACCGCGCGATTCTTTTGAATTCTAGGACATTCTTTAGACGAGGCCGCGTGAGGACTGCTGCAGTTGGCGCACTTCAGTGTAGTCGCCCGACAGGTGTCTTCGGCATGAGGTTCAGCGCAACGGAGACACAGTCGTGAGTTGAGGCACACGTCCTGAACGTGTCCTAGACTGAAGCGCTGATGACATTGAAGTGGCTTTTGGATGAATGGTCAAACCGGATGTCGGAAATGTCCAACTTTATGGTGGGGGGTGTTTTGGGACGTTAAACCCCACAAATCAATCAATCAATCAACTTTATGGTGGGATGGTATGCAATCTCCCTTGAAAAACACTTTTACGCAGCGCGTATTTCCAAGGCACCGCAATTGCGTAATGACAGTTCCCTCGTTTGCAGGCTTGATGAGGGTACGCAAGTACACGTTAGGAATGGCAATGTCAATGTCATAAATTACACCGGCAAATGATTTATCATCTATCGGGATAAAAGGGCGCACTTTAATGCCACCTAGCTCAGTAATTTGCTGCAACTGTCCTAGCGCACTCAAATCATGCACGTCTATGGCGAGAATGTTCTTCCTTGGGTTTACTCTCACTCCCTAATTTGATCTGCCACCGCACATTCCAGAGCAACGGAAGGGGCTTGCCTGTTCAGCAGTCGTAGATTGCTTGAAGGATCTTCTGGCATGAAGATGATGACGTGCGGCCAGCGCGCAGGCCTTGACTGTACAGTCGCTGTACTTGTAGGAGCTGATGCTGATGTATTGGCAGTCCTTCCCTTCGCCCTCTTACCCCGGACAGCTATAAGGCTGTCATTGGATGTGTCGCCTTCCGACATAGAATACCGATCGGTGTCTTCAGTGTCACTGGGGGAGCCAGCACACTTCCTGGTGGTTGACGGGTGTGAGGACCTCTGACCAGGCGGGCCCCTGGCATGCTTCGCCGCCATCACCGCAAGACGGGGAGGCGAGGCACCTCGAAAAACCGATGGTTTCACTAAAAAAATCAGAGCGCAGAAACAAACGTTTTTCTAAAGAGACACTTCTTCTTCTTTTTCGTGAAAGGTCAATAGTGGTTGCAGTGCTGCTTACCAAAATATTATATAGATTACATATGCACCGCTTTGATACAGTCTTCACGTCGGGTTAACGTCAATTAGTTGCCACGCGCCGAAGTTGATTTATGTTGCAGTGTCCAGGGCCAGCATCCTCGCGAGTATCAGCGCTTCATATCAGCTTCTGGCTTTGCTAATACACATGTTTCAGTTGGCATTGTTGTGCAAGTGCCAACAACTAGTTTTTTAAACATCTACAACTCTTCAACATATGTAGGTGTGTGCAACATTTGTACATGTATTTAGAGTCATTTCTTGATGCGTCGCTCAATATAAAACTTGCAACACGGTCACCTTCCCTTCGTATGCTTCGCATAACGTAGATTCCCAGGTACGTGCGATCTGGTGAACCTTTTTTTTCTATCTCTGTTTGTTGAAAAGTTTATTAAACATATCTAAATAAACAATATTTGAGAACACAAACAATAGACTGACTAACTCCAGGCAACGGTGAGCAACATGCGTTAGGTCGCGGCGTAATTATGTGTTCCAGCATATTTTTAAACTCTGGCTCAAAATACGTAAGACACCCTATATATATATATATATATATATATATATATATATATATATATATATATATATATATATATATATATATATTTATATAAGGGAGAGAAGTGTAAACCTAAGGGCTCGTTTTTCAGTGTTTTGACACAATAATAATGAGATCTAACAGGCAATAATGCCAAAGAATGTATAGGGGAAGTTATCAGAACAAATGGAATGTAAATAAGAAGCAAAAAACTGGGTGAAAAAATAACCAGCCGTGAGCAGCAATCGAACCTACGACCATCGAACGCGTTATTCGATGGTCAGAGGTTCGATTCCTGCTCACGGCTGGTTATTTTTTCACTCACTTTTCTTTCTTCTTATTTACATTCCATTTGTTCTAATAACTTTCCCTATACATTCCTTGGCATTATTGTGCGTTAGATTTCATTATATATATATATATATATATATATATATATATATATATATATATATATATATATATATATATGTGTGTGTGTGTGTGTGTGTGTGTGTGTGTGTGTGTGTGTGTGTGTGTGTGTGTGTGTGTGTGTGTGTGTGTGTGTGTGTGTGTGGAAGCAATAGAAGAGAGGGAAAGGCCGGGAAGTTAACCGGGATAGCAAAAAAGAAATGCGAGGCCTTCGCGGAACGCGCAACGCCGTCACAGAAAAGTTCGAAGAGCGGCCTTTCAGGGACTCTTTAATCACTCTTAGGGTAACACATACAAGTACACTTTCTGGGTACCCACTACACCATATATAATCTCAAATTTTGTGTACTTAGCCGGCATCCACTATGCTATCGTTTGGCATTCTTCGGAGAAGTGTGGTATTCCCTACACACTTGCCCCGCTGCGGTGGTCTAGTGGCCGAGGTACTCGGCTGCTGACCCGCAGGTGGCGGGATCTAATCCCGGCTGCGGTGGCTGCATTTTCAGTGGAGGTGGAAATGTTGTAGGCCCGTGTGCTCAGATTTGGTGCACGTTAAAGAACCCCAGGTGGTCGAAATTTCAGGAGCCTTCCACTACGGCGTCTCTCATAATCATATGGTGGGTTTGGGACGTTAAACGCCACATATCAATCAATCAATCTTTACACACCTAATATGGTTGAAGAATTATGCCATAATATCTGGGCACCACAGGTAATATGTAATAAAGATCAAGCTTTTGTAATGGGTTGAAACATTAGACGACCCACACATTGGGCAATTCACAATGTGTGATGCCTGGTTGCTCCGTTGATGATCTAAATCGTGTCATTACTCATATTACCGCGATTTCCTTCCCGACATCAAGCCTGCCTAAGCCGAGTTTAAAAACTAGTTCCAAGCACCAGTGAGGCTCAGTGGTAGAATAGTGGGCTTTCACGCAGGGGACATGGATTGGAATGCTATTGTGTCCTTGGTATTTTTATTTACTGAGATTTTTTTAATCGGAATCATTTCTTAGCAAACTTCGGAGACTTTGATCGTATCTATCTATCTATCTATCTATCTATCTATCTATCTATCTATCTATCTATCTATCTATCTATCTATCTATCTATCTATCTATCTATCTATCTATCTATCTATCTATCTATCTATCTATCTATCTATCTATCTATCTATCTATCTATCTATCTATCTATCTATCTATCTAGCCGCCTACGACACTTAGCTCTACTGGCCGTTTCAATAATGGTATCGATACCAACCTTGTTATGGTATAAAATGACTGTATGACGGGCATATTTGACTAGTCATAACATGAAAATCATGACATGTATGTCATGAATGGTATAATTTATATTTCATGCTCCTGCTGCTCTTGCGGTGGTTTCGTTCACATGACAAGTTGCAAAACTGGTATGGTATGACATGATTGCATGGCGAACACTAGCGACAGACCCTAACATGAAAATCATGACATGTATGTCATGTAACAACATGACTACATGCGATGCTCATGATGTGCTTGCGGCCGTTTCACTAGCATCACATATGCCAAATTTGGCATTACGGTACGTGAATGGATGACGAAGGTATGCGACGGGTGCAAACATCATAATCTGAGATGCGTGTCATGTATCAACGTGACTACATGCCAGGCTCATGATGCGCCAGCGGCCGTCTCGCTAGCGTCACATATGCCAAATTTGGTATTACGGTACATGAATAGATGACGAAGGTATGCGACTGGTGAGAACATGATAATTATGAGATGCGTGTCATGTAACAACATGACAAAATGCTACGCTCGTGATGCGTTCGCGGCTGTTTCGCTAGCTCCACATATGCCTAATTTCGTATTACGTCACGTCAATGGATGACGAAGGTATGTGACTGGTGCTGACATGATAATCATGAGGTGCGTGTCATGTGATAACATGACTACATGCCACAGTTAAGGTGCCAGTACATTTCGACGTAGCCTGGCGCTCGTGCATGCCGGCGTTCGTTTAGTCGCGTCACGCCTGCGTTGCGACGCCAGGCGGCAGTCCTGCCATACGTGTTTCAGCGCGTCCGGCGTCCCTCCGTCACAGAAAGAGACTGACGCAGTGCTCTCTGTGCTGACGCATCGGCGCGAAATGCCGCCTGTCGCATTTCGCGTCCGTCGCGCTTGCCGTCCGTCTATAGAGTGCTAGCCTTTTGCTAACGTAGCGTCACTGTGGCGAGCGTTCGAGCGCGTCAACGTTACGTTGTAGTATATTTTGCCCTTTATTATGAGCTCGCGGCCATTTCGCTGGCTCCCATATACCAAATTTGGCCTTACGTGACGTCAATGGATGACGAAGTAGCTCCACATATACTAAATTCGGTAGCACGTGACGTGAATAGATGACCAAGGTAAACGACACATCCAAACACGACAATCATGACAGGGAAGTCACGTACGGCATAATTTACCTTTACTTGGTAAAGTTGTGCTGATTGTAAACAGACGTGTCAACCTTCCTCATTCGTGCTTCACATATAATCGATTCGCACTATACGTGGGATCTGCCATTTTTTTTATTTTGTGCAATAGTGGTTGCGGACACCGGCGGCGGCGGCGGACATCTACGGCGCCGCGTGTTAACTGTGTTTTGTTCTCATAACAACGTTCGCTGTAAAATTGGAACGCAACCCTACAGTACGAAATGGGATAGTGGTTTGAAAGTTAGAAGCAGAGACGAAGATAGAAAAAGGGAGCACACACGCACACAAGGTCACACTTTTCACTAACATTATCCCTATTGGTCTACAGCTGCCGGTTCGAATCTTCGACTTCAATAGTTTCCTGGGAAGCAACCCAGTTTGAAGTCGATGCAAGTATTTAGGAGGAGCTATACGGATTACAACCACCTTATGGTTGCTTTTACGCCCCGTCATGGTGGTCTAGTGGCTAAGGCAATCTGACCCGCAGGTCGCGGGATCGAATCCCGGCTGTGGCGGCTGCATTTCCGATGGAGGCGGAAATGTTGTAAATGTTGGCCCGTGTACTCAGATTTGGGCGCACGTTAAAGAACCCCAGGTGGTCGAAATTGGCGGAGCCCTCCACTAAGGCGTCTCTCATATTCATATGGTGGTTTTGGGACGTTAAACCCCACATATCAATCAATGAGTGCTTTTGGCTATTTTATTTGTTCATCCATCCATCGATCCGTTTGTCTATCTGTACATCCATATAGAAGTATATTTTGATGTTTTACAAGTGATGCTCTCAATTTTTTTTCTTCTCTGTCTCTGTGTTGCGACTGCAGCCAGCCAATCGCTGTTCCTCTTTCGTTTAAACTCCTCAAAGTAATCTTATCCCAGAAATATTTGTGTGATGTAAGCTTTATACATTCGGTAACATGCATGGATGCGTCACTGTGCTCGTAATATTTGTTTTTGGACCAATACCTTATGATCGTACTGAACTTGTGTCGTGGCGGTGGTGGTGGTGGTGTATGGTGTTGCAGCAGGCGTGGTTAGCCTGGCCTGCATGGCCGGCAATTGTTGCGCCTCAGCATCTCCTGCATTTGGAAAATGTCACCAGGTGTGAGACAGCCCAGTGTCTCGCAGGAAGACCAACAAAATTCGTTGCACGTTCCTTCTAGTTGTCGTGGGTCCTTCAGGAAAAATGACGTCATCAACTGTCCGGTGCCTATGACAGCCTTTTTGCAAGGTGCGGATCATCGCTGCTCTTTGCACATCATACTGTGGGCAAAGCCAAATGAAATCTTCAATATCCCTGGTGTCACCGCAGAAGGCACAGAAAGGGGAAGCGTATCTCTCAGTCTTGAATGACCAGGCCAGGTTGTATGCCGAGCCGGTTCTTATGCGGTACAACAGCGTCGATTGTTCACGAGAACGTCCATGAATTGCACATGCTTCGTGTGGAAACTTGTATATCACCTTGAAATGGTTGTGTATCACATCTTTGTTGTTCTGGTAAGTTTTGGGAGTTCTTACTTTTGAAAGAGATGTCCATGCTTCGCATGCAAGGGCATCAGCCTTTTCATTGCCTTCAAAGGGATGGGATCTACTGAAACTTTACAGTAAAACTCTTGCCATTTAGGTTTTTAATTAGTGCCAGAGATTGCCTGGTGAACTTTTCTTGAGGTAGGCCACGGTGCAGTCTTTGTAGCGCCGATTTGGAGTTCGTCAGCACTACAACATCTCGTGCAGAAAAGGATCGCAATTTTCACAAAGCCGCCGTTATTGCAGCGCTTTCTACCGTTGTGGACGAGACCACGTGATCCAGGCGGCCCGACCGTGACACGCCCAGGCTGGGTATGCAGAAAGCAGCTGCGCAGCTATCCGTTTGTGTGCACACTGATTCGTCGGTGTACACTTGTAGGTGGCCGCGGTAAATGGTGCTCAAGTGGTCCAGCGCAAGAAATGTTGCTTCCGCGGCTGGAATGGTGCGCTTCGCTGGTAGCTTGGGTATGCTGAAGTTACACGCAACATCCACAAAAGACCATGGCGGGTCCATAGGGCCCCTTATAGGCAATTTCAAGCCTAAATATTGAAATGTGTTCAGTGCGGCATTGAAATGTGAGCCAGTTCTTGCTCTTAGCCGCCGGAGAAGCGCCGTGCCTGCGAAGGACTCGCCCAGTCTTCACAGCTGCGTCAATAAGGCCTGAGACGCCAAAAGGCGGAGCAGAAGAGACTCGGCTTCATTGGTGACCTTCGCGCTTGAAGCCGCCTAAGGAACTCCCATCGCCAAGCGAAAACCCTTTCTGTGCACTGCCTCTAAACGTTCGAACTGGCTCGGTGATGTCGTGCTTCGGCATACTCAAACACCGTAATAACAAAAACTTGGGTTTTCGTTCTTGTTTAGTAAACTGCTCACAATTGTTGCATCTTCGCTATTAAAATGAATATTTGCTTGCATTGGCCGGGCTACGTGCTCTAGACTCGAAAATAAAACATTTTTCTATCAGAAACACATTGTACAAACTTACCAATTCATTGGAGCAATCGAAAGTGATGTTGTAATCTTGTTGTAGTCTCCTTTTCACTAAACATTTGCCGGCACTCATTTACAAAATAATATACTAGATACGGAGCCAGTGGTATGTATTCTGGCATTTTGGTAGTTAATCTAGTTTCCAATCGGCTATTTTTAAGCGCCTCTAACCCAGTCAACACTTGAATTATGAAGGCACTTGCTGCTTCCTTTGTTCTGTTCTTTCCCAATATCTCTCTCTCTTTCCTCCCATTGCTCAATTTTCTTTCTCCCTCTCAAGTGGTCAGCTTCGAAAGGAAGCAGTGAATCAAATCGAAGAAAGATGTTTTGGACTGCCACGTGGCGAGTATACCCATGAAATGGTGTTGGTGGCCACCAACCTATCATTTTTCACGCTCGGCTGTCTGAATGGTCTCCTTACGAACATTGTATGTGAGAGAGAAATAAATCATCAACAGCACAACGCCTCATCTCCCTTTTCTTTTCTCACCCTTGCTTCTGCTGTCGCGTTGATTATTCGTCCCGTTGATCTTTCGTGCTTGGACCGGCGAAGCGTTGGCCGCAGAAGGCGCTTGACCCAACATACCGCCTTCTCGAGCAGCCTTTTTTTTTCTAAACTTTTTTTGCATCTTCACTACCATCATGTTCCCGCTGCCTTGCTCATTTTTGGTCTACGTGGTCTACTGGCCGTTTAGAGCATGATCTTGCTTTGGCCCTTATGTCCTCTGCCGCAGTATTGCCACGCATTTCTTGTTTGTTCCTCTATCTTTCCCGTTTTTTCATTATTATTTAGGTGAATTCACAATAATGAAAAGTAAGGCGATGGAAGAGAAAGTAAGTGCTATAGCACAATGTCAGTCCTTTCCGTAGCGAAAATTTTCGTGCTGGTTTCTGAAAGGCCCACACGATGTATGTGCACAGTTATAAGGGTTGCTAAACGGTTCATATAGATATAGTGAGATAAATGCTTGGAGAAGAGGCCGATATAGAAATGCTGTAGCTCGTAGAAAGCGGGCAAACGTTAAAATATTTGAAAGATGCACAGTATAGCGCGAATGCGTTGTGATATGCCAAAACAAAGCGAATATGAGATAAAATGCAAAGCAAGGAATGTGGTCACAAAATTGATTTAGGCCGTGTTGAGCAGAGTAAGCATGGGAAAATTATAGCTGCCTTTTTGGCACCTCGAATAGGAATAAAATGCCCCTGCGAATTAGCTTCTGTCAACACGTTAGATTTTCGAGAACTTTGGCGCTCAATGCGAGAAGTTATGAGGGTTTGGATAGAATAAATTAAACATCATAAAGCCACCAGCAAGTAGACTGTGAAATCCTTGCTTTAAAAAAAACTGAGGAAGCTTTTTTCTTGTTGCTTATTTCTTGTCGTGCGCAAAATACCATATTACGCACATATAAAACGTATTGAAACACCGGATTGATGTCAGTGACCTGTGCTCGAAAGCAAACAAAAAATGTATGAAGCTCGTGAGGTCAGTTATCTTCACCAGCAAGTCTCTTGAAGTGGCAGGGTGAGAAAAACTACCCAATGTGCGCAGAGCGAATAGCGGGACAGTGTAAAGCAGCCGCTTCTGACTCCACCAGAAAGGAAAATGCATACGCTCGCATAACAAAGAACGCGTCTATGACTCACGCTCTGTGTATGGGAGATCATGAATGCATCCTCTCCACCTTCCTTCACCCCCCCCCCCTAGTCTGTGCTACAAAGAATTATCGGCGTTATAAAAAAATTACTTCCGGATAGCCTGCATACGGAGCCAAGGACGAAGTTGGTGGTGGTCATCTCATACTTGCAGTCAAGTAGTTAAGCATTGTCCACACAGCATTGAAAAAGTGCACTTTGAAGGAAAAGAGGAAACAGTGAAAAGCAACCCAAAAAGGTGAGCTTACCAAGAATAGCAAAAAAAAAGAAAGAAAGAGCAAAGTCGAGCATTGCCAAAGCCTCATTTGGCAGGACACGAAATAAAAACATTTTGCAGCCTCAATCATACTTTGGCAAAGTGGAGTGCCATTAAAAAAAAAGATAAGCCCACGGCGGGCAAAAACTATTTCCACACAAGTAGCCGAATCCCTTAAAACAAAATATAAGAAAGTTTTGCAAGCACAAGAATGTGCCTTCTACAGAATGTGTTTCTCGGAAGTTGGCGCTTTCTTGCTGGTTTATTTTTCTATATTTGTTTCTCTTTAGAAGCCATGTTTACGAACTATGCGAATTTTTTCACTTGGCACACTGTTTGCCGCGATTATGTTTGCATAAAACCACACGTCTTTTTTGTTTGTTTTGGAACGCGTCTCTTCTGAGATGGTTGTACGTATTTGCGTAAAGCTCACACGAGGAAGGACATTTTTGATGCTGATGCTTCCACTTTCGTCCCGTTTGGGATGTTTTATTTTTATATTTGTTTTTGAGAGTCACACTCAAAGTTTCCGACAGCACCGCGTAAACCACTGGAGCATGAGTATAAAGATTCTAAACGGTTGTGGGGCGTGAGAGGAGCGTATAAAACGGAAAGGAGCTGAAAAAGTACAAGAACAACAAGGGCATGACTCAATAACAAAACAACTTACACACGCCCAACAAGTCCACTGCTGGACTTACCCCGCCTACGGATATGCCGGGAGAAAGTTAGGTCGCAGTGACTGCGCTTTAGGACTGGAAATTGCTATGCGGGCAATCTCTATGCATATGCGGTGCGTCGTTTTGTCTGCATCGCTCTTTTTCGCCGAACACTCACTCGGCTTGGTCGCTGATTCCGTCGGTGCCTGCAGTGCCGAGACACCCCGGAGATAAACCAAAACACCCGAGCTCAACGACAGCAAGACAAGGGCAGCAAGCACGCCATGGCGCTCTGCATGACAATGAAGAGGATAGTTTTCTAACATCCTCAGACCACGTGTGTTCTTGTGTATGTCTGTGTGTCATGCTTCTGTGTTTAGTGTGCTGTACTTTTTGGTTTAACTTCCTGTTTTGCCTTCAGCCTTATACGACAAGATGCCATTGAGTGGGGCTCTCGGAGCGTGGTATGAGCTCGGAGGATGGATGCCTCTAGCGGATCCCTATTTTACTCCGCACGGTTGGACGGGAGAAATGCAATCTCGGTGGTAAGCGGTTAAGGCTCGCCACGCCCAAAGTCGTTTACGGGAGCTACGGGCTGAGGCTGTGCATGTGGGCTTCACCAGCCATCGTGTACTCGAATTCACTTGTTCTTTGAAAGAGATTTTGTTTTTGTTTTTTTTTCTCCATCGCAGGGCTTTTCCTTCTCTTTTTTATCAGCTTTTGTTTGAACTTTTGGTCGTAGTTGTTGTGATCAGTTCTAGGGTGTGTCCACAATATTTTCAAGACACTATTTTTTTACTTGCATGCTCAAAGGAGATAAAGAAAAGGTCGAAGGTCGCAAAGAAGTTGATACAGAAAGCTCATGAGCAGCCATGAACAATGGCAAAAACACAGCATATCTACGGAGTGAATGATTATGAGTGAGGCGAACCGTCCATCAGCGCGTCCGTGCTTCCGTCCGTCCGTTTGTTCTTGCTTCCGCCCGTCAGCGTGACCATCCGTGCGTTCATTCATGCATCCGTCCTCTGTCCGTCTGTCCGTGTGGACGTCCGTACGTCCGCTCATCTATCCATCCGTCCGTCCGTCTGCAAGTCTGTCCGTCCATCCGTGCGTCCATCTAATGAACGCTCCCAGTACCGTCATCTTCCATCTCGCATCCCCTGTGGCACATATCCGCTCTAGAGCGGGTATGTGCCACTGGTGGCTTCGTACTACATACATACATACATACATACATACATACATACATACATACATACATACATACATACATACATACATACATACATACATACATACATGGCACCGCTCTAACACCTTGTGGCAAGGGGAACGCGTGGTGGCGCGGTCGCACGAACACACGTACATATACGGCGTTAGACTTGTGAGTCAAAGAGTTGCTTCGCATCTAAGGAAAGCGTGCCAGATATTGAAACTACGTTGTTTCTGAGCCACCTGAGCAACACTGTGCCTCATACCTCGTCTGAAGAGGGAACTTTGCACGTAACACACAGAGATCTGAGTCCGTCGTGGTCGTCCAGTCAATTTACGGGTCTCAGCAGCTGACCCGAGGATCACAGGTTAGATACTGCAATGACTCTCGCATTTCGAGGAAAGTGTAAGGCTAGAGGCGCACGTACTGTGTGATTTTTGTCCACTTTAAAGAACAGGTGGGCGAAACCTCCGAAGCCCTCTACTCCTTAGGGCTTCATGATCAGGTCGTGGTTTTGACTTATAGTACTAAAGGTATAACGCAGTAGTCATGAATATAAGAGAAGCTAAAAGCAGTCGCATGAAACACCCCTCGATGCAATCGACTCGTCTACAACAAGCGGGCGCTTCACAGGTCAACTCGAAATTTCTCACCCCAATCGGCTCACACCACTGAGGCACAACGGGGGGAAGGAAGACACCAGCTGGTGCATGTCAAACCAGCGGCACCTGCTGCATCAGCAAGCATTTCTATAAACACTGGAAAAAACGGGCCGTGCAGAACGTGGGACCAGACGCAGCGCTTGTTTCTATGCTTCCACTTCGACTTCACTTGACTTGCGCACTTTTTTAGACTTCTTTCCAGGATTAAAACAGCAAAGCGAAATTCATCGATCGGATTCCCGTTCCTAGAAATAAACTTTCTCTTGCGGCCTAACAACTTCTGCCTCAACCTTGTGGGACACGGTATGCCAGTCTACACTCTCCTATATGGACGGCCATAATAAGCCGACTACATTGGCCTGATTCAATTCCTCCTATTATTCATCCACACTTCCAACCGTCCTATCCGTGTTGATAAAGTTGGAGCGGTCCCACTATGACAGTTTACGCAAGAGATAACGAAAAAAAAATTCAATACAAGCATTACATTATTTCTGCCGCTTTCATATGCCAAAAATGTTTTTTTTTTGTTTTTGTGCGCGAACGGTTTAATACAGCATGTGCTGTTCGCGACACACAACACTTGTGATCTAAGTCGATTGAGTCTAGAAGAATGAAATAAACAAACAATTCGAAAATTCACTTGCTTATTTATGCTGCATTTCTTTTGTTTATAAACACTTCTAACCAAGCATCGATGTTGCGGCAAGTAATAACCGTTTTACTCACTGTTAACAAGGGTTATTCTTATTCCAGTTTCGGCTGTCCTCGAAACACTATGCTCGCCGAAGTGAGAATCGACTTAAAGGCCGGACATGTAGCACTAACAAGCAAGAGTTTTCTCGGAAGTTACGAATGTGAGCTCTGGCTCTATAGTTACTTTCCGACGACAACGATTGTTCATGAAAAAAGATTTAAACCAATATGAATGTCAGACATGCCTTTATTAGAACCTGCATGGTCATTATCAAAAGTCAGTTGGAAATGTATGCAGTGCTCGCTGCAATAATGTGTGAATAATGATATTTCTAAATGAAAAGAGTTGTGTATCCGTGCTTAGGGCTTTGAAATTTTTTTTGAACTCGGGAAGTGTAAATATTGTCAATTCTGGGGCGCGTTTATAAAGACAGTGCAAGGAAAGCAAAGCGACATATTCTTGCTGTTCTTTTCATGTCTCCAGTTAGTGCTTCTAAGAGAAGCACTGTTCATACGGGAAGAGAGGTTTCTGAATAAAGAGAAAAAAAGAAGACAAAACGAATCTAATAGTGAACTGCAATATTGACAGAGATTGTCTTTCGTGAAAGAGAAGTGGAAATGATGTTACTTGCAACTGTGCTCTGAAGCCGGACGAATAGGATACGCTAATGACGTCACATTCAGAAGCAAAAACAACGGAACGTTCATTCATTTTTCCCGGTAATGAGAGTTAAATCTTATACGCCTTTTAATGAGGCTGTCATTCTATGGGTATTCAGACATCACCACTCAAATTCTGCAAGAGACACGTTACTGAACTATTAAGCCCTTATCCACACAACACTTCCCTTGAAATTCCCGCAAGGTGGCGATATTTAGGGTAGAAAAGCACCAATTAAAATTAGTTAAAAATTGGCAGATCCCACGTACAGTGGGAATCGATGATATGTGAAGCACGAATAAGAAATATTCATATATGTCGCTTTAAAATCAGCACAACAATATGAAGTGGAATTAAATGACGCCGTACATGGCTTCCGAGTCATATAGTCATGTTTGGATGTGTCGTTTAGCTTCCTCTTCTCTTCACGTCACGTAATACCAAATTTCGTAAATGTGAAGCAAGCGAAACGGCCGCGAGCACGCTATGAGCGTGGTATGTTGTCATATTCTTACATGAGACGCGTGTCTGGATTGTCATGTTTGCACCAGTCATATATTTCGTCATTTATTGACGTCACGTAACACCAAATTTGGTATATGTGGAGCTAGCGAAACGGCCGCGAGCGCATCATGAAGGGCCCAATATACTCCAATGTAGCGTTAACGCGCGCGCACGCTGGGCACAGCGACGCTACGTTAGCAAGACGGGAGCACTCTATTGTCTGACGCTAGGTGCGACCAGCGTTTGTCGGAGCGGCTCGATGGCAACCGGCGCGAAATGCGACATGCTGAATTTCGCGCCGATGCGTTTCCCAGATGAAAACGCTGCGTATCCCTCTTTTTCATGACGGAGGGACGTCGGACGCGCTAAAACGCACATGTGTCAAACCAACGCAGCGCGGCACGTGCATGGCAGGACCGGCGCCTGGCGTGGCAACGCCGGCCTGACGAGACGAAATGAACGCCGGCGAGAAAGTGCACCGCGCCACGTCGAAATGTATTAGTGCTTTGACTGTGGCTTGTATCATGTTCTCACATGACACGCATTTCATAATTATTATGTTTGCACCAGTCACAGACCTTCCTCGTCCATTCACATCACGTAATGCCAAATTTGCCATATGTAAAGCTAGCGAAACGGCCAGAAGCGCATCATCAGTGTGGCTTGTAGTCATGTTGTTACATGGCACGCATGTTGTGATTATCATGTTTAGATGTGTCAGTTACCTATGTCGTCCATTCGCGTCATGTAATACCGAGTTTGGTACATTTGAAGCTAGCGAAACAGCCGCGAGCGCATCATGAGCGTAGCATGTAGTCTTGTTGTTACATGACACGCATCTCATGTTTATTATGTTTGCACTAGTATCATACCTTTGTCATTAATTCACGTCCCGTAATATCAAGTTTGGCATAAGTAAAGCGAGCGAAACGGCGGCCAGCGCATCATAAGCGTGGCATGTAGTCATGTTGTTACATGACATCTATCTCATGATTATCATGTTTGCACCAGTCACGTACCTTCGTAATCCATTCACGTACTGTAATACCATACTTGGTATATGTGCGCTAGCGAAACAGCTGCGAGCGCATCATGAGCGTGTCATGTAGTCATTTTGTTACATGACACGCAAGTCATGATTCTCATGTTAAGGTCTGTCGCTTGTGTTCGCTATGCAATCATGCCATGCCATACCAGCTTTGCAACATTTCATGTGAATGAAACCACCGCAAGAGCTGCAGGACCATAAAATGTAAATCATGAGATTCATGACATAAATGTCATGGTTTTCATGCTATGACTTTTTAAACATGTTTTTCATACAGTCATGTTATGCCATACCAAGTTTGGTATCGATACCATTATTGAAACGGCCAGGAGAGCTAAAGTCGTAGGAGGCTAGATAGATAGATAGATAGATAGATAGATAGATAGATAGATAGATAGATAGATAGATAGATAGATAGATAGATAGATAGATAGATAGATAGATAGATAAATAGATAGATAGATAGATAGATAGATACGCTCTAAGTCGCTGAAGTTCGCTAACAAATGCTTCGCATTTAGTAACGCGAAAATGTCAAGAGACCCCCCCCCCCCCCACAAACACACACACACACAAAGAGAAAGAGAGAGCAACCATTGTTTGATGTACATATATGACCTCCTAAGATGAGTCTTGTTTTTAAAGTTAGCTCTTGGAGATGACTATCTTTCCTGTAGCGCAACAAAATTAAAAAGAAGTTCTGTTTTTACGCTTGCGGCGTATGCTTTTAAGAGCACTTACAACAGAGTTATTTCAACTATTAAATACCGGGGACTTTCAAGTCACTCAAGTTCGCGCATGAATATAAGAACACACACATACAAAAAATAGCAATTATTTGTCTTTTATTTTGTTGCGAAAGGTGTACGAGATAGACCACCGAAGCCTTGATTGTATGATGCTTCTTTAGTACGAAAAAACACGAAGGCATTACAGAGAAGCATATGATAAAAAACGACTAAAGTGGCTTCTCCGCACGAATATATTTTGGTAAGTGACACTGAGACGTTGAGTATAACCTCTTGTGTGTGTGTCACGAAGAAAAATTATCCGTGCTGGTGCAAGCTTAGACACATTGAAATAGTGTTACATTTCTTTCGTGAATTTCCCAACTTCATTATTAGTCAACCTCATCTTTTTGCTGCTATATGTCTCAAAAACTACCATTAAAAAGCTCTCGGAAAGCCCGAATATACTATTGATCACCAGAAAGCTGAACCAGATGAACAGGCGGCGCTATATTATCAGTTTGCTTTATCATAACTTGTGGCAAAAACAGGCTGCTACTTCCTCTTTAAGAGAGATTAACGTGGTAAGATAAAAAAAAATATTGGGCAACCGCGAAATTCGGAGGGTTGAAATGAATAGCATATCCTTGTCCCTGAGAAGGTGTTCTAGAGAAAAAGAACGGAGAATAATACTAATAGGTAATAAAAAAAGAAATGTAAGAACTTGCGTAGGAGGACATGCCGAGATTTTTAATTAATACCCCACTCTTTTCTAAGCCACCCCTTCGTTTTCTTAGTCTTAGGGCAATGTATTTGTGGCCTCAAATATCCATAACTTCCCCCTTCTCTCTCGAAAAAAAAGAAGGAAATGTTTCCCTATTTCAAATAACAGAGGAGATAAGATGACTGGCTTATAACAACATGAAGCTTAGTTCGACGCGTAAAGCAAGCTCTTTGGCTAAACCGCAGAAAATTATCAAGGCAGCCGGATATGAAAAAAAGAGTGACAGACAAAATTGTTTGTGATGGTGCGGAAGGTGTCTTTTCACCAGCTTTTCCCACTATTACCTAAAATACTTGCACGTATATTTTGTGACAGCGACGCTTTTCTTGTTATCAATAGCAAATTGCCTTATTGCTACCGCGTGCTGCCGCTAGTACTCGTTACATAGTTTATTTTAAAAAGGAAAACTCATTCTAAAACTGTTTTGAATTAGGAAATTTTGTGCGAGCGCAAGAGAGGCAATTATGTTTCGGAAATTATATTACGCAGCTTATCTATCTATCTATCTATCTATCTATCTATCTATCTATCTATCTATCTATCTATCTATCTATCTATCTATCTATCTATCTATCTATCTATCTATCTATCTATCTATCTATCTATCTATCTATCTATCTATCTATCTATCTAAATTAGTGGGTATTTCAACAAATTTTACTTTCTACTGATTCCTTCGCGAATGCGAATTCCCCCTACGTAGCGTTACAAAGGTAATGCGCAGAATGTGTGCCCGTTGAGGGGACGCATGCTAGAAACCTGCAACCAGTATGCTTGAGGATGCTCTCTCTCTTTATGCATGTTTACCGAAAACATTGAGGTGGCGATCCGCAGCTCGTCCTTGGCAGATCAGCTCTGGGCTGTCCACCAATCCCGCGAGGCGGCTGAGTAGCTTGGCATCTCAGTCCCCACGAGGGAGCTGCCCGCAACAAAGTGATCTGTGTTTTGGAGGACCAGATAAAAGTTTATCCACTCCAATTCAATTCAAACATTCTTTCAGCAGCAGCGTCGACAGTGTTTGCATGTTTGACTCTTTCATCTCGTCTTCACAGGTTCGCTTGTGATTTCGGTCTGCCAGCACGATTCTTCAGCACCGGGACTAGAGCCCCTGCGCGTTCAAGTAACCGGCTTAATCGCCAGCACTATGCATCCAACAGCTCACCGCTGCTCTTGGATCTAAGCCTGTGCCTGATAGCCTGCAGCTCGGCTATATAAGCGCCCTACCCACCACGGTTCTTAATTCGGCAGCAGCAGCGACGACAGTGTATGCATGCTTACTCTTTCGTCTCAGCTTCGCAGGCTCGAGAACGTTTTCTTTGCCGTTTATTGTATTCCATTTCTATAATTTAGTTGTACTGTGGCTGTTGCTGCAACCAGTGTTATCATTTACACATGCCAAGTGTGACCGATTTGTCTTAACACCTTTAAAAACACCTTTAAACACTGGCTTGATTATCTTTAAGAGAAAGTAACAACTGTTGTGTCGAAGCTAGATTATCAGCCTTACTTGATCAATAAAGGGCTAAAGAAAGAGGCTGAGGAATTGACAGACAGTCTTGATTTTCTAAATACGATTATACAGTCGGTATGACATCAAAAGGAAGAACTAAATGCGGTGAACGAATTCCTCGGTGAATGCAGCGAATCTCAGGAAAGGCGAATCAGTGGCTTGGAACAGTACTCACACACACAAAAAAAAATCTCTCAATTAATAGGTGCTCTGTTTACTCAAGAAGAAAGCTGCATGACTATCCTTAAAACGATTGCCTCTAAATTATAATTCCCTGTTTCTGCTAGGGATATTGAGTTGATGCATCGTGTCCCATTTGTGTCTCATACAAAGCACTTGCTTGTCTGGTTTCCCTTTCGGGCCTTCAAAATTAAGTTCATAGGCAAAGCGCTCAAGGCACGCCTTCATACTAGCGACATCGGATTCAGGAAAGTACGAAGCACAGCTGTTTTTGTCAATGACCATCTCACTCACCTTAGCAAGCAATTTTTCAGTAAAGCTTTCGAAGGGAAGAAAGACAAAAAGTGGCTTTCTGTGAAATTAGGACTGTGGCATCAAGGCGAGACAGCCCGAGGATAACAGGGTTTTTGTATATGTTATGAATGGGGCCTGGTGATTTTCGCCTAAACTGAGTAGGCTTTCTCGTCCATTGTTTCTTTTTTACCTTCATTTGATGTCGTACATTTAGATTAGCGAAATTTGGCCCTGTTTTTCAAATAATTATCATTCAGCAATCGACTTCAACTCACGAAGTCTTCAAAAATGTTTTCATGATTGCCAGATACCAATGTCTTCTTCTCACTCACGCACAGAGCCATCCTTTTTGCGGACCAAAACAATAGGAGACGACAAAGGGCTAGATGAGGGACGGATGATTTCCCGTTTAAGCATGTCCACAACGTTCTCTTCTATAATTTTCTTTCAGCTAGAGACACGCGGTAAAGTCGGTGGTGTACGATAGCTGTCCCAACAGTTTGAATTTGATGTGCTGTAGTAATAGTGCGGCCCAGCTTAGACGAGCAAAAATTGTAGAAATTTGCATGTTACTGTAACAATGCGAGCAGCTGCTGCCTCTGTGAATATGTCAGTTCGCTGATGATAGCGGTGGTAAAGGCGGAGGAAGAAACATGCTCACCGAGGGAAGGTTCTTTGGATGCGATGGCCTGAAGTGGCGTGACAAATAGAGGCTCGAAGTCGGCAACACAGGCCACAGTAGTGCCCTGTGGCAGTAAGATCTTCTCCGGTGTAGAGTTGACAGTGGTGACAAGTGCAGAGCCATTGCAAAAACGAACGACACCGGACGGAAGAACTATACCTTTACGAGCGCAAAGTGGTGACGGTGTGACCAATACATCACCGTGATAGATGTCATTGGACGTAATGCTGACAATTTGCTGTTGTAGTGGAGGCAGTTCGATGTCTTTCACAGCGACCAGACGAAGTGGCTTGTGATTGTCGTCGTCAAGCATGTAGTCGGTGTCAGCGAGGTGAACGACGCGTTGTCCACAACAAATCACCGCGGTAGCAGATGATAGAAAATCCCACCCTAAAATTAGTTGGTGAGAGCAGCGGGACAGGACAGCAAACTGGACATGATAGCGGATGCCGTCGATGAACACACGCACAGTACAAAACGCGAAAGGGCGAATGACGTTCCCCTGGGCAGCAACTAACGTGGGGCCATCGTAAGGCGTCATTACTTTCTTTAAATGTTCACACAAATCAGCACGCATCACAGACAATGTCGCACCTGTGTCCACCAAAGCATCGACTCGCACTCCTTCCACTTCCACAGAAAGCGTGTTACACGGGCCTGATGGAGGAATTTCAGTTCTAATTACGAATGCAGTTTTTCCTCCACAAACTGCATCACTTAGTTTCCCGAATGAATATCAGATGAGAATGAGGCGGGCCGCAGTGGAGAAGTGGAACGGCGGAAGGGTGAAGGCGAGCGGCGTCTCGTGTTTCGGCTGTTTCGTAGTGCAGTCGATGCCGGAGGAGATGGAGACCGGTGCGGGGGAGACGAATTACGCCGACCTTGATAAGACGCCCCAGTGTACGAATCTCGTTCGCACACGTCGTTCCGACGCTCATCTTGCTGGCGCTTTCGGCAGAAACGAGATATGTGGCCGCGATAGCCACAGTAGTAGCATACAGGGCGAGACGAGCGCCACTGTGGGGAATAGAAGGTATTCGGGGCACCTGAAGATAGTGCGCTCAGGTGGGCCGGAGGGTCAGCGAGCACGGAATGGTAGTTTACCGGGGGAGCGGCAGCAACTGATGCGTAGGATGGACGCAGCAATGTCGCGTGGGCGTCGCTGGGAGGTACGGCAGCAACTTCAGGGTACGTGGGTATGGGGCGTGAAGCAGGTGGCTGTACGGGCGCAACGCCGGTCAGCGATGTAAGTTCCTCCTTGACGATGTCACACAAGGGCACTCCCGAAGACTGTGTAGGACGCGGTGTAGGAGGTGTGAAGCCCATAGACCGCAATTCTTCACGTATAATGTCCCGGATGAGGTCACGCAGGTGGCCATGAGACGTAGAGTGGTGGTCGTCAATGTCCGGTTGGAGGCGAACAGAGTCCAGCGTATCAAAGCGCTGGCATGTCGTCACGACATCAGCGATAGTAGCTGGGTTTTGGACAGCAAGTGCACAAAAGGCAACAACCCAATGCCTTTCAATATGTGGCGCACTTTGTCCGATTCCGGCATGGATTGATTGACACTCCGGCACAGTGCGAGGACATCCTGGATGTATGAAGTGTATGATTCACCGGGATGTTGTCGGCGAGTATCAAGTGTCCTCTTTGCGACGGCGGATCGAACGTCCGGGGTCCCAAAAACGTGTCGCAGCTGCTGCTGGAAGGTAGCCCAGTCGGGTAGGTCAATGACGTGGTTAAAATACCATGTCTTTGCGACTACGGTCAGATAAAAGGGGACGTAACGCAGTTTGGCGGCCTCGTCCCACCGATTAACGACACTTACGCGGTCGTAGTCGTCGAGCCATTCTTCTACATCTTCTCGACGAAGACCAGCGAAGAGCGGGGATTCCCGCTGATGTCGGTGTATGTAGATAGGAGGGGCAGCTTGCGTCGGTGCGTGGTTGATGACATCAGCTCCGGTAGGCTCGGCCTGGGACATGCTGCCTGACAGTGGGCGCAATCGGCAGCCTGAACGAAGCTCCCGCGGGTAGAGCGGACTGCGGGAGGTAAGAGGACCGAAAATCCACCTCCACCATGTATGAAGTTTTGGTAGACGTGGTTGGGACAGCGTTTAATTGAGGAAAGACCTTGCAAAACGAACGGGCAGAGCCAGTACACAGACGATGATGATGATGATGACCCAGAGTGGCAATGAGGACAAGAGACAAGCGAATGATGGTGATTGTGATCATGCAGGGATGAGGACGATGTAACAAATGCCCACTATATATATATATATATATATATATTATATATATATATATATATATATATATATATATATATATATATATATATATATATATATATATATATATATATATATATATATACTTTCTTACGGCTTGCGCTTCGGGTCTACTTCCCACCTTTAACCACCTCGAGTTCATGGTATATACTAGATACTAGTTCACTGTATTCATGGCACTGCAGCCCAACGCTCGCTAAAACCAAGGAGGTTACGCCCAACGAGTATAACGTAGCAACCTTTTCCTGTCAGATAGTGCTCAATGTACTTGCCAATGGCTGCTAATGGGGATTGCAGCGTGCGCGTTTACTAAAAGCCGAATGCTCCTGTCACTCATTCCCCATTAGCAGACATTGACATGTACATTGAGCGCTATGTTTATTGTTCAACAACTCACAGAAGAAATCTCTCACCGGCACCACCTTGGAGGTAAAAATGTTATACTTGTTACACACTACAACGGCTATGAGGGACGAACGGGTGCCGTTATAAAGAGCTTTGCCACTAAAATAATTCCGGAATTTCTGCAGGGGTCGGGCTTGTATCTACACCGCGGCTATGCCTTTTGAACATGCAAGATGCGCTGAAATAAACGGGCTCACCAGCTTGCTGAAAATTCGGAACAATTGAGAAGCTCTTGGACACACTCCTCATGGGCAGAGCAGCAGTCGGTGATTTTCGAAAGTGCGATGTGGCTTTCCGAACTCCATTTGAATCACCTTCAGATTCTTCATAGGCATCGTACGTCCATTGGTAGGTACCAGAACCACGGGGACGTTGATAACCCCGCTGCAAAGAAAAAAATCAATCGGCCAATCCTTGGCCAGTATAGAAGCTAGCCATAGGGAGGCGCTTGGCCAGGTGAAGAAACCAACATCGTGATAGCCTGAGTCGCTTGAACTCAGAAAATCAAATGACACAAACCACAAACAACTGCCAAAATAGCACTCGAAACCACAAAGAAGCAAACGGTAAACTCAAGTGCAATCCTGCCGCCCGTCGTTCCAGCCGTTCCAACCCTTGAGAAGCAGCTCAGAACAGCAGAACTGACCACCTGCCTGCCACAAAATCGGCGACGTGCACCGATTGCGTTGTCTGTTAACCTTCCTGGGGGAAGACGAAGAAGTGCGTTTTGAATAGGAGCTACTTCTGCTAACTCCGGCGTATTTCAGTTGTAATTTAAGTCTGTTGATCAGTTTTCGCTGCTCCCTTGGAGGGGATGGATGTAGACCACCCCGGGCGCCTGCCGGCACCAGCACCGTCAGCGGCGGCCACCTCTAGGAAGCGGATGGGACAAGCGAGTGACAGCGACAGTGAAGATACTCATGCTTACTATCTCAGCAGTGAGGACTTTTCAGATGACGGTTTCCAGCCTGTGCTGAGCCGCAAAGCGAAGAGGAGGAACATGAGGACATCCTCATCCTCAACTATTCAAACTGTAAGTGAAGCGCCAAAATCGAACACTTATACCATCCTGTTTCTGCCTGCACTTCCTACCGTCAGCATGAAACGCCTTAACAGGCAGTCTGTGTCGAGGTCTCTGGAAACGCTCGTGCCAAATGAGATCACGGACATAAGAGTGAACGCCAGAAAGAATATACTGGCTGTGGAGAGAGAGAGACAGAGAGAATAAACATTTATTACTAACAAATGCACACTGAGCCTTCTTTGGGTGGGGCCCTCAGTCCAGGGCTCCATTGCCTTGCGCGACCCTGCGAGCCCGCTGGACCAGCTGCTGCTGTTCCTGCCGGCGTAAGCTGAGCAGTGCAGACTCCCAAGAGGAAGGGGTGGGATTGGGAATGGGAGGCACGCCCTGTGGGGCAGAGCATTCCCACGTGGAGTGGTACACCGTCAGTACGGATCCACAGAAGGGGCAGTGGGAGCGGTAGAGAGTCGGATGAAAGCGATTTAGCATATAAAGGCAAGGAAATGAATTGGTCTGTAGTTACCGCCAAGCGACAGCATCTGCTCTGTTAAGTGAAGGATGAGGGGGAGGATACGTATAACGACTCTGTCGATAGTACTGCAGCGTAGCGTTGTAGTTTAGTGGTTCTGTCGATGCGTCGTCTGGATTGAACAGCTCTTCCAATGGAGCCCGGCCGGTCAGCTCTCGGGCAACCGCATGAACGCGTTCATTACAATGGAGAGAGGCGTGTCCAGCAGTCCAGACGATACGCACAGGACGTAATGCGGACGGTGAGACAGAAGAGAGGATATTGTGTGTATGTGCAGCCACAAGTTCTTGAGCGAAAGCACGGCAAGCAGCTTGTGAATCTGTTACAATAGTGACAGGGGAGTCATGTGACAGTGTCGTAGCGTGAACAATTGCCAGAGCGAGAGCTCCCTCCTCTGCCAGATCACTGTCTGTAGTGCGAAGTGTGGCAGACGCCACAAGGGCGTCTGTGTCATCTGTCACGGCTAAACACATGGCTGACTTCTCTGAGTAGCGTGCTGCATCAGTGTAAAGTACTTGTAAGTCTGATGTACCATCACCAAAGACGCGTGTCATAGCCTGAACTCGGGTACGTCGACGACCAGCGTGGCGGGAGGGATTCATATAGCGTGGAATCGGAGGCACTTTGATGAGTGCGTGGACAGTAGAAGCAAGTTTATGTCGCGGTACTTGTGCGGGTTTTTGAGAAATCGGGTAGCCAAGACGAGACAGGATGGCGCAGCCCTGACGGGTCTGCCTGAGCCGTTGGAGCTGACTGTTGTGCTGGGCCTCGATGAGTTCGGTTATGGTGTTGTGGACTCCTAATTGAAGGAGGCGTTGTGTAGATGCGTGTCGAGGCAAGCCGATAGCCGCCTTCACAGCTGTCCGTAGAAGGATGTCCATCTTTTTTATTTGAGCTAGAGTGAGATTGTGAAAGGGAAGATGATAGGTGAGCCGACTAACTATGAGTGCTTGTACTAAGCGGAGGACATCCTTCTCACAGAGGCCTCTCCTGCGATTGGTAATGCGTTGGATCATGTGTGTAATTTCAGTTATCTGCTGAGCCAGAAGGTGTGTAGTGTACGAGGCTTTGCCGTCGGACTGAAGGTAGAGGCCTAAAATGCGAATTCGTAGTACTAGAGGGATAGGATGGCCATCAAGAAACAGCGAAATGTCAGGAGAGTCAGCGGTTTTGTGGCGCCGCTTGTATACCAATAACAACTCCGACTTATCCACTGAGCACGTAAGGCTGCCGGCAGCAGCATAGTCTTGTACCACAGACACAGCTTCCTGTAGGGCGTCCTGAATGGTTCCGTCTGATACTTTGGTCGCCCAAATTGTAATGTCATCTGCATAGATGGCATGCTGGATGTTGGGAACCTGTTGTAATAGGGAAGGGAGTTTAGCCATAGCCACGTTGAACAAAGTGGGCGATAGAACTGAGCCCTGTGGTGTTCCTCTGCCTGCGAGACGAATGACGTCCGAATGGAGGTCTCCAATCCCAATATTGGCCGTGCGGTCAGAAAGAAAGGACGTGACGTAATTGTAGATACGTGAGCCACACTGAGATGAAGCGAGATTGTCAAGAATAAGGTCGTGGGAGACGTTGTCAAAAGCACCCTTCAAATCCAGGGCCAGAATAGCTCGGACCTGGTTTGAAGTGGGGCTATCCAACACGTCCTCCTTAAGCTGTAATAATACGTCCTGTGTAGAGATACCAGGACGGTAGCCGAATAGTGTATCAGGAAAAAAGTGATTGTCTTCGAGAAATGGTTGTAGTCGAGAGACAACAACGCGTTCAAAGAGTTTAGCTACACATGAAGTTAAGGATATAGGGCGAAGATTCTGGAGGGATAGCGGCTTGCCAGGCTTTGGAATAAGTATGATTTCTGCGTGTCGCCACTCCTGTGGTAGCGTGCCGTTTTTCCAATGTTCGTTGTAAAAAGCGGTTAAATATTCGATGGACTGGTCATCTAAATTTCGCAGAAGTGTGTACGTAATCCCGTCTGTACCGGGTGCTGTGTTGCGCTTAATGCTTTGCAAAGCTGCCCAAACCTCTGCTTCTGTAATGTCCTCATCTAGAGGCGTATCGTGTACGTGTGGATAATCACGGTAGGCGGCACGGGGGCCCGTGGATACATAGTGTTGCTTTAAGGTGTGCAGCAGAGTGTTATCGTCGAGCCCTGATTTGTGGAGAATGGTGCGGATTGCGTTAGCAGTGAGTGATTTTGTCTGCGTGGAATTTAAAAGAGCACGGAGTATACGCCACGTTCGAGGTGTACTTAGTGAGCCGTTGAGTCGATCACAGAAGTTATGCCAATTGTTGCTAGTGAGGATGCTCGCATAGTCCTGTGCCTCAGTAGCTAGTTTGGCGATTCGGAGACGAAGTTTTCGGTTATGTTTCTGTCGCCGCCACCGCCGTGTCAAGCCTCTGTGGGCATCCCAGAGATGCAGCAGATGCCGGTCCACATCCGGCGTTTCTGTCGTCGCAGCGATGAGTTTGGTAGCTCTTTGAAAATCGGAGTGAAGTTGTAATATCCAAGCCTCTAGGGAAGGAGAGTCCTGATGGGTAGTTGCACGATTACGCCTAAATGCATCCCAATTCGTTAGTTTTATGATGCGCTCTGGGGCACGCGTGGCTGCTACTTGGAGCTCTGTAGTTAGTATACGGTGATCACTGCCTAGATTCACCATGAGGTTGCACCAGGAATGGTGACTAATGCCCTTGACTATCGTGAGGTCGGGGCATGTGTCCCTGCTCACACTATTACCTAGGCGAGTGGGTTGATCAGGTTCTGTCAGCAGGGTCATGCGATAAATCGCGAGAACCTGTGCGAGTCGTCGGCCTTTAGGCGTTTCTGTTGCGTAGCCCCAAGCTGGATGGGGGGCATTGAAATCTCCTACAATAACTATGTGTTTACCCAACTTGTTGATTTATGCGAATAGATGACCGAAGTCATCGTTCCTGGCGTTAGGTGCACTGTAAGCGTTAAGCACGTACAGGCTGCTACTGGAACGAGAGAGCACGGGACTAATTCGAGAAGTACGTGTCAGATGGAGGTGCTTTGAAGGGTGTGTTCTATGACAGTGACATGCTTAGAAACTAATTTAGCTGTGCGATGTGGTGTATTGTTCGTTACGTCCGTGTATGTGGTGTAACCCGGAAGCGTAGGGGTACATTGTACTTCTTGTAACGCTATGACATCGGGAGTAATCTGCTGTGTCACAATGAATTGCATTAGGGCTCCGCGTTTCCTACGATACTCCCTGCAATTCCACTGCCACAAACGTAGGAGTTGAGGGGTGTCACGCGTTGACCTACGGTTTCTCGCCGTGATCATGCAATAGCGGGGCCTCGGTAGTACACGGAGGCATTTCGGACTGTGCTAAATCTTGGTGGAGGGTGGTGGGAAGCGGGACTGCAGCAGCTGTGGCTGTTGGGACGGTTTTTCGGGACGGTGATAGGAAACGGGAGGGGCGTATGTAAGGATGCGGTCGCTGTGTTTCACGTGTCGGGGACGTGGTGCGTTTTGATGCAGATGGCGAAATATCAAGTTGGCCAAGTGCAGCCGATATCTGCTGTTTAACATCCGTTACAATCTGCTGGACAGCAGGTTGCAGGGCCTGCTGGATCAATTGTTGGAGTGGAGCTGTTAGTTCAGCCATAATGCTATCCTTCATTTTCTGCATTTCTACCTGCATCATTGTTGCGAATTCGTTCCTTAAAGAAGTAGCCATTTCGTTCAACGCCTCTCGTGTGCAATAGTCGGATCGTGCCGTAGTTGACGACATGTCAGGGTGAAGCTGAGTGTCTACTGACATGGGTTGTGGTAGTCTAGGTGGCGTTGGTTGTGGTGTTCTTTCCTGCGTTGATGTTTGTGTGAGGGAGTGGGACTGGTGTGGAGAGGGAGGAAGAGAAGGGAACTGCCCTGCCCAGCTTACCGTTTGTGCTTTCTTGTGGGAACCGCTTTGCTGGCCATGATGATGCGTTGTCCCGTCCGTGTGCCAGGCTTGAGATACCGGCTGGCCAGCGAAACCACTCCGCGATGACGAGTTTCCTCGCTTGGGCCCCGACTTATCCCTGGAATGGCTCCTTCGCCTGGCTGCACTCCCGGACGCACTGCTCTGCTGTCCGGGGCTGGGAGATGGTGACTGGGCCTTCTTGGTGGGAGTAGCTGACCGGGGTGGTTTGCGTCGGTTGACAGGTGGCAAAAACCGCTTTGGGCATGGTTTGGCAGCCGTCGGGTGGTCGCCACCACAAAGCATGCAAGAAGGGTGGCACTCGTGGTTGTTAGGTGATAGTGGATCCCCGCACACTCGACATTTCGGTGTGTTAGGAGGCTGTGGGCACATATCCTCACGGTGTCCAGTTTTGTTGCACTTTCTACAGTGGGGAATAGTCCGTTTGTAGAGGTAGCAGCGGAGAGCCTGTCCGTACGCGTTCACGAAGAAAGGGACTCGCTTGCCACAAAATGTGAGCACCATTGCTCCGGAGTTGCCGAGGTGTCTGCACGTAAGAACCTCGTAGCCCGGTACTTCAATTTCTGTCAGGAAGTCGTCTGGTGTGATTTCATGGCCTATTCGGTTGACCACCCCTTTGCACGAATTATCAGGCGCAATACCATAAGAGGTGATGTCGTAGGTTGCTGCGTGCACTGTAATTTTGGTGATTTGTCCAAATGCCATGGCGATGTGTTCAGATGAGCTGCTTATTGTTAGCACAATTTGATTTTCGTCAACTCGAAGCTTGATATCAGGCTTCTCACTGCGTATATTTGCTGCATGAACTACGGCGAGAAGTAATGTCTTGGGGCTAACCTTGCTGAGATTTAATCCACCATGGGGACGGAGTGCTAGCTTGTAGTCCTCGGCAGGTAGCGGTGGGAGTCTTGGTAGACGCGTCTTAGGCCGGCTCTGGCGTAGAGCGGGCTCAGACGGCGTGCTGGGCAGCTGTTCAGTCGGTACGGTATGGGGTTGCAGCTGTCGGCGTTTGTTCGCTCTCTTGGTAACAGTGATCCATGGATTTGCGTTGTGCTCATTGCTCACCTGCGTATCGGCGTCTTGACTGGTCTGCGTATCCATAATGTGGTCCGTGGAGCGAGAGGGCAATGAGTGCTTCTCGTCGGCTGCGACGCTCCCTGAGACGCTCGCCATCTGCTGTAGAGCAGGGCGGCGTTCTGTCCAAACCGCGTCTCCGGCTTGTTAGGGTTAGCGAGGTGGACCTCTTCAAAAACTTTCGAAAGCGTTAAAACGTTTAAAAGCGCACTCACAGGTTGAAGTAGGGTATAGACTTGACAGTGGTGATGCTAGGAACAAGTTCCTATCGTTGCAAGTCGCCAGGAAGAAATTCTTCTTGAAATTGAACCTGAGCCGGAGCCGATGTGATTCGCGTCTGTCGCATGCTCTCGCTACTCGGCGACCCCTACTGGATGTGGACGTTTTGCACGCAAGCGCGTTGGGCGTTCTGCGCAGTGTAACTGACTTGGACGGCAACCAGGTGCGCTCTCATGTTCCCTTGGGATGTGATGTAGTAACCGGCGTGATCTACGACATAGATGTGGCTATTTCCAATAATGACTTACAATTTCTTGTCAAGTCAACAACTGATACTCCAATTGTCGATGCGACCCGGCTATGCAAGTCTCGCTGTGTGAAGATTGCGTTTAGGAGCACATCACTCCCCTCTCATGTGAAGGTGGGATACTTCAGACATGCTGTGCGGCCTTTCATTCCAAAGCCTCTCCAGTGCCGTAAATGCATGAAACTTGGACATGTGAGCAGCGTCTGCGAGAATTCGGTGGTATGCCACCGCTGCGCCGAGCCCCATGAAGCGGATAAGTGCGTCTCAACTGTCAAGAAATGCTCTAATTGCAATGGATCCCATGAAGCCACATTGAAGGACTGCCCGCGGATTCAGAAGGAAATTGCCATCTTGAAGGAGATGGTGCGCGATCACTCATCTCATCGAGAAGCCGCAGCTAAAATCAGAAGGCGTCGTTTACGTCGACGTCGGTCTTCAAGGAAGCCCGCTACCTCCTCGACACGTTTGCCAGATCCCTCATCAGTACCACCTCCTTTGCCTCCCAGACCACATGCCGTGGGAAAGGCTGTAAAGGACAAAGCCAGTGAGCATACCCTAACTGAGACAGAGTGGCCTGCACTTCAAAGGGAAGCAGCATCAAGCAAACCGAAGGAGTTTCATGACGGCCAGTCTGCGATCCCGGTTCGAGATCTTTCCAACCAAGACAGGCAAGTGACTGCAATCGTGCAATCATTAATTGCCACGATTCGCACGCTACTGAGCAGCATACAATCTCCGTCTGCTAAGAGTGCACTGCAAATACTGGATGCACTGAATCCCGTTCTTGCTAACGTCGTATAAGCACAATGGCTCAACGAAATCTCATCCACTGAAGTTAAAAGTGCGTCGATTTTTCAGTGGAATGCCAGAGACATGAAGTCCCGTATCTCGGACTTTCGCCAATTTGTTCAGGCCAATCAATTCCCTATACTTGTCATATGTGAACCAAACGTATCAACGCCTTATAGATTGTCCGATTATGAAGCTTTTTGTTCAGCCGCTTGCGAAGAACGAAGCAAAGTAATTGTTTACATTCGCACAGACTTGACTTATCTTTCGCACCCAATAAGTTCAAATGACGACAATCAGTACGTGTGTCTTCGTGTAAAGAAGAATGCAGTTTCGTTCACGCTTATTGGTGGATATATATCTCCGTCATCGCGATTTGACTGCGACAGAGTAAAAGACATCCTAATGAGGACCGATGGGCCTTGGATCATCACCGGTGACTTCAACGCCCATCACATGCTTTGGGGGAGCACTAGAATAAATGCCAGGGGCCGGAACATTGTTACATTCGCTTCCGATTACGACGTTTCCATCATGAACGATGGTACCCCCACATATCTGCGGGGTCTCACGTATGGCAGTTGCCTTGACCTGACATTGGTGTCACGGTGCTTCTCTCACAAAGTTAAATGGTTTTGCGATATTGAGACTCATGGGAGTGATCGCATACCCACCTACGTGACGATCGATGGTATAATAAAAAATTTCTCTTCTGGTGTTGCAATTGGCACTGACTGGTCGATGTTTACATCGCGTGTTGAGGACGCTTGCCAAGAAGGCCTCGCCTGCAGCCTGGAAAATACCATAGCAGAAGCTATGCAAGCGTCCAAATGTATATTACCATTTTCGTCTAAAATAACACAGTTGGACATCGAACTAGAAAGATTACGAGCTATACGAAGGCGTGCTGAACGACGATACAGACGCACAAGATCAATATACAATCTGAGGGAAGCAAGGCGGCTCCAGAAAAGGATTCAATGACGCATTTACAAGCTGGAGAGCCAACGCTGGAAAGCATTCTGCGAATCTCTAGACCCTCATAAACCGCTGTCATATACCTGGAGAACAGTTCGTGGTGTTCGCTCCTCTCCGGAACAACGGCACCCTTTTAAAGCTTTGGCACTCCATCATGGAAAAACAGAACTCGAGGTGGCTGAAGAATTTTGCACGAGAGTTGCCGGGAATATTACAAACGAGAGCATTGACGCCGTGATCGTTCCTGAGACGCGATTACCAGAAATGGACATTCCATTCACCATGGAAGAACTGGAAGGTGCGTTAGTCGCTTCTAAGCACATGTCATCGCCAGGTCCTGATGGTATTACTTATAGTGCGTTGGGACACCTTGGACAAAAAGCCAGAAAAGAACTTTTAACATGCTTCAACAACTCCTGGCTCAGCGGCAGTGTTCCCCGAGAATGGAAAATCAGTCGATTAATACCACTTTTGAAATCGGGAAAATCACCATTGGACTTGACAGCGTATCGCCCTATTGCCCTCGCAAGCTGCCTCGAAAAAGTGATGGAAAGAATGGTTCTATTTCGTCTCGAGTGGTACTTGGAACGATACACCAAATACCCTTCTTGCATGGCAGGCTTTCGTCGGGGCCGCTCCTCCATCGACTGTGTCCTTGACTTATCGACATTTGTGCAACAAGAAAAAAGTCGCAAGCGCATATCAGTGGCACTCTTTCTTGACGTGAAGGGTGCATATGATAATGTAGCTCACGATGCCATCCTCACTTCTCTCGCAGAAATGGGCATTGGTGGACGAATGTTTCAATGGATAAAAGATTATATAACTGGCAGGGGTTTCTTTGTGCTAACATATGAGGGTACAACTGCTGAACATTACACCTACTGCGGAGTACCTCAGGGAGGTGTTTTAAGCCCCACTTTGTTCAATGTGGCCCTCATTGGTCTGGTGAAGGTTCTGCCAAAGTCGGTGTGCCTATCCATATGCGCCGATGATATTTGCCTCTGGAGTGCTGCAGTTACTCGCCCTCAGGTGCGTGCACGAATACAGCGGGCAGCAACCCTCACAACAACCTACCTTCAGAAACAAGGCCTATATATCAACTGTGAAGTGTGCGTTGATGGCGCTCACACGCAAACCAATGACGCCATACCCTGTTTACATCAATGGGCACAGTGTCAAATATGCACGAACGCATCGTTTCCTGGGCATAATAATCGACAGAAGTCTTTCGTGGAGCCCACATTGTGCGTACTTGAAGAAGAGACTGCTATCTATTGTGCATATAATGAAATTCATGTGCGGGAAAGCATGGGGAACTTCTGTGGCCTCCATGCTACAGCTGTACAGGGCCCTATTTCTGGGTCTATTGCGCTACAGCTTGCCGGTACTGACTAACACTTCCAAATCCAATACTCATTCATTGGAGAGTTTGCAGGGTCAGGCACTGCGTATCTGCCTAGGAATGCCCCGATGCGCTTCTTCTTATGCCACAATCATGCTTGCCAAAGACCATCCGGTCAGGACATATAGAGTTGTGGATTGCCTCAGAGCGCACATTCGACATGCTAGCCGTGTCCCCGACCACCACTTGGCCCTTCTACCCTCCGAAAGACCACGTGCTACGTTTTCGGACGTCATAGCCAAGCACCTAAACAGCATTCCATCAGGTTATACGCCAGCTGCGAGAATGGCATGTCCTTTGTGGTGCCTCGACCAGCCACAAGTACGTCTAGAAATTCCGGGAATCAAAAAGAACAGCAATCACTCCAGAGTAGCATTGAAGCAAGCAACACTGCTATTATTACATGAGTTGTACTTATTCCGAACGCAGATATACACTGATGGGTCCGTCTCGTCCAGCAGCTTATCAGGTGCCACTGTAATTCCGGCTGCAGCAATGACAATCAAGTTTAAGTTGTCACATATGACTACATCTACGGCATCAGAGCTTGCTGCGATAAGGGCTGCTTTACAATATCTCGTTCAAGAACGTCCAGGAAAATGGGTCATATTCTGTGATTCGAAGGCAGCGCTTCAGAGTTTGCAGTCTGCCATGCGTAGGAGGATTCATGACCAATTGGTACAAGAAATAAGACATTGCCATCATGAAGTTCTAGCACGAGGGCATGATATTATATATCAATAGCTGCCTGGACATATCGGTATTACCGGAAATCAATTAGCCGCCCCGCCGCGGTGGTCTAGTGGCTAAGGTACTCGGCTGCTGACCCGCAGGGCGCGGGTTCGAATCCCGGCTGCGGCGGCTGCATTTCCGATGGAGGCGGAAATGTTGTAGGCCCGTGTGCTCAGATTTGGGTGCACGTTAAAGAACCCCAGGTGGTCTAAATTTCCGGAGCCCTCCACTACGGCGTCTCTCATAATCATATAGTGGTTTTGGGACGTTAAACCCCACATATCAATCAAAATCAATTAGCCGATGATGCAGCCCGCTCAGCCCATGAAGGAACCCATGTGGTCCCGGTTCCTCTATCAAGGAATGATGCAGCAAGACAACTTTACTTCCTGGCTCGAGTTCTCACACGTACGTTCTGGTCGTCTACCAGCTTCCAAAGGTGTCAATTTTATGAACTGGATCCTTCGCTCAAGCTAAAGCTACCATCACAACTTTCCCGCTCCGATGCGACACTGTTATGCCGCCTTTGGTTGGGTGTTGCATTTACAAAGGTGTACTCGTTTCGCAATGGTATGGCAGACACCTCTACATGCGACTTCTGCGGAGCTGAAGAGACAATCGAACACGTCCTGTGCAGCTGCGCTTGCTACGACACACAGCGATGCCAGCTCCGGATGGTTTTGAATCAACTTGACCCCGGGCCATTTTGTGTGCTGAAGATACTAGGACCTTGGGCATCTGCCTCAGTTGCGCAGAAAGCAACTAAAGCACTGCTACTTTACCTAAAGTCAACAAACCTGAGCGACCGCCTGTAGACTGTGTGTGCTCGCCGAGTGTGCTCGTGATTGTGTGTACCTTCTCATCTCTCTGCAACCTCTTTTCTCCCCTTTACCCCTTCCCCAGTGCAGGGTAGCAAACCGGATGCACGTCTGGTTAACCTCCCTGCCTTTCCTTGCATCTTTATCTCTCTCTCTCTCTTCCTGCCTTTCCTTCCTCTACCTCCTCCTCTTCCGTGGCACCGTTTATCGTTCACCACATACGCCTGTTTCTGATTTCGTTGAAGCACTTGACATTATTCTTGGCACTCTTTCAGAAAAAAAAAATTGGCATATCCCACGTACATCAGGAATCGATTATATGCGAAGCACGAATGAGAAATGTTGATATGTCTCTTTAAAATCAGCTCAACGTTACGAGGTGGAGGTAAATGATGTCGTACATGTCTTCCGTGTCATGATTATCATGTTTGGATGTGTCGTCGTCCTTCGTCATCTATTTACGTCACGTGATACCAAGTTTAGTATATGTTGACCTAGCGAAATGACCGTGAGCACGCTATGAGCATGGTACGTTGTCATGATCTTACATGACGCACGTGCCAGGAATTTCATGTTTGCACCAGCCATATAACTCGCCATTCATTGACGTCACGTAACACCAAATTTGGTATAAGTGGAGCAAGCGAAATGGCCACGAGCGCTCACGATTGGATATGATAAACTTTTATTTGGTCCTCCAAAACACAGATCACTGTGTTGCGGGCAGCTCCCACGTGGGGACAAGAGATGCCGAGCTCCTCAGCCGCCTCGCGGGCTTGGTGGACAGCCCAGAGCTGATCTGCCAAGGACGAGCTGGGGATTGCCGCCTCCCATCTAGCAGAGGTGATGTTCGATAAATGAGCGAATTTGGTGCACTGTCAGAGCATTTGTTCTAACGAAGCTATTTTCCCACAAAGTGGACAAAGATTACTCGGGTATAGGTCAGGGTACATGATGTGTAACATTTTCAAAGTAGGGTACATCCGCGTTTGCAAAAGCCTTAATGTAAGTGCTTGGGGCCGACTTAGATTTTTGTGGGGGGGGGGGAGGAAAAATCCTTCTAGACAGGTAGAATTCTTGAGTGAGCTCGTTATCTGTTGTGAGAATTAATTCCCGGTTATCCCCTGCACCGGTAGAACGCATCCCCGGGGAGGTGCGGTTGGAGAGGTCTCGCACCGCCTCGTGTGCTGTTTCATTGAGATTGGGAGGGGAATAGTTGATTTGTCCAAGGTGAGCTGGGAACCAACTCAGAAGATGATGCGTTATGTTCTTGCCTTGCAGTATTCTCAGCGTTTGTTCAGAGACCGTCCCCTTGGCGAACGCCCGTAGTGCTGCCATGACATCACTGTAGACGACTTCAATGTTATCCATCTTGAGTGCTAAGGAGATGGCCACCTGTCCCGCAATGATTGGGTCTTTCGTTCTGACCGTCGCTGAGTTGACGACATGGCCAGCCCCATCGACCACCACTGCCACATTATCATGTTTGGATGTGACATATACCTATATCGTCCTTACGCGTCGCGTAATACCGAGTTTGCTACATGTGAAGGTAGTGAAACGGCCACCAGCGCATCATTAGCGTGGCATGTAGTCATGTTACATGACACGCATCTCATGATTACCATGTTTTCACCAGTCACATACCTTCGTCATGCATTCACGCACTGTAATACCAAATTCGGTATATGTGACGCTATAGCGAAACGGCCGCGAAAGCATCATGAACGTGGGATGTAGTCATGTTTTTACATGACAGGCGTTGCATGTGACGTGACGCGTTGCGCGTGCTCACCGTCATTCATTTCGTCGCGTCACGCCGGCGTTGCCACGCCAGGCGCCGGTCCTGTCATGTACTCGCAGGTGCGCGCCGCACTGCGTTGCTTTGACGCATTCGTGTTTCAGCGCGTCCTGCGTCACTCTATTACGAAAAGAGGAAGACGCAGTGTTGTCTCGGTAACGCACCGGCAGGAAATGCAGCATGTCGCATTTTGCGCTAGTTGCCGTCGGGTCGTGCCGACGAATGGTGGTCACACCTGGCGTCAGAATATAGAGTGATCGCGTTTTGATGACGTATAGTATAGCGTCGCTGTGCCCAGCGTGCGCACGCGTCAACGCTACATTGAAGTTTATTAGGCCCTTCATAGTGTGCTCGCCGCCGTTTTGCTAGCTCCACAAATTTGGTGTTGCGTGACGTCAATGGAGGACGAAATATATTACTGGTGCAAACACGATAATCCTGACAGGCGTGTCATGTAAAAATATGACGACATACCATGCTCATATAGCGTGCTCGTGGCCGTTTCGCTAGCTCCACATATACTAAATTTGGCATTACGTGACGTGAATAGGTTACGAAGGTAAACTACACATTCAAACATGATAATCATGACACGGAAGTCATGTACGGTATCACTTACCTCCACCTCGTATCGTTGTGCTGATTTGAAAGTGACATATCAAATTTCTCATTCGTGCTTCGTATATCATCGATTCCCACTGTACGTGGGATCTGCCGTTTTTCTTCATTTCTTTCTAGTCTCTTTCTTCTTTCCTTCTTTCTTTCTTTCTTTTTTCTTTCAGCTTGTTCCTTATGCTTTTTATATTTTCTGCCAAACCTTTTGCAAATGCTCTCCCCCTTTATCTTTATCGAAAAGCAACGCAAGGCCGTGCTGCAAGAAGCACCAAGAGCTGAAGCGGGAAGCCACGAAAGCGAGGAATATGGACAAAATGAAGGCAAGTCCACTAAAACAGTTTAGGCATTCAAGACTAGAAGCAATTTACAGAGCACAGGAACAAAATAACGGGAAAGTTCTGTATTTTGCTCGCATAGAGAGCTCTCAAGGCGCCTGATGAGCCCCTTTCCCGACCGCTTTCAATGGATATTGCCACATTTTTGTCTGTCTTACTCAATAGCCGTCCCGTAGCCTTTTCTAGCCCTACACTGTTCCCTCCATTATCTAGAGGGAGTCAAGCTTTGAACGATGTGTTTTAAGGGCACCCTTCTCATACGCTACAGGGTGGCACTACTAGATGCTTTTTGCGGATTTTCATTTCCGTATCTTTCTCTCTCTCCCCCCCTCTCTCTCTCTCTCTCTCTCTCTCTCTCCCAGCTGCTGAAACGGAAGCAAGAAGAAATCATTTTAGCAGAAGGAGAAAAATGTATCCGGAAAAACCCACTGTATTGATCGAAGTGTACTTCCTGGATTTTCTTTTTCTTCTCGAGCAGAGTACTAAAGCAGCGAGCCTGAAGTGATTGTAGAATGCAGCATGCGTGCCTGCTTTCCCCGCGGACTATTCACTTTCAGAGTTCTTTACGGTCATCGAAAGCATTTGAATACATCAACCTTGTATAATTCGGAAAGGTTTTCTTCTAGGCAATGCCAATGGTGCTAAGGGAAAGTAGAACCGAGACGAGAGCGATGTCAGTGGAAGTGAATGTTTTGGCGTTTCGAGTTTTCAAGTTGCCTATTGAAATGGTAAATGCAGTTTCTAAACCTGAAGCACAAAGGGAATGGAGCCAAAGTGGTAAGCGCTTTCATACCACTTATATGTTTATCCATACTGCCTGGAAATAAATCTCAACAGATATCACTTGCCTGTCATCAGATTTGTTACTTTTTATCTCATGTTCTGACGCGATCACGTTAACGAGCTCGTTTCGCAGAAATTCTCGCGTTGGTGTTTGTGTCGGCATCGTTGGTTGTGAGTGAAAAATCATCAGCTTGTGCATGATTGAAAAAAAAGAGAAAGATGCCTATAAAATAGGTAATAAAAGTTCTGGTTCCAAGTGCGGCTCCAATCTTTGTCGATTCCGTAGGAAGCATTTGTTCTACCACACAGCCACGCGTCTGCTTGAGAATACAGTGTAAATAACTTCCTCTTCCTTTTGAAATTTCATGATAGTAACATTCATGCTTTGCAAAACATGGGTCCTGTATACGTGCATCACAATACAACATGAAATATTGCAGTAATAATGCATGGTACAAGCGTACGTACATTGCCATCGAGTGTCAGAACTCGTGATTATTACAACTTGATGATATAAAGCCTGTCAACCACTACACAAGGCACACACTTTACTGCACTCATTCCCTTAAGGTCACGCATTAGGGGCATAGCAAGTTTGAAAAGATTGCATGCAGTAGGTGCTTGGATTACAAACTAGGGATATGATATCACTATCATGTTGAACTCCTAAAGGCGAAACTTAAAAATCTCGCGATTTTTGTTTCTTCGCTATTTTCTAGCTCTTCTAATGGCATTTTCGCCCCTTCTTTTTGCATCGCTCTTTATTGGCATTCAGCTTCTCAACCATTACGCAAGGCAAACACGTTACTGCGCTCATTCCCTTGTAGGGTAGAATAACGGATACTAGCATCTGGATAACCACCCTGCCTTCCTTTTTTTCTTGTTTATCTCTCGCTCATTACATTAAGGTCACGCAGTAGGTGCAAAAAAAGTTCGAAAAGATTGCACGTACTAAGTGCTTGAATTACGCACTAGAGATAGGATATCACGATCGCGTTGAATTCCTATAGTCAAAGCCTGAATTTTTCACAGTTCTTGTTTCTTGGCTATTTCTTAGCTCTTCTTATGCATTTTTGCCCCTTTTCTCTTCATCGCTTTCTTTTGGCATTCAATGTATCTTGAGTTCACAGACATTGAACGCTTTCTCATTGTTATCATTCTGCAAAAGTTTTATGAGATAATGATTGTTTTTAGCAAACATTTGGCTCAAAATTATGCTTTAATGACTGTTATTGTTTGCTGCCATTAACGAGAAAAAGCAATGTCTATGTAGTGTGCCTTATCTTCAAGTGTAAAGGAAAACAACAAACAAAACCATTTTACGTTGAAGTGGTCCCCAGTACACATACATACACACGCACAAAAATAAATGATTCATCTCTATGCATTATGAATCGCTGTTACGCGAAATTAACAAAAATGCAGCTGACCCCACGTATCATGGTAATCGATGTTAAGCGAAGCACGCAGATGAAGGGTGACCACGGTGTAATCTTATTAGGCAAAATTATGTACAGCGATCTAGCTTCCAAAACTTGCCTTTCTAAAGCACGTTCTTTTTTCAGGGAACTTTCAAACGTAATCGTTGACTGAACGGTTACATTGAAATACGAAAAAGGCTGGTCTAGTTGACACACTTGAAGCATGTGTCGCGTTTTTAACAAGCGTAGAACTTTCTCTTATGTATGTTTTAAAACCCTTGTTCCAACCCTAATTGATGCGTACAGTCGCATCTTTCGAACTTCATGCCTTTTCTGAATCTCTGCTTTCATAGCATTTGTTTGTTTCATTCTTAGTTTTTTTTGTGCGCGTACCAGTTTTCAGTTCTGCGATCCAGCAGCACCTCTACAACCCTCTCTCTGCGTTCTACTTCAACGTTTTTAGATCGGTACATCAGACTCAGAACATTCAGTCGTGTAAGACATACATTTAAACTTTTTTTTCGGCTTACTTACTCTCTTAAAGTGCGTGTCTCCTGGCTGTGGTGAATCATCGGTGGTGCCATTTTTATTATCGGGTCTAAGCGGCCATGCGTGAACAGCAGGTTTCGCAGCTGCAAATTACAGCCGATGACTTTTTGATTGAGCGCCCATTACGTCACGCCTCGAACAGCACTTAGTGCGGCGCGTTCCATAGAAGGGAACGGGGGGGGGGGGGGGCGTCCTGGAACTCTATAACCGTGCACTGATTGAAAATCTGAAACGAGCGAGGTTGTTATAGTACGCAGCAGATGGTAGATAGTCTACACATTCTCGTTATGTTTGATGGGCTTCCCAAACTATAAGGAATGCGATCCAGAGGACTCAGTATAACCTTACAAACCGGCCTTTCGCAACTAAATGTGCTAATTTTCTGAGCTGATGCCTTGGCAACCTGAATTACAAATGATGGATGATAATTGCCATGTGCACCTGCCATGAAAAAGTACTGTGCTTGTGCACCCTCAGACAAGCAGTTACAAGCTTTCGTTATGCAAAGTTTTGTCGGGAACTGTAGATGTTACAAAAAAAAAGGTTATGCAGGTCTAACTTACACGTTATCATTCATGCGGAATGGTTAGCTCAGTATACTATAAAACTAGATTTTCAGCCTTTAGCCATGCTTTTTCGATCACCCGATGGCATGCGCACTCACGTATTTTGTGTTTATCTTGACGTTCATAAAGCTCTCAGTCACAAGTTTATCCTCGCAGATTGTTCCACCTATAATGGGAGCACAGACTGAATGAAGGTGGTGACGTCACGGATGTTGAGATGGAACATAGCTTGTTTAGGGGACACGGATAGAACAAGGGCTCATACAGTGCTCTATGCGCACGACTTGTTTCTTAATGTGACATTTTTTTTCCTGTCATGCAAGTCACATTGAGAGTCAAGTGACAGATACTTTAAAGTACAAAAAAATGAAGGTGTGCCCAGCTCAATGTAGGATTGTCTATTACCAAAATTAGGAACAAGCCACGTAAGATCATTCTAGCTGCCCTACTCACTAATGATCATGGTAATGTAGTGGTAATGGTCTCGACTGCTGACCCGGAGCATCGAATAAATTGACACTCAGTGCAAGTACTGAGAGTGTTCTGATTTTACGTTTAGTGAGCACCGGCACTCTTCTCGCGCTTCCAAGTTTAATCTAGAAATTTAAAGGCATCTGGTATTCGTATTTTAGGACGCATTACACTGTGAATAAATAGAAGCAGGGGGGACATGTCTGTTCAGGCCGAATGAAAAATCCAGAATATTGATTTTTATACAAGCGCATCTCTGCTTCTTTCTCTTGCATTTACTCATGCTCAGCCTTTGGGACGTTAGTGTTGTCAAATTTGATTGTGGTACTCATCTAGGCTAAGAGTATAGCAAAATTTGTTGCGATTTATTATTTAGTCGCTTTTTTGTACCTCGTCTTGTGTGCTCAGAGACAAGAAGTAGTGGGCGCCGTCCTAAATACGCCCCGTCTCCTAAAAAAATATTGGAAATACATAGAAGTGAAATAGAAGAAAGTTGAAAAGCACTACACACTTTCATGCTGCTCTGCGCATGCTAGAACGTGGACTGCCCGACACGAGCCACACTTTGTCACCAACGCTGCACAGATATAGGCAACAGAGAATTAGGAACCTACCTTCTCTTTCTTTCATGCTTCTCTCATGCACGGGTGCCATAACCGCCGTACGATGATGTGGGGATGGTTCGCGCCTCGGGTATTGATTTTGAATGACGGCCCGTGGGGGCTGCCGCGCTCGCCATAAACATTTATGCCCGCAATTTTGCCTTTGTAGGCCCAAAAAAAAGTAAAATACAAAAAAACGACTGAAAATTGCGGCATTACAAAAGCCATATTACCTAGGAGGTTGCAGTAACTCTACTATAGAAGCAGGAAAGTAGTGCTAAATGGTTAGTACAGGCGTTCGCGGTTTATACTTAGTAATTTCCAAAAGATCGCTTGTGCACGTGCGTGCTTTCATACCTTTGTGATCTTCTTGCAAGAATTTATATGGCACACGAAGAACATTGAAAAACGAAAACGGAATTGAATGTTAAAATAATATAATTTGTCAGACTTTAACGTCTCAAAACCACAATACGACTATGAGAGATGCCGTAGTGCGTGGCCCCGTAAATTTTCACTGGCCGGGGTTACTAAATCTAAGCACAGGGGCCTCAAGTATTTTCTGTTTCATTGAAAGTACCACGGGCGGGATTTGTTCCCACGACTTGTGGGTCAGAAGTCGGGTACCATGACCACTAGATCACCGGGGAGGGTGAAGCTGCGCATTTTGACTTGAATGATACGGTAAAGAAATTATCAAGTGAAATATAATTTCATTCATCTGCTGCGTGAACGTAAAGAGTGCTCCGTGATTAATCATGTGTACTTACCCATACTAGAAAAATATATCAATTGGATGCTTCCACATCCACATTGAAAATTTTAATGAAACGATATGTCAAAATTTCGGTCCTATTTATGAAATGAAAGTCTCTGTCTTTCTATTTTTTATGCTTGTAAACAGAAACGTTGTATGCCTGAGCGAGTGAAGTGCTAATTCAGTGCGTGAAATGAACTACCATTTTGAGTGCAGTGCCAGTTCACGAAATAATGGTTTGCTAGCAATTATGACAAGGTGCTGCTACTAAGATCCAAGAAACTTAGTAAAACTTTTGTTGAACAAGACACTTTGAAAAGGACGTTGACTATTCCAGGAGTCTGAACTTTATTCATAGTGTAGATGTGAGGCATTTTGCTGCAAAAACAAACTAACAAAATCGTGCTTCGCATGTTCAAGAGTTATTTCTTTAAGGGATATCACAATCTACGGGGTGCAGATACATAAAGATATAACTGAGCAAACAGTAGCTGTAGCAACTCACACACCCATTTAATTGGGCGCATCTAACCTCACAGAAGTCATAGTAGGCTTTTCTCAAGTCACAAATTTAGCCTCAGTATAGTATGACCGGTATATAGTACAGTATTTTCAGCAACTTCCTTTATGCTTGAATGTATTCAAACAAAGAGGAGAAATAAATGCAAGGGACCCAATAATTTTCAAGGTTATGAGGCGACAAAGCCGACCTAAAACTTGTTTTTGTATCAAATAACAGCCATTACTCAATGAACTTCAATCATAAATGCACAAAAAGACACAAAAACACGTTATATATCAATATTTTCGTTGGAAAGAAAAGAGGCGTCCGTACTGCTATGATGAGTGAACGTTTTGCTGGGAGCAAAATGAATTGTCTGTTGCCCATGGTAATTTCCCCATCATTTCTTACGGCGGTGGATGTCCTTGTGCTCGTACGTGCACGATGCGATCTCTAGTTTTCCTCGGTTGATGGCCGCAAACGTACACGGCCCGAATTTCATGTTGTGATTATTGGCTTGCGTAAGGCTCATAAAGGCTGCAGAAGCAAAGGAAATATCAGATATCGAAATTGTTTTGCAACTATTGTTTGCTCAAAGAATCTTATTTTTCTATTGATGTTTCTTTCGCGATGCTGCCCTGAATTTCGAGACGCAAGGGAAGGGAACCCTAGTTTTTCAGCTTCACTGCACACAGATCACGTACATTCCTTCCCAAGCGTATAGTGAAAGCTTTCAACTACGGTCATTGTTCGCTTTTTATACAGAGCAGAAAAAGAAGTAATGTGTAGCCAAATATATTTTTATCATTACTTATTAAAGGAGTGTCGAGCAATGATTTCAGCGTTGCTTGGAGCATTTTCTTTATTGCGATAGCAATCATGTAGGCACTCACAAAACTATGGAAGTCAACGTTGTTGCTGTTGTATCCTATTAAGAAAGTTTCAGTGGATCGAGTGTTTTCCTAAGTTCAAAATAACGTGCGAAACCTTTATTCCAACGTTTCAACCGGAGGAGGAGGAAGAAAGAGAGGTTAAGGAGCGGAATAGACGCTGTGCTGAAATTGGAAAACGCGCTGCTTCCTTTTAATATTATAGGAAGCGGCAGTTCGTTTCGACGCTGCGTTCGAGCGAATGAATCGAGCTTATTAACCGGAAGCAATCTAGTGAGGAGAAACAATAATGATTAAAGAAAACAGAAAGTCCAAAAATCACGAGCAAAATATTCCGCTGTGTAACAACATCCGCTGCAGGTCGGGCGTGTAATTTTGTAAACTTTTTCCTTTTTGTTTTCTCTCTCTCACTTCTTTTTTCACTATTAACCGACCTCATGACGTTATTTTTTTCCGCTGTTCAGACAAACAGACAAATTCCCTCTTTTATACCTCTTTGCGCGGCATCTCAACACCATCTGCAGTTACTTTCTTTATTTGTTTTATTCCCTTTCAATTCTCAACTTTCTTCCTTTCCTGTTAAACAACCGAGCGCTTCTCGCGGGTGAGACAGCGGCCGGCAGTAGGCGGGACCAAGTCAAGCGGCTGGTCAAGTGGGCGAGCAAAATGGCCTTTTCACCGAGCTCCCACGTCCATGTTGAGTTTTTTTTCTCTCTTCACCACCGTTATACTGAACGGAAAGACGTGACTCTGAGGCCAAGCCTGGATCGAAGTATTCGCGCCCTCTGTTCAAGGGTAGTGCCAGCGTCAAGCTTGCCATGACAGCTCTTTGTGACCTTCGAAAAAACAGCAGGAGGTCATGCTTTTCTGAGTCTATTTTGATACAACAGCAATACTTCCAATCTGAAAATGTCTCAAAAGTAGAAACTGCAGGAAAGCCGTGTTAACGTGGCCATCGATGGAGCAGCGGCTGCACAAGCTGCAGTAGTCTAGACTGTATACCCATAATGACTTTAAAACAAGGCAGTTTATTACAAAGTTCGGTGTTGGGAAAAATAAACCTCAGAATGCATTGCCAAATCTAAAAATCAGGCCTGGAGTACAAGGATAAGAATAAAGGTACTGAGGAAATAAAGCAGTAAAATGAAATACGGCTTCACAACAGAAGATTGAAAAAAAAAATTCGCAGCATATACACGAAGTGAATGATGGAGAGTGGGGCGAAGCATTCGTCCGTCCATTCGTTCTTCCTTCCGTCTGTCCATGCGTCCGTCTGTGTGACCGTCCATGCGTCCATCCGCCCGTCCAATCGTGTGTCTGTTCATGCGTCCGTCCTTGCGTTCGTCCATGCATCCGCCCCTGCATCCGTTCATGCGCCCATCCATGCAACCGTCTGTGAGTCCGTTCGTCCATCTATTCAACACTCCAAGTACCTCCATCTCGCATCTTTTCATCATATATTCCCCATATAGAAGCACCGCCATCCAGCGGACAATCCATGGACTAATCGAGAGGTGGCACACGCACACTTTCTTACGGTTTGCGCTTCGGGTCTACTTCCAACATTTAACCACCTCTAGTTCATGGTATTCATGGCACTGCGGCCCAACGCTCGCTAAACCTTTCTAAAACCAAGGAGGTTATGCCCAGCGAGTATAACGTAGTAACCTCTTCCTGTCAGATAGAACTCTATGTACGTGCCAATGGCTGTTAAGGGGGGTTGCAGCGTGCGGGTTAACTAAAAGCCGAATGCTCCTGTCTCTCATTTCCCATTCGCAGCCATTGGCATGTACATTAAGCACTATTTTTTATTGTTCAACAACGCACAGAATAAATCTCTCAGCGGCACAACTTTAGAAACCAGAATGTCATACTTGTTACACACTACAACGGCTACGAGGGACGAACGGGTGCCGTTATAAGGAGCTTCGCCCCTAAAACGCTTGAATTCCTGCAAAAAATAACATTCTGTCACTGCTTCACTTTCTAACGAGAGGCAATGTTTCTGCCTTTCAAATATGAGTAAGCAAAAAACTTGACGGTAGGCTGGTTGGTTTTTGACTGCGGGGCTGTCAATGCACGGCATATTTTCCGTATCGACCTTTTTTTTTTTACGGAGAGGAGGATTTCCTCCTTTCTGGGTTGTTGCACGAGAGTACAAAAGCCAACGTCACAGCCTCGACAGTGAATTTTTTGAGAGTCACGCGCTCTAACAACAGCCCAGAGAGGACTATGGCGGCGCCTAGGGGTCTATAGTGCCGACCAAAAACCGTCGTCAATACACCGGCGTGCACTTTCTTTGTCGCCTTGTGCTTCAGTCCCCGACATATGCGCCCACGACGCGCTCTACCACTACGTCGATTTGTCCGGCATGGAATGCCATAACTCTAATTCCTAAGTAAACGAGTACTTGCAGGAAGATAAAAACAGACAGAAGTAGATGAAAATAAGGAGATCATAGAAATGAAGAGAACCAAAAAGCAAGAACTATATATAAAAAATAAAAGAGAAAAAAAGGAATAGGGAGGTGAAGTGAGAAATCAAATGGGAGAGGAAAAAAAGCAAAAAAGAGAAAAGGAACGCGACAAGAATTTTTCGTTAAAGAAAGAAAAATAAAGGAATAGAAATAAGAGGATTTGGAAAGAAAGAGGAAGCGGGAAATGTACAGAAAAATAATAAATAAGTAGAAACGAAGCAGAGGGGATGTGACGGAAAATCACGGGTTACTGTTCACATCACATGTTCCCTCGAAAATCACGTAACACTATAGTCACGGGACGTGTTGCAGTCAAAATAATCTAACACTAGTTATGTGACTTGAAATTTTGTTCTGCTAGCATTGTGACGCACTTCCGAAAAAAAAAATCCTGCAACACTTGCCATGCGGCATGCTCCCACTTAACATATTTTATTTTTGTAGGACAGGAACACGACTTGGCAGAACAGTTTCTTCCTCGCGAATCCGAACACTAGGTCTCCCGTCAGTTTCAGCGTTACACCAGTTGTGCAAGTCAGCCAGTCAGTCAAGGACTTTATCAATAGGTCCTGAGGAGTATAAGCCACCATGGTGTTTACGAGGGACATCCTGGCAGCCACTACTGTAGGCGACGCCCGAGTCAGGGCGAACATGGTGGTGGTCTGCCAGTTTATGGGCGGCAGCCTTTAGTTCGTGTTGGAGCTTTAGGTGCTCCTGAGTGCTTCTTCCCAGTCGACCTCACTGTTCAAAGGTCTCTGAAGTAACGCGGGACATTGTGCCAGAGCATGTGTGCGAGTGAACAGTAAACTTCTGTGCAGTCTGGTCTTTGTGGATTAATACCTTAGTTGTAACGGCTGAGTAGGCCCTATGATGAGTACTATCTCGTTTGAAGCATGCGAAAGGCTACCTTTTGCGCGTGTTCGAGCTTTGCGTAACGTAGGGGGTATTGGCTTCTGTCGTTTCGGACGTGAAAAGTAAGTTCGTAGAAGGTGAGTAAAGGGTCATTATTCTGTACGTCTGGGCCCAGCTCTTTGGTCGCTGATTGATAGTCGCGGTGGGTCAGTTCTTGCGCTCGATCATGAGCCATTTTGTTGAGGTTGGCTTCCTGTGGGTGGACGCTTTTGCCCATGTGAGCAGTGAACGAAGAGAGGTAGTGCAGGCCTCTGGATTCACGTGTTTGTCAAATGTGGACTGCTTCTCGAGTGATGTTGCCGGTTTCGTAACATCGAGTCTGTGAAGACATTGGTCTGTGAGGGGTTGATCATCGCCAAAGCTATAGCAACCTGGTCGGCTATGGCGCTTGTTGCTAGCCTAACTGAGGCGGCTGAGCATTGGGCTTGCGGTGCCAACCTTTTTTCTTTTAGAGATGCTTTTAAGGTGTCGTGGTGTGTTTTTGTATCACGGCTCCAAAACAGATACGTGCCACAGAAATGGGGTAGGTCGCACTATTCTCACAGTTAGTCCAACACTAAAGAACAGGGAAGACAACGGCGGCTGCTACAAACATTCTTCGTAATTAACGAGTGTGTACGACACACACTGGGGAAAATTTAACTTTTTCACCAGTGGTCCTCTATAGAGAAAGATGGCAAAAGTTAACCCAACATTAGTGAAGAGAAACTAGTGGAGTGAAAGGTAGCACTGCCTCCTGAAATTTTACCTGCGTAGAGCAGGTTGAGCGATTTCTCCTTTGTGTCTTTCCTGTAATGAGGTGAAAAACAATAGTCATTACCTTCTGTCTCGTCGCCGGTTCATGCCATTGAGGAAAAGATTCATAATACCCCTTTTCAAAATTTGGTCTGTAAATATCAGAATTATTTGTTCTTTCTTTCAGCGCCTTTACCCTGGGCTACAATCACAAAGGTGCTTTCTTTGCTTTGGAGGAATTTATCAATCAGTCTAAAAGAATATCCACCTCAATTCTTCAATTTTTCAATATCTCATCAATATCATTTCGTTTTGAAATTTGTTTAATTAGTTAAGTCTAGCTTATATGAATACTGTAGTAAAGAAAACACTGAAAAAAAATCACCCGTATACTACTCGGCCAATCGTCTGCATTGTATACGAGTAATCAGAAAAGGAGAAGTAGAAGGAGGAGAGAAATGCTAGCCTAGGGCTGACCATCACCATTCACAGCATAGTTACCTTTGGTGCTTCGGCTCTGGGCTACATGCACAGGAACACTTTCGATGCCACTTTTTTCTTCCGGAGTTTGGACATCTCTGTCGTGCCTGTCATTGTCTGAGGCTCAATTCGGACCTCTCGGCACTGAGAATCAACCTAGAAACAACCTTGCATCACCTAGCTAAGTCCTAGAAACAACCTACTGACAACCAGATTCGTCTTTATAATTGTCTAGTTTTGAGACTTAGAGGCATCTGTGGCTCAGTGCATGCTCCGCGAATTTTTCACCCTTGGCATAAAGAGGAATACAAGAAAAGGTTACAAAGGCCTTCTGTCTTATGAACAAGTCTAGAAGAGCACTTTTATTTACTTACACCAGCTACAGTGACACGGGAAGCACGAATTAGAATATGGGGTCCTCACCCGCTTAGTGGTCGCATCTCCATAAAAGTTTATGACCTTCCTCAATTTCCAAGAGTTTTAGTGGTTGGTTGACAAAGTTGGTCATGGTGTAGCTCGGTTGCTCTCGCTTCCGGAAAGGACCACTAATTTGGTTTGAAGGGATATAAGAAGTCTACACCTTTCGACTGCATGCAGTAACATGGTAGCCAAAGTGTTGCTCTAGAAGGCAACGCACCGATACAAAGTTAAAGTGGGGTACATTGCACCCATTTCAGTATATATTTATCAAAACTCGCACTGAGGTTTTTTAGAGCTGTAGTTAGACTTGCGTTACCAAAAGCACTCTTGAATACCTTGACTCCATTTCGTGGTATATACCAGCTATCAAAGGAGTTATATTTACGAAGAAGTGCTTCGTACAGCAGTGTGGCTCGAACGCAGCTCGTAGCCTGGCAGTGAGGCTGTCATCAAAACTTTAATTACAGTTATAGTGTTGCTATGACGAAATAGACAGAGGCAGACTCAGTTAAATGAGCGGTAGGACCTCACCTTGCAAGATAAACACGCAGGAAGTTCCTGCTGCGGAAGTATGCGGAGGCTCGAGATAGGAGAGAGATGCATTCTACACTGCGCCTTAGGATGCGCCATCTGCTGTGCACAGTCGGCTAGGCAGACTGGCTTCTCTGCAAGACTTACCCCCGTGGCTTTAAGTTCAATTAGGTCGCACAAGCGTGAAAGCGGGCCTGAATCTCGAGGAAGGCCACCTCGATAATTGGGTTCATCCAGGGTTTTAACGCTTCACCTAGCGTGGACATCACGACCGGCCACTTCCCCTCTCGCTGAAAGTGCGATGCTTTCTTCGAGGTTGCCTTAGGAGGAAACCCTGTATCACCTTCATTTGTGGCCTTGCTTTTTCTTTTGCGGTATGGGGCCGGAAACGTTGCTGGCCCGTGTGCTCAGATTTGGGTGCAAGTTAAAGAACCCCAGGTGGTCGATATTTCCGGAATCCTCCGCTACGGCATCTCTCATAATTATATGGTGGTTTTGGAAGGTTAAACCCCACACATCAATCAATTTTTCTTATGCGTTTTTTCTATGTGCTCTATATTTATTTGCATAACAGAAATTAGTTACTAGTCTGTTGAAACGTTCGAGGAAGCACAGAAAAGGAAACAGAAGGGAAGAAAAAAGTGCCGCCATATCCACGAAGTGAATGATGATGAGTGGGCGAAGCTCTGGAGGAAAACCTGGTAAACCATGAATCTTCCGTACCTTTTGCCCACTCGATTTTATTACAATGCTCCCCCTAGCGTACGTCGCCGCACTAAATAGAACGATTGCCTTTCACCAATGATGACACGTGCCGTATGTGACATTATTCCTATTTTATAACATCTCGCATCTTTCATCATCAACTATAGTACCGCCGTCTAGTTTATAACATCTTGCATCTCTTCATCATCAGCTACAAGTCCCGCCATCTAGTGAACACTGAAAGAACTAAACGAGAGGTGGCTACATGCAGGAGACGGTGCCGCCATCTAGTGAACACTGCAAGAACTAAACGAGAGGAGGCGACATACAGGAGACGGTATCGCCATCTAGTGGACACTGCAAGAACTAAACGAGAGGTAGCTACATACAGGGGACGCACAGCCCACGCCTTAAGGAGCTTCGCCCCTAAAAAGCAACTGGAATAATTAGGGAGTCACTAAGGACATTCGGCTCTATAACGCTGTACTTTCTCTCTATTCGCGTTAAAATGCTTACAAAAACTATAATTTTGCTTTTTTTATATTCCACAGAAAAAAAAATAAACGGGCCCCGTATCTGCATGGTACACTGAAAATGTCGTCGAAAGACGAAAATTGTCCCTTATCAGCATGTTAATCTGCAAATTTCGTCGAAAGACGATAGTCTGGCTAGTGGAGAGAGTGAATAAAACATTTATTTGATGTTCTGCAAAAGAAAATTGGGGAATAGTATTCTGAAGACGCTGCGTTAGAGTGCCTCGAGTGTGCAGCGGAGGCGAACAAACGCATCAAGTCATGTCACACATGAGACATGAGTGCCATCTGGCAGTTTTCTTGGAAAACGTAGTGCGTGGCTCTGAGACGGGTGTGCGCGCCCGTCTCAGATGTGATAAGGTGTAGAACGCAAGGCGACGAGTAGGTGCCACCGCCGTCTCGTCTTAGCAAAGCGTTGGAAGCACCCGCCTTTTCGTGCAAGCGTTGCATGGTCAGCGCAGCGTGACAAGTGCTACGGTCCTTGAAATTACTTATGTATGCCTTTTCTAGTAAATTCCGCACATGCAGATTATTTACGTATCGTTATGGTGCCCCAGGCATGCCCAATAATTGATTTTTAATTGACAATTTCACAAGGATGAACGCTGAATCTTGAGCAACATTGGTGGGTGCTGCGGACAGGGTCGGACGTTTCAAGTACCCGGTGCCGTTAAGAAGGCACAATTAGACAAACGTACAGACAGACAGACAGACAGACAGACAGACGGACAGATCAACATTTTTGCGTCGAAGGTCCCCAAGAAAGACTATTGTCTTTAATAATCTTGCGTCTGGAGAGAATGAACAAAAGGTTTATTTGATGTTCTGCGCAAGAGAATCGGGGATTGGTATTCTGGAAGCGCTTCGTTAGGGTGCCTCGAGCGGGCAGCGGAGGCGAGATAGCGCATCAAGTCACGCCACACGGGAGACATGAGCGCTCTCTGGCAGTTATCTTGAAAAACGAAGCGCGCGCGCCCTTCGTGCCCATCTCGGAGGTGTTAAGGTGTAGAGCGCAAGGCGATGGCTAGGTACCACCACCATGTCGTCTTAGCAAACTATTGGGAACATGTTCCTTTTCTTGCAGGCGTTGCATGGTCAGCGCAACGTAATAAACGCTATGGTCCTTAGAATTACTTATGTATACCTTTTCTAGTGAGAGACACACATACAGAATATTGACGTGTTGTTATGGTGCCTCAGATATGTGCATTAATTGCTTTTTAATTGATAATCGCACAAATATGAACGCTGAATCTTGAGCAATACTGGTGGGCACTGTAAATGAGGGCGGCCGTTTGGTGTATCGTTTGGCCACTTTGGTGCCGTTTAGGGTACCGTTAAGCGCTGACAAACAGACAAGTGTGCAGACAGACAGACAGACGAACAGATCATAATTTTTGCGTCGAAGGTCCCCAAGATCTTCAAAACAAATGTTGGCACCAGCTACTCCTTGTCGCTTAGGGAAGGAAACATTATGTAGGGAAAGTTATCATGGTTCACTTCTTTTGGCGCATCTGCCTCGCACTCTCACCGAGCTGAGTCCGGGTCTTCTAGTTGTTGCCGCTTCGTAGATGGTTCATGGTGTACGCAGATGGAATCCAATAACCGTTGACGGTTACGCTGTGTATACGCAGTCCGCCGAGAGCCACGTTAAGCGGCTTCCTCTTAGGTCAAGTCGTGGGCTTAACACGGCCATATGCACTTACAGATATTTTTTGAAGCTGTGATGTAGAAGTGGTTGTAAAGCGACAGTGCTCACGTCAAGGCTGCTGTGACGTGGCTACGCATTGGTTATACTAGCCACGAGATGGCTATGCAGTAAGTGTAGTCTGTAAATGGTTATGCTACGTCATGGCGGCTACCCCCGGCTACACTGCGTCACATCTACTGTAGCGGATTTTTCCGCAGTGGTGGCGCTGACTGTCTCTGTCAGTGGGCGTGGCTCGGCGCGGCTGCTTCTTAGTGCATGTTTGGCTAGGCGAGGTTGAACTGATGTGGTGCGCAGGCGTGGCTTGGTTGCTCCTAGGTGACAATCGATCAGGTGAATGTTTCACGACGAGCATTAAAACTTTATTGGCTTTGTTGTAAAGAAAAAGAAACAGCGAAATAAATGGCACGAAGTATGCCACCTGGTAGCACGCCAAATATGTAGACACAAAATTCAATACCATAGTCCTCTAGACATTAAGATTTATTCACATGTTCGTAATCTTTCAGATAGTAGTCATTGGATGTATTTCTTATACGACATAAAAAGCTCAACTACCATCCCCAAGCTAAAAAAACAACAACAATACATTCAAAGAAGAATAACATCGAAAGAGCATAGGCGGAAAAGGTAAATCAGAACCGTTGGATTTGGTTAAGTTCCATATTTTTTTTATTTATGGGGAAGGCAATTTTACGAGATAATCTTTAGATCGAGGAAGAGCCCCACTGATTATTCTGTACGATATCAAACTGTCATAATAAGTACTTCGGTATTTCCGCGTTGTATAGCATACTGATTCTGAGAGCACTATTTTTTAAACCTTGCAGTAGTGCTTGATTATCGCCACCTGGCTCTGTGCCCTCTCATGTACTCTGTAGAAATCACCACGTGATTCGCAGTCCACGAGGTCTCCACGGACATAAATATCGTGACGGGTCTGAATATGACGCTCATGAATATATTTAGACGTCTATACCAATATATAGTGTTTGGACAGGAATGCAGCGGAAAATATAAATCACTGCTTGTATTTGAGCTGGCAATGTTTGACTTAAACGACATATGTAATCAAGAAAAGTTCAAAATGACGGCCGTTTAACTGATGTCATGCTCACACATTTGTAGCTTTTTCTAAACTTCTCTAAGGAAACGTCAGATGGCGAGAAACAACGTTAGAGCTGAACCTATATGGCAAGCTGCACGAAACGCCATATAGGAACTTCTATCCGAGCATGGCTATTGTCGTGACCTCCCTTTCAAACCACTGGGCGGTTTGATGGTTTTATTTGCAAGAGTGCAAAAACATCGCATTGACACAAAACCGAGATGAGGAGAAAAAATGCGTGGCAAACAATGCAGGACGTTTAAAGATATGAGCTGGTGTGTTTCCTTTCTTGCTCCCTTCCATCCTCCACTGCAGATCAACGTATGTGCGAAGTACTAAGCCAGACAGAGGAAACTGCTCGAAAATAAAACTTTCCACGCAGAGCAAGAAAAAAATACTGGAAGGCGACACGCAGGGCGACAATACGGCACATTTAACTGATTGCCAACAGTTTTCGCGACTTCCGATTGCTAAAGGAGAGAGCAAAGAAGGCGAGCTTGCGTGAAAGCGATGGATGCGACACATTGTACAACGTTGAGGTGAATTGGAGAGCGGGGATGAAGGGTGCATCGCAGTGGAGAGGGGAAGCTGGAGAGAGACGGATGAAGAAAGTGAAACAAGAGAAGAAATGCGCACGTCGCATAGGTGCCAAATGGAGCGCACTAGAAGAGCGGGGCACAAAGAGAAACGGTTTGCTACCATCGTTTGGTGATCCCGTGGGCCAACAGAGCGGCGCGAAAAGGGACGTTATCTGGGTGTCGATACTCGCACAGGCTCTTCTTTTTTTGCTGGTGGCGCCTCTTCCCCACCCCTAATAACCGATAGGACGTCCCCCGCCTGCTTGGTGTATACACGGTCACAGCTCTTAGCTGTCTTGAGTACGAGACCCGGGATCCACCCTCTACAACCGATACAACCATTACCAACGTTGCCTTTCCCGAACATCTGCGCTCGCACTGCTTTCTGGTGGACGCCACGCTGATGACCTATGATCGGGAGCAAAACACCGCGTCGTGGAATCGGCCTTGGCACCCTGGGGAAAGCTCCAATGATCTCGCACCTTTTATTATTTAGCTGGCCCGTGCTGCGCACAGTCAGGATGAGCCAGGTTTTGCACATGCGCGGAAGGTAAAGGTAAACGGGTCTCGAGTGGACTTGCTCCACTGCGATTGAATGGTTACCACAGAGTTCAATTTTTAGGGGCGAAGCTCCTTATAGCGGCACCGTTCGTCCCTCATAGTCGTAGTCGTAGTCGTAGCGTGTAACCAGTCTTAAGCTTTGACCTCCAAGGTGGTGCCGGTGGCAGATTTCTCCTGTGCGTTGTTGAAAAAAAAATTTGCAGCGTGCGCCTTAACTAAAAGCCGAAATATTCTGTCTCTCATTCGCCATTAGCAGCCATTGGCATGTTCCAGTAGGAAACGTTAGTTGAAGTAGAAGTGTTAAAAGCCGACTTCTGCAGTGTCTCATTCCCAGTAGCAGCCATTGTTTACCTCCAAGGTAGTTAGTGCCTGGTGAGATTTCTCCTGTGCGTGAATAAACAATAAAAAATGCTAGTTCAAAACGCCGTTGATTGATGAAATAAACCAACGAAAGACGCCAGATGTTTTCTAAAAGCAAAACCAAAAGACGCCAGATGTTTCTAAACAAAAAAAAAAAGCCGCCACATCCACGAAGTGAATGATGAGTGGGCGAAGCTCCGGAGGTAAACCTGGTAAACCATGAATCCTCCGTACATTTTGCCCACTCGATTTTATTGCAACGCTCCCCCTAGCGTACGTCGCCGCACTATATCGAACGATGACACGCGCCATATGTGGCATCATTCCTATTTTATAACACCTCGCATCTTTCATAATCAACTACACGTACCGCCGTCTAGTTTATAACATCTTGCATCTTTTGGATGGACGGACGGACGGGCGGACGGACGGACGGATGGATGGATGGATGGACGGATGGACGGACGGACGGATGGACGGATGGATATGGCTGTACCCTTAAGATCGGGCGGTGGCTAGCGTAATACTTAATGCCGTCAGCTACAAGTACCGCCATCTAGTGAACACTGCAAGAACTGAACGAGAGGTGGCTACATACAGGGGACGCACAGCCCACGCCTTAAGGAGTTTCGCTCCTAAAAAAAGAAGACGCCAGCTGCTTAACAAAAGACGCCAGGCGTTTTCTAAAGCAATGGTTTCATAATCAAAACCATATCAATACAGGTTTGTAGTTGCCGATGCTCGTTGCCGTTGGTGTGTGCTCGTGTGGATAAGGATGACGAAAGGCGGGCGCGCAGGGCAGCGGCGGCGCGCGCTCGCAGACAGGACCCTGAAATGAGAGCATGCGAGGCAGAAGCGCGCCGGGAAGATGCGCGACGTCGCCGCCAAGATTCTGCTGTACCCGAACAAGAAGCCACATCAGCAAGGCAGCGTCGGCAAGATCCTTCCATACGGGAACGAGAAGCCACATCAGCAAGGCAGCGTCGGAAAGATCCCGCCGGACGTGAACAATAAGCTGCAGTGGCACGTCAGCGTCGGCAAGATCCTTCCATTCGGGCACGAGAGGCCGCATCAGCAAGGCAGCGTCGGCAAGATCCTGCTGTACGGGAACAAGAAGCCACATCAGCAAGGCAGCGTCGGCAAGATCCCACCGGACGTGAACAAGAATCTGCAGCGGCACGTCAGCGTCGGCAAGATCCTTCCATACGGGAACGAGAGGCCACATCAGCAGGGCCGCGTCGGCAAGATCCTGCTGTACGGGAATAAGAAGCCGCATCAGCAAGGCAGCGTCGGCAAGATCCCGCCGGATGTGAACAAGAATCTGCAGCGGCACGTCAGCGTCGGCAAGATCCTTCCGTACGGGAACGAGAGGCCACATCAGCAAGGCAGCGTCGGCAAGATTCTTCCATACGGGAACGAGAGGCCACATCAGCAAGGCAGCGTCGGCAAGATCCCGCCGGACGTGAACAATAAGCTGCATTGGCACGACAGCGCGGCAAGATCCTTCCGTACGGGAACGAGAGGCCACATCAGCAAGGCAGCGTCGGCAAGATTCTTCCATACGGGAACGAGAGGCCACATCAGCAAGGCAGCGTCGGCAAGATACCACTGGACGTGTACAAGAATCTGCAGCAGCACGTCAGCGTCGGCAAGATCCTTCCATACGGGAACGAGAGGCCACATCAGCAGGGCCGCGTCGGCAAGATCCTTCCGTACGGGAACGAGAGGCCACATCAGCAAGGCAGCGTCGCCAAGATCCCGCCGGACGTGAACAAGAATCTGCAGCGGCACGTCAGCGTCGGCAAGATCCTTCCATACGGGAACGAGAGGCCACATCAGCAGGGCAGCGTCGGCAAGATCCTGCTGTACGGGAATAAGAAGCCGCATCAACAAGACAGCGTCCGCAAGATCCCGCCGGATGTGAAAAAGAATCTGCAGTGGCACGTCAGCGTCGGCAAGATCCTTTCGTACGGGAACGAGAGGCCACATCAGCAAAGCAGCGTCGGCAAGATCCCGCCGGACGTGAACAAGAAGCTGCATCGGCACGTCAGTGTCGGCAAGATCATTCCGTACAGGAACGAGAGGCCACATCAGCAAGGCAGCGTCGGCAAGATCCTGCTGTACGGGAACAAGAAGCCACATCAGCAAGGCAGCGTCGGCAAGATCCCGACGAACGTGAACAAGAATCTGCAGCGGCACGTCAGCGTCGGCAAGATCCTTCCGTACGGGAATGAGAGGCCACATCAACCAGGCAGCGTCGGCAAGATCCCGCCGGACGTGAACAATAAGCTGCAGTGGCACGTCAGCGTCGGCAAGATCCTTCCATACGGGAACGAGAGGCCACATCAGCAAGGCAGCGTCGGCAAGATCCTGCTGTACGGGAACAAGAAGCCACATCAGCAAGGCAGCGTCGGCAAGATACCGCCATACGTGAACAAGAAGCTGCAGCGGCACGTCAGCGTCGGCAAGATCCTGCTGTACGGGAACAAGAAGCCACATCAACAAGGCAGCGCCGGCAAGATCCCACCGTACGTGAACAAGAAGCTGCAGCGGCACGTCAGCGTCGGCAAGATCCTTCCGTACGGGAATGAGAGGCCGAGGCAGCATGTCAACGTCGTGAAGCAGATCTTGAAGACGTTCGACAATGAGAAGCGGTGAGGAAGCGCGCATATCACCAGGCGAATTAACGGAAGAAAATTTCACGGTATTACTTCCAGGAGCTTCGCCCAATCTCGTCATCATTGACCTCGTAGATCTGTCTTCAATTTTTTTAATTGGGGAGGTTCGAGGTCACGTACAGGGAAACTTCGATTTACCTACACTTCGGCTTCAGTCTTCTTTGGCAGCGTGGTGGAAACACACTTGTTAGCTTGCCCCCCAAGGCACAAAAAAAAGCGGAAAAAAATAAAAAGAAAAGCTTTCATTTTGTACGCTTTCCCGAATTTATAACTACGCTATTTATAGTTAATGTGCAACACAAAATCATAAAGAATTATGAACCGTCTCCATGAAGAGAACCTGATGGAATGCGAAGTAGTAGTGGTGAGCGTGGCGTTGACCCGGTTGAAACGGGCGTCGACGCGAATGTCGTAAGGACGTTTTGAAGCAAAAGTTGGTGTAGCGTCTACTCGAGTAAACGTTTGTTCGAGACGTAAAGGCTTGGGAGGTGGGTTGTTTTTGGGTAAGATTCATCGCAGATAAAGGAGCCGAAAGAGTAGCCAAATTTAGTCACGGGTTCGCAGCAGCCGTGCAGACGCAGCCTGCTATCCATTTGCAATAGCAGGCTGAATTCGTAGGCGGCTGCAGACGTGCAGCTAAATCGATCTAGTTCTTCCACTCGACGTGTGGTCGAGCGTTTCCGGTGGTGGAGAGAATTAAACGAGAGGGAAGTTTCTTGCGAGTAGGCGGAGGGGCCAGCAGATGCTGCGAAAGGGAGTGAGTGACGGCAACGTGCAGCTGTGACTTGGCTGTGAATTAGCATCGCTCTAACACCTGCGGCAAGGGGTTTGTGTGGATGCACGAGACAGCGTTGCACAGGCTGGTCAAAGAGTTGCTTCACATGTAAATTTCCCGAACACCAACACATTACCGCCAGCACTGACTCTGGCTAAGAGATCAAAACAGTCAAGCAGTCACTGAATTCCTCGGCTACTGCCTCACTTGCATACTAAATTAGTCAATCAATCAACCAATGAATCAATTCATCAATCAATCAATCAATCAATTAATCAATGTGAAATAACGTAACAGTAAAGCAAGTGGATTTGTATATTCTTCTCTGGTTGGTATATGTACACAAGAGTTTTGACGATTCCATCTCTCTTCAGCTTTGAAACAGGAACTTTGTGAACAAGTACTGAATACTAAATCCCTGAGTTGACAATGCAAAGGTAAAAACTATGGTATTCTAATATGACCTTACCATCCAAACCATCAAAAAGGCTGTGAAAATTACGAAGAATGCGCTATTTTAGAATGTAATAATGTAAGCACGAAAAAAAAACGACAAGAAGTACAAAGAAGCCTCAGGGAGATTCAGGGTGTCTTCATTACGCGTATTTCAATTTCGCCTTTTATACAGACCTCCTAAAACCGCAATAGTCGATTTCATTTTCGTTTTTTTTATTGTGCAATGTTTCGCTTTCTAATACTGCTCAATGAATGTTTTTTTACATTCTAAATTCTCTAAATATTGATCTTGTCCTCAAATCTTGAGTGCCAGTCAACTGCCTGCCTAATGTTTCATCATCTTGTTTTATGTGTGATCATTATAAAATAGTCGACAGCAATTGTGTCTGAGTTTTGTACTAAATATAAATGCGCAAAGGTGAACGGTACTCTTGAAGAGTGCAAATGCCGCACGGTGGTACGTTATGACTACATAACGTAACATGCGAAATAGAGAGCTTAAGACGCAATGTATGAAGCAGTATCTACCAGACACACCTGCAGCGGCAATATAATCTAGACGACATATTGGAGCCCCTTCCCTACAAACCATCCGATATTGATTGATTGATTGATTGATTGATTGATTGATATAGTCAGTGTCATTCTTCACAAGCTGTGTAATAATGTTCTTCTCATTCTGAGTGCTTTTTAAGCCTCGCGAAAGAAAATATATATTTATAGCCTTTTGAATTCATTGCTTTCAGTGAAAACGCAGTGAGATTCTTTATTTGCGGCACGTTTCACAAAAGCAAAGAAACTCAGACATTCAGTGATGGAGGGGCGGCTGGAAATTCTGTCATCAGGTATAAGGAACAAACAGTTCTCCCAGTGGACTAGAGGCGAGGAAAGCTCTCGAAGCCGGCTGCAGTAACCGAACGGCGCTGCAGAATTGGCAGCTGGGAAACAGAGCTAGCCGCAAAAGGATGGACGTGTTCCGAATACGGCTACTCAGAGCTCTGGCTGGAACTCGGATCCCCATTTTGCTTGGTCTCATCTTTTACCCACTCGTATACTCTGCAGCGTCCTACGCTACCCTACGAGGCTTCTAAGCTTATTCTCTTCCTCCTTACATCCCCCTTACTCTCTCTGGCTCTATCTCGCCTGTGTGAGTACTGTTCTTTACCTTATGTGTCCCATGTCTAGAATAAATCATATATAAATCTTTTAGAGCATATGCACAGTTGACGTTTCCATACTATCTGTCAATCAATATTTCCTTCCCCTCCCGCCGGCGTCAGTTTGGCGCAACCTTTTTTGAATGTGAAGGCACTCCTTGTTATCGGTTATGACATGGTTGTTACCACGTGACACAGCTTAGTCCAGGTCACGAGTTCGATTGCTGCGATGGTGTGGAAATTCCGACAAAGACGGAAGTCAAGAACGAGGATCTGGTACCGTGAACTGCCAGCACATAAAGAAAAGACATCGCCGGAGACAAAATTTCAGAAGTTTTCAGTAGAAAGTTTGAAAAGATGCCTGTGGTTTCTCAGGCTCAAATATGTCTTGAATTTTTCTACTCAGTAAACCTTAACCGTCATGCGTATCATAACTCCGGTCAGAATAAACCAGATGAGAAAAGCCAGCCAGTGGCGAATGGTACTTTTAGACGAGAAGCCTAACGAAGCTCTCAACGAAATTTCCAAATAATATTTAACTTCTTATAATAAAGCACCACTTAGACAGAATAACGTTCGAAGTAATGTAATACGAATGCAGCTTCTGGTCCAAAATACACGGGTGAGCGATTGTAACAGAATGCATATGCCCTTATTAGGCATCAATCAACTAGTAATTTAGGAGTGTAGTTCGAGCTTGGGAGCTTCTAAAAAAGTGAAGTTCGAGCTTTGGAATTAGAACAAAGAAACCCAATTCTATATTATCGTTTATTGCATTTGGCCCCAAATTTGATAGTGAGTATTGTATGCATAATAAACTTTTATGCATTTATTTACTGAACCACCAGAACAACTGTTTTTTCTACAATCTTATTCTGACCCTAAATAGATATCTGCACGCACTTCAAGGGTAAACTGCAAACATACCTGTAAGTTTAAAGCACTCACCTCTAAATGGGTACTTTTATTTTATATTATCATAACGAACACAAACGCTCACATTTATTTTAGTGTACAAAACTCCGACGACTTTCAGTAAAACTAGTTATGTGATCTTTCAGCGCAATTCTTGTTTCCCTCGGCAAAAGTTGAAGGTATAAACGGTATAGTCAAATAATTGATCTACATCTTGTTGATCTCTCAAACTTGCTACTTCATCTGTCACGCTTCCTAACCTTCTTGTAAAAGCACTACATAATCCCTCATACAAAGATGTGAAAATTGGGTTTCACCTTTAAAACACCTCGAATAAATCACGGCTTGTGGTTTCCACGCAAAATATTTATAGTGATAGGAAAGAAATAACTACTTACCAACACGAAATGAAAGTTTGTCCTTTTTACATGGCGCTTCCAAAAAGGACGAAACAAAGGCACGCGGATTTCGAGAAAATGAATGGCTTTCAGTGAACAACGTCCAGCTGAAAGTGGCTATAAATTTTCCAGTCGATCTCGAAAGATTTATCTACCTTCTCAGTGAGTAAAACAATATAGAAGAGTGGTAAACAAAATGGACCTTGCTTCGAAGTAGTTTAGAGTCGGCCAGATGGCGTTGACAGTCCACAAAGTGTCGCGCAGATGTTCTGAAAAAACACCTTTGTTTCCACGCAACAAGCTCAGAGCTTTGTAGCAGAAATATGGCAATAGGTATCCCAGAATAAACGGGCTTGAGAATAGCTTCCGAGTATCCGCACGAACGCGTGCATCTCGGAATCTCCACTACGCTACTAGCCTTTATAGGACAGCAGAAATAAACAAATATGCAGAGCAAGCACGAAAAAACAACGAGAGCCAGGCGCTTTGCGAAGAAAGCCTTTTCTCATAATAAAAGGTCCCACCAACGGCATATGTGCTTAGAATAGAAATGAATACGCGCAGAAGCAAATCTGATACCCTAGAAGACATGTGGTGAAAGGCGTCAAGGCACCAGCCAGCTGTTGGTTTTTTGTCGGCCACGCCTTTAGCATGAATGTGCTCAAGCACCCCTTCTCGGGTTCCGCTTGAACCGACATGACCACCTTGCGTATTCAGCACGCGTCTAGCGTGTTTTTCTGGACATTCCCAACCAGTGTGTGTCGGCACCCCTTTTTGTCCTCCTTGGCAAACTTCTCTCCTCCCATTACTCCATCCTCCAAGCCAACTGAAGCATTCTCTTAAATGAAAGCTTTCCTTATCGTCGCAGCCTTTACCCCTGCGAAAGTAACCAAGCAGCACAGGTAAAATAATGATAACGAAGTGAATGAACAGTTCGTGAAGAAGTGCATGTACGTACTTCTTCTATACGACGGCGATTTGTGTGGCAGATGCTTTGGGAATTATGAAACGCGCTTGTGGTGTCTGCTGAAAAAGTCTGTCGCACTTGAGAAATGTTGTTGAATTACAACATACAACAATGTAGCGTGGCATGGACATGAGGTTCGTGCACCGCAGGTCATTTTAAAACTTAAAAACGGTTGCCTTCCCACTTAGAGCCGTCACCTGAGGCACCGTGCCACCTACTCTGACGGAAAGTAGGACGAACAGGAGTGAATCACGTGCTCTGCTTCGCCCGGAAGAAAACTGCTACACCCGCTTAAGTGAAGTTTATTTTTTGAATCATTCATCGTTTTTTGTTGTTGTTGTTGAAACTTTATGAGGATGCTGCGAATGATTTCTTCACTCTGTATATCCGTAACACATGTGCAACAAGTCACGAATGCCATTCTTTGTCATTGTGCCACGGCGTTTCATCGAATGCCAAAAAAAGTATTACACTCGAGCTTATAAGGGCGGAGTACTGTAGAAGCCCGGGTGGTCATATACAGTCGTCGTCTCATGTCTATTGAAGTAACGGAGGCGAAACAACGCACAGAGTTGCCATAGATAGCCCATATGTTGCTTCTTCAGCATATATAGGGCGCGGTCACGCGGATAAGGTCTTTCTCCTCACTTATCTAGTGTATTGATGATGATACAAAGGACGGAGTACAGGGGCCCGAACTATCTCCTGCTGATGTCGTTTGGCGTCGCGCAGCCTAAACCACGTATAAACACGTAAAAAAAGAAGCAAGCGAGAAATAAAAAAGAAAAGGTAAAAATAGGACGAAGAAAAGCCATATATAAAAATAAGGATAGAAAAGACAACAACAGAGACAAAGAAGGAATGAAGAAAAAACTAAGAGAAACAAAGCAGGCTGCCCAGCTCCGCACTAATGTGAGGCTTGGCTCGGCTAGTGCGAAGCTGCTTTAATTTATTTTTTGCCTTGATTTAGTGAAGTAGAAAATAATAGCTGGTCAAAAAGTAACCAAGTCTATGCATAGGTGGTCAGGTTTGGGCCATCTTTTGCAACTTGAGGTCAGCCTACAGCCCCACCGCGGTGGTCTAGTGCCTAAGGTACTCGGCTGCTTACCCGCAGGTCGCAGGATCCAATCTCGGCTGCGGCGGCTGCATTTCCGATGGAGGTGGAATTGTTGTAGGCCCGTGTACTCAGATTTGGGTGCATGTTAAGGGACCCCAGGTGGTCGAATATTCTGGAGCCCTCCAATACGGTGTCTCTCATGATCATACGGTGGTTTTGGGACGTTAAACCCCACGTATCAATCAATGAAGTAAGCCTTACAGACACTAGAGTTCGCTATACAGCACGGGTTATACGAATAATCAGTATATCAGATAAGGCACGACTACCACGAAGAGCTCGAGGAAGGTCACGATATCATATTTTCATGGTAGCCGAGTCATTGCGGAATCGTCGGCAATGACCGCGAGGATGAGGCTGCTCGATCGGCTCATGAGCAAGACTTGCGTACGCCCGTACCACTCTTAAGAGCGGACGCTGCAAGGCGACTACAATCACTTGCTCACCGTCTATCCTACAATGAAATACGCCGGGTTTCTCCAACGCACGTCTGTATTTGATCGACCAAAACTTGCAACTTCGTTTGTCATCCGGGCTTCCACGACGTGATGAAACTTTGCTGCATCGCATGAGGCTGTGCGTGGCATTTACGAATGCGTATTCTTGTCTACGTGGAAAGGCGATCAGTTCAGTATGCAACAATTGCGCCTGTGAGGAGACTTTTGAGCACACTCTATGTCATTGCCCAGAATACCAGACCGAACGACGTATCATGGAAGCCAAGCTCCGCCAGCTGGATTTAGGACATCTTACAAAAAACAAGATCCTGGGATCTTGGCTGACGGTTTCGCATACGCGCAAGGCCACGAAAGCCCTCTTGTGCTTTTTAGGGACCACCGGACTTCCCGAGCGCTTGTGAAAGAACAGCGTAAGGCTGTGCTGTGTAGTCTCGAGCTGACTATTAATCCATATCTTACTTCTTTTTAGGGGCGAAGCTCCTTAAAGCGGCACCCGTTCGTCTCCCGTCATAGTACGTAACATGTCTTACGCTTTGACCTGCGAGGTGGTGCCATTGCGAAATATCTCCTGTGCATTGTTCAACAATAGAGAGTTTTAGTACTGCGGAATGGTGCTACGTACGCATCACGCAAGCTCTTTGCGTTACGTGGCGTCGTTTGCCACTAATCGGCTTTTAGTACGCCGTAGTACCCGTGTACGTAACGAGCGTGAAGCGTGTTGCGCCATCTGGTATATCAAAATAGAAGCACGTGTTGTTGACAGCCAATGTGAGCCAATCCAAGTTTTATAGCCAGACTATGGACATATTTTAAGCCACAAAGTCGGTCGGTGCTTGCCTTCGATGCTGCCATTTTGCAAAACGAAGTCTCGCGCTCTCGCGAACTTGTTCAAGAGTAGCGCGATCACCTCATTCGTACGCACACACGCATCTCATGCGTGCGTACGTAGCGGCTGCGTACGTACCGCGATACGTGCGCGTTGCGGTCTGCGCATGCGCACTACGCAGAACGTGGCGTCCTTACGTACGCAACGCCGCCACGTACGCAGCGTACGCAGTACTAAAACTCTCTAATAAAAAAATCGCAGCGTGTGCGTTAACTAAAAGCCGAATTTTCCTGTCTCTCATTCCCCATTAGCAGCCATTGCCATGTACATTGAGCTCTATCTGACAAGGAAGGGCTGTTACGTTATACTCGCTGAGCGTAACCTCCTTGGTTTTAAAAAAGTTTAGCAAGCGTTCAGCCGCAGCGCCATGAATACGGTGAACTAGTTTATACCATGATCTCAAGGTGGTTAAAGGTGGGAAGTAGACACGAAGCGCAAGCCGTAAGAAAGTATGCGTGTGCGACCTCTCGTTTAGTCCTTGGAATTTCCGCTGGATGGCGGTGCTTATATATGCGGAATATGTTTTGAAAAGACGCGAGCTGGTGGTACTTGGAGTATTGACTAGATAGATGAACGGACACACAGACAGATGCATGGACGGACGCATGGATGGCTGCACGGACGAATGGATGCATGGACGGGCGCAGGGGCGGATGCATGGACTAACGCAGGGAAGGACGCACGGATAGACGTGCGGACGCATGAACAGACGCACGCACGGACGCGTGTATGGACGCACGGACGGTCACACGCATGGACGCATGGACGGACGGAAGCAAGAAGGAATGAACGGACGGATGCTTCGCCCCACTCTCCAACATTCACCCCGTGGATATGCTGCCATTTTTTTAAGACGATAGTCCTCCGGGACCTTCGACGAAAAAATTTTGGTCTGTCTGTCTGTCTGTCTGTCTGTCTGTCTGTCTGTCTGTCTGTACATTTGTTTGCCCTAACGATACCTCAAACAGCACCAAACGGCCAACCCGGGAGACCGCCAGGGGGCTCGAAGTAGTGCAGACGCGCTCGCTTCGCGCTCTGGATTCTCATGATTTTTAGTGGTGTTTTTCCGTCTGCAACCACTCGAAAACGTTACTATCAGCTTCAAGAAGTTCCGAGGAACGCCTGGGCACCACTCAAGAGGATTTCTTGCCACTTGGAGGTGCCAAAAGACTTCAGAAAGCTCGTCACCCCTAGGACGCTCACCAAACGCTGACCTGGGGAGCCGCCGGCAGCTGCACCGACGCTGGGGACGCCCGCGTCGGAGCTTCATCCAGCTATGGCTCTCAACGCGGCGACCGACCAACAATACCACCTCTTAGACCAGGATGGTACAGCAGACGACCAAATGGATCAACTCCAGAGCGACCACGATACGGTGAGCCGAGACGCTATCGGCGCTCAATCGCATGCAGACGAGGACGCTAGCTGGCAGGCAGCGAAATCCACCAAAAAACGCAAGCAAGAGGCACTGGAGCGGAGACGCGGCAGCGCAGGGCTCCAGGACCAAGTTAAGACAGGCACGCCAACATTCAAGAAATTGCCAAAGCTACCGCCGTTGCCGAAGGACGATTACAAGATCGTCATTCGTCCAAACCAGGGCCTCCCGCTGAGAAACATTCTGACTCCTACGCTTGCGCAAGCAATCATTGAGGCATGCCAAGCTGGCATCAGAGATGACCATTTCATCCTTAGAATCAACCCAGGGTCAAACATAGCGATTCTGTCGACCAAATATGAGGAAGTGGCGGACAAAGTGCGTCTGATACGCGCCCTTGTGCTTAACGGCAGGGCTCACGCTGTCCGTGCATACGCCGCAAATGGAGACGATACTCTGAGAGGGGTGATTCACGGCGTACCGATGAACACCTCAACCGAAACTCTCATGGCGCACCTACGTGTCAGAACGCACGGTGTGGAGATCATCACTGCCAGAATGATAGGCACAACGAAAAGCGCAGCCATTACATTTTTCGGTCCAACGCTACCTCGTACCGTCTACTATTACGGGGGTGAACTCCGCTGCTACCCCTTCCGACCTACGATTCAAGTCTGCAAGGTCTGCCGAGAAAAAGGACACCGCGCGGACGTTTGCCCGCATCCGGATCGCCCCATTTGCCGGCTGTGCGGACTGACTAATCCAACGGATGGACACCGTGTTCTATTAGTTGCGCCTCGTGCGGGGAGGCTCACCCCACAGGAGATCCAACTTGCAAAAAAAGACTTAAGCCGCCGAAGCCTAAACAGCCGCAAGTACAAGCAGGCCACAGTGATAAGCTTCAACAGGGCACTAGCAACGACCCACCGAGGACCAAGAATCTCCGCTGGTTCTCCTCTGAAGAGGAAGAAAACGCCTACAAGTCAGCAGATGACAAGCAAAGATCCCGGTCGCGTTCACGGTCCCCGGGCAGAAAGCCGCACCCGCCATCCAAGAAGAGCGCGCCAGCACCGACTCAGCAGAACCTCCACCGCGGTCCTCCAGGAGGGGGAGCCAAAGGCAACGGCGGGGATCAAGGATGCACCCAACAGGCATCATCACTTCCGGTAAGCTGGGCGGAAGCCGTGGCTCCCAAGTCTGCATGTACTCCCCCCATCACACAAAACGTACACTATCAAGCAGTAATCGCTGAAAACAAACAGCTTAAGCAACGCCTTGACAAATACGAGAACAAAATAATGTGGCTCGAAAAACAGCTGGCCCAATTATTGGGAGCCACCCCGAAAACTATAGTCCAGGCCTCTCAAAATCAAACTAGCCACCCAAGCGAAAAGCTACGGGACAATGGGCACATCCAACCGCAATCGACACCACCACGAGATCCTGTAGCCAATATAGGAACAGAACAAACAGCGACAAACCCCACTTTACAACAACAACTGCAGCTAATGCAACAGCACATACTGCAGCAAACAGAAGCCCAAATGAAACAGTTCTTTGTGGAATTTCAAGACCTGAAGCGATACGTTCATGAAAGCCTCGACAAAGAAACGAAGCGTCGACGTAAGCAGAGCCAAACGCGGTCCCAGGAGTCCGACGCCAAAAGCATGCTTACCTCGGACGCTGAAAGCACACCCACCTCCTCGCATCATGGCAATTAACCGACGCATAGCAAACGAGAATCTCACTATATGGTCCTGGAACTGTCGTTCCCTGCACAACAAGCACGCTACATTCACTCTATACATAAAGGCGGCGCTGGTTCCTCCTGACGTAATCTGCTTGCAAGAGGTGGGAACTAGGCCTAAAACAGTTTCTGGCTACAAACTGTACATGGATCCAAATACACCTAAGATTGCGACACTCGTCCGGAAAGAATTGGCAGCTACATGCATAACGGCACCGAACGAAGAGACGCAACACCTTATCGTAACGCTCTGGCCAGCGAAGAAAGGACGCCCGAGGCAGGTTATATGTAACATATATAGTCCCCCACAAGACAGAAAAGCAGAATTCAGCAATATCTTCCACTATTTGAACAACAAGCTTCAACCACGCGACCGCTTGATCATCACTGGGGACTTCAACGCTTGGCACACCACATGGGGTTATAGCGCAGACAGACCCAAAGGTACGCGACTTTTAGAAGCGATACAGCGCTACGACTACACACTCCTCACGACACCGGGCATACCGACCCGTATAGGAAACAGTGTCAACAGGGACACCACTCCCGACCTTACCGTAACCAACAATGCCGCGACCATGCGCTGGAGTGTGCTGGACGACAATCTGGGCAGCGATCACAATATTGTGCAAATAACATATGAAACAGCTCGACTGCGACGCCCGCTCGGAAAAGCCAGACTGACTAACTGGACTAAATATAGAGAGCAACAGGAAGTAGACGGGCCCAAGCCAACAACTATAGCCCAATGGACACAGTACATTAAGGGTCTCTATGACAAGAACACCAAGATATATCAAACAACTACCGACGCACCTGCCATTGACACCCACTTGACACATCTTTGGGAAGCTCGTCGAGGCCTCACGAAACGGTGGCGCCGACAAAAACTAAATAAGAAACTCAGACTCCGTATAGCGAAAATCACGGAGGAAGTAAACGCATACTCAAAGGAACTTTACAACAACAACTGGCGCACCTTCTGCGATTCCTTAAAAGGCACATTAAGCACGAAAAAGACGTGGAACATCCTACGGAGTCTTTTGGATCCCTCTGCAACAAGAATCGAAACAAACGCTACCCTTCAACGGCTAGCTGGGGAATTTCAAGGTGATCCGGATCAGTTAATAGAAGAGCTGAAACAACGCTACACAGGAGAACGCAAGCGAAACGTTAGCCCAACACCCAGTCAAGAATACAATGGAGAACCCAACACTGAGCTCGACGCCCCCATAACCTTTGCTGAGGTTTATGCAGCGGCTCAAAGCTTCAAAAGAAATACAGCGCCCGGATTGGATGGCATTACTAATGCCATGGTACGGAACCTCAGCGATGAAGCATTACAAGCCATCACAGACCACTTTAATCAGGAAGTCTGGACACCGAGTGGAAAGATACCTGCAGAATGGACACTGGCACAGGTTGTACTCATACCTAAACCAGGCAAACGGCGAAGCCTTGATCAGCTACGACCAATTTCTTTAACGTCATGCATTGGCAAGCTCTTCGAAAAAGTTATACTCACTCGCCTTGAGCAATACACAGAAGAACGGGGGCTTCTACCAACATCTATGTACGGATTTAGGCGAGGAGTGTCTACCCAGGATATCTTCTTACTGCTCAAAGAGGAAGTGCTTAACCCAGCGCCAGGTAGTCTCAACAATCTACTCGTTGCACTCGACATCGAAAAAGCATTTGATAATATTGCGCACTCTACCATACTAGACGGTCTTGCAGCCATTGGATGCGGACAACGCATATACAAATATGCATCTGATTTTCTTGGAAATCGCAAGGCGCAGATTGGCATAGCTGGTACCAAATCATCACCATACGACCTCCCACTGAAAGGCACACCTCAGGGCTCCATCTTGTCTCCATTTTTATTCAATATCGGCCTCCAGAAACTAGTCCTCCAGCTGGAGACTGTACCAAACCTGGGCTGTGCCTTTTACGCGGACGATATTACGCTATGGGCAACAAAGGGCTCCTATGGAGAACGACAAGATGTACTGCAAACCGCTATAGACATGATTCAAGGCTACCTCACTGCTGCAGGCATGTCGTGCGCACCTAGCAAATCGGAATATTTGCAAATAAGACCCCCACGCACTCGGTCCAACCGTGCACCAGCGCTGCAGCTAGAAATTGCCGGACAGATCATCAACAGGACCCCAGTAGCTCGAATATTAGGCATGCACGTGCAAGAAAACAACAGCGTAAAGACTGCAATAGGCAAACTCAAACACACCGTAAAGAGTATTGCATCCCTTATAGCTAGAATTGCGCGAAGTAATGATGGGATGACAGAGGCCGACACGGTACGCCTTGTACAGGCCTTCGTTCTCAGCCGAGTCACGTTCGCTCTTCCCTTTCAATCAACACGCAAGCCCGAAATAGAGCAGATTGACAGACTCATCAGAATTGCGTACAAAGCAGCATTGCGACTTCCGAACAGCACAAGCACAGAAAAACTCATGGGACTCGGCATGCATAATACGTATGAAGAATTGGCCGCCGCCACGCTAATCGCACAGCGAGAACGACTCACCACTACGCTCCAGGGAAGAACACTGCTACAGAGGCTGGGATACCCTCTCACCCCTCAATATTGTGGCGATGAGACAGTCATTGCACCCAAGCAAATACGTGATCAAATAATCGTGGAACCAGTTCCAAAAAACATGCACCCGCTCTACAACAAAAAGCGCCGTCAAGCGCGAGCACGAAAACTCCTGCAGAGAAGTAGCGATCCAGACGCTTACTTTACCGACGTCAGTCTTTATCCCGCGCCACCACAAGGCTCCAGAAAACAAGCATATGCATTGGCAGTGACTAACCAAAGCAAAGTCGTGGCCTGCGCGTCCCTACGCACCAGATCAAGTGCCACCGCAGAGGCAGCAGCCATAGCCTTGGCAATCAGAGAAGCCGAAAGAAGGGGGCGCTCAGCGTATATTTTGACAGACTCACAAGCTGCATGTCGCTTATACCTTAGAGGCACACTTCCAAGGTGCGTCACTGATATTTTGGGGTCCATGTTGATGGAGGCACATGGCGTCACTTGGTGCCCAGGGCATGACGGCCCGGGGGGAAACGAGGAGGCAAACTGCGTAGCTCGCGGACTTACTGGCCGAGACGCAGGACTCTCCTCAGGACACCTCACAGGGCATCATGAAGAGCAAAGTGTAACAAGCAGGCAGATATTGGAAAACCAACGCCTTACAAGACGCACGTACGCCCCTCCACATCCGAACTTAAGCAGCCAACAAGCCCGGGATTGGCGCCGCCTCCAAACGAACACATACCCCCACATATCAAAACTACACGCAATTTTTCCACATATATACACAACAGGGGTATGCCCATGGTGTAGTAACCACACAGCCACACTTACACACATAACCTACCAATGTACCGAGCGGCCAGCCAATGCAGTATCTAGGTTGGTGCGCTCACTACAAACACTCACAACGTGGTCTTGGGAGGCACGGCTTTCCGAGCTGGCACTGGGGAGCCAACTGGTGACCCTAGACCAGGCCCGGCGAGCCGCTGTGGCCAGTGGGGCTCTACAAGAGGGCTCCACCCGGGATTAGTCACGTAATTTTAATTCTTCAATAAAGTTTATTCTCTCTCTCTCTCTCTCACGGCCAACCCCATCCGCAGCGCCTACCAATATTGCTCAAGGTTTAGCGTTCATAGCTGTGCAATTGTCAAAAAAAAGCAATTATTGCGCATATCAGAGGCGCCACAACAATGCTTTGGTGTTTTGTATTTCTGCCTTTACACTAGAAGAGGCACACAGACGTAACTCTAAGGATTAATGTAGCGTTTATCGCGCTGGGCTGACAGTGCAACGCGATGCTCAGAAAGGTGTTTCCAACGCTTTGCTACGACGTCACGGTGGTGGCACCTGCCCGTCGCTTTGCGTTCTACACCTTATCACCTCCGAGACTGGCGCGCATCTTTCATCTTTCTCCGCGGGCTGCACACCTTCGAAGATAACGGCCAGATGGCGCTTGTGTCTAACGTGCCTCGATGCGCTCGTTCGCCTCCGCTACACGCTCGAGGCAACGCAGCGCCTTCAGAATACCATTCACCGATTTTCTTACGCAGAACATCAAATAAACGTTTTGTTCACTCACTTTAGACGCAAGACTCTCGTCTTTCGACGAAATTCCCGGTGTTACATGCAGATTTGGAACCTATTCTTTTTCTATCTCTTTCTTTCCTAATATTCCCCCTTTACCCCACCCCAAATGTAGGGTAGCCAACAGAGCCAAGCTTGGTTAACCTTCCTGCCTTTCCTCTCTATTTTTTTCTCTCTCTCTCTCTAATAGGAAATAACTCTCTGCCTGAAGGGCTAGCTTGATACAGAGCATTCTGGTAATAATACTTAGTAGTATATAGAGTGGTTTATTCCGGCTTCCGCTTTAATCTCATACAAAAATCTGTGCAACAGTGCCTGCATTCAAATTATTGCTTTATTAAAAAACGGTTTGTAGTAACCTTCATCTTTATGATACACAATTACTTCACAGGCTTTAGGGTGTGTAAACTCAACATATTAGCGAGTGTTTCTGGAGAATGGGAAACGATACAAAAGCATTGTTTCCTGTGGTGCCGATGAGAGTAAAGACAGCGTTTGTAACACACGTGAGTGAAATTACAGCTATTCATCTTTCGTAAGCGTGCATACGCAGATCGAACGAACAAGAAAATCACACGAAAGTCAGCACAGAATGGCAAAAAAACATTCAAGAAACCAAAAGAAAAGAAAAAAGTTTTCTGTTTTGTTAGTGTTTTGGGAGTTACGAATGACGACGGAGAAAGCAACTGATTAAAATCAGGTGTTGTGTACACTGCCAGCACGCCCCCCCCCCAAAAAAAAAAAAAAAATCTTATAAGCCTGTTTTTTCCATTCCCATCAGACAGCAACAACTGATGAACAATGGCAAGTTCAAATCGGTGTATATTCACCAGTTTCAAAAGAGCGATGTGCCGGGTGCGCCTTCACCACAGCATTGAGGCAGCAACACTAATTATCTGCAGAGCTGGTGATTTATTCTGTCACGCTCGAACTGTTGCTTGTCCTGGCGGCTTTGACCGAATTAAGACCATCAATCTTTTCTGCGTGCATCCCACTGGAAGGAAGGATGACATTGTACGCAAACACCCTCGTAGGCTATTGGTGTTCTAGTGACTCTCCATAGAGGTTGGCGCCTTGGAGTAATGATCAATGAATCTTGCTGCTCACGTTATAAAATTGTGTGGCTTTTAGCAAGGAGTTGATAATAAATTGTAATCAGGCTAATCTAAACAACTCCGTTGCGTTTTAGCTCCACACATGAATAAGCGTATATTTCGTACCATAATTCTGTGTTAGCTGCGAGTGTCAACTTTTGCTGTTAAAGTACATCTTTTTTAGCTGTCTCTTCTTCACTTCACACAACCGCCAAGCTCGTCATCTTCACTGTTATCTATGAGATAAGTTTAGGGAGTACTAAACTTTGAGCACTATCACCAAGGCTACTTCAACGAGAGGTATTAAGGCTACATTCATGTTTACAATGATGGCTCTGTCATGAAACAAATCAGAATAAGCATTTGTCATTCTTTAATTGAATTGAACATAAACGTCATAGGCAAACTTTGTCTTAAACAATGTAGGAGCTGGTATCCATATCATCAGCATTGTTAAATTCTCAAAGGTGGCAAAAATTGATCCTAATAATTGTGTCGTTTGTGGCTTTTATGCGTATAAGAAAAATACCAATCCAGGAAAAAGTATATCTGCGTTCTAGAAAATACTTCAGAAGTTGCTGGGTCAAAACATCAAGTGGTGTACCAGTGACTTTTAATTCACAGCGGAATCAAAGAAAATGAAGTGATGAATGAGTAGGCAAAAACTGGTCCTGATTGTTTCAAGTCCATATTATTCTGAATTCACAATCAGACAGACATGCACCATGACTTAGGTAGATTGCTTCGAAAGACGTGTTTGCCCAACTGATTAAAAAAATACACTAAAATTCTTACGTGCATTTGGCACCGATCTTCAAAACAGTGATAAATTGAATTCCCCACGTGACGCCTACAATTAAAAACTGCTCAGAAAAAGCATAATTTATTTAGAGATCTGACTGCACTATCTGCAACCAGCTCATGCTGTCATGAGGAAAAGGAAGTTTGTCGCCCGTGGCTCGACTGTCCCATGCACAACACACTTCAGAAGCAACCCGAAGATGAGCTCTTTTTACTGGACGTTCTCAATGGGCAACGAAAATGAGCGTTCTCAGTGGAGAGGAAGAAGTGAATGGAATAAGCCCGTAGCTTCATTTCGCTCTCTTAATTCAGTTATTATATTAAGTTCGGGATCTTTTTACGGTGTGTGTGGTGGGTGGACTGTCTCCAGAGTGACAGCTAAACATCGGTGAGTCAGGGCTTTACTACGCATCGCGATAAGAATTGCCCCTTAGCGGGCCTGTGCCTCATACCTGGCAAAGCCCGGGTATGGGGGACAACGAGATGCCGCTAGCGCCAAGCGGAGCACCACTTATCCACCCCGCTCGACTTTAAGTTGCTTCAGGCTCAGCAACAATATCGACGTCCCATACAGAGAACAGCGAGGCCTCGCAGTGCAAGAAGAGGCGTTTAGAGGAGGAAGAAGAGGTTGACAACGATGACGCTTCATCGACGTACTCCCTTAATGACATGACACAGATGGATACAGAAGCACCCAAGGAAGACGAGGGAGCTTACACGGTGGTCACCCATCACAAGAACCGAGCTACGGGCATACCGGTGGTGTTCAGAACTGTCGCTGCCGAGGACTCCTTCTGGAAAGTAAATCCCAATCGCATGGCATCTGAGATAATCTCTGCTATCAATGAGAAAGTGACATCATCAAGAATAAACAGAGACGGAAGTTTTTGTGTTGGAGTACGGTCTTCGTACTCAGCAAACAAGTTGCTGCCGATGAAAAGCCTGGCTGGATTGCCTGTACATGTGATGATACCTCAGTCTTACATGAAGACCCTAGAAAAGATAAGAGATGTTCCACTCGAATACAGTGATTATGACCTACTGGAATATCTTAAAGATGCTGGAGTAATCTCAGTCACACGACAAAAGAGATGGGCAAGAATTGAAGATAGAAGTGCCACAATGCAGCCTATACGTAATGTATTACTCCAGTTTAGACATGACATGCCATTGCCAAAAAGAGTTGCTCTCGGCTTTACGGCTCACACTGTCGAGGAATACATTGAGCCGGCGGTAAGGTGTTACAACTGCCAGAGATATGGGCATAAGGCTAAGACTTGCAGGGGAACCAAGAGATGCAAGGTATGTGCGGGCGCACAAGATTACCAAGAATGCATCTCGAAGCGTCAACCTAAATGTGCCAACTGTGCTGGATCACATCCGGCGTCGTTTTCAGGCTGCTCTCGAAACCGTTTGGCATCAGCGGCACAAAAAGAGAGAATTGTAAAAGGGTACCATAAGATACAAAGAGGTCCAGCACCCAATGCGGATATAGTCGAAGATGTTCCTGCGGCCCAAAAAATGCAAAACAATGGTGCCACGGCTCTTACTCGGAAGTATTGAAGCGCTCAGCACCAAAACATCGCGTTGGCAAAGAAGTCCGGGCCCAGGAACATGCTGAAGTGGAACTTTCTGCCGGGCCAGGCACAGCCAAGGAGCCACTGACTACCAAAGGAAAGGGTCACAGCAGCTTGCTGAGGAAAAATTCTTCAAGAAATGCGATCTCAGCGGAGACAGCCGGAAACAAGCAAGTCATTTTGCCAATAATCTTTGCGGCTCCTAAAGCAATTCCACGATCCCTGCCACAAGCGGGTTCTTTACCAGAAGTGAAATTTCTGCTAGATGTTGAGCATCTTCTACTGTCGTAATCATGGCTACCAGACTATCTAACTGGTACAAAAGAAGGGAAATATTCCAGTGGAACTGCAATGGTTTGCTGAATAAAAGTGGAGATTTTCGGAAATTCGTCGCTCAGCAAGGGTTACCGATTTTGTGTATTTCCGAAACAAGAGTATCCACTAACTTTCGCTTGTCCAATTATGTGGTGTACCAAGCAGAACGTCCTGCTGCAAAATGCAGAGTGATGCTCTGTGTGAGACGCGATATTCCGTGGACACTTGAGGCTACCTCAAAAACAGATGCGCCGGAATTCGTTAGATGCAAGGTGAAGTTTGGTAACGTTACTGTAACTGTAGTTAGTGTATACGTGCACCCTCAAGCAAAAGTTTCATACGCAGAGTTAGCTGCAGTGTGTAGATATGATCATGATCCCATAATTATATGTGGTGATTTTAACGCGCACCATGAATTGTGGGGTAGTGAGCGTTGTGATGTAAGGGGATCTGCTAAAGTAAAGATATGCGGAGACCATGGTTACGTTATACTAAACAATGGTTCTCCAACGTTTCTACGGGGGCATAACTACTGCAGCGTACTAGACATCACTGTGCGCTCCTCTGAATTAGCGGCTGGAGCAGACTGGACTGCGGACGCCGATACAAGAGGAAGTGACCACTCTCCAGTATTCATATATCATCCGAAGTTGAAGAAAACGAGAAATAACCGCACAACAAGAATAACCAATTGGGAAATCTTTCCAGAACTACAGAGACAAAATCTTGAACCTTGTTCTGACGCAGATACGTATGCATCGAAGATAAAAAAATTTCTAACAAAAGCAACTCGTGCAGTACCCACTCCAGATGGGTATTCGAGTGTTGACGCTCAGTATGACAGGCTTCGGGCAATACGACGCCGATCTGAAAGAAGGTATTGCAGGTCGGGTAACTTAGAAGATTTCAAGGTTGCACAGAAAGTACATTCTGCAATGCATAACCAACTGCAGAAGCTTTCAACCAAAAGGTGGCAAGATTTGTGTGCCTCCCTTTCTCCCTTTACCTCGGCGCCTCAACTGTGGAACATGGTACGCGCCCTCCGACAGCCATTAGTCCACTCGAGACCACTACAGGCTCTGGCGCTGTCTCGAGGAGTTAGCGAACGTGTGATTGCCGAAGAATTTTGCGATCTTTTGCTGAGAAATGGAGAGACCGCCAAAACTAGCGAATATCAATCCTCAGCAGAATCAGCTTCGGTGGTTGTAACAAAGTTCTCTGCGATCATTTCATCAGATCTGGATGGCAGCTTCACACCAGAGGAGCTCCAATATGTGCTGTTTTCAGTAAAACGAACAAGTTCACCAGGAACAGATGGAGTTGCATACGCTGCTCTTGCTAATTTGCGCAAGAAAGGAAAATTACACCTCTTGGACATCTATAATAAAAGTTGGCAAGGAGAAAAAGTTCCGGAAAGTTGGAAGATATCAAAAGTAGTACCGTTTCTAAAACCAGGGAAGAGCCCTATGCAGTTGGACTCGCTTAGGCCGATTAGTTTGACAAGTTGTTTTTCAAAAGTGATGGAAAAACTGATCAATGAACGAATTGCATGGTGGCAAGACATGAAAAAACTACTACGAGAAAGCATAGCTGGCTTCAGAAGAGGTAGATGCACAATGAACTGCAATCTGGATTTCGTCACAGATGTGGAAAACCAACGAACGCAAGGAAACATCACTGTCGCTGTATTCCTTGATGTCCACCGAGCATACGACACAGTGAGTCACGTTCACGTTCTGGAAGGCCTGGCGTTACAGGGATTCATGGGCAAGATACTGCGTTGGATCGCTGACTTCCTGAAGCACCGGAAAATTTTTGAAGTTACGCAGGAGGGCCCAACGTCAGAGCATGTCGTCAACCAAGGAGTTCCACAGGCCAGCGTGCTAAGCCCTACTCTCTTTAATGCAGTCATGGCACAGCTCCCGTATAATCTTCCAGCTAACATCAGATGTTCAGTATATGCTGATGATATAAGTATATGGACGTCTGGTCCATCATTTTTGGATGTACAACAAACTCTACAAGAAGGATTGGATTATGTAGACCGTTTTCTAAGAAAAAGAAATATGGCGCTGAGTCTGGCTAAAACAGCCATACTTCCGTTTACATTAAAAAGATCTAGAAATTCCAGATCATTCTGCAAAATAAGCCTATTCAAATGGTTAAAACTCATAAATTCTTGATAGTAATTTTAGACCGAAGACTGACATGGTCGCATGATGTCCAGTCCCTGGAACAAAAAGCGAATCAGGCCATTCGAATCCTCCGGCATCTCTGCGGGGCCAAATGGGGTGGTACTACAGAGTCGTTATTAGCCCTACATGTTGCCTGGATACGCCCCATCGTGACTTACTCACTGCCTCTGCTGCACAGACTTCCAGCCTCCACCGAAAGGAGACTTCACTTGTTATTGGCAAGGAGCTTGAGGGTATGTCTGGGTTTACCACGGTCAACTTCCAGTGCTTTAGTGTACGCGGAGGCTCGAGAGCCACCTTTGGCAGTAATCCTAACTAAAGAAACATCTCGAAATTTATTTACAATTTTCACGCAACATGAAAGTCATTTTTTATCTGGTGCACTATCCCAAAGAACGGCAACGAGACTACAGGATACTATATCATCATTTCAAGCAGTAGTACCAGAATTTAAACAATGGAAACCTTCAAAACCACCTTGGAAGCTGCCACTTCTCAATATTTTCCGTGAAATAGACGACATAGAGAAGAAAGCAGACATGGCACCGCTAGTAGCGGCACAGTTGGTACTTCATCAGCTTCATGTAGTGCATACTGAAAAAAACGAAGATATATACAAACGGATCATGCACAGAAGAAGCGTCAGCCTGCGCGGTCTTTATACCCGAAATTCTGAAAAAGAAGATGTACAAATTATCGCACAAATCTTCATCGACGACAGCAGAATTGGTGGCTATCTTTGAAGCAGTTAAGCTTATCTGCGAGAATCTTGAGCCACGAAAATGGGTGATATGCACTGATAGCAAACTTGCTCTTTAGCTAATCAAAAATGTGAGATCACCTTACAAAAATGGTGAAATATCACAATGTATCGCAGAAACTGTGGATTATGCCTCATCGCAGGGTCACAACATCGTATTCCAATGGATACCCAGCCACATTGGAATAAAGGGAAATGAAGATGCTGATAGCCTCGCGAAAAAAGCATTGAAGGAAGGACGGGATTGCGCAATCCCTATGTCTGGGGCGGATATTCGACATTTTATATCGCAAGGAGCTAACCATTGTTCAATGGAGAAGTGGTTTGAGAGCTCTAAATCAAAGGAAACAGTACTTTATGAAGTTGATCCACACAGAAAATTTTCTATAGCGACAGACCTCCCACGACACCTACAGACATTGATCCACCGACTTAGATTGGAAGTAGCATACACAAACAGCTTCCTGCACAAGATACATCGATCCAACTCACCGAAATGTCATTGTGGTCATGCAGAAGAAAATGTTCGCCATATTCTTTTGGCCTGCGTTAAATACGCGAATGAAAGAGAAAAATTGAAGAACAAATTAGCAAGTTTGGACAGACGGCCCCTCACAATAAAGAAACTACTTGGACCATGGCCTGAGATGCATCTCCAGAAAAAGGCTATAATCTTCCTGACAGACTTTTTAGTAGAGACCGAACTGGACAAGCGCCTATGACAGACAGCCAGAGATGGGTATTATATAAAATATGGTCATGTATATACTGACATTAGATTAGTAAGGTGTTCGTGTAAGTAGTTTACGACTGTGTGAACTGCGCGAAGAAAACTGTGTATTGGCATGATATTTGAACTGGTTTCAGTGTGCTATTATGTTTTTTTTCTTTTCCGTATTGTTAATTTTTGGGTACCATTCGGTATTATTATTTTATTTTTCGCTGCAGAACTTTGTGATATGGAGTAGCCGAGGCAATAGGCACCTCGACCTCTCCATAGCAGAACAGGTAAGACAGAACAGAACAGCGTTCTCAATGGACAATATAGGCTCAATAAAGTGCAATCGCTATGACCTCGAATCAAACCTACAGCCTTGGGTTTAGCAGAACTGCGCGGCCGAGTCAGAACAATAATAAGCCCTGTATTAACGCCCACCTTTTCTCTTTTGCTTAGTGCGTAGGCCAAGGTTAAGCACATTGTGATTTAAAATAAGGGCGTTTTAAAACTGGTAGATGTCTGAGTTGACGTTCCTCCTTCTTTGTAATAACGTTGCTTTATCTCAACGACAGCTGATATAGCACAAGATATAATTCTTTTCCAACAAACTTGACTCATTCCAGTGATGAGAGAGGGGAGGAGGGGAGCAGATTGGCATACCCAGGAAATGAAATGAAACATTTGCTAATATAGTTGCTTGACGTTGTCTCTTCTCGGCACTGAAACAACAAAAACTCATAGAGCGTACAAGGTTCTGTGAGCAAACATAAAAAATGGAAACCTTCGTTGCGTCTCTCTCTATCGCCAGTGTTGCGCAGCGAAAGGCCACGCGTGGCTGACGCCTGAAATCATCGTTTTGGTATAAACCGACTCTCCTTTGCCGTCAGGCAATGTTTGCCTTGACGTCGCTGCCTTCGGTGGTCCGATATCGGGTCGCCGGACCCGTGGTTTCCCCTCGAGTACTGAAGATGCCGCCGCGTCCAAACGCCAGTGCTCACCCATCTCCGAAGAAGTAGAGGGAAAGGTTGGTTTGACTACTTGGTCGCTTCGTTGGCAGAAGACCTCGAGGAAATCACGACCGCAGCATGGCCTGTCAGAGGCTCGCCGTGCGTGGCTCCTCTTACTGGCTGTATTTCAAGCTGCAGCAGCCTTGCCGCCCAGTCTCTATGTACTCTTAGAAGGCTCCCTTCCTTTTCGTTTCTCGTAGTCTGCGAACTACTTTTCAGTCTACAGGGTCTCGGCGAGAAACGCAACACTCGCCTCGACATTGACTTGTTCTCGGGTGTGCGTCTGCGAACCGTGGTCTGGCGGCGTCGGAATCGACAGCACCCGAAGCGGGCACACACGTTGGCGAGTGTTTACGGCTCTCTCCTGTAGTAGTGTCCGCGTGCTGCTGGAGCAAATGCGGCCGGCTGTACTCTCTCAAATAAATACCGTTTTACTGCGCACTCAGTGGCAAATTAAAACTTCCGCGAGCACTATTGGCCAAACTGGAACGTAGAGTCGACTTTAACTACAAACTTACACAAATCACAGCGTAGCGCAGTTGGACAGCCACACAAAGACACAAAAAAGTAGTTTACATTTCTTTTTGCTCAATTTAGTCAAAGTTTCCGCTGAGATGTCAATCATAGAAGAATAGGAATAGGGGTAAAAAAGTAATTTATGCTTCCATTTACAAATTTTCAAATTTACAATGATGGGCATGAAGGGCTTGTGGGAATACGTGTGTAGTGCACTTCAGATACATTTCAAGCAAGATAAAAATACGTTGCAAAGAGATGTTAGAGAGATAGAACACTGCAGTAGCAGGGTTGATGATTACTTCAAGTAGTTCCCCCCACCACCTACCTCTTAGAATATAGGAGAATGACTGTCCATCTATCTAGCTTTCACAAACTTTTGGACTCTTTACCATCTTTCAGTGCATGTCACACAGGCCAACCCATCGTATATGCCCGAGCCTTGGTCATTCCTTTGAAGTAGAACCCATTTTGCACGTACACACTTTCAAACTTGACAGCGGTGAATAGCGTGTTTCGCAGAAATTCCGCCGTCTGCATCGACGTCACTGGTTGTCAGCGAGAAACTATCATTTTGTGCGTGACCTAAAATTCGAAAACGACGCAAGTAAAACAAATAATAAATTTTTGGTCTAAATGAGGACCCAACGCGCGTTTTTTTTTGCGTTGAAAGCGGGTATTCGACCACACAGCGATGTGTCTGCTTGTGAATACGGTGAATAAACCTTAATGTGCATAGAAATGCAGTGTAAGTAACTGCTATTCTTTACAAACACACGAGTTTTGTATACATGCTTCACAATACAACATATAATATTGCAATAACATTCTGTGGTACAAGCCTACAGTGCGCTGCATCGGGCGTCAGAACATGTTAGTATCCCAATGACTTCATGGTTTAAAGCCGGTCACCCACAACAGAAGGCAAACACGCTACGGTGCCTATTTCCTTAAGGTAATGTAGTGGGTGCATAGCTAGTTCGAAAAGATTTCATTCACCAAGTGCTTGAGAGAGAGCGACAAGTACGCACTAGAGACATGATATTGCTATCGCATTCAACTCCTTGGTGCCCCAATTTTTATATAATTCCTCCTCTTCCTTCGAGTATATCTTTGGAAACAGTTGCCTGCATATATGTTTTCCTCTCTAAATCGTGAGTATTTCTTAACGAAACTTAAATGTCATATCCACGTAAAGGAATTATGTTTGGGTGCGTCCTTTTTCCTGTTTGTTGTAAACCGGAGTACGAGTGTAATGCACCTTTTTAGCGCCGCTTGTATACTTGATGAATTTTAAAGTGTTTGCGATGGTCAGTTCGTAAGGCAGCAAGCTCCTTTCATGAAAGCTTACAATTATTACTCCGAAATGTGTTGCAGTATTATTATAAAAATATTTATAATTGTCTAGATTTTATGTCTAAAACCACAAGATATATATGAAAGAAGCCGTAGTAGAAAGCTCTGGAAATGTAGACTATCTGTTGATCTTTAACGTGCACCTAAATTCTAGTACACAGGCCTGTAAAAGTTTAACATCCATCAAAATGTGGCCACCGCGGCCTATAAGTTAGGTGTGACAAACTTAAAAATTGATTTGATTGATTTATATGTGGGGTTTAACGTCCCAAAACCACCATATGGTTATGAGACACAAATTTAAAAAAATGTGCATTGCTTATAATGCGTATCTCACTATATATCAATACGTGGTGCACTCTCTTGAATGTACCAATGATTTCCCGTGGAATGACAATTCGATATGTATATTTTCTGGAGTTTGACATCTGATGTTGGGACGCGGCTTGAATTCGAGTCAGTGCTTGAATCAATATTTGAACACCACTAGCAGGCCACCGTTTCGGATAGATCACAACACCTTCATCACGAAAGTAACGCTTTCGATAATTTAACTTTTATCAAACCCCGCAAACGTTACGTCGAAACTAATAATTGTTTTCGAGATGTGTAATGCATAAAAATTACCTCGTATTCTTGTTACTATGCGCAAAGTGTTTAGGTACTTGTAGGCCCGTGTGCTCAGATTTGGGTGCATGTTAAAGAACCCAAGGTGGACGAAATTTCCGGAGCCCTCCACTACGGTGTCTCTCATAACCATATGGTGGTTTTGGGACGTTAAACACCACAAATTAATCAATCAGTGTTTAGGTACATACATTATCAGACTACACACTTTACAGAGACCATGCCTTGTGCCCAGCCGTGCTAAATAACAGCAGCACCCACTACTCAATTCATTCTGTCGCTCTCCCAGCCACGCAACATTCTCGGCCTAGACTGCTGATGGCTAAAAGTTGCGGCCTGTCATGAATGACCGTCAGCACTTTAAGCACGACGCCCAGGCACGCACAAACGTGCACTTCTGCCGGTAGCCAGCCGTCTTATCGACTGTTGCGCCCTTTAATCGATTTCGACCCAAGGTTCATGTGGATAGGAAGGCGACAGAGGCGCAAGGTTGGCAGCGAGGAGGGTAATGGGGCCCCCGAGTACCTTCATCGTTGCCCTTGATTGGTGAAAACGGTCAATCGATCTCTGTATCGACCGCCACTCGACCGCTGATCTTGGCATGACTTGCATATCGCCTCTATAGAAGGCCTATTTGAGATTCGCCTGTGAAAGCTAATGCATTGCCCCTCCTCCTTCACGCTTTTACCCAGGATGCTTTTGCAGCAACCGCTTTTTGTCAATTTATTTTATTATAAAGAAGACAAAAATAACCGTAGCGTTCAAATGTATTTTTTTTCATTGGCGAGTGCCCCTTTGTTTCGTGGCTGGAGGTTCCTTACTCTCAGTGAGAGCACCGCACGCGTTTGTTGGTGCACTGGGCGATTTGTTTTGCTGGGTAGTGTGTGCAAATAGGCTTAGATGGAGGTTTAGGAAATCGATGCTTGCTCTGACATGCACCACTTTCGGTGTATATTTTGTTTTGTTTCGGCTGGCAAAAGAAAAAGTGTGGGTATTAGCCGAGCAGACTTGACGGGCGGTGTTCGTTTGAAGTAGTGTCTATATATATAAGGAATCAGTTGTACACTTAAGGGCTCGTTTTTCCGTGTTTCACAAATATTAATAATATCTACCAAACAATAATACCAAGGAAAGTATGGGGGAAGATAATAGACCGAGTCGTAATGTAAATATGAAGAATTAAAAGGGAAGCGGTTCCGGCCATATGTATAGATATACTTTAGTGTATATATAATACTTACGTAGGGGTCACCGTATTCACCCCCTGCACGTGCCTTCCCTCCCTCCACCTCGTGGTGACAATTATCATTATGAGACCATAATTTACCGAGCCATTTCAAGAAATCAGTTCATCTACACCGTAAACTTTCTTTGTCTAAAGAGGACCCGTAAGGCATTTTTGATTGGTAGCAGTTTCTTTTACAAGCTTGACCTTAAGGCCGAGGCTTGTCCGTTGGAGGCGTTTTCGTGCGCCGTAGCCTAGCACATGAGAAGTACACGCTATACGCCATCACCTTGCTGATGACGATGAAGACGATGAAGATGATGACGATGATAACAGAGTAGCTCATATATTGTGGGCTGTATATGACGTCATATTGTAAGATATTTAGCGCAACCTCGACTTTCGCAAACACTCACACAATCACTCACACAACCACCCGAGTAACACACACAGCTTACAGCGCTTGTTAAAGGATTTGTTACAGCGATTGTTAAAGGCTTTTCACATACGCAGCTTTGTTATTTGTTGGCTGTGCGCAATCTGTTGTACGTATATAAGAGGGTCTTCTCGGTGCAATAAACAGTTGGAAGTGAGCGCTGTAAGCTGCGTGTGTTACTCGGGTGGTTGCGTAGGTGATTGTGTGAGTGTTTGCGAAAGTCGAGGTTGCGCTAATTCTCTTACAATGTGACGAATAACCAACTAGCCCAAAAACAAGTTTTATTGATGTATATTACGTCGCAATATGCTCTACGATGCATTTCGTACGACTAGAAACAACTAACAACCAGCTGGAGAACGTGCACAAACCTCGTCTTTACCGAATTCTGGTTAGATCCGATACCACAAAGCAGTATTAATGAAGGCAAAATGAAGTTTACAGCTTAACACAACGCGTCATTTATGACCAAAGACATTGTATATAACTGTACACTGTTTTGTCGCTCATTTACATGCGTGAGTGGTCATTGTCAAGTGTGATTGACGGGAACACCGAACAGTCCCACTGCCTCGCCCACTCATCATCATTCACTTCGTGATTTTTTAATTTTATTTTGTCTTTACCGTATGGTCACGTTTCTTTTGCTGACGGCTTTCCGTGATAGAAATACATATTGAAAGTCTTGCCTGACCCACACATAAACCATTTACGTATTTAAAAAAAATTGGATTATCTCTTGGATTATCACGCGCAGTCGTTTAAGCCATGCCTTTCGATGAAGACAGGTTTCACAGCCATTGCGCCGAGTCTGCCCGTTACACGAGGTGAGTGCGAGCAAAGGAACTATGGAAGAGCGAAGCAAGTTGGGAAGGGCATTTTAGCTTTACTAACGTGGAATCTGCGGAGTAGCAGAGGACGCAGTCCTCTTTGAGTTGACGCACACACGTGGAATCTCTATTGTTCAACTACGCACAAGAGAAATCTTCCACTGGTAGAACAATCGAGGTCAAGATACAGTGCCTGTGTAACTGTTGAGAGCGTTGCCTTTCTCGGTTGAGGGAGTGTTTGCCTAGTCAATGCGCACAGTTGGTTTCCTCTCTTCAAGCGGCAAGCACAGAAGCGGTGGCTAGAGGCTTATATCTCTCTTCAAAGTGCGTTTCAAGAATTCGCGGTGGTCGTAATTGAGTTGTTATCTCCTACTATGGTGCCTCTCATAATCTTGCCGCAGTTTTGCCACATAAAACACCAGCAATTGCTACTATACTTGTGACTTGATGAATATTCTGTCAATCTGGCAGCGACGATGGCATTCTTATTTGTACTTTTGCGAACTTTCGTTTCCATTAAACGTCATATTGATGGGATTACAACTGGTACGTGATAACGAACCTTGTGGTTGTTGTATATCTGTAATGCCATGCCTTTCTTAGCTTATCAAATTGCAACAAAACAGAAAATGGCATGTCCCACGTACGGAAAAGCCACAATTTTTCGTTGAAATCATCGACCGTCAACATCTTCCTCTTGTATATCACCAACACTACTTAAAAATCACTTTTTTCAGATGCGAGACAGCTTATGATTGAGCTGAATCCGGTTTGTGGCGTGACGACAAATACTGCGCATGCGCCAACACTCCACGTCTCCTCACGTGAGCGCGCAGGACTTCTACTTGTTTGAGCGGGAGCAGCGTTGCCTAGACTTTGTTTTTTTTTTTTTTCATTGATCTCTGCGCCACATGTAGTAGCTGTGCGCTCTTAATGCTGCTCACACTCGCACAGTTCCACTCTTTTTGCAGCGCTTAGTGTCCACTTTTCGGCACACACACGGTAATGTACACAAATAGGAGGGGCGTGACATAAGCGATACACAACGTACACCCAACTCCACAAACAAACAGAACATGGACGGAAACATAGAAATAGAAGCAACAAATGAAAACACAAGGAAGGACCTGCACTGCTTCACATCCCCGCATGGTTACATTTGTGGGAGATAGTGTAACTTTTTTTATGCTGTGCGATTTGAATAGACGAAGTGGCACGTTCACCAACGATAAGCTAAAGTGTGGTACTGCATTGACAGTGTGCATGAACTTAAGTAGTGTAGTGCCAACAATATAGGTAATTTAACGGGATAGTGAAGGATGAATGGGGACACACGGACTCTTTTAAATGATCAACAACTTTTGGCGCAGCAATAGCGTGGACACTAAATTGATGTATTTTTTCTCCTAGAGCTTTTTTATTTACTTCTTCCTCGCTGCCAGTCAGAGCAACAAGCCATCCATCAATGCAGCGTAAGACAAGCTCTTCCCCATTGATGGATTTCGGGCAAAAGACTGGTGGCCATTCAGCCGTGTACATCACCCGTGAGCCTGCGTGCACTACTCGGTTTCTCTACTGCGTGGAAAGCACGCTTGCTAAGTCTAAGATAAAGTGTTTAACTGTGTACCCGAACCTAAGGGCTTCAGCCTGACCGTTTACGCTAGAATGCATAATGGGGGAAGACAGGGGAATATTCTGAAAGCCCAATCTATGCGTGCACCAGCTTCTATTGTATATAGTAAGGTTCGTATCTCTATTCAACTCTACGAAGGGGGGGGGGGGCAGCAAGCAAATGCATTTATTCGTGAAGGAAAAGCAACGACGCGTTACTTTCCAGCGTTAGGCAGCGCGGAAACGTTTTAATGGATGCCTTTGGTGGAAGGAAGTAACCTATTTTTCAACCTTTCTGTGTAGCTCCTTTTTGAATACTTCCAAGCAAGGTTCAAGTCACAATTCAATATGTTGCCTCGTGGCTCCATGAGAATTTCCTCGTGTACCACAACTGTACTTATCACAAATTGATTGTCAGGCTCTCGCTGTGCTTGTTTTGTCAAAAGTGTTTGTTATTGGTGGGCGCATTCATTACCACATGTTAGGCAAAGGCGATGACTGGATTTCACTTATTCTGAAAAAAAAAGTTCTTCAGGGCAAAAAGAATTTGAATCGTAATTTCTCCTACCAAGACACAAGCAATAAAAGAAATGTAAAAAGCCTTAGGGTATGTGTGTAATATTTTCTGGTGCCATACATTTTTGGCAAAATGAAAGCAAGTACAAGTCCATGGTGGACATGTTATTGTTATTAGGATGCTGAAAATCAATGTGATTGGAGATTTAGTATCAAGAGAAACCGACTCTAAGAGATTAGAGGGTACAACCTTAAACTGCTAGTCTCGAAGTTGTTTGTTCCATTGCTTTCCGCGGCATGTCTATCCAGACAAACCCGAAATGCCGAAATGCCCGCGGGCTATGCTCACAAAAAGGAGGGGACTCGAGGCAAGTGCGCGTAACTCTCAAATTTAAAGGTACTTAAATTTTGCCTCATACTTATTCAGTGATATTGTCGCATAAAAGTGCAGAATTTATTTGGAAGTTCTTAATAATGAGGCTACAGTACCGCTGTATCACATAGAAACATATTTTATTTGCAAAAAACCTGCATTTCAGAGTAGTTTCGAACTTCAGTTCTCTTTTGAAAGAATTAGCGTACCTCTCAGTGAGGCGCACTTACCACGCCTGCGTTGAATTCAACGTTAGCATTTAATGATTTACATGAAAGATGGAGCAATCACAAGAGCTGTGAGAAACAAACGAAACATTCGACGAAGTCTCTTCTGTCAGGACGTAAGGAAAATAATTCACTACTGACATGCCACTTTTTCTTTGTCAAGTTTTAAAGGCAGAGACGACACCACAGCCCAGCTGTTATACAAGAAAGTAAAACAAAAACAAACGCATAACGGCTGTGAACTAATCGCATGAACACCATAGTGCGCTAAATATTATCAATTATAAGGTGTAAAAAATAAGGTTAGCATGGCAAGTGCATGTATAATAAATTTTAGTTGGGCTTTACAGTGTGTGATACAAAAGTTACGTGCTTCATTTGGGAAAAGAAAGAGAAATTTATATGTATAGTGAAACCTCGGTTTTATAACACATTTATTTGTTATTGTGGTTCTTGTTTTTGTGTCGTGATCTTAAACGTGTGATTTTTAATGCACAACAAGCGACAAAGAAGGTGTCTTTCTGTTCACTAGCAAGAGTACGCGCTCGCATCACTCAATGGTCCCCAGTTTTCTTAGCCTATCAATAGGGAGATTGATTGATATACCGGGTTTAACTTCCCAAAACCACCATATGATTATGAGAGACGCCATAGTGGAGGGCTCTGGAAATTTTGACCACCTGGGGTTCTTTAACGTGCACCCAAGTCTGAGCACACGGGCCTACAACATTTCCGCCTCAATCTGAAATGCAGCCGCCAGAGCCGGGATTATCAATAGGGAGACTTCACTTTATAGTCAAGCAGAAAGCCTAAAATTACAAAAAGAGCAGCCATACACCCAAACTCAGTGAGAGCCTGTGTGTGCACCCTCCCCCCCTACAAACAAAAAGGAAACCTGTCAACTAATCCCAGCTTAAGACCGCAACTACTGAACTACTGAGTTTCTGGAGCCAATCCGTCAGAAAGTCAAACAGTGAATTGAGATTCTAATATCCATGTCTAGAAAAAATATTTCGTAAGAATACGTGTATCGTTTTACAAATGAAACATCGGGTGACATGGTCTAGCGTTTTGACAAAGTATTTCACGCCATATATATATATATATATATATATATATATATATATATATATATATATATAATATTTTGGTATTTTGGTGGGATGTAAGGCGCACAAATCATGTGCCGGCTACTCCTTATCCTTTAGACGTATGTAACATAGAGCACGTAGGGTTCAAGTCTTCAAACATAAGAAGCCCACAGCTACACACAATCAGCAAATATAACAATACGATATACTTCAAATGCAAAAACTCGTAATAAACAATCGCATACATGAGCATACACGACGATGCAACTGTTGCCTAGAGTAAACAGTCACAAAATTGTCTACGTAATACTCCACAGTCAGATAAATGTGCGCTGTCACGTTAAGAAAAAGAAGAAAAAAATGAAATAATGTCACTGCCTTCAAAAATGCCAAGAATGTCACTGCCTTCAAGAAAAATCTTCAATGCCTTTACTGTGAACGTCTGTAAACATCTTACTGGCCATGAGCCCAAAAGTTTTCTCGAGCTGATTGGTCTGTGATCTAAAGTCATTCAGGAGATTCTAAGTCGGCGTTTGGGTGTTTCACGTTGTGGTCAATCTAGAAAAAGGTTACATATGTCTTTATCTCTTTATCTACTAATCCGCAATCACAGTCAGAAGTTTAGTTGTGCTAATTTGTTTGTAATAAAAAAGGTTGGTGTAGGCAGTGCCTAATCTTAAACCATGAATAAGGGTTTCCACACTTCTGTTTAAAAACAGTGACATTTCAGATTTAATTAGCGGATATATGTGATATAAATCAGAGGTTTTGTATTTTTTGTCCAACAACGTATTTTAACATACAGTGAAATATTTTGTCTATATAATGCACCGGGATTCAAGTTTTGATGTTTGAATAGAAACCAAAGCATCTTTGAGATGTGCTCCCAGTGCTGCTTCACCATTTCCTGTGTATCCTGGTATGCTGCAATGTCCCAGTACCCACTCAAACATTATTTCATTGTGTTTTTGGTTTGGATTTGTGAGCTGTTGAATGGTCTCTTAAATCACGTTATCACTTATTGTTTTCGCTTTTGTGCTACTGAGTGATGTTAGGACCGCTTTGAATAACTAACATTTACAATTACCAGCATCTTGTACAAAATTTGTTAAGTATAAAGCTCTTAGTATAGCGATTAAAAATATATTTTATTTTTTTCTCTATTTTTTCCGCTGCTTATATACTCCCCCCGTATTTAGTGACAAAAAACTAAGCACCTCACTCTAAAAGTTGTCTTCTTTTAGGGCTCTGCTGTTCAACAAAAAGCACGCTTTACAGGTCATAAGTACTTTTTCAGAAGACACTGCTGTGGATCGAGAATACCTTGCGGGTCTTCTATACACAAACACTTTACGTTGTTAGATGCAACAATATCTCGTTTTGACTGGGTAAATTATAGTCCTATAGTGGTAATTGTCATTCCGAGGTGGAGGAACGGAAGGCACACGCATTGGCGAATAAGATAACACCCGAACACAAGTACCAGTTCATAAATGCATTCTGGGACGGGCCGCGACAAACTGGATATATTCGTTACGTGTCCATAATTGGTGGGAAAATAAGTAATTTATGTATACTCGTCATCATGAAATCACTGCACTTTCGTAGCTCTTCTGAATTGACGCATTTTTTTAGGAGCACGATTACAAACCATGTAGCGCACGTATCGGCGAGATTAGCAAAAGCTAGCGGACTAACTTGTAGCAAGAAAATTGAATCGAACGGTGTTTTATGTATTGCCATAAAACAATGTCAATACAAGGTCTATGAAACTTTGAGGTCAAAATTTATAAGCATGCTTGGAGTTTATAAAGACCGAATTGAGGATGATATTGGCCCTTTCTCACAACGGGAACAAACTCGAATCCATTTACACATTGGTACCGTATCCAGTTCCATATTCATGACATTTGCAGGCGCAATAACCTGTTCATGACTGAAGTATAAAACATAAAAAACACATCATGAAAAGGATAGGGGACAACTCCTTTCAAGTCCTCTTCACGAAAAACCCCCAGATAATCAAAAAAATGGCAGCACATCCACGGGGTGAATGATGCAGAGTGGAGCCAAGCATCCGTGCGTCCATTCGTTCTTGCTTCTGTCCGTCCATACGTCTGCCTGTGTGATTGTCCATGCGTCCATCCACCCGTCCGTGCGTGTGTCTGTTCGTGCGTCCGCACGTCCATCCATGTGTCTGTCCCTGCGTTCGTCATGCATCCGCCGCTGCGTCCGTCTATGCGTCCATCCGTCCGCGCAGCCATCCGTGCGTCCATCCTTGCATCTGTCCGTGTGTCCGTTCGTCCATCTATTCAACACTCCAGGTACCACCATCTCGCAGCTTTTCATCATATATTCCCGATGTAGAAGCACCGCCATCCAGCGGACATTCCAAGGACTAAACGAGAGGTGGCACACGTACACTTTCTTACGGCTTGCGCTTTGTGTCTACTTCCAACCTTTAACCACCTCGACTTCATGGTATATACTAGTTCACTGTATTCATGGCACTGCGGCCCAACGCTCGCTAAACCTTTTTAAAACGAAGGAGGTTACACCCGGCGAGTGTAACCTAGCAAACCTATTTTGTCAGATGTTTCTCAATGAACATGCCAATGGCTGTTAATGGAAAATGAGAGACAGGAAAATTCAGCTTTTAGTTAACGCGCATGGTACTTATCTTTTATTGTTCAACAACGCACAGAAAAAATTTCCTCCTGGCACCACCTTGCAGGTCAATGCGTAAGACTGGTTACGCACTACGACGAAGGACGTACGGATGCCGCTTTAGGTGGCTTCGCCCCTAAAAGGGATCAGTTTTTTCCAGAGCTAGGAACAACAGCGCATGCAACGGCTTTACACACGTGGAGCTCTAATAATTGAGGGAGCACTTGCGGCTCTAACAAACAGTTCATGTGCTGCGGCTTACGACTTATCATTCCTCGTTCGAATAAAGCAATTTGTTTGAGACATCAGGCGCCAGCTGTGTCTTCAGCCAGCCGTCCAAGCGTCTGAATCACTCCTGGCAGCTGAGGTCCGTCAAGTCTCACACAAAGAAGTCGCAGACATGATACCACTTGCTCAACGACTGGATTCAGTGAAAGTTGCGCTTAGGTACGCTGCCGCCACCGCCAAGTCTCCGTTTTCTACGATGCAATATGCACCTAAGCGCACATTCCCTTCACCTTTACCAGCTACTGCACAATAAACGCCAGAGAAAAACTATGTTGCGTCACCACAGCAGTTTTACCCGGCTCGGCAATATATTGCCGAATTCCGCCCTTGCTTCCAATCCGTGGCGAACCTGAAACAGTCGACTCACCTGTTTTTTATGCGGATGTGCTAACCATGTAGCACGCTTTTGTAGTGGCCATGCTTGGTATTCCTACTCTGGGTGACCACAAGGCAATTAACTGGACTGCATCTAAGATGCGAATGAATAAATAATTAACTAAATAATATCAACAATATATATCAGAACAGAAAGAAGAATAAATTAAAAAATAATAGACCATATCCCCGCGGTGCGATCGGCGTTGACCTGGTTGAAACGGGCGCTGACGCGGGTGCTAGAAGAACGTTTTGAAGACAAACTCGGTGTATCGTTTACTTGAATAAACGTTTGTTTGAAACGCAAAGACGCGAGAAACGCTTTGGGTTTCGTGTGAGTTTCATCCCAGATAAACAAGCCATAAAGGTGTTTCCACTCGATATGTGGCCGAGCGTTGCGGGCGATGAAGAGAGTGAATCGAGGTAGAACTGTGTTGCCAACTGGTGGAGGAGCCTGTAGCTGTGGGCGCTACGGTGAGCGTTCTGCGGGTGAGAGAGAAAGTAACGTCTGCGCACACCTGAGAGCGAAGCGTGCGAGCGAAGAATGACGCCAACACACTTGTGCAGCGTGACCTAATTAGCTCCGGGCCAACACCTGCAGCGAGGAGAGCGCGTTGCAGCGCATTCGTACGAACGCACGTACGTACGGCGTTACACATGTGAGTCAAGGAGCTGCTTCACAACTAAAACACAATCATTTAACTATCCGGCAACTGCTAGAACCTAACTTGCTGAACTTCCCGAAACGAAGCAAACACCACAGCAGGATCCCGGTGGAGCATAATAAAAAGATCAGTAGAAACTTGTAGTGTAGTAGGGAAACAGCCTCCGTACTCGCCGGTCAGAACAACATATATAACAAAAATTGTGTACGCAAACATCGCAGAACTTTAATCGGCGCCAAAGAGTAAACACCTCAGCCTCTTATGTCAAAGAAAAAGCAAGAGGGGCAGAAAAGGAGTACATCACATGGCCTTCCTGCAAAAGGACTGTCTTCGTCCGAAACGCTATCGTCTACCCTGGGCGTGTCACCCGAGGGAACGCGTCTGCGAACGAAGCAACTCACTTCAACCTAAGTCGCCAAGAGAGTGTAGTACTGTGGAAGGAGTCTCTGGGTCTAAAGGAAAGGTCACGCGAAATGAGTGGGTGTGGCTAGATTGTTTAACTTGCCTTGGTGTCGGCTAGCTGAACCACGGGTGGTAAAGAAGGGGAGGCAGTGGCAGCCCGGTGAAATTGGTAATTCGCGAAGGCAGGCCGAGTGGGTGGCGACCTGCTAGCGTTGACGGGAGAGATAAAAGCCTGACATTCAGCCTGACAAGTATCGATTGCAATTTTTCTGAAGGCGCACGTCTGGCTTGTCAGGGCAGATGAGAAAAAGAAATCTCATCGAAAAGAAACATACAAAGTGAAAGGTATCACTGGCAGCAAAATGGAAAAGTATTTTTTGTGCGGGGTGGAGCACTGTTCTATTAAGACGTTATCTTTATTTCTTTCGAACAAATGGTTTTTCGCACTTAGTCACTGCTCTTTCTATAAACTAAAATAAATGAAGTAAACACTTTTATAATATTAGTAGTCACATGAGGGAGCTCTTCTGTAATGTAACAGTTTATATAATAGGGTGGTAGTGTTCGTATAAAAGCTATAGAGAGCAAAAAGGTATGTCTGCTTTCTTAGCTTCGGTGTCTGTAAGACTGAACATACGCTGAAGTAAGCTGAATCTGTACACTTAGGAACTGTGTTTAAACAGAATGCATACATCAATCCTTTCGATATTGTAGTTGTTTTTTGCAATATGTGGCACACCGGAATAGGCTGGAAGCCAATCCTTCTGGGTGGTTCTTTCTGAGAGCATTTACAGATTGCTCTAGCTGTCTTCCTTGCCTTGTCAGTATCCGTCAGCGCTCGTAATAATAACATCCCTGAGATACCTCAGGCAAATTTGGATCACTCAGCATGCAACTTTCTCACCACAGACTTGACTTGATGGGAGTGAACTCTAAAGTGTTATGCTGAACCTTAAAGGTGAAACATTCTGTTTGCTAAATGACAAAAATTCCGGTACAACTTCTGAAATAGCCTCATTTGCCATACCGTCAAAGGCATGCGTAGTGTGCATTTCTATACAACAAGTAAAACGTAACTTGCTGCACATGAATGTGCCTAATTAAGTGTGCGTGCGTGTCTGTTCATGTGTGGAGTTTCTCTAGGTACTTAATGTGGTCTCTGTTGATGTCAGGCGTGACAAACAATAGGTATACTTATCCTCTACTCCCTCGTTGTAGTAGATAGCAAATACAGACGTCCAGCAAAACAGTTAACACCACATTGTCTGAAGCTAAAGACAATAATTACTAACCTCGTGTAGGAAAAACAAGAAATAACGCCCGTATGCTGGGCCAGCTGTTCTTAGTAGCGTTCTTGCTTGGATTCTATTGCGGCTCACAGCCAGTGTGAGTGATTAGCCTGGAATTGAGTGGTCTTACAAAATGTTATGGAACTTTAATATAATGGAGGTCTTGTCGTGGTCCTCGTCATCACATTTCCTTAGAGCATGACCTGGCAATATCGGCGCTATCTTCGTTCTGCTCGACATTTATCGGGATATCTGCTTGACCAGATTTTCATCCGAAGACAAGCAAACCAATATCTATTCAATTCAATGGCCTCCTCCTCTTTCTCCTGTTTTTGTGTTTTGCAAGTAAATGCTACACCAATGCAAGAATAAACAGGTAAATTATACCTCCTGAGGAATAATAACTCATGCAGTCATTACTGTGTCATATAAGGCCGAAGAAGATAATGTAGAACAAGAAAAAAATTTGAAAGCAACGAACATATGAAATACCACATGTGCCCGTCATGTATGTAGAATTCACTGATGCTACCTCCAGTATTTTCGTACTATAGAAACGATAGGTTATTGTCGTCCTCCATAAAACTGCATGCCTTAGTTATTGGGAAAGCAAACACAAAACTATATGATTAGGGCGTCCGTTGCGTTGAATATTTCGCACAGCAAGAGCTGCACTGTATTTTCAGAAATGTTGCAGTATGAGGTGTTGCGAATTTTCGTCATTCAAAAAAAATTCTTCTACTCGTCGAAGGTCCTTTTCGAAAAGCGCAAGAAACTGTGGGGTGTAATAGTGGTGCGTGAACTTAAAAAAAATGACGACTGCTAAGAAGCAACACTTTCCACGGTCCGTATTCGCCCTCTCGGTAAGGTAGCCTTTTCTTTCCACTGCACAAGACTTTTGACAGTTCGCTTTCTTCTTTATCTGTACCACTCACGACTAAGAGCTCTCAGCGCTGGAGCCACGAAGAGTCACCTCATGTTCCTGAAGGCGCTTTCTAGGTTGACACTACCTCACACCCTGATAGATGCTTTAGCCAGGCAATCCAAGCCTTGGGAAAGCTTCTTAACCAGCCACACGGTCTCCCGTTTGAACGTGCAGCGTGCTTAAAAAAAATACAAACATATATGTTGGCGCGTGCTTCTTTAGGTGGAGGAGAGATTGGGCTGTTTGTGAAGAACTGAGGGCCAATATTGAGAAGAAAATCGCTGTGCAATTTAGTTACTTTTTACGGAGTAGAGGCGTTGCGTTTGTTCTACCAAGTGTCTCACTTTTCTTCTCACGCACGAAAAGGTTGGCTCTGACTTTTGAGAGTTCAGTCACCGGTATCAAACAAGTGATCGTTATTCATATAACTTCTTCATTTGCAACTCTCAATCTAGTAGTTAATGGACGAAATACCATTTAACATTACAATAAAACTGTTGAATAAGCAATTTTTTGTTTATTGTATGTTTTTGTTGCACACTTCCTAATTGATAGTAAGATTCTTGTTGATTTCTAGTTATACTTCCGGCCTGATTTTGTTGTCATCTCTTTCTCATTCGTTAGTAAAGACGTTCACTCTTTCGCAGCAGAAAACAATGGCACGTGTTAAATCTTATCGCGGCATGGTGAAATATGGAAACCTACTTTGGTGCTTATCACATGTTTGATCAATATAAATGAAGTTTTGAGCAAATTCATGCAACCATACAATACAAAATTCTCTTTTTTGTAATAGAAAGTCTGACATTAAATTGAGCATGCGCGTGGCAGTTTCGTTGTGATCACGAGTCGGAATTGATACAAGTGGCATTTCGAAGCGACAGGGTCTTGAGACTGCTTGTATCGTTAGTCGTGACTGAATAGTTTACTGTATAAAACAAATTGGATGCATGAGCAAAGCCGTCGCCTCATGCCCCTCTCTCGATTATTTATGCTGCAAAGGAGGTGTCTTGAGGGTGTGATCCCGTTAATTAATTTTATTCTGAACTGTTCAAGCAATTGGCCCGCAACAAAATCATGCTTGTGCAACGTCCACATGCGTGAATTTGGTTCAGAACACTATAAATTGTGAGATGATGTGCTCTTGCACACACATCGTGAAAACTTACCCACATCAAGGTCATTGGCAATGCAAGAGTGTGTCTATAATAAAACGAGAAATGCACCTGGTCGTCGTTCTTTAGGCTTGTTACGGGAACGAATAACCATCTATTAACCTGGAGTGATATAGCAGCAGTATCAACGTAACACTGTTCATTTGACGGATGCCTTTAAGGAGTGTTCTGGCAGGACAATCCTTTCCTAGATTTAGTAACGTGAATTGGCATGATAGATTGGTCGAATGGCTCAGTGATCTTGTGCAAGTTGCTTCGCGCTGCGCCGAAAATACTGACCGAGTGGTTAAACATCAAACTCCGGCAATGCGCAATCACTGCATGGAACACAACTTTCTGTTGAATAATTGTTCTATAGAGAACAAGCGTATAACACAAAAAGAAAAGATGGCCATAGAAAGAGTACCACACGCGCACATCTATGAGTGGCAAAATAAGGCTTTCTAGTATAGATAAATAATAAACTAATAGCACATCATACTCTGTGTAATATTTGATTGCAAAAGTCTTTTGGGCCCATGGAAATGCCTTAATGTAGTCACGCCCCAGACTTTCTGCACATTGCAATGAGTTGAAGTACATGAGCCCAGGAAGCCACAGGAGCCCTTCTACAAATTTTGAAGGCTACTAAGTGGCCGCTTGTGAAACCCTGCACTGCGTGTGTGGTGTGCAATGTGCATCTCCTTCTCAACCTTTCTTATTCCCTTATTTCTCTCCTCCTCATGTAGGGTAGCAAACACGACGCAGTCTAGTTAACCTATCTACCTTTCTGATATCCCCCCCTCTCTCTCTCTCGCAATGATTCATAGTGTGTGAAACAGGCCATAAAACACTTTGATGTTTTCACTCGATTGCAATGTTTTCTTCCATCCACTGGCACTTTATGCTTCTCACATGGTGTTGCAAAGTTTTCGGCATTGAACAATTTTGGCTGATTTATGGTGTAAAATTATGACGGCATCGTGAGGATGGCCATGTAGGTTTTCGAAAGGGGCCTTGGAAGGGCTTGAAAAAAGGTTTCTCAATGTTTTGCAAAACTTCTTGCAACGTTTGCAAATGAGATCACGGCACGGATACTTACCTCTAAAATTTGAAGTCATATTTCTGGATGTGTCTACCGTAGTACGAAGGTTTATTTTCGCATTAGAAACACTCATGCTTATTGAAGAAAGTTATAGGTTAGAATATCGAACGAAACATTTCGTTATTCCACGGCACTCATTCAAACTCTGTGGTTTTACGAGAAATGCACTTAGCGTGCATTTTGAACATCCTTGGTCTCATTGTAGACAACAATGCAGCCAGTTTGTTTAAGAACAAATACCCGGGGAGAAAACAAGTACTTACGGTGGTCCTTCGCTTTTGATATACAGGCCCAGAAACAGTGACCTAGAAGTAAAAACTGTGTCGGTCCTTTAACTAAGACGACTTGAAGTCGAAGGTTTGAGTGCCGATTCGTGAATGACTGTAACATGCCATCGCAATCTGACGAGCCGTTTGGATCATAGTTCCTCATTTCGTGCTTGTCTAGCCTCATGTGACCTCACATACTTTTTCGGGTTAGCAGACTAATCACAAAGTCTTGGAACAGCGTCCGCCATAGCGCTTGCTTTTCGCTTTAGCCGCCACAGGCCAGGTCAAGTGAAAACGGCTTTCTTTATAGATCCTAACGGCCATTACGAGTCCGCGCAAGCTTTCCATGTCTGAAGCACCCGGGGAGGCTTGGTTTTTGAACCTTCGTCTTTATTGCCTCATTTAAATGCTTTCGCAGCGACGAAGTGTCACTCAATTTGTTTTTCTTTTGTGCAACTTCGAGTCGACGCCGGCTTTTCGCTAAAGGCTGCCATAGCGTGACTCATTGACGGTATTTGCCTTAATGAAAAGAAAGTATTCTTCTGCCTCTCGCAGGTGCTAAAACCGAGCGCAAAGCCACTATGCGTTAATCTCAGAATTGCAACTGCACATCAAAGTTGCGAGGAAAGTTTTCACCCAATCCCCCTTTTCTCCTGCTTTGTTCAGTGATTTAAAGTTGAGTGCCACCGTGTCAATTTTTTTGGGTAAGACGAACGCCTTCTTTCATTTACGCTGCTGGATCGAAATAAATGATAGCACGCCTACAGCCTCGGTAAGCTCCAAAGCGACACACTGATAGGGAAAAAAACACGAACGGTGAAACGTAAAAAATGTTTACAGCAGAAAAGTGGTTTTTAAGACGCTGGAGTCCTCCATCCATCATGAGGGGTACCCTTCAGCTACGACAGAGCTTGCGCTAATGACCCATGCTAACTCTCTTTCCAGTTAGCGGGAACCTTATTTTGCAACATATTTACGTGCGTCCTGGACGAGCCAATTTGTTTATCTTTTTGTTGTAGCTTTAGAAGGTTTGTGTGGCTTTCTTGGAGTAAAAGGCAATTGGGATAAACTAATGCATCTCTCACTGACAGCCTTACCAAATGAGACTCGCTCGTGAGGCTGATGCGACTACTTCGCCGAAAATAGACATTTCTTCTATCATTCACGTCAGAAGTGGCAAGGTTCGCTCTTTTAACACCAGAAGCTAGCAAGTTTCAGTGCCCTGGCCTTGCGATATTAGCGCTACCTGTATATTCAGATGTGCGATGAAATATTGCAAGCAAATTTTGACGTCTTCATTTCTTTATTACATTGTTTCTAAAAGTATTTATCCAACGTAACTGATTGTGCCTACTTTTTTGAGATCGATTTGTTTCATGCTCTTACATACCATTGTGAGAACATTTCGAAATTTGATTTCCCCAAATGGAGACTACGAGACGGCCAATTACGTTCAAAATTACCTGAGTAATTACTTTAAATATGTAGAGCAACACTACTGTGTTTAGTGACAGTTTCCATCATAACTAAAGAGAAACAAACTTTATTTTCTTAATTCTCATTGCTGTGTAACCCGTAGTCGCTTTGTTCCCCGACTTGTTCATGTTCACATTTCTCTGAACGTGCAGGCGTTCTGAATGTGGGCTAAAGTCGGTTGCCGTAAGGTCGGGGGCTATTTTTCTGCTGTAGGGGGGAAGTGATTCCGTACTTTCGTAGAGTAAAGTAGTGTACACTAAATTTGAATCTACACGCCCTTTTGGAATAGTTGTGCGTGTTCAGGTTTGCCCAGTTTGCGTGGGGCAGGTTTTTGTTGGTGTACGAGAAAGAACACATGGTACTCTAGCCACATAAATATTCACTGTAGAAATGTTGCCAAGTTTTATTGCTCACGTCATCCTTTATTGCCGATCAATATAGTAGAAATAAGCGCAATGCATCGTGTAATTTAAGAGCGGGCAACCATTGGCCAACACGTCAGAGCAAGAAATAACGTAAACCTGCCCGGCTGTTTTGTTCTAGGAATGCGTCTCATTATGCGGGAAAATAGGACAACATAAAAGTGTAACGTGCCGGTAGACTGATTCGCGTTTGTGCTTTAGAGATACCTCATGACACAATTTCAGCAATTGTGGCTGCGTTATTTATATGGCTTCATTGTCAAACGATCAGTCATGATTCGTTGGCAAATGGAGCACATTAACTTTGTGGTATCTTGAGTCTTTTTTGTCACATGGTGCTATCGCGGATGTATTTCGTCACGAGATTTATTACCTTATAAACGTCAAAGAGGGCGAACGTCAGGTAATGGCGGGCGTCAAGCAATCAAATCCAGGCAAGCGCTATCTTGGGCCACAAGACTTTCACTAGAGCCAATCATCATCACTTGCTTGGCTACTTCACCGTCATATTTTGTCATTCATTACAACTGCTGTCAGTTGTAGCAATTCTCTTTCTTTGCATTGCAATGAACACTTCGTTTTAGGGGTGAGGTTCCTTAAGACCTCACGATGTCCGCTGTATCCCGTCTGTCCGTAACACGTCTTCATCTGTCTGACATTTCTGAACCATTTTCCATGTAACCTTCAACTTATACGATGTGATGGCGCTGCTGTCAACTCTCTCTCTGTCTCTGTATATATATATATATATATATATATATATATATATATATATATATATATATATATATATATATATATATATACATATATATATATATATATATATATATATATATATAATATAAATGTATATATATATATATATATATATATATATATATATTTATATATATATATATATATATATATATATATATATATATATATATATATATATATATATATATATGTGTGTGTGTGCTTAGTATCAGTGTCGGCGTCGAAGAGAAGGAAGCGGATGCAAAGTGGCGACGCCGACAACAAAGTTCTACACCACAGACTAGGGCTAAGGAAGCAAAGGCTCAGCGGGAAAAACGCCAAGCTGACGCGTAGTTGAGACAACTTGAAGCGGATTCAAGGCGGCAATACCGACAAGAAAATTCTACACCAGAGACGATAGCTGATGAAGCTGTGATTATGAAGTCAAAACGTAACCCTGAACTCGGAACCGCATATCAGCTCTAAAGAATCACCGCTATATCACGATCGGTCTCAGCACTATCTCTTTGAATAAAAAAATATCTAAGTATCACAACCACAATCAGTGTTAGTACTATCTCAACTTTAATCATAATAATCACTTCCGAAAGCTTCACCTCATAATTATCTTCAAGCAGCTTGAAATGCAGTGATTTTTTCTTTACCTTATACGAAGGCGTGCCTCTCGTTAGTCTATGACTTGCTCACTAAACGAATGGTACATTCCCGAATTCGGCAAATTTCAAGAAAGAAGGTGGGACCACTTGAAAAACAAAGAAAAAGTACTGAAGACGACCACAGAAGTCGTCAAAAAGTTCTGAATGAGAAAGAATAAAAGGGTACACTAACGTTTTCAGAGCGTAAGTTGCACCACCAACAACCACAGAAAAACAGAGACAAAATACGAATAGCAATCAAATGAGGACAACTTGATACGTTGCAGGAAATATAATCGATTACTTACAAGTTTTCAAACGCAAAGAAAATGCGTATTCTTGAAGTAAAGCATGAACGAATGTGAAAAATAAAGCATAGATAAAAAAAACGAAAAATAAGACTGGCAATCAAGGATTAAGGAAACGTTTCGTTTTCCACCACCGCAACCACACGGCACAAACAGCAACATCTACCCCTTTATGCCTTTTAGGTGCATTCATTGAAACTAACACATGTAAAAAAATTGCATTAGCTGAGTATGCCAAAGAACGTCGCGGAAATGGTACACAAGTGATGCCATCGTCGATCGTTCGGCCACTGCCTTGTAGGATCAGCACTTTGTCCCGAAAACACTAACACGATAAACGCAGAGTGACGGCTGCTGTCATGTGATCGGTTGAGGCCTGTGCACGTCGGAAGCATTGCCCTTGGGACTACACTGGTTGTTACCCCTGCGGTCATTGGTCACACGTTCGCTGGGTTATTTCCCCCTTTCGCTGGAGAGGCCACAAATGTGCTAGAGGCATGAAGCCTGCACCTCCATTGACTCTCAATGCTTGCGTAAGAGCGCGACGAGAAAGAAGGGCAGAATCAGGATAGGTCAGATACGAGAGAAGGGGAGAACACGCCACTGGTGTAGCTGAGAGGACGATAGCGAACGGCGCCACTACTGCTTCAACTCGCTTAACTAGGGAAGCTTGAACCACCGATTAGCCTTGACATACGCTATCAAAAATAGGCTCAACTACAATACACGGCCACGCACATTACCTAGCACCTTGTATAGCTACGCATAGTGCGTGCAACGCAATAACTCGGATGGGCCCATGCTCTCTTCGTTCTCTGCGATTTCTATTTCACTCCCCGACCACGTGCGACCGGTGTCTCATCTCGCGCTGCGCCCGTTTGTCAGGTGTGAGATGCAATATCTTGTTTGGGTGAAAGAACCAATACAGTGAGAGAATGATAGAAATAAAGTGACCGAAAAAGAAAGAAAAAATAGGGGAAAAAAACACGCCTCTAGTGCAAGTTGCGCACGTTTCTTTTTTTCTAGTCTATACAGACCACGCGCATTAAGATTACATACGCTTGCGTTTTAGTGCTGCGGTGAGCAAAAAATAACCCAAATCAACAACAACAACAACAACAACAACAACAACAACAACAGAAACAACAACAACAACAAGATATGCAGCTAATAGCACCACTGTAAATAACAAGCACCACTACAAGGACGAGAGGTGAATATGAAGGTTGGGTTTCAGCGTCACCAGTTCCGCGTTGGCGCTTTGACCAAAGATCCGAGGCACGACGTATACATCGTCAGACTAGGCACCAGCAGCGGGAGTACACGGCACGTTCCTGGTCTTTGTGAGACCTTCGTTGATACGCCAGGAACGTGCTGAGCCTGCGGAATGCTTTATGATGAAAGTATCTTCCACCAAGTTACTAACATAATACCTTTGTTCCTTTTTTATTCTGCACTCTTTGCGCGTGATGTGGCCATGATTTTGAAATTCCGTACGATTCGTGTAAGCCCTGGACGTGGCGTTTTGTTTTTCTTCTCTTTTTCTCGCATGGTTTAGTCCAATACGTTCCTTCTATAGCGGCCACCCGTTTAGAATCGGTACGAAAAAAACAACACAGTTTCAGCGACACTTGTGCTTCTCGTGATATATGTGTGTTTAAATGATGTAGTTCACAAGAATGTGTGCCGTGCTGCAGCGTCTGAGTCAGATGCTGTGTTCTTTATTTTTTTATGTACTTGTTCACCGAGTATGAGAAAATTGTCGAGAAGTAGGTTGGGAATTTATTTTAGTATTCAGTGGGCTGTATATACCCCATTCATTTCCCGGCGCGACACGTTTGCCAAGTTTTTGGAAACTGCGCTTGAAATGTGAGTGTTGCATGTACTAAATTAAAAGAAATGTTTTTTCTTGTAGTAGCTGTTTCAGAGATTGTGCGAGGCTCTCCAAATCACGCATTTTCACAGTTTTTCGAAACAATGTCTATATATTGTTAGTCCATTTAATCCTAGGGTTATTGATGACTGCCCTTTTTATGTGGAATAAAATATAGACCTATCGGGCCACGAATATTGCTAGAACCACTTCATGGTATTTTTACACTTTAGTGCGTGGTTCTGATCCAACCCGACTCGCCACAAATTGTAAAGAAGCTGTGTGGATTCAATTTGTCGTCTATGAAGTATACCATATGTGTTTGTGACAATCACTGAGAAAAGAACACATACACCGACAATATTTCCTGGAGTCAAACCCATACCTTCTACTCAACATCGTCGGGTCATAAAGAAGGAAACATAGGGAAAATAATTGTTTAAGGGCATTGTCACATGGTACCTGCCTGGCAAATGAGTCTTCCATAGGAATTAAACAATAAATCTTTGTCTATAGGGTGACAAACACGGCTCTTTGTTACTTCAGATACAAGTCATATAGTGTGCCGAGCCATAGTGTGCGTATCGAAACACAATCATTTATGACTGCTGATTACTCTTTGAGGCAGCCTTGGTTATTGCATAGTAAGTGTGAGAATACTGCTCCTCCCAATTCAGCCTTTTTTTCTCCTTTCCTATTTTATCGTACCTACCTACTTCGATTCTTCTTCATCTGCTTACTTTATTTCTTATCTTGCGAGGAATTGTTACCACTGAAAGAGTAAGGGACACCACTAATTGGCTTGTGGTAGTTAAAGTTAAAATGTTTGTAAGAATTCTCGCTGATAAAGGCAGGCTACGTGGAGAGTAGCAAAATGGTTTTCCTGGACTGGTTGACTTCCCAGCCTTTCTTTCTCTAGCACATCATTATCTTCTTCTTTCGCGGGAGGACAACGACAAGAAAAAGCGGGGAAAGAGCGCTGCTATCGCATTCTGGCCATGCTCATTCTTTCGCGGCTTGCCTTGTTTCTGGGCCGCAACCACTTTTGTAGGCGAGGTCAGTCAGTTCCAAGCCGCAGCCTCGGGAGCTTCAAGCGCCTATGTTTCCCCTCTCCATCTCCGCGAGGATTTGTTCCCTTCCCATGGTTGCGTTCGTTACGTTCTTGTTTCTATGAATAAAGCAAGTAGTCAGCTGTGTTTAGAGAAATTTATTCTCATGAACAGTGAACATCAATTACAATCCAACAGATCGCGATGGAACTCAACATACACAGACACACCAATTTGTGACAGCTATGTACGATAAAACATAGTTGGTGGAGTGTTGCAAACTTATCGTGACTAATGACATTGCGCTCAGACACGACCTCTTGTGTGGTACAGGTTGAACATTGGTTGGAACGTAATATTGCACGAACGCGATCCACCCTCTCCCTCCTACCTCTATTCTTCTCCGAGTTTCTCTTTACTGATTGCTTCCTCTTTTATATTAATCAACCCATTCCACATGCCGGCCCTTCTTCCTTCCCGACTTCTGCTCTCACCCTTCGAAGAGATGTCCTGGTGCCTGTTTTGTTTCCGTTCAGAGAGAGGGCATCACTCATTCACGTACACACGGAAAGGAAGAAGTAGATATTTTTTCAGCCTTAAAAATGCAAGGCCACTGGTCAAAGCGTTGGCTTTTTAAACAATTTTCATATCTTCAAGGTTCCGTCTTTTCCTGAACACCTCATTTATTTCAACACTCTATTAGTGTCTCCTACCAGGTAGTAGTAAATAAAAATGTGCGTCTTCACCCTCTCAGAAAGATGAGCCTTTCTTATATATAACAAAAGGACATGAATAGCACTGAGGGGTGACTGCCCGGAAGCCGGGCATAATACGGGAAAAATTCGCTCATCAAAACTAACAAAAGACATCTTGCTAAAGCTTTCCGACCACAAGACAACGCGTTCTAAGTCTTGCGTCTCGGTTTTTCAGGCTCTACAGGCCTAAGGGCGACTACCTCTTCAACTTGTTCTTCGAGAAAGGCCAAGACATGAATCAGGCTTAAAGGATGATCTCTGACCAAACAAAGCGGGCGTCGAGAGTAAGACAGAAGCGCAGAGACGTCACCTTCATCGATGATGGGTTAGTACTGTGCGCCACGTTATCCATATGCGTGCTGTTTCTTTTGCTCCAATCTGCTAGCATCGCCGTTCAATTTCTCAATTTTATACTTAGCGCAGGTCATGTGCGACGCATATAGTTAATCTTATGCTAATTATATACTTTTTTCCTCCCGAAACCACCATATGATTTTGAAGGATGCGATAGTAGCCGTCTCTGGAAATGTTGCCCACCTGAAGTTCTTCAATGCCAACTTAATTCTGAGTAAACGAAGCTATTTCGCTTCTATCTAAATTCGGGTGCCTCGGCAGTGATTCGATTCCGGGGTCTTTTGGTTCAGAGTCCGGCTCCATAACTGCTAAATAAATGTGGTACGTCCACCCAAAGTTGTGTTTGGGAGCGAAAAAAATTAATGATATAAACCTGGTTGTAGAAGGTGTACATGGTCGGAAAATCACATCGCTAATGGGGCTCCACTGCGGTCTTTATGATTATGCAATTCTTTCAAAACGGAAGGGAAAATTTATAAGGAAGAAAGCACCAATAGGTGCTTCAGAAGAACTAAAAGACCACATACAAATGAACATCTAAGGGGATAGCTAAATGCGTCTAAGGTACTACATTGGATGTCCTGTGTATAAATAAATAAATAAATAAATAAACATCCCACTGACCGTTTTACTTCATCTCAAGTGAGAGATATGATCTGTGTGTAACAGCCATATTACGTAACTCTAGCGCGACTTTTGCGATAAAACTTGACTATCAACACAGAGAATGGGACCTTTTTTAAATGCTGTTGTTGCTTTTACGAGATTATCATTAATGACGTATTCAAAGCCTCTTAAAATGGCGCCTTGAGAGATCCACACTAAAATAATAGTTTCTTCTCACAATGGTCACTCGTCAGGACAAATAATCTCAATCGACAGCATATCCACCACAAACCGGTGAAAGGTCGCTAAAGTGTCTGTAGCGGCTTCCTCACTGCTGCAGTCATCAAATGCAGTGTTGTGAGTAATATGGGCGTCTGCCGGGTCATACAAGTATATTGCTACTCATTATACGGAAACACAATTTCAAACTTAAATATTTTCAACAACGCCATGGGGAGCGTGAATAAATAAATGGTCAAGCGGCTGCAAAGGTCGCACAAAAAGGACTCGCTGCACTTGCTGCACCGTAACAAGTTCGACATTGCGATTCCGACCCACCCCACTTTTCAAACCTAGTCGGCTTTTTTTAAAAATAACTTGAACGTTATTAGGTTGATCGTTTTATTTCTTTTTGTTGTTTTACACACCGCGGGAAGAGGCCGCAGGTTGAGGTTGAACCGGAAATTTCGTTTAAATTGTCGCCTGGGGAACCACCGGATGTCCCGCGATCCTAGGCCGCGGACTGCGCTTCACACTGATGCTATCTCCAGAAAATAAATGGCTTTCCTGCACTACTCTGCAATGGCTTGAATTCCGTTCACTTTTGGGCGGAGTTCCCTTGTTTTCTCTTCTAGTGAGTCGCCTAGATGCGTACATTATGCGCTGAGTGGTTTCAAATGGAGGATAAGGCATGGGCACTTCGCTTGAACCTTATAGTAGCCGATATTTGTTTGAAAACTATCCCTTAATCTTAATAACAGGTGAATCACTTTGATGCATGCTGTAAAAACTGATACTTTGAACAAAAAGAAACGATGGTTCATCTTTATTACTTATAATTAGTTCGATACAAGAAAGAGAAACGTGCCTTCATAGAAGGCGTTTCAGCTTTGAGAAAAGCTAAATAATACGCTTTGCGCCGGGTCTATCCTTAAATGACCTGCATGGCAGCCTTCACAAGGATTGAGCTCAATACATTCACAATTATTCGATTGAAGCTATTTTTACATTACTAAGAAAATTATAACTGTATTTCTTGCTAATGAAAGAATCAGCCTGATAAGTTACACCTCTTAATAACAGTTTATCACTTGCAGCCTCTTAAGGTTGACATATTGTTTAGGATTCTCACTTTTTTGTGAACAGATTTCACATGTTTCAGAGCGCTTTTTGAGATAAGGCAACAATGCTTGTATAAGCCTTTGAAGCAGGTTTAACCAATATTTTTTCAAGACACCGCACCAAGCACCGAACTAGTACTTTCACTGGTGTATCGCGAAGACATGTAACAAAGTGTTTATGTTATGGAGGACGAAATAATTTGAACAGAGCATTATCCTTGCTCTTCCCATTGTTCCTTCGTCCACTTTAGTCATTTTCCGTTTTTGCTAAGAGCACGTTGTTACAACGCATTTTGCTCAACCCTGGAAAATCACTTTTAAAAAGAGTCCAAAAGAGCTCGTTGTCTGTTGGAACATGACATGTAACTTTGCGTTTAAAGGAGCTCCAAACAATGGAAACGAGATGTCAACACTGAAAATGATCTTAAATCAACAACTCGCTTTTCATTTCAGCACATCAGCAATGAGCAAACTGAGTGTCAGAGAAGTATCAGTCGAAGGAAGAAGTGCGGGGGCAAATGGAAATCGGAAAGCTGTTTCTCCATCCAAGCGTCTAAGAGTAGTCGTGAGATAAATGGTGACATCACTTAAAACAAAGAAAACTGGCATTGCTCAAATCGCATCCCCACTTTCAACCTTTTGTTCGCCTATCATTTTTTTGTGACATGCATGGCGGGTATGTAAAATGGAACGGTTGCCCCTTGTCCGAGAGGTAACAGCCGGTATCTTCGGACACTTTCTCAGCTGGCAAAAGCAGGAGCGGCAGCCAGTTTCTGGGATTATTTACACCATCTAAACATGACTTTCATTCCTTGCGTGCAGTGCTTGACAGATCGCCTGTCACTGGTCCTGTTAACAGGGAGGCAATCGCCAAGCTGACTCCAAGGGCTGACGTATCGGCCCCACGAAACGCGCCACGAAAGCAAGGACAATTTAGTGTTGGTCCTTCAGTGCTTGAGCGAATGCTGGCTGTCATCCAAAGAACGAGGCAAAGCTGAGATTTGATAACAAAGCAAAGAGAGAGATAGAGAGAAACGAGATAAAAGAAAGGCAGGGAGGTTAACCAAATGTGAGTATCCGGTATGCTACCCTACACTGGGGTTGGAAAATAGGGACTTAAAACAGAGAGAAAGAGAAAGGCAATAAATCAATAAGAGCAAAACACGGACACACACGCACACACAAAATCAATCCACTCAGAGGCGTTCCGACAGGCCAATAGTTCGCAAGAAGCCCAGTGGCGCTTGCACGGCCTTCTTCTGTGATAATGAGTCATGAAAATGGCGCAGCATACTTTCTTCTGACAGCGGCTGGTCCACTAACTTGTTTAGTGCAAAGGTATTGTCTTTCTAGGTTATATTCCGGGCAGTCACACAGGACGTGTTGAATTGTCGCTTCATCTCTGCTGTGTGCACAGGTGATGGTGTCGGCCATCCCTATGCGGAATGCATACGAACGGGTAAACGCGACGCCTAGTCATAGTCTGCACTAAAGCCCCTTTACTCAGCACAGAGCAGTAGCGTTACCTCGTCGAAGTTTTGTTAGAAGCCATAAGCTCAACGTAGGATCAAGTGATCGTAATCTTGCATGCGGCGAAAAAGGCTCATTCCAAAGTGACATGGAAAATTGGCGAGCAAGCATGCACAGCTTTTTAGCAGCATCTATCCTAGAGAGAGATATTGGCTGGTCGTTGTCTTCTGTATAAGCCTAACGTGCAGCTTTATCAGCCCGTTTATTACCGAAAAGGGGCAACACGTTATATTTCAGTGGTTGCCAAATCACTGTGAAATAACAAAACAATATTATATTCACAGAAAAGGGAGAACGAAAAACACAATACCATGAACATTGGGCAGTTATCAAATACAGAACGACACCACTCACAAATACTCCAATAAATTCAAAATAATGGGCACACAAAACAGCTCACACTACAGTACAATATCATGCATTAACTAGCCGAGCCCACTTACGCACTGGAATGTCCATGAAACGTACGCAGTCCAAAGTTCGTGGAACAAAGCTTGAATATTTTCCTTCAAGGAAACACTCACTTAAAAATCAGCTCCAGTTGTCGTACCGCTGCATCCATGGTTTCAGGTAACTCACGCATCGTTGAGTGACCACGCTTCCAAACTCTTTTTTTATTCAAATAGAAAATAAACGAAGGAGTTTTTGTCACTGTTACTTGGCGACGGCTACCCTTTTCCGCTTGAATGTTACAAATAAAAAAAGCAAAATAGCATATATACATATATACAGTCCTACATAGGTGAGAGAAAAAGTTCTCCTATTGTCAGAACTAACACGTAGTCGCCACGCTCCCTTTTAACTATAGTCCAAGCTTCTTCGCCGGCAATGCAGCGGTCACTCACGTGCTGCTACCGCAGGCCACGTCTTGGCCCACTGGCGTAAAACACTCACTGACTTCATCTCCTTCGCCGGCTGCTTATATACATTCGTCCTGGGCCCTCGAAGTTGCCCGCCTTTTCTTCGGCACACCACACAGCCAAAGCTAGGGAAGAGGCGGGTCCTTTCTTCGTAATTTCAACGCCCCGTGATGCGACTGGGGAGTGACTCACTGCTTTCTTCTCGATACTTCTGGAGTTCGCTCGAATTTAGGTCCATGGCTTAGTCAGTGCGGCGGCGGCCTTTTCGAGGGCAACAGGAGGCGTGCGCGTGGCGTTTATTGATGCTTGTTTCTTCGTTGTCCCGGCTTTTGTTGCGTCTGTCCGGCGCCTCGTTTTGACGTAGTAGTCAAAAATAGGAGGCGCGCGCTTTCTTGGGTGCTCGTTTGTGACATTTTTATATGCCTAGAAATGATTTCATTGTATCGATGTCGTGTATACCGGCTAAATTATACTGATAATTGCATGTTGCTTCGGATAAGATGATCTTCTATAACAGTTTATGAGGACAGAATATGTATGACTTCCTATTTAGTATGGTATTTCTGGAGAGCTTCGCTAACGTCGAATTGTCGAATTGTTCTAAAGTGTACGCAGGTATGTTGGAAAGCTTCCTCGGATACATGAAGATTGCACCATTGTAGCCGGCGAAATGAGCATTCGAAAACTTGTATTTTCGTCAATGGGTATCGAACGATGTGTCTACACCACTGAATAGGTCTGCCGGAACTTGTATGTGCAAAAATGTGCAGAGCACGCAAAGCCAAAAAAAAAAAGTTCGTTGCAGGAAAGTGGGAAGGTAAACCTGAGCTAGCGCGCTATGGTGTGCTACGCTACATAGAGAAAATAAAGTTATAATGACAAACAGAGGCTATAAGGAATGACGAGTGCTGCACTTAGCGCCTCGAATAGATTCACAAAGTTCGCGTCGTCGTGCGATCATGCGAACGAAATCAGGCAAACAGCATTGCTTGTAGAATATGTCCCCTTTGTTTCATGGAGCTACGTTCAGGTGACATTTTCTTTACGTCAGCTGTGCTCTTTTGGGGGTCCCTTGTAAGTGCGTCTAGCCACTCAATTCTCGTTGTTCGCTATCCTGGGTCTGACGTGCGCCTCTCTTCTCCGCTGCCATAATGTAGTGCGAAGGATGCGTAGGCGTGCTCTTTGTGCGATGAATGGTGATGCCTTGCGTAATGGCCAATGTTGTGAAACAAGACGGATCCTTGCCTTGTACTTATAAACGTGTAGATAACTCGTCGCTGAGGAGCAGATGGGGACGTATTGTATGAGCTTTGCACTGCTCTGCGCTCTTCTGGGGCGTAAACTGCAATGTTTAATTTCGATCAGCTTGATCATTACCAACAGTACGAGTACTAGAAATGGGTATGTTTCATGGAGATTAGTACGATGAAACCTTTGTTAGACGTCGAGCTTGTTGCCATTGTGGTCTGTTTACCATATGTGCCTAGCCAACGTTTATATTCGTAGCAGCATTCCTTATATTTTGAAGCAGGGCACTGATGGGAGATTCCTAAAAATAATTGGGTACGTAATTTTTTTGACAATTTAAGTTGTGGACAGTGGCGCATACGGCGCCTATCTCGTGAAACCTCGCCAAAGTAGAAGTATCACTGGACATAATTGCTTGAGAACAACACCATTCAAGTTCTTTCCAATTTTTGCGGATCAACCCAAGCACGCTAAAAAAAAAACTGGTACTCGCTGCAGAGCTCCTCAGGTGTAGTTGACATGGGCCGGTATGAAAGAGAAAAGAGGGAGATGCGTTGAGCGTCTTGCTCTAAGATGCGGCTAGTGAGCGAAGCCCGCATAGAGAGCTTTGCAAGGCGTAAAATGTGGCAACCGATGACTATATGTCCGTTTGCTCAGTGATGGATGTTGTAGCCGGGCAATGTTTCAAGTTCCTCCGCTCGTTTGGAGTCGCTAGAGGCGTGTTTAGGCATTGAATTTCTCTTTTTTCTCCAGTTCTTTCGTTCTTTATTTTTGTGTCTTTTTTTCTTGGAAAGGTGGCATTGCTTAAAAACCGTGTATAAATCAGAGATAACTCTTCAATAGCGCTTGCGTAAGTAAAGGTGGTGTGGAGACCTTCAGAAAAAGGAAAACGCGAATTTCATAAAATAGTTACTTTATAGAGCACTAGCGTCAATACGCTACGAAATTCGAAAACAGCATTGGCTTAAAACTACAAAGCATGCATTAAAGCTTCAACCTTTTGAAACCATCCCCATTTATTACAATGCGCAGTGCTCAGTGCAATATTTGCAGAAGGAGACCAATAAATAAATAAATAAATAAATAAATAAATAAATAAATATATATATATATATATATATATATATATATACAATATTAATGAGATATAACAGACAGTAATGCCAAGGAATGTACAGGGGAAGCTATTAAAATCAATGGAATATAAATAAGAAGAAAGAAAAGTGGATGAAAAAATTACCAACTGTGAGCAGGAATCGAACCTACGACCTTCGAATTCCTGCTCACAGTTGGTAATTTTTTCATCCACTTTTCTTTCTTCCTATTTATATTCCATTGATTTTAATAGCTTCTCCTGTACATTCCTTGGCATTACTGTCTGTTATATCTCATTAATATTGTGTTGAAAACACGGAAAAACGAGCCCTTAGGTATACACTTCTTTCCCTTATATATATATATATATATATATATATATATATATATATATATATATATATATATATATATATATATATATAGTCAGGTAGATCCTCCGTGAGCGGTCACAGCGTGGTTTATTTCGACGTTTCGGCCCTAGAGTCTGGCCTTCATCATATATATATATATATATATATATATATATATATATATATATATATATATATAATATATATATATATATATATATATATATATATATATATATATATATATATATACATATATATATTGGGGCGGGGGGAGGCATGCAATCGCACTGAACGCTAATTCTACTAGCTCTAAAACGCGATTTCGGACCCTCAGATACCAAAGCAGTTCAGAGAGCGACAAAAAACAAAAACAACCTAGTAGCATATTGAAAAGCATAACTATAAAAGCAAAAAATAACACACAAAGGTATCTGTCGCAGGGCGTCTATACCAATGGCGAAAGCAGGCATATTTCTTGTTGGTATTCGACGTACGGAACAAAAAATTGCCCGCAGCTTCCCTCGGGGGAACACTGAGGAGGATGCGGACCATATAATTGGTTAACGGGGTGTTAAAGTGCGACTTACTTGGGTCGATGGCTAAATTGGTTAACGTGGTTGTGAAATGGGGTGTTAAATTGCGACTTACTTGGGTCGATGGCTAAATTGGTTAACGTGGTTGTAGGAGGGGGTGTTAAATGAGTGAACACGTGCACACGTATGCGAAAGGGCGGCGCTGGTCGAAGGGACGTCGATCATTGTGTTTGTGGATTCGTTGGAATTCATTTCACCGCGACCTTGGACGTCGACGCGCCGTACAAACCAACCGACGAGCGGCAACTGAGCGAGCGAGCGCCGACCTTGAGTATATATACAGCACGACGGCGCATGGACTGTCAGCTGTTGAATGTTCTCGAAGCGCGACGCCACATGCGCGTCCACTGGAGAATCAGGAAAATTGTAGATGTCGAACGCGGTGTGTAGAGAAGGAAGGGTGCACAGATGGTGGAGGAGTGAAGCGCGCGCGGTGTGTAGAGGAGGAAGGGATGCACAGATGGTGGAAGAGTGGGCGACGGCGCGACGGCGCATGCGCGCGCGTCAGCTGTCGAATGTTCGAGAAGCGGTGCGGACGGCGCACTGCAAGGCGCGAGTATAAGATGCTCCGCATCTAAAAGGTGTGAAAAAAGAAGCTATGTACCTGCCTGTGCTTGGTAGTGACTACGCTGCAGTTTGAGATGGCCCACGGGCATTCGTCGCGGAAGCAGCACCGGAAGAGGCGCGGTTTCTGTTCAACGACGGTGACAAACGCTGCAGCCGGAGTCGCGTATAAATTTTGGAAAAGTAGCAGTTCGCTCGCGTTCGCATATTTCTGCCGCTGCGCTTTACTGCCGTTATGTTTTATAAGGACGGCCCCAATTCTCGCTTCCATGTGACGTTCTTTTTTCTTCGTTCTTCTTTTTTTCTATTTTTGCATCTTTGCAGAGATAGCTGCAGTTTTACTTGCCTGAATAGGAAGCTGCTTTAATTACCACACATAGTACACAACGATTCTCATTTTACATGCGGTTGGGAAAGTTTCGAAAAAAGCTACCTACTGTACTTTGACTAGCCCCACTTAATGGGGCCCAGCAGCAGGCACTCTGGCAGCACCAAATAAAACGCGTATAAAAAAGCTTTTTAGGGGGCAAAATAAAGTTCTTAAAAACGCAGATACTTTAGAAAAAGTTGAATAAAAGGTGCATAAGGAACTTTAAGAAGAGTGTAATATTTGTTGACGATTACGCGCAAGATGAAGACTACGTTCAATTTTTATAAGGAAAAAAGTGAGACACCAGACGATGACAGGTATTATGCGAAAAGCACGTATACAAGTTATTTCTCGAAAGTACTTGCAATTTTCAATCGTCAGGTGAAATTTATTTAGAACCTGAGGAACCCTGGACTGCAAAATTTTGCAAACCAGCTTTTTCGCGTACGCGGTACACGCCAAAGTTCTGTGTGCCTAAATGAGCGTAAACTAAAGTGTTGAGCTGCAAGTTTGAACGTGTTTTAAAGTTAGTTTTGTTTTTACGTATTTAAGATTTTAAAAAAATAGTTGCTTAAATTCATTGAGTTTGCCTAACTTTAAAATTCCCCTTTTTATAAAACCAAAAGATGTGTGCGCACCTTAATGCTGCATGAACATCACTCGTAGGGCAGTTTTAATATTTTAATAATAAGCCCATAGAGAGCGTTCTTAGAAGAACTACTCCGCTTGAGATGAAAAAAGCGCTAGTGTGAACCCAACAAAGTGTATTCTAAACGTCCGTGATGGGCTGAGAGAAAATCCATGTCGTTCATTAGCATGCCTGAAGCTTTCAAAAGCTTCAAAAATACCAATTGAGAGGTGGGGACAAACCATTTACAATAATTTCTTTACTCTGCAAAGCGTAAACGGGGTTGAATGTTCGGTTGGTTGTGTGAACTAGCTGCTCTCGATTGGTTAATGATACGAAAAATACGAGAGCTCTTGGTAAAAACATAAAGTTTGCTCATGACGATTTGCGTGAAATTTGCACACGTGCACACTTCAGCATATCAGGTGCCACTGTACCAAATATATTTCACGCATGACTATTCGGCATGTAAGACGGAGAATGTGTCCACCACAGCAACATAGATGGCACAAAAGTTTGGCAGCCAGAATTTTTTGTACAAATAGACATTTAAATGAATCATTTTGTTTAGAGTGTGTGTGAATTTGTCAATCTAACAATTTAATCAATGTCGGGTAAAACTCTCTAAAATGTGTTTTACAGTTAACCAATTTTATTGGAATTCTTCGTATAGTTGTGCCTTTATATACTGTTAACACTGCCTAATGTGTCCAGTGTGAACCATCTCTTTTACTTTCACTACTAATTACCGTATGGGATCTTGCAAAAAAACATTGAATAATGTGGTGCACGTGTGGCTATCTAATCACTATAGGACAAATACAGCTTTAAGAAAATGAGATGTGCCTAATAGGATACCTTACTGTGCTTCTTTTTCCTGGTGTACGTCTTTTATTATTCCTATAGGCTGCGCGTTCTAATTGCATAGGATGAAGTTTGAAAAAAAGAGTTTTGTTGCTGCGGATGCTCTTGCTTTCTTTTTTGAGCAGCTGGAAGTAGAATGAATGAGCATCGGTGTATTGCAAGCTGTGTATTTTCAGAGACAAACTAAGATAATCCTTATGATAATTGAATGTTTGCACACATCAGCAGCTTGCATCTTTGTACTGTATTATTTTTAATTGCTTGTTTGTTTGTTATAGTCGGTGAAAATGGGCTGGGTGCTGCGTCTCTCTTCTTGGCTGGGTTCGATTCATTACACTGTAAGCTTGAGCGAGAATTAACGAGTATACCACGTGACACTAGTGATTCTTACACACATATGTAATTAATTAATTGAAGGCAATGGTGCTCTAACAAATGGTAGCGAAGCCTTGTGAGAGGAATGACTGAGCCATCTCTAACAATCACCTAGTCAAAAACAACTACTATTATTCAATGTTATTCACCAGAAGCTGCGAGTCTCTGACCAAACAAGGTAGCTTCATTTTGTCATAACTACTCGTTTTTCCCCGTTGCTATTCGACTATAGGTGGCACATAAGCAGAGGACATCTTTAAAAGAATGGACATTCTTTTTCACAGTCACCTTCTGCGCATGCGCACCGAGAACGTTCCGATGAAATTTTGAGGTGCCACCCCGAAATACTTTCGGTTCTTCATAGCCTCCGAAACCTGTTGACGTGCCTCTCAGAGTCAATTGACACGAAGAAAAAAGAACGCACAAGTTCCCACGCTGTCGTGTCGACCAGAAGGTTACCAAATTTTCTTTTGGTTCTCACTGCTAGTGACGCTTTAACTATTGTGAAAATTCGTAATTGGCAACCATGCCACCCGGCGAACGTGAATGTTCAGTGAAGTTTTACCAAACACCACACATGCTCGTGAGAGAAGATGAGGTACGTGTTATCATAATTTTAAGATAATGACTATAGTGATCTTTTTGCCATCGCTGTGATAGACCAGGATTGTTTTTGCGACTATTTTAATCAGGACTAATTAGCTCCTATCTCCGAGCAAAGTAGCATTGACACTGTTCCTCTGCTGACTCTCATATACATTGTCTACCCATAATATTCTTAGAGAGAACACGATGAGTTGAAACACGGGTCTTCCTTTCATATATGAAAGCGGCAAACACATGTCAGAATGAAGAACGGCCGTATGGCGATATTCAAAGCCCTCGCGTGAAGGGCAAAGCAGCTTATACCTAACGTTTGCCGGGAATGTTGCGCTGTGAAATTCACCGTCATGAACCAAGACCAAGTAGCTCAAGTTTCTACCTTTGCCAGGAATGCGTAGGAGGGTGTTCCCATTGTTCACAGGCTCCTTGCAATACACCTTGCTATTTTGATAGCTGTATTGTGCTTTTCTTTACTCAAACGAGTACTGATCTCTATGCCGTATGTCTGCTTGCAAAGGAAGATACGTCGTACCATGTAGTGTTGCTAAACCACAAAGGTGCTCGGTTGCTGACCCGCAGGTCGCGGGTTCAAATCCCGGCTATGGCGGCTGCATTTATGATGGAGGCGGAAATGTTGTAGGCCCGTGTGCTCAGATTTGGGTGCACGTTAAAGAACCCCAGGTGGTCGAAATTTCCGGAGCCCTCCACTACGGCGTCTCTCATAATCAAATGGTGGTTTTGGGACGTTAAACTCCACATATCAATCAATCAAGTCCTCTACTTTCCTTGCTCTACAATGAACCAACTCATCCTAAAATAAATTTTGATGGTATATGAGGTATACTGAGTACGACAAGGTAAATTCAAAATTTTCAGAACCTTCTGATAAGGTTGCGCTTGCAGTGACATGTAACAAAACAAGTGGTTTAGAATGCGGTGTATTCTAGGTTAGGAACAACGTGCTTAAGCAAAAAATAACTAAAGAATTTTTCGTACACTTCATAACACTTTTTGGGCTGCACGAATGCTCGAAACATCAAAAAAAATTTGACACATTGCATGCTAATGGGAAATGTATTTGCTTTAGGGGGGAGAACGGCGGCACTGTTTAGCGAATCTGGAGGGGTCCATCGCTTGCTTTCAAGCCACCGCGAAATAACTGCAAGCAAATAAGAAAATATGCACGCATAACTTTTCTAGACTACATTCACCGCTCATGCAGAAAGCTCACGGGAATACAGCCTAGTTTAAACTGTGGGCACTAGTTTGCTATCTACCGTAACGTAACTCAACAAACTCTGCATGGCCAAACTACGGGCAAATCGCAGTACCGGATTACCCTTAACAAAACCTATACGCTTTGACATGTTCGTAATTCATTCTATTATAAAATATCAAAACGTTTTTCTTCTACATTGCGACATTTTATGGCAATAACGTGCGGGTTTCAGCAAGACAAAGATCTCCCGTGAGCGAACATTAAGCCATTGTTATAAAGCCATTACTGGTGGCCTCGCAGGCTGCTTTGTAATTTTTTTCCTGCCTAAAACAGTGAATTGTGAATGTCGTGTATGCCACAATTGACCTTTCAACAATTTAAGGTTTTTATATTATCTACATTCAGTCGCTATAGCAAGGTTCGGAATTCTATATTCATAGAGCAGCACGCCAAAAACATGTAGGTTAAAGCATTTAGGTGAAAAACTGACAGACAATATGCCAGAGAAGGTATAGGGGATGATATTAGAAGTAATAGTTGTGTAAGTGTAAAGAAAAGAAAAGCTAACGAAAGTACATCTTGCCACCAGCAGGATCTGATCCGGCTGGTAGCAAGCTGTCTTTTCGTCCACTTTTCTGTCTTCACATTTATACTACAATGACTTGTAATAACATACACTACGCTCTACCCGGCGTTATTTTCAGTCAGTTGTCATTATTATATAACAGTGACACTTAACGGTTTGTCAGTAATAAGTTTGTTTAGCTGAAGCTCAGTGGACGTAGCTTGTGAATTCCCGCAAGAACACTATAAAAATTGCAAGAAATAATCGGCTACCACATGTTACAATAATCTCTAGAGACATGCACTCCAGCACAGTACGTAAATCCGGCTTACAATCATTCGACCTATATGCTTAATGGCCACTGCAAAGGCAAAGTTGCAACAAGCAGCCTTGATCGTGCACACAGCGGCAACATCTCTCATGCGACCTGCCCGCAGCTACATAATCCCTCACGCTGCTATTACCAAGTCAAACTGCATATAAGTAAATGCCCATCATCGTATCCATTCGTCGCAGTCGAGATTAGGATCGTCTGCAGTGCACATAGACATTAGCAAAGTCATATGTATCTTATTCAATATGTTTGCCCTTCACCGGTCGGCATACGGGTCCCTCAAAGAAGCTAGTGTGGGTTACACGAATGCTATGCGTTGAGTGGTCTTCAGATAGCTCGAGGTATCACAGGCGTCGCATTTTATATGAAGCAGGCCAGCCTTTTCCTATAGTTCTGTCACGCTGCAGTGGGAGAAGTTTGCACGTACCAGTGAACAGAATACAGGAAACGACGCCGTGCTTCATCATAGCTGTCTCCCAAGCTCTATTTACCGTTGAGGCATCTCTAAATAAGACAAACAGTGAATAGTGACGGTCCTTTCTAACTGTCTTGCGGGAGTGTACGTAATGACTTTCATTCTGTGAAGTTTCTCGGCCTACATGTCTGAACAGCGGCGGGCTCATCAACGGTATCTCTGACAGTCCGAAGACCGAACTTTACCTGTGGAACTCTTATCTATGTGCGTCTATAGGAAATAAGGAATTGTATTATTTAGACCACCCACATAACCGAGATATGAAATATGTGTGCACTGTAGACTTTTCCCGAATAAATTGCTGTAAGTGTGTTGACAGGCATACCTATCCGTTTTCTCTAAAGAGTGCCTCTTTCTTCCTTTCTCTCTCTCTCTCTCATACGACCAAACGTAAGTACACACACGTGCGCGAGCACAGTAAATATTGGCTACAATGTTTGTACTTGTGCTATACAGCCGTCAGCGATGTGAAGGGAAACACTGAATCCGTGTTTAGTCGAAGACTACTTGCAATGTATCAATATGCATGTCGCGTACTGAAGCACAAGAGATACCTTTCCCCTGGAGCATTTAGTGTCATCGAAACCATTGCTCTTGTGAACTTCTACTGGCAACTATGGCATTTAATGGAAATTTCAGTGCTCCCTAATATGTTGTTCAAGGCAGCACATGCTCAGGACTTTGGAAGATCAGGGCTTTCTTGACGATCGGTCATGGGTGACGTGAAGTGAAGCCGAGTGGCGTGAGTATGATGATGGTGATGTGTGGAGTTTAACGTCCCAAAACCACCCTATGAGTATGAGAGACGCTGCAGTGAAGGGTTCCGGCAATTTCGACCACCTGGGTTTCTTTAACGTGTACCCAAATCTCAGCACACGGGCCTAAAGCATTTCTACTTCCATCGAAAATGAAGCGCCGCTGCCGGAACACGATCCAGCGACCTGCGGGTCAGCAGCCGAGTACCTTAGGCGCTAGACCACCACAGCGGGGCGAGTGGTGTGAGTAGGCGGGTCACTGGTAGGTATTTTGGATAGGGCGTACTAGCGTGTGGTCCTTGCGGTGCTGTCGTCAGTATCACTGCGACCAATGACGGTGGCACCCAGCAGCGGCAACGGCCAATCAGTTATTCGGGGCGGATAATGGCGGAAAAGTGCCTGCGTGCATGTTGGCTCCCCAATAATATACTATTCAGTCTACCAGATTCAGTCTACGCGGATGCTTTTAGTTTGCATGTTTTCTACTCTGAAAAGCTTTATGCTTCTCCCGTGCAATATCTCCCTAATTGTTGGGTGATCTTCCTGCACCATATGACAAGTGTGCTACTTATTCGATAATTTGCGCTTGTTTTCATCTCAGGCTCTAGTTTAGCTTTACAAGTACAGCTAGCTGAGAGCGTGAGTCTCAAACCAATGCATGGCTCAACCGGCACTCCACTCAATTGTCTGTACGCTTGATATATAGAAGTCTCTGTGGACCCCACGAGCAGGCAGTTTCAGCGTAACGCTATAGTTGTTAGTAAATTGAAGCTTTCTAGAAATGTAAGGTCTCAATCAAAGGTTCCTTTAAATTTTAAGAGTATTCATTCATCGCGCTGTTGAGACATTCCTAGAAGATTCGCTTGAACTAACGCCACATGCCTGGTCGTTATTGTGCTCTTCAAAATTGAATGGAGCGGGAGATTCTTCGCGAAGTGAAGGAATGGCAAACAACAAACTTCTTGCAGTCGTTACGTTTTCAGTAGGCCTTGCGTGATGTGCTGATTGAAATTTGGCATAATTAGGAAAACGAATACGGATGTCGTTGATTTGATGATTTGATTTGTGGAGTTTAACGTCCCAAAACCACCATATGATTATGAGAGACGCCGTAGTGAAGACTCCGGAAATTTTGACTACCTGGGGTTCTTTAACGTGCACCCAAATCTACACGAGGTCTACAGCATTTCTGCCTCCATCGGAAATGAAGCCGCCACTGCCGGGATTTGATCCCGCGACCGGCGGGTCAGCAGCCGAGTACCTTAGCCATTAGACCACCGCGGTTGGGCGAATGTCGTTAGTACAGCACTTTTCTCAGGCGTGATTGTAAACACTATTTTGAATGCATATATATCGAAGAAACACTATAAGCCCTGAGGACAATAACACATTGAAAATATTGCAGCTGCAACGTGACAAACTTCTGATTTCAAATGTCCTCCTACATAGCCCACACGTTGTGCACCTTTCTCGTAATCATGCTTCAGGGCTATGTATTGCCTCCCAACCACAATACTTTGTTGTATGACGACATGGCTTGCTTCATAGAAAATATGGGGGCTTTTTTGGTGGTTTGTTTGAGGGGAATGCAGTTTAGTACACCCGTAAGACATGGAAGTGTCTAGCCAAGTCCAATCCTAGAATGTTGATCACTGTTTATTACGTTATTTTTTCCTTTACTTTTATTGAGGTGAATAGTCAACCGGTTTGTCTCCATATATCACTTGGTACTGCATACTCCTACTAGATAGGACACGTATCGCAGTTTTCGATATTCAGAGCGTGGTGTATACGTAATAGTACGAAGCTTGAAAGTCAAGTCCTCTAACCGTGTTTTGCAGGCGTGTAAAATGAGGTAAACGTAAGTACATTGGTTGGTCAAACAAGTGTACGCAAAGAAAATCTCTGCTTGCGTTGATATTCTTTGTCGTCATCTCAGGTCCACCCATTCAATCGTCTACATTTAGAATGAAAGAAAAGGGCAGGTGATTCTTTCTACTAAAAAAACAAACAAACAATGCAATCATGTCACAAGCGTCTGGTGCACAAAAAGACTTGACTTTTAACTTGACAAAAAAAAATAGAAATAAGAATTACTGAGCGAAATTTGAGATCTCCTTTCTTTTCAAAGTACAAAGCCTGCGCACAGTGAAGAAAAACGAAGCAAATGATAACCTAAAAGCGTATCATACACAAACGGGAACACAGGAGTCTCAAGGGTCTTTGCCTCGTTGCTGTCGAAGTGCCTGAGTGGCGCTGAGAGTCGCGAACCAATATTGAAGTTGAAAGGTGAAGAGCCCGTCACCCTTCAGAAGTTGCAACAGTATATTTTTTTTTCAAGCTCATCTACAAGCTGTGACTGAAATTTTGCGACGGGCGTACAAGGAACCAGTGCGTGTCAACTTATTTCGATTTCTTAAAGGATGTGTGAAGAACAAACATACCATAATATCGCCTTCGCAGCTTCAAATAAAGGCTGTCTGAGACACCTGAGTGGCGTATCGTCTCATGTGATTTAGAGATTGATAGATTAATTGCTCAATTCATTGATTGATAATGCCGTATAAGATATGTGCACAACAATATCGTATTATGCTGAGTTTAGATGAAAAAAAAAGAACAGGCGTTGGAATTGGCATTTGGAGATGTGCACATCAATTTAAACTTGGCTTACGCAAGTCTGCTTTCGACAGTTTTCTTTTTTTTTTCGTATTAGAGTGGCCGCGCTGGTGCTCGCCTGCTGAACCGAAGGTTGTGGGATCGATCCAGGCTCCGGGGCTGTCGCATTTTGAAAGAGGTGAAAATCTAGAGCCCCGTGTACTGTACGATGTCAGTGCCCGTCAAGAAGCACCAGATGGTCGGAATTTCCGGAGCTACTCACCACGGAACTCTTCATCATCATATCGTCGTTTTGAGACTTCAAACCGCAGGTAGTATTCATACTTTCACAAGATAGGCTTAGGTCTGAATACAAAGAAAAGCAAATCCTTGACGTTCACCGTGTGCTATAGTAAGCGTAAAAAAAAAATGGCAGCATATCCACGCAGTGAATGATGGATAGTGGGGCGAAGCATCCGTCCGTCCATTCGTTCTTGCTTCCATCCATGCTTGCGTCTGTGTGGCCACCCGTGCGTCCATCCACCCGTCCGTGCGTGCGCCTGTTCGTGCGTCCGTCCCTGCTTTCATCCATGCATCCGTTCCTGCGTCCGTCATGCGTTCATACTCCGTGCAGCCATTCGTGCATCCGTCCATGCATCTGTCTGTGTCTCCGTTCGTCCACCTATTCAACACTCCAAGTACCACCATCTCGCATCTTCTCATCATATATTCGTCATGTAGAAGCACCGCCATCCAGCGGACATTCCAAGGACTGAACGAGAGGAGGCACACGCACACTTTCTTATGGCTTGCGCTTCGTGTCTACTTCCAACCTTTAACCACCTCGAAATCATGGTATGTACTAGTTCACTGTATTCATGGCACTGCGGCCCAACGCTCGCTAAACCTTTCTAAAACCTAGGAGCTTACGGCCAGCGAGTATAACGTAGCAACACTTTCTTGTCTTCTGTGCGTTGTTGAACAATGAAAAATTCGCAGCGTGCGCGTTAACTAAAAGCCGAATTCTCCTGTCTCTCATTCCCCCTTAGCAGCCTTTGACATGTACATTGATTATTATCTTTTATTGTTCAACAACGAACAGAAAAAATCTTTCACCGGCACCACCTTGAAGGTCAAAATGTTATACTTGTTACACACTACTACAACGATTACGAGAGACAAACGGGTGCCGCTATATAAAGCTTCGCCCCTAAAAGAGATTGTACTTTCTCTAGTCCATACCACGAGCTTCAGAGTAATCGTTTAGCGGAGGCGCTTGGTGAACCACTCGTCACTGTGGAACATGTGCTGCCAACCACGTACCGCATATCTTTGTGACATGTTCGCAGATGAATCATTTTCGATTGTCCGGGCACCTAAAATAATCAATTTCTTGACAAAAAAGAACACTTCCAACTATCACTCCCATTACCAAGTTCTTTTTTGAGACTTTTCCGAATCTTTGCTTTAACAAAACAACCAAAACCTGCATCGTCACTGGGGCTGACAGTCATCGAGGCTGACATTCCAAGCACGCCCTTGATTCCTCCGGAGAGATTCTTTCATTCTTCCTCTCCCTCACAAGTTGACCAAAACTCTTGGACAAAACAGGATACGGCCATCACCTCGGCGTTTGTGTGCACGTGGGTTTTGCACCACGCACACAGAATGCAGTGTTTAGACTCGGTTGAGATCGATAACTGACGGTCAATTCACAGGATCGTGAGGCCACTGGCCTTTCTTGAACACTGGCGCCGTGGGCGACTGGCCTCCAACAAAGACTACATGTTGTCGTCAAGTACGTGCAGTGAAGCTAAAGCTGTACTCTGATTGGCCAACCAAAACGAAGGGATAGAACAAATGCTTTTCTATTGTGAGCCACCGATAATCCCACGCCGCGCGTTGGAAGTTTCATGGAAGTGCCAATGGATCCCAGTGGGCAAGCAGTCCTCATTGTCTAAGCTCTCTAGTTTCTACTTTGCCGGCATGAGCACTAATCATCGCTACGCACGCATAGAGTTGGTCACACGAAATGGCAACTGCGCTGCCAATCTCATGTTTACTCGGCATTGCCACTGCAATTAGCCTATTCCATATCGCTGTCATTTGTATTCAGACACTATAATTATGCAACCACTCGATTTATGTTCCTTCATGTTGGCACTTGAAAAAATGTCCACGCCTGTAAGCTGCTATTTTTGAAAAAAAATATGTTCAAAGAAAATTGTAAGATACCACGAATACGAACGCTTCCTGTATGGAGGAACATAATTTATTAAACGTATGTTAGCTAGCATTTCAGGAATTGTGTGGATTGATAATATTTGTTCGAATAGGTTTGACATTGGACGCTCATAACTATTTTCTTTTGTCGCAATATGCTATTCCCCTTTTTATGCCTTCTCACGCCCATCTTCCTTTCCCACGCCTATCTTTCTTTGCCAAGTACAGTGCAGGCAAATGGCGATCTGTGATTAACCTCACTTTCATTCATTTGCCTTTCTCTCTCTCTCTCCCTATCAACAAGTAAGTCATAAACTGCTTCCATTTATTCCAATATCTTATCTTGTGCTGACTGAAAGAGAGAAGCAAGAATGAAGCCTAAACACGTATGAAGTGGATGATATTAATTCAAGACTTCGGCATCACTATATTTACATTCACCTTTGCAGTGTTCCGTGACACTTGACGAGACCACAAAAAGCGTAGACGTCACGTAGGGACGTTCAGCGTCACGTGTCGCCTCGAAGACGGAGAAGTATAATGCGCGTGATGACGTGTAACTAAGCACCTCTTTTTCATACTACCTCTAAGAAGCATTGCAGCAGCTTTTCATTGTCACGTCAAATTCGAGAAAACAGTCCACCTACGACTCGTGTCAGCTCCCACGGCTGAGAACAATGGAGCAGGTGAAAGTTGTTGCAGGAGATCTTCTAACAGATGGACTCAATCCGCAGATGTAATTAGAGATCCCGGGCACGAATGTGTCTTTCGTTGTGGAGAAGAAGGGAGCGTTACAATGTTACTGAATTCCCCCTCAAAGCGGAACCATTGTGAACAGGGGGCTGCCTTATTCCTCGGCGCCTTATACCGGTGAGTGGTGCCGCTTTGGTTTGGATGACGTGGGGTTGTTCGGAATATAATTACGACTCAGCCTTCCTTGTATCTGAGATCCTTCCCCGTTGTCTCGGCAACAGTCATTAGAGGCAGAGGGGCTCTTTTGTTGTTCCGCCCTATTCATCCTTATTGCGCCATAAGGGCGGACGCATCTTTTGGCCTATGTTGTTGTCTTAGTCTCTCTCTCTCTCTCTCTAGAACTTCCTTATCTTCCTCTAAGTCCTCGATACCTTTACGTGTTCGAAGCCAGTACTCTTGTGGTGGAACTTCAAGCCATCCATGACGCAGTGCAGAATGTCACATCCAAACTGCCTACAAATAAGCAAATACACATATTCACTGATTCTTTAGGAGCTATCCAGAAGTTCATTAAAGGCCGCGAGGCAATAAAAAAATTGCCCGCAGCTTCCCTCGGGGGAACACTGAGGAGGATGCGGACCATATAATTGGTTAACGGGGTGTTAAAGTGCGACTTACTTGGGTCGATGGCTAAATTGGTTTCGTGGTTGTGAAATGGGGTGTTAAATTGCGACTTACTTGGGTCGATGGCTAAATTGGTTAACGTGGTTGTAGGAGGGGGTGTTAAATGAGTGAACACGTACACACGTATGCGAAAGGGCGGCGCTGGTCGAAGGGACGTCGATCATTGTGTTTGTGGATTCGTTGGAATTCATTTCACCGCGACCTTGGACGTCGACGCGCCGTACAAACCAACCGACGAGCGGCAACTGAGCGAGCGAGCGCCGACCTTGAGTATATATACAGCACGACGGCGAATGCACTGTCAGCTGTTGAATGTTCTCGAAGCGCGACGCCACATGCGCGTCCACTGGAGAATCAGGAGAATTGTAGATGTCGAACGCGGTGTGTAGAGGAGGAAGGGTGCACAGATGGTGGAGGAGTGAAGCGCGCGCGGTGTGTAGAGGAGGAAGGGATGCACAGATGGTGGAAGAGTGGGCGACGGCGCGTCGGCGCATGCGCGCGCGTCAGCTGTCGAATGTTCGAGAAGCGGTGCGGACGGCGCACTACAAGGCGCGAGTATAAGATGCTCCGCATCTAAAATCTGCAAGGCAATGCATAAAATCAACCGCAATACAGTTACTTGCGTCAATGTATGTTAGATTCAAGGCCACACAGCAGACCCACACAATATTGCTGCTTACCAGCAGGCACACTGCCCTCCAAATATAAACCTTCAAGCTATTCCCCTTGCACCTCAAGCTCTGAAACTTTAACTCACTGCGTGCCCGTAAAATGTTCTTCGGCAGAATACACGTGCTCTTATTCCACTGCCTACCCACTCTCTCCCCCCACACCTTGCAAGAGCGGAGGAACTCGTGCATAGGAGGCTTCGGGCGGGGGTGGTCCTTACACCGGTTGTTGTATAATCATAGATGTGGTCGCATTCACCAGTTGGCGATACGTGTTCGTATTGTACCAATTCAGTGATGCAAGCAGATGCATACCACCTTAAATGTACAGTGTCATTTTTTATGAAAGTGTCATTTTATGAAAGTGTCATTTTTTTTACAAGCGGCAAGATTGCGACCCCCTCCCCCTTCAAGGTGATCACGCGAGAGCCGGTAATCGCCTGGCAGGGGGAAGGATTGCTATCTTGGAGTTCTATATCAGCAACGAATGCTTGTTTTTCTCGTCACAAGATGACACAAAAAGAGATTGCGGTTGCTCTCGCTACCACTTGAACGCGCCGACAGCAGCCGCCGGAGCATGCAGGCTACGCGTCGCTGTGTTCTTTTTCACAAAAATTGACACTGTACATATGAAGAGTTACAGCCGGAACGCTCCCATCACCTTCTGTAAACCAGCCTTTGCTACAGCTACACTGCCATTTACGACCACTGGATACATGACGACACATTGCACAAGATCCTACTTCATTTCATTCACAACACTGACCAAACAGCGCACATATGATACACATACACGCACAAAGTATTATGCCTTACGGGCGAGTCTCTGGCGGAATAAAGAAAGAGTCGATAGGCTAACAAAGCAAAATTAATGAAACATAGTTATAGACAACGCTAGTTATGATGAAAGATTTGAATAAAAAGTAATCCACCCTTTTTCCAGGTGACTTCTAACGTTCTTTTTTACCGTTTCTGGCAATTTTTTACTTGAAATATTTGCATGATGAGTAAACTATAATGATGAAAATGCACAATAATTACACGTACAGAAGCTGTGCGAATTAACATGCTGCCATTTTTTTTACGCAGAACTCAAAGGTGATGTCACTGCGATCCAGACAGGCTAACAGAAAAGTTCAAGCAGAACGGTGACATGAAAATTCATTTATTCCCGCGATGGCCCATGAAGCTCCAGTAAAAGGGGACACTGCGCTTATAGATCTCTTACCCGGAAGCAGGCTTCTTTATCCGCCATGCCACTCACCATGCAAGCCATCCATCAGTGACGCCTGAAGAAGCCTTTGGTTGATTTTTTGGGGAAAAAAAGATAGGAACATTCATCCGTCATTTTGTTCATAGGTCAGGGCACGTATATCGCTTTCTTCTTCGCGTCTGCACTGAATGGTCTCCATTTGTGTAAAACGTCAGTATGTGTGTGTATATGCAAGTACTACCCGAATGCTCGCGTTTGTGACAGGAGCCGAAATCTTATGTGTCCTTAGCAATCACGCCATTTTTTATACTCCTGTCCGTCGCCTCTTCTTTCAAGTGGAGTGATTCAATACTCTCCTCTGATTCGCCTTTCGCCTTGCGCTGAACTTCTCCATTTTTACACCGAAGAGTCAGTGTACATTGGAGCGTAGCAATATTGTACTGCGTCTTCGCGAGAAAAGGCTGCATGTGATAGAGTTACCCGGAGTCAGTGTCTCATGAAATGTTTCTGGGGGGATTGAGAAAACACGAAATCCTTCAGGGTTGCCAAAAAAAGGGCGTCCTCCAACTTAGATTACTTTTTTTTATAAATATAGAAAATGACCTCGCCGTGAAGGCGGCTGTTGCCTCTGTCATCAGTTCTCCATGTAGCTTGAAATATAGTGATTAGGACGAAACGCAGGCGTGCTCTCGAGTGGAGGGACTGATGAGGCCACTTCGTCGCCGTGATTTCCCCAAGGTCTTGCCGATGCAAAGATGCAGTCCTCCGCGTCCAAGTCTGCATTCCCCCAGAGAACCGCGGTTCCGAAGGACACCAGATATCTGACCACGAGAGTCAGACGAGAAGGCCAAAACAAACATTATCGTACAGGCGAGTCTGACTGGGCCTGTACAACACAGTACCACGACGACCTCACAGCGTCGGTTGTTTACTTGCAGCGGGAGCCCGCCGCCGATTGAGTAGGACTAGCCACTCTCCGTCCTTCTACCGGAATCTCATTTCTCCTAACTTGCCAAAATGTCTTGTGGGGAGTATATACGCCTCAGGCGGATTACCGATCGCGGTGGCCGTTCTCGCGAGTCTCATCGATGGCAAACGAACTCGTGCAAGCCATGCGATGGATGACGATGAGGGGGAACACACGCCAGCCACGAAGACACGAAGGTAGGAGGAAACGTAGTCACCGAATAAAAATGTCTGGCTGAGGAAAGAATGGCAGTGTGGTAATAAACTGGCCAAAGTAGTAATTGTCGGAGCTTTACGGTCCAAAACCACCATATGAATAAAATACACCATAGTGTAGGGTCACGGAAGTTTTGAGGGCGTAGCAGGTTTTCATGCGACCTCAAATCTAGCACACGGGCCTCTAACATTGAATCTGCACCGAAATCAGTCTGCCGAGGCCGGTATGCAAACCTGCCTCCTTCGGGTCAGCTGTCGACTACCGTGACCTCTGAACCACCATGGCGTGACAGGTCCGACTGTTCAAAGATCATAGTGAGACTATGGAAAGACGAAAAAAGCATGTGTAAAGAATAAGGAAGCACACTCACGGTAAAGTGATCTAACTATCACCTCATTTTCCACACAAAATAGTTGTTTTAAGTATTCACTATTTCCTCGTACTGTAGTCGAGTGGAATAAATTAAACCACGAATTACTTTCAGCACCCTCTCTCGCATTGTTCTCAGCACAGTTGGAAGGTATGCTTTCAAAATAACTAGCACCACATTCTACCGTACGGGCCTGTACACTTGCACTCTTGTAATCGTTTGTTGTATTCTTTTTTCCCATTTAGTTTTGTATTTGCGCTGCGCATTAAGCATGTATTTTCTTCTCTCATGTACTTGTCACTGTTTTTGTCAGCACTAAGTTTATGCACCACCCTGCTGAAATTGTCGAATGGTGATTGCAGTAAATGTATATAAACAAATAAATTTTCTTACTTTTCATTCATTCATTCATTCATTCAGACAGACAGACAGACAGACAGACAGACAGACAGACAGACAGGCAGACGGACGGACGGACGGACGGACGGACGGACGGACGGACGGGCAGGCAGACAGACAGACAGACAGACAGACAGACAGACAGACAGACAGACAGACAGACAGACAGACAGACAGACATGTTTAATGTACCTGCACTTCGCTAAGAAATGCTTCGCATTTAAGAAGGTGGCTTTCATCTTCCGGTAATCGTAGGCACATTCATAGGTGATGGTGCGTCTCTTTTTTTTCTTTCTTTTCGTTTTATGAATAAAAAAAGTGGTAGTGAAGCGAACCGCAGCCCTTTGATGGTGGCAACAAAGTCGTTATTTATCAGTGTATTTCTTTTTCAGCCGAATATTAAGCGTAACATGTCAGGCTGTACTTATGGTGCACGCTCTTGTAACTCAAAATTAGGTTCAGCTTTTATCTGAAACACGGCTCTTGTTTCCTGCCCTAATTTATATCGCAGAAAGCAAAGCAAAAGAAGGTTGTAGAGCATACGCACAGAAATATTTACCAATGAAGACATATAACAAGAGGAAACACATGTCAAGCTTCAGGTTATGTACTTTAAATGTTTGTGGGACGAAGCTTGTAGGTAAGGCTTTACGAATGCAAAATAGCGCGAGGTACGATGACACAGAAAGAACAAACAAGGCACAGGCTTATCTTTTGAATACTGTTTCTTGTCTTTTCTTTCTGTGTTGTCGTTTTTTGCGCTGCCCTGCAGACCCGAATTCCGGTTTTGTGTTCATACGAAGTGTGTCTACACGAAATGCAACTGACAAAATAGGGCTTTCGGAGATTTCGAAGTTAATTAATAGGCGTAAGGTAGGCGACGTCAGAAGGTATAACAAGGAGAGAATGGAGAAGGCTGTAAAAAGCGGCAGAATACTAAAAGTTGCTAAGCCAAACTTGAGTATAGGCAAAAAGTGAATTTATGCACTAAGGGACAAGTAAGGCAATGTAATTACCAATGTGGATCCGATAGTTGAGGTGGCAGAGGAGTTCTGTAGAGAGCAGTACAGAAGCCGATAGAACCAGAATAATTTCGCAAGAAGCAATAACAGCCCAAAGGAATTCGACTTCCTACCAGTAACAACAGTGGAAGTAATGAAAGCCCTACAAGGAATGCAAATAAGCAAATTCTCTAGTGAGGATAAGGGAAAAAAAATTTGCAGATCCTACGTACAGTGGGAATCGATGATGTGCGAAGCACGCATGAGAAATGTCTATATATCACTTTAAAATCAACACAATGTTACAAATTGGAGGTGAATGATGCCGTACACGACTTCCGTGTCATGATTATCATGTTTGCTTTTGTCGTTTACCTTCGTCATCTATTCAAGTCACGTGATACGAAACTTAGTATATGTGGAGCTATCGAAACGCCCGCGAGCACGCTATGAGCGGGGTACGTTGTCATGTTCCTACATGACACGTGTGAGAGGATTATCATGTTGGCGCCAGTCATATATTTCGTCATTCATTGACGTCATGTAGCACCAAGTTTGGTATATGTGGAGCTAGCAAAACGGCCCCGAGCACATCATGAAGGGCCCAATATACTCTAATGTAGTGTCACGTGTGTGCGCGCTGGGCACAGCGACATAACGTTAGGAAAGCGTGAGCACTCTATAGTCTGACGCCAGGCGCGACCAGCGTCCGTCGGCGCGACCCGATGGCAACCAGCGCGAAATACGACACGCTGCATTTCGCATTAATGCGTTACCCAGACAACACTGCGTTTCCCTTTTTCCGTGAAGGAGGGATGCCGGACGCGCTGATTCGCGCATATGTCAAAGCAAGGCAGCGTGGCGCGCGCCTGCGAGTACATGGCAATGCCGGCGCCTGACGTGGCAACGCTGGCGTGACGCGACGAAATCAACGTCGGCGAGCACGCGCATCGCGTCACGTTGAAATGTATTGGCGTCTTGACTGTGGCATGTAGTCATCTTCTCACATGACACGCATCTCATGATTATCATGTTTGCACCACTGACATACCTTAGTCATACATTGGCTTCGCGTAATACCAAATTTCGCACATGTGAAGCTAGCGAAACGGCCGTAAGCGCATCATGAATGTAGCATGTAGCCATGTTGTTACATGACACACATGCCATGATTATCATGTTTGCACCAGTATCATACCTTCGTCATCCATTCACGTACCCTAATACCGAATTTAGTATAAGTGAAGCTAGCGAAATGGCCAACAGTGCATCATGAGCGTGCCATGTATACATGTTGTTATATGACACGCATCTCATGATTATCATGTTTGCGTCAGTCACATACTATTGTCATCCATTCACGTACCACAATACCGAATTTGGTATTTGTGACGCTAGCGAAACGGCCGCGAGCGCACCATAAGTGTGGAACGTAGTCATGTTGATACATGACACACATGTGATGATTTTCATGTTAGGGTCTGTTGCTTGTGTTCGCCATGAAATCATGTCGTACCATACCAGTTTTGCAATATGCCATGTGAACGAAACTACCGCAAGAGCTGCAGGACCATGAAAAGTAATTTATGACATTCGTGACATCTATGTCATGATTTTCATGTAATGACTAGTTAAATGTGTCCTTCATAAAGTCGTGGTTTGCCATATCAATTTTGGTATCGATATCATTATCGAAACGGCCAGGACAGCTAAAAGTCGTAGGCGGCTAGATAGATAGATAGATACGCTCAAAGTCGCCGAAGTTCGCTAAGAAATGCTCGCATTTAAAATGTACCTGCGGAAATATGGCGGAAACAATGTGTTGAAAAAGTGGCCACCTTATATACGAAGTGTCTCTTGATGTGAAGGGTACCAGCATCTTGAAGGAACGTCAACATCATACTAATTCTTAAGAAAAGAGACATCAAAGACTTCAAAAATACAGTCCGATCAGCTTATTGTCCGTTCTCTACAAACGATTTACAAAAATAATAGTTATTAGTATTAAGAAGGTATTAGAGTTCAATCAACCAAAGGACCAAGCAGAATTTCGTACAGGCTACTCCACAACAGACCGTATTAATACTATCAATCAGGAAATAGAGAAATGCGCAGAATGCAACCAGGTGCTCATACATATCTTTATATATTACGAGAAGGCGTTAGACTCAGTGAAGACATCAGCAGTGATGCCGGAAAAATGGAATCAGGGTATTGACGAACTCTACATAAATATGTACTGGAAGTAATCTGCACAGGATCCACAGCCATGATAGTTCTTCATATGAAAAGTGACAGAATCCCCATAAAGAAGGGCGTAAGAGAGGGAGAAATTATCTCTACAATGCTATTCACTGCGTGTTTACAGGAGGTTTTCAGAACCCTAGATTGGTAAGAGTTATAGATAAGAGTTAATCGAAAGTATCGTAATAATCTGCAATTCACTGATAATGTTCGCTTGATGAATAACTCAGAAGGCGATTTCCGACTCATGATTACTGAATTGGACCCGGACAGCAGAAGAGTAGGTCTGAAAATTAGTATGCACAAAATTAATGTAATGTGCCACAGTCTCGGCGAAAAACAGCGCCATATGCGATACGGGAAGATACGCTGGAAGTTGTACAGGAATGGGCCTACTTAAGCCAGGTTGTAACCGAGGAGCCAAACCATGGTAGTTAAATAACTAGAAGAGTAAGGATGGGGAGGACCACGTTCCCCAAGAATTCTCAAATCATGAATGGTAATCTGCCACTAACCCTCAAGAAGAAGTTATGTAATAGCTGCATCTTGCCGGTACTTACCTACGGAGTAGGAACCTGGATGCTTACAAAGAGGGAGCTTAAACTGAGGACGATGCAGCGAGCCATGGAAAGAAAGTAATAAGTGTAACCTTAACAGACAAGAATAGTGCAGAGTGCGTGAATTGCGCACTGAGTGCAGAGTGCGTGACATGTGAATTGCGCACTGAGTGGTTGTTCTGAAAAGCCCACTCATTCCAAAGCATTCAGAAATGCCTAATCATCATCAGCAGAAGAAGCATCAGCAAAGCGATTACGTGCGTAGGCTCGCGTGTCGCCTTACGGACGTAAACGGCCCTTTAGTGGTTCACAAAGGAATAAACATGGTGAACTGTCCTTGCGGTTGGTATTCTAGCATACGTTGAAACAGCCAACCGCACACGCGCAGCCCTTCGTTTCTTCATGAAGCTGAGGCATGCAGCGAAAACCGCAGCTCAGCCGACGATTCAGAAGACAATGCGCACGAGGCTGCACTCCGCTATTGCGTTCTACTCTTGAAGGCGAAGCTCAAGCGTCCCCTATGTTTGTATTGTTTGCGCTCACTTGGAACAGCACCGTCATATGTTGAAGACAAAGCTAGTAACCGAATCTCTTGAAGACAAAGCTAGTAACCGAATTTCTTGAAGACAAAGCTATAGTAACCGAATCACATCAACGTGCAAAGAAATTTGTTTAAAACAGTGGTTCTTTTATTAGAAACCGAACATAGAACTCTCTCTTAGAGCCTTTACGCCATGTGCACCACTCTTTGCGATAAATTTCTGGCCATTTTTATGTGAAGTAGGAAAATAAAGGGGGGGAAATGTTGATAAAAAAAACTTTGCAAGCCTTTAAAGTTAGGGGATGATGCACAGTCGAGTATTTGTAACAAATGTGTGCGACACAAGCGATATCTAAGTGTCACAAGCAACACCGAATTTGGAAAGGCTTTTCTGACTGCACGCCAAGAAAGAAAATAAGAAGATTGGGAAAAGAGACGTTGATATCAATAGAAGCAGTACCTGACACAGTACAGGCCGTGTAGGGTGTCTAGTCGGAGAAGTTTCAAAGCTGAGTTGCAAGTGAGGATCCAATCCATATTAAAGCTGAATTGGACACAACAGGCACGACATTATACGGACCTGTTGCCGGGTACCTTCTTTTTCTTTTTTGTCTGTCAATCATTGGGATTAAACAGCTGTAGCTTTTTGGAAGAGTAACAGCTGGTGCTGTGCAGTTGTTTGTCCAGTGGTGTATCTCCTTGCCTCCTGTCAATTTCTGTGATTTTGTGTAAAGCATTTTGGTCTTTCCTTTCACAAGCAAACACTATCAAGGTTCACCAGAAGTCGGCTGTTTGAGAATCTGATCTGGAAAACGGTGAAACAAATAGAAACGAACGTAAAAAAGACCAAGATAAGACATCTAACAAACGCAGCATGCATGGTTATTAAACACTGTTTGTCAGCTCACATGTTTTCTACGATATTTTTAAACCTGCAGGTATCTACAAAAATCCTTCCTAATCAACCAGTACGTAACTGCTATCTTATGAGATTCGCTTTTATTTCAATTCTGTGGCTCTGCCTCAGGCACAGTAAAAAAATGCTTCACTAAACTGCCGCGAGAGTTAAAAGCGAGAAGGAAAAAAAATGTCGGTGAGTGTCCGGTTGGCTTCGCTGAAACGATGCTAAGAAAACTGAATGCGTATTTACACTTCATCGTTAAAAGAAATAGCAAATTTCGCTGGATGCGTCCGTTGCTTACTGAAGGAGAATATCGTTTTGTTTTTATTTTAATTGTTCTTTTTTGTCTTCCAAAACATTTCTTTAACATTTTATTTCGTAAGATTCAATCATGTTAAGATTCACGCTTGTGTTGTTCGCGCTGTGGCACCGTGCCGCTTTTCATTCGGACTGCTTCAACGTTTGCGAACACACGTGGACAAACATAAATACAAGAACTCGCGAATGAAAAAGTTACATAATCAAAAATAGCACGCTTGTTTTCCGATCTCCAAGAGCAGATGTGCCTCCTAGACAGTGCTTCAGTAACAGGAATACGAACAAAGAACCCTAGGTATGCAAGAGTAGGCCCAGAAAACAGCATCTCGTAAGCGTGCTTCAAAACAGCCTCTTACCATCATTCCCATTTTTTTGCCTCCAAGAAAATGTAAAAGTAATATTCGTGCTCATGAAACACACTATAGTGCACAATAGAAAGGCACACGTCTAAGCGTACGAGACGCGACCACGAATTCTACCTCAAGAGACGCAGCTGCGAGAGACAAGCGCTTCGAGCCATATGAACTTTCGCGTCTCCAGGCACCCTTTGAGTGACTTCATCCATAATTTTTTGGCTCAAATGCTTTTTTGTAAGACTGCCTTTTTTATGAATATTTATTTGGTACAGTCAAATTCACCTATACTGATGTGTTTCCTGTTCGCCATGTCTACTTACTTTGTTCCATACCGGCTATTTTTTCCTTCGGAAGCTACCTTTTTAGAAGTATCACATGTTTTTGGCATTGCTGCACATTTCGTAGCAGCCATTTTTCACACTTTTATGGCACAACTGGGCTGCCGCCAGCGCAGGCGCTGAGTCCGCTCGTTTTTTCTAGACAGCAAACATGCGAACCCCACCACAGCTTTTGTACCGCAAATAATAGACGTACAACTTGCATCGTCTTGACAAGGAGGCTAGAAGTTACCAAAGGCGTCTGTTTGCGAAACTTCGATGCCGCTCTTTATCATTCATTTTGAAAGCTTGTCTGTACTGTTTCTTGTATTTGCATAGCATGGTATACGGGAACGTACAAAGGTGATTTGAAGGTGCTTACCAATGTTAGTCGCTAGCGTAACTGGTGCCATGCTTAGAGTAGTGTTTATTGCATAGCTTGCGAGGCAAATTTATGGCGCTGAACAGAATGGAAGACACTCTACAAAATGCAAAGGGCAACTATTCAGTGTACCTCACCGTGGTGGTCTTGTAGCTAAAGTACACGGCAGCTGACCCGCAGGTCGCGGGATCAAATCTCGGCTGTGGCAGCTGTATTTTCGATAGAGGCGAAAATGCTGTAGGTCCGTGTGCTCAGAATTGGGTGCGCATTAAAGAACTCCAGGTGGTCGAAATTTCCGGAGCCCTCCACTACGGCTTTCTTATAATCATATGGTGGTTTTAGGACGTTTAATCCCACACATCAATCAACAACGAATAAGTGTAAAGGCACTCTAATATATAGTCTACATATAACTGAATAACTGTTTAGTACTAGTGTATATTCCACCAAAGTATTTTACTTAGTAAAGTTTATGACAAAACCTTGAATAACAAGAGTGTACCGCGGCCAGAATTTTTTTTGGGGGGGGGGGGGCTAGAGGGGGGGGCTGGGGCTCAACCCACCTTTTCGTATGCTCGTGAGCACGTTTGTATGATTCCATGTACTCATACACGTACACAATAGAAATATTTTGGGGAGAAGGAGGCAAGAGCGTGGTAAATGCGCTCCAGGAAGAGATACGCTTCTCCCGCAGTCTTTTACTACTACAGCACAGCACGTAGAGAGGTATACGAGTCACCAGCTGATCTTGCAGAGGTAGCGTGCGCGCCAGCGATCGCGACTCTATGTAGCGTATAGATTCACAGTTGATGCTCGGACGACACTTGCCCCTACCATTCCTCTCCGTCTAGCTCTTGATGCTCATTCAAGAGTGGTGCGGTCTGCCATCTCAAGCATGCGCTAGAGGCTTATCATACGGTGGGATGTTATTACATGCGCCATCCGAGCTACGGACCAAGACCGACTTGTTTGACCTATAGCCTTCATCGGCGTTCTTGTACGCCACACGTGCGCTTTTACATGCGCGTAGAACATACGATGTGCTGGGAATACTGTCGATTAGGGCATTATACGGAGCATTCCTGTGATGTCAAAAGCCTGTTGAGAATGACCATGTGGTTGCTATCGCAATAAAAGAAGTAGCTTGTTCGCATGTAAGTGGTGATTGGAGAGGGAGAGGATTACTTTAATGGAGAGCTGGAGAAGTTCGCCTGGCTTTTCATCTGACGTGCTGCTCTATGTACCGGCTGATGACTATAATATATGCAGTGGTAAACACATAACACAAACAAACACACACACGCACTACACTATTTACAACGTTTTGTTCAGGCCTGTGGTCCACAAGAGTGTCAGTAGCGCTTTTGTGGCGTGTTACACACTGTAGCTGTTCTTACTCGGCCCTAGAATATCTCTTCACTCAAAGTTTGTGTCCCGTTGTAGTTTTGAGTGCTTTCAAACCCTCTGCGACAAGACCAAAGAAACAGTTTGCATCTTTCGCTCATTCTTCAACTACTGTTCATGAAGCAAGACAACAAGCGCAGAACGCGAAAGTAATAATCGTGTTTCGAACATGTCTGCTCCACACTAGTTAAAGAAAGCATTGTTGTAATTTTACTTTCATGAAAGCCACCCCGCCGCGGTGGTATAGTAGCTGAGGTACTCGGCTGCTGACCCGCAGGTCACGCGATCGAATCCAGGCTCCTGCGGCTCCATTTTTCATAGAGGCTAAAATACAGTAGGGTCGTGTGCTCATGTTCTAGTGCACGTTAAAACACTTCAGGTGGTCGAAATTTGCGGAGCCCTCCAGTACTTCGTCTCTCATAGGATAGGGTGGTTTTGTGACGTTCGCCCCCCATATCAATCAAATAAACTTTCTAGGAGGCGTTGTGAGTGTTACTCTCATAGAGTAAAAATTACTGCACTGGTTAGAATTGGGCACAGTACTAAAACAATCCACCTTTCCGTTTCATGTTTTTTTTTTATGTAGAGGCAGGTACAAACGTCGTGCTCCGCTTCTTTAACGCATTTTCGAACTGTTCCTCAATATGCTCGTTTTGTATTTGCTGCTATTGAATTGCTTTTCTACAGTTGTAGTTATTTTCTAGTGTTAAAGGGACACTAAGGAACAACAATTACTTGGTTTATATGAATAAACGTGCACTCTGAAAACTCTATTGTCATAAGTTTCTCTATTCTACGTTCATTATTAGCAGGAAAATTGAAGGTCGAAGTTTCATTTTACTTTCCGGTTAGAAAGGTCTGCGCGAGGCATGAACTTCGAAATGCACTTTGCGTATTTTTGAGACATTGGCTCGATGAATTATTCTGAAAATTTGTACGCCACCCACACATGGGAACCTACTTCACTTACATCAATTAAAGGCTGTATAGAGTTCAGTAAACTCCTCCAGAATTTGTGACGTCCCCATGTATGATGTGGCGATCTCAAGGTGACTTCTCAACTGGCATTTTATTTTCGCGAATTTTCTCTCTTACAAGCGTCGTGTCGCAGTGAAAGTGGTGCTTTTGAGATTGCTGAATTACACTCTGCTAGTCTCTTTCAGGCAGCAAGAAAAAAATAATAAGCGCAAGCCAAACATGTTAACAATACAACGCTGTTTCGCTCTTGCTTTTTCTTTACTCTCTTTATTGTTTTAGCCCGAGAAAAAAGTTTCCTCTAGGATTTTAAACGGGTGCCTTGATCAATAAATGAGTTTTAAAGTCCTTCCACATATCACTGTGTGTTGTCTTTCGATCTCTCTTATTAGTCCTGTTTTCCTAAGTACTATATTATCTTCCACAAGCTTACGCTTCTACTTTCACCCTCCTACTCCCCAAATCACTTTCAAGCATACCTGCACTGGTCACTTAAGCGTGGTCAGCCTCGGTTCGGCGAGAACAACGAAAGAAGCTTTTAGAAAGTCAGCTCTTGGATTTCTCGCAGATTCTTGAGCTGTTGCTTCTGAAATTCAGTGGGCCAAACATCGCTTCAGCATCATGGTCTTCAAAAAGTAAAAACAAAACCTGCTGCGGAACTTCAGAAAGCTTTTTAACCGTAAAACGGCACGACGAGAGCGGTGCCTCACGACGTATAATGCTGCTGTTGATGGCATGTCGTAAAGCTTTACGGTACGTTTCGAGATATACCGGCACTCTGTGCTTCGCATCTTGTTTTGAGTTGCTTTACTTTTTGTTGACATCGCGTTACTTTAACTCCAGAGGAGGAGCAGTGGAGAGTTCCTTTACTCGCTAAGTGCTTGAAATACTTTGAAGAAAGAATGGTTGAAAAAAATTATGTGAAAACAACCACGGACGTCCACTCGTGGATTGTAGCACATTGTTATGAACGCGAGCAGTGTTTCTGTAGCAATACACAAGTGGGCAGTAAAACATTGAAGTCAGTTTCCTGTGAACCCTCAGGTCACGGAATCTAACCCCGGCTGCGGCGGCTGCATTTACGATGGAGGCGGAAATGTTGTAGGCCCCTGTGCTCCGATTTGAGTGCACTTTAAAGAACCTCAGGTGGTCGAAATTTCCGGAGTCCTCCACTACGGCGTCTCTCATAATCATATGGTGGTTTTGGGACGGTAAACCCCACATATCAATCAAGTTTCCCGTGTGGCTATTAGATGCGAAGCAGCTCTTTGACGCACGTGTGTAGCGCCGTATGTACGTGCGTCCGTATGAACGCGCCGCAATGCGGTCGCCTCAACGCAGGCGTTGGAGTGGGGCCGAATAGGTCAGACCACAGGTGCGCGTTGATGGCACGCTTCCTCGCACGCTTCTCTCGAAGGTGCGCGCTGATGTCCCTCTCTCCCTCACCCGCAGCACGCTTGTCGCAGCACCCGCAACTGCCAGCTCCTCCACCCACTCGCAACAAGCTTCTCTCTCGCCTCACTTTCTCCACCGCCCGCAACGCTCAACCGCACGTAGAGTGGAAACTCTTCACTACTCGTTTATTGGCGAAAAAACTTACACGAAACCCAACCCCCACATATGGTTTTATGTTTCAGACAAGCGTTTACTAGAGTAAACATTGCACCAAGTTTCGCTGGTTTAGGAGAATTATATTTCCAGATACATCTTACGTAGCCTATGTGCACACAGAAAGATGGACAATTATGACCATGCATATGTACAGTGCAAGCTGTTATATACAGCAAAAAAATATATATTTGGGTATGCAGTGATGTCCATTGCAAAAATTGTACAACAAGCACAGTTTTTCATGAAGATCGAGGTGATTAAACTTATATAAACAGTAAGGCTTTATGAACAAACAAGGGGTCATTCACAGTGTAAGGTGATGTTTTTGCATTCAACTGTGAGGACAGTTTGCTCTCGTGCTCAAGAACAATATTGCACAAAAAGGACATGTTTCTAATGAAGGAAAGGAAAATACGCACTGTAATTTCACAGTGGCACAAGCTCTAGCCCACCTCCTCAATAGGGGAGGAAAGGCATGGACGCTCTGTTGTTTTTTCCAATAATGAATCGCGTAGACCAGCGTCGGAGGAAAGCCTCCTCTCCCAGCATAACTAGTTCTTCATTGAGATGCATAAACATTACGTTTCTTAACCGATGTAGCAGAGGAAACATGGCTCTCTGAGGGCGTCCCTTCAGGTGGGCCAGTCCCCTCCGCTTCCATAAGACGAAGACTCCGATAGCCAATAGGAGTTCGACAAAGTTATCCCTGTGGTGAGACTTCCACTGCATACTTATTTGGAACATACTGGTAACCATGCACCAAAAGGTGCGCGCTACTATACATTCATGAAAGACATGGTTCAGCGCTTCGACGTGGCCGCATTGGGACATGGGGCGGAGGGCGCCACGCCCCACGCCACAAGGCAGTTGGCCGTTGGTAATGCTTACCACTCCCTAAGCCAGTTTAGATCACAGACTTCGGAGGGGAGGGACGTGTTTGTAAGAGTCCAACGTCTTTTCGCGCGGCATTTCAGGCACTGTTCCCCAGTTAGACTTTTAAGTGCTATTTGTTCACTCATGTCGGTGGGAGACATTTCCATCAGTTCTTGAACTTGAAAATCGTTTCGCCATTGTTGCAAATATTTTATCACATGCGCGTAATACGCCGGTGGCTGTTTAGCAGCTGGTCCTGTTTCGTTTCTTAAACAAACAAAAACCTTCTAGATGTACCTAGCAGATAGGCTAAGAGTTGCCTGCCTCGATACGATGAGCTTTCTAAGAGTGCCCAGGTGTTTTTGTGAGCCAACATGCGGCACACTACATCAAGGTTTGGCATACTGAGCCCTCCCCATTTTACTGGTAGGCAGACTAAGGCTCTAGCAACCACTTCAGCGTGGCCATCCCGAAAAAATGAGCCACACGCAGTGGCCACTGTCAGCAAAACCCGACGAGGCGGTTGAGCAATTCTGGCTACATAAAGCAGTGGCACTGTTATGCTTGATTTGATAAGATAGGCTCTTTCAGTGAAAGGTAAGTTGAAATTTCTGGCGGTTTCAATGCGTCTGTTCACTTTACGTTTGATCTCTTTCCATGTGGGGCGGGCAACCTCACTAGTCGAAAGGAAAGTTACACCTAAGTTTCGCTTTGAACCCTTTTTCTAGCAGCCGATTCTACGCCCGTTTTAACCGGGTGAACACCATGGGCACCTCTGCTGCTTCATCCCATCTACGTTCCCTTAGAGAAGATAGTCTATAACTTTTTTTGTTGGATGAGACCATGCATTAGCTCGAAGTCTCTTTGTAGCTTGCAAGAAAAACAACTTAGTGGCTCTGTCTTTCAACTAAGAAGTCTTGAATAAAGCTGCAAACGCTTGATTGTTTAATGCAAGCTATAAAAAATGCCACATGGGCTCTAGAAAAATCTATTGTTTTGAGAAAAGAAAGCAACTGATATAATTGCAAACTTGAAAGTTGAAGCAAAATACCAAGTGAAATTGGCACGGATACATTAAGTGGATTGGATTGGATAAACTTTTATTTGGTCCTCCAAAACACAGATCACTGTGTTGCGGGCCGCTCCCACGTGGAGACTGAGATGCCAAGCTCCTCAGCCGCCTCGCGGGCTTGGTGGACAGCCCAGAGCTGATCTGCCAAGGATGAGCTGCGGATTGCCGCCTCCCATCTGTATATCTCTGAAACAGGCAGATTTTGTAAAGAATTAGCACAGCTTGCAATAGGTCGTGTAAAGCTGTTTAAAAAAGCTGGTAGGCACATAGCAGGTTTTCGCTTTGCTAGGCTTTTAGACTCACATGTTTCTTTTCCCAACACTTGCAACAAAATACTAAACATGGCTGCCTACTCTGGTCAAAAAATTTTTCCCCAACAATTTATTCTATTTCTTTATCTGTTTTTGTCTAGTTCTGTCTACCTCTCTCTCCATCTCTTTTTTTCTTTTTCTCTCTACTCGTTCTCTCTCGGATCAGAGTTATTGCATCCCACGCCGGAGAAATGGACGCACTTGTTTTGGGAGCGATGCACAAACCGGCATTGAAGAAGAGCTCACATGCCAGTTCATGAATAATATGATTTTCTATCTTCGAGGAATGACCAACCCGTCATATGAACATTCTCCGTGCAGTGTTCCTGACCTGGGCCTCACAGACGTTTTGCGGCACTGACAGAGGTAATTCAATTGAGCAACGCAAATGGAAACTTGACACAGTGACTTCAAGTGTTAAAGAGGCTACATGTACGTACTATTCCCATTTCGGTGAAAAATATCCTGTTTCCATTCCGTCTAGGACGAGGAGCAAGAGAGCTAGGTTTTCCTATGGCCACCTTTTGATTCTTAGCACAATATGCAAAGTAAAATGGTTAATCTTGTACGAGTCTGCTGAAGCCAGTTGTGCTACGACGAAGGTATATTGAAAACGCCAATATTATTTAGTATTGGCTAGGACACACTAACCGAGGTGAATGTCTGCTCACGTTGTAACCAGTTTAAATAATTGCTGACTTGGTTTACTACCATTGGATAATATATACTACATTTGGCCAACTGTTGGTTAATGTTTGATGTAGTTATAATAACAATATTGGAGAATAACGCCCCAAAACGAAGAGAGGAATATTAAGGCTCTAAAAACTTCGACGGCCTGTTGTTCTTTAACGTGCACCAAAAGGTAACTACGTGGGCCGAAAATATTTCCGCTTCCATGAAAAATGTGGCCGCCGTGGCCGGGATTCGAACCCGCAACCTTATAATCAGCAGTCAAGCAGTGCTTGCTATTGTTGGCTGCCAATGCGAATGAACGTTATTAGACTAAATTAAACATAATGCTGACGCATTTTTCCTGCATATACTGCCGAATAGCCCCTAAACTGCAGCTGGCTCAATTGTTTACCCTAAAATGCAGGCAAGCGCATACAACACTGTTCGACGTCAGCCAAACCACCTCCCAGTCTATGTTGCAACTGTGAGGCCAAACTTTGCTGCCATGAAATGGCACAGACGCTGTGTTCATGAAGAAATGATGAAACACTCAGGCAGTCACTATGGCGAGCCGCATCGCTGAACAAAGACTTTCACACTAACGAAGAGATAAGACTAGATAAGGATTTGTGAAATCGTGCGTGTATGTATACGTGCGCTTGCCTTTCTGTGGCAGAAAAAATTTCTTGCTATAGCAGATGTGCCTTATACAGACGCTTACGTGCCATATCTGTTGCGCAACACACAAACACTCGCTGTCCTTTTATGTTTAAGTGACAAGGCCAGGTGCTGTGTCTGCACTCGCCGAGCGACGGTCGTATTGCGCAAAAGTATTCCGAACATCTGCTTACGTGAAGAAATGAAGTTCGTGTATCTTCATTCGCTCAAACATCAGAGCTGAACAGCGCTGCACAATGTTCCAAGCTCGATTTCGAAACGCTTTCGTTGCGAAACGAGCCTCTTGAAGAACAAGTACTCGGCCTGAAAATGTGGAAAATTGGCTTGTCGTGTACGCACTATTTAACGTACAGCAGTGCGTGAACGCGAGCCAAATGTGACTAATTACGTAAGAAGCGTGTTTACACAATGACAACGCTCACGCACATGCTCACAGCATACAGCGACAAACTGCCGCTGTGCGCGTCTTGTGTTTGCGTACTCCAGTCTTAATTATTATTCCCGGCTCACGTAGCATTAGGTGCTGCAGGGTGACGTTAAGATGAACTAACGCGTGCCATCACCTTTAATTTAACACAGTGAACACTTTTATTCAATAGTAAACCCGCAATTGCGCTTTCAATTAGAGTGCCGCGCGAACGGTGCTCACTTAATGGCGGTTAGAGCGTCCGGATGCCGGGCATGACGTCACTACTTTGATTCCAGTCATGATAACATATCGATTGATTTGATAAGCGAAACACTGTCGTATGCTTGAATTTAAGATTTGAGACGGAGGCAGTGATTGATTGATATGTGGGGTTTAACGTCCCAAAACCACCATATATTATGAGAGACGCCGTGGTGGAGGGCTCCGGAAATTTAGACCACCTGGGGTTCTTTAACGTGCACCCAAATCTGAGCACACGGGCCTAGAACGTTTCCGCCTCCATCGGAAATGCAGCCGCTGCAGCCGGGATTCGAACCCGCGCCCTGCGGGTCAGCAGCCGAGTACCTTAGCCACTAGAAAGACGGAGGCAGTGCTAAACATGGTAAGGTAGAGAAAGATCGCAGTGAGTTCGACCCTCACCGCCCATCCGTGGGCCTTCTGGACGGTCACGATTTGAGAGGAGCTGCAAACGCTTTCAGAGGCGGGCATGGGAAGATCAATACCTCCATGGATTGAGAAAAAAAGAGATCATAGCCTCGACCTTCCTTCAATTCATCTAATCTGAATGCATAACTAAAACCTATGAGTCATTTGTCACTCTTGCTATTTTTCTTCCTATGTTTACCTGAATTGTGTCAGTGTTCAATACCACTCCCCCTAGTAATGTTTCGGTCTGAAGGGTGGATCTCACTCTCTCTCTCTCTTTTCTCTCTCATTCTGAATATTTGTTTTAGCTCGCACTAGAGAGAACAGCATGGCGACAATTCCACGCTGTTTCATGCTGCAAACAACAAGAAATGGGTGACAGTAGATCAGGAAACTCCGACGCAACATTTAGGCTCGCTTTGCAACCACAGGTAAATCGCCTAAACTGTGGTGCGCCGTCCTCCAGAGACACGTTACCAGTATTCTATAGAGTAGCAGAAAAATTTGGTTTGCTGCCGCACAAAATACACGAAGCTGTGAGGGTTGTCGGGAACACGGGAGTCTAGTCAAATATTCTGTTCTGGCAGTTTAGAGTACGTCGGGGCAGGGATAAGTCCACATTCCTGCTTGTTTCCTTTTGACCAAGCATACTGTCTCGTTTGGTCATCCTTCATTAATTTTTTTTTCCTCACCATGTCTGTTTTGTTATATGTGTGTCGCTGTTGACAGGCTAGGGTCCACACTTTTTCACCATGTTCACTTCCTACATATTTTTGCATGCACTGTACATCGTCTCTTAATAATTTCTGCAGAAACCACACTCTTTACTCAGCTTCTTCATTTCATGAGTTTTCGTTGAGAACGCTACGGTCACGCACATTCCATTCACTGAGACTTCAAAGTCAGTCAAGCGTGTATTTACACGCGTTTCTAGACACTTCTATACCATCGGTGCACAGTGCGTGATCACTGTGGTGTAATGCAGTAAAGGCTGGTGGCCGCAGTGGGTTTTACTGATCCACGAGACACTTTATCTACTCCTTTGCTCGTGCCATGATTCCAGATTAATCTGAAACGAGTAGAAAAAAATTGGCCCCGTATCTGCATTTAATCTGCAAATGTCGTCGAAAGACGATAGTTTTGCATGTGGAGAGAGGGAACAAAACATTTATTTTATGTTCTGCTCAAGAAAATCGGTGAATGGTATTCTGGAGGCGCTGCGTTAGAGTGCCTCGTGCGTGCAGCAAAGGCGAACGAGCGCATCAAGTCATGTCACACGTGAGACATGACTGCCATTTGGCAGTTTTTTTTTTTCAAAAACAGAGCGTGTGGTTCTGAGACGGGTGTGTGTGCCCGCCTCAGAGGTGATAAGGTGTAGAACGCAAGGCGGCGGGTAGGTGCCACCACCGTCTCGTTTTAGCAAAGCGTTGGAAACACTCGCCTTTCCGTGCAAGCGTTGGATGGTCAGCGCAGCGTAATAATCGCTACGGTCCTTAAAAGTACATATGTATGCCTTTTCTAGTAAAAGGCACACATGCAGAATATATACGTGTTGTTATGGTACCCCAGACACGCGCAATAATTGCTTTTTAATCGACAATCGCACAAGCATGGACGCTGAATCTTGAGCAACATAGGTGGGTGCTGCAGATGGGGTCGGCCGTTTCAAATACCCGATGCTGGTAATAGTGGACAAACAGACAAATGTACAGACAGACAGACAGACAGACAGACAGACAGACAGGTGGACGGACGGACGGACGGACGGGCGGGCGGACGGACGGACGGACGGACAGACACACAGACGGACGGACGGACAGACGGACAGACGGACAGACAGACAGACAGACAGACAGACAGACGGACGGACGGACGGACGGACGGACGGACTACTATGTTTGCGTCGTAGGTCCCCAAGAAAGACTATCGTCTTCAAAAGAGCTTGAGGAGGGGGTAAGGGAAGCGTTAACAGTTCTCCCGACGGTGTCTTAAAGCGGGTGTTGTAACGTTATTCTTGGAAATTGAAAAACAGTGTTACAAAAAACGTGTACAGAGTAAACGGTTTACATTGAAAGGTGCCTCTCGTAAACGATTCTGAAGGGGTCGCCGCCTTTCTCTCCCCACTAAGAACACGCTGAACAGACGCAGTGTGAACTCTCTCTTTAGATGCGAAGTCACTTATTTGAGACTTCTCCGAAAATGCAAAAGAGACAGCACTTGGCGTTGCGAGGATTCGCAAATCAAGGATGACTGGCAATTTCAAGTGGCTGATGAAGAGCGCATAGCGGAGGCAGTTTCTTGGTCCTAATAGTGTTCATACTGAAAAATAGTTTTCTGTTTTTTTATGAAAGCATAACCGGGAAGAAATACATACTCGGGCACTTTGTAAGAGATGTATCTGCATGAATAAAAGGGCAATTACTTGCATCTGATAGACGGCAAGTCAAAAGTTTTTCTTGAGACAAAATATGCACTTTTAAGAAGCCAATAGCAGACCATGACACACCATGTGTATCAAGTTTTGATGAGTTACAAGAACAAATGAAACGAGTGACCTCATCAATTGCATATGATAGTTACGATGACAATCAGCGATTTGATGACGTAAAAAAACTTTAATCATTAAAAAGACATGGTGCAGAAAAGTCGATGCTTCAAATATGACTAAAAAATATTGATAGAGTACCTACCTCCAGACACAAAGACAGCAACGTCAGAAAGCAAACAAAGCAAAAAAAAAACTAAACAAATATCAGTGATAAATATGCGGAGGTAAGGGCAGTGCTTCCGGGGCAGGATGTCCTGTCACCGAGAAAGTTTTTCCCTATTCGCCACTCTTTTTAAATCATCGCTGGGAGCCATCGCTGGGAGCCGGCGACCTCCCGCTTCTCCGCCTCTTGACGCATGCGGGGACGGCATGCGCTCGACGGTAAGGGCCGCTACCAGCAGAAATATAGCTCGGTGGCGTCTATGCGCCGACTTGCCAGCCCCTTTTACTCGCGCATCGGCTGACACGCCTTCTACCGAAAAGCGTGGAACCCGACGCCACGGGCACTTAGGGACTTGCAGGATGACGCTCTCTACAGACGATTTTGCTGCTGCTCATGATGGTGGTGTTGCTAGCGCTACTAGTGGTGGTGCGCTGCCATGTTTTTTTATGAGCGCATTTGACACCACGCGCCCTTAACCCACGGTATCTCTTGCAATCAGCCGCCAACTCATGTTTATGGCGTGGCCTTTTGAGTGTGAACGACCACCAGGTGGTGTGTCGGGAGGAAACCACCACGGTTTCCAAGTTTCAGGAAGAAGGTTATTGACAGCAATAATGACTCTGTGGGAGTTGTAATGTTATCTTAGACTTAGTGAATAGTTTCTTAGTCTCACTCCTAGCTGAGCGATAAGACGGTGCTTCAGGTGATGACAGGTAGCGACGGCCGTACGCAACGTTCTATTTCGTAACTCATCAACAAAAGAGGACCTGCCCTGGGTGGCATTGATGGATGGGTTTTCATATGACTATAGCTAGACAGGAGAGAAACAGTGAATCTACTCAATGGATCTGAATAACGGATTTATCAACTATCGAGCACCTAACTTTTGGGCCGGTGAAGCCTCAGCTGTAAATTCTGCGAATGAACTTGAGCAAATAGACACCAGATATATTTGATTATTTATTGTGAACATTCTTTGATGAGCACATGACTCTAGTAATAAAAACAACAGCAACGCCTAATAAAAATAAAAATAATATGCAACTGGCATTCCCAGTGGGATGTTCTGGTGTAGAATCTATCCTATTTAGGCATTTTCGCACCCTTCTAGGAGAGTCTTTCCAGCGAAGCTAATCAACAGTACGAACGACCACTCTTGGAAATTGCTTTTTCTTATCAGTAAAGATGTAAATAAAACATTCGCTTTAACACTGCTTTTAAAAGTTCACCTAGAAAAGACAGCAATAACTTTGGAGAGAGAAATGTTTATTATAGCAGAAAAGCTGTGACGTCAGTCTAAATTCATATTCTGACCTCAGCGTTAGGAATGGGGAGAGGGTGGAAAAAAAATGACAGAGACGGCTTTTATTGATTATAATCAGGAAGGTAGCGATAAAGCAAAACCTTGGATCAATATATAGTCTCTTGTGGAGTTCTGTCTCTCGTAAAAACTTCGTCAGTGCATTCAGAATATCGCGCTATCCAAATAAAACAGCGCAATGATGCCCACACGAACACTCAAAGTTTATCGCTTTGCACGTCAGTTTTTCCACATGTCATGTCCTGCTAGTATTGAAATCGACACGCTTTTAAGCCTGGGAGTCCAATCCAGACTGCATGGCTTCAGCAAAGTATTCGAGTTGGCATCGTCTGATGCAAGTGGCTTCAACCAAGGCGGAATTCTGATGCAATGCACGGCATCTCTTGCGGTGCGCCTGAAGTAACCAACGGAAAACCTTCACGCAACGCGCGGCACGCCCACGTATCCAATTCAAGCCAGCCACCAGCGGTGGTTCCTAATTGGAGGCGTCAAAGTACTGGCTGATGCAAAGGATCCACATGGGCTATAAAAAAACCAAGCTGCGCGAAGATCAGAGAGTAATCGAAGAAATTCCGGGTCATCGACGCACCTCGCTGCAAGACCTGTAAGCTGTCGGCCTCAGTGCAGAAAACGTAACGCCTCTGTTTATACTGTACACAAATGTTTTCTTAACTCACCGTCGCCTTGTCCGCTCCAACTATCAGCTCTGCGCAGATGTAGTTGCGTGCTGAGACACCCCATACCCAACAACGCAGGCACAAACGCACACACGCAAACGCAGGTGCGCGCACGCTGGCACCCTGGACTTTATAACAAGCCTGTGTTGAAGGAACGTATTTCGATCTAGCGATGTGACTAAAACAGCAGCGCTGTTAGATGACGGGCACAAAGCGAGGTTATCCACTTTCCCGAGGTAAAGCAAGAACCTGAATTCTGATGCTTTGGTTTGATATGTGGGGTCTAACGTCCAAAACCACCACATAAAATAACCAAAATTCTGAAAACTACTAGAGAGAGAAGAGAGTATGAGAAAAGCTTTTCAAATATGTAGCGCCTTATCCCTGACGGCTTAAATAGTTATTGCAAAACGTAACATCACCGCTTTATATTTTTACGTCTCCTGAGCAATAGTCACAATAGTCAAGCTGTAGCCTTTACACGAGGAGTCTATTGGGAATCTACTAGTACTTTTTGTTGTTTTTATATTTATGTTTTAGAAAACAAACTAATCTCTCATTTCCTATTGCTTATTTGTTGTATAAAAAGTGAGAAATATATATCATTCAAAACGAGGGTTTGCGATGTATTTGAGCTGCGTTTTATAGATCTTCATAATCACTTCCTCGGTGCGTTAAAGTTGGGCTCGCCAGTCATCCTTATTTCAGCATTCAGCGTCCTTCCGATGCTGAATGCTGTCCTGTATACATTTCTGGGAAAATTTCAAAGGAGTGACATTGCACCAAGAGAGAGCTCCCGTTTCACCTCTTCAAGATCTCCTTAGTTGCAAGGAAACGGCAACGACCTCTTCAGTATCTGTTGCGAGCCGTACTTTGTATGGTATACCATTCACATCACATACTTCTTTTGAGGCATTCTCTTTCAAGTCCTAAGCAAAGCCGTTTTGGGAGGCCGCGCAGAGACTCCTAAAGTCCCCCCCCCCCCCCCCTGTTTTCTATTTCTTTCAAAGATGGACTGCGGTTTCTTCGTCGCATGCTAGTCTTTTTTGAACCGTTCCAAATGAATGCCACTGTGAGGCACAGGAAAGGAATCCCATCGAGTGTCTTGTGAATCAGCAAATCTTGGGCACGTTCTTCGACAGTACGACGGCAGCACGTCACAGCATTACGTACTGCGTGACAGTGGCACCCAAGTATATAGGATGGCGTGCAGATATGTGCTTGAAGTGTTTTTAAGTTCTGGCGAGAAGACTAAGCTTCCCCTGTAGGGCTTTTAGGGAAGACGCGCAGAATGAAACGATCGAGTAGAGATGGTGGTCTCAGTGAGAAATATTGGCAACGGCATACAGCATATGCAAAACAACTGAGGTGAAAATTGTGTAACATAACAAAAAAACGTAACTAATTGATGAGTGAGCGACGCGATGGACCTGGTCGCGAACGTTTGAGCAGCATGATCGATTTATCGCTGTCATGGCATACTCCTAACAAAGAGCCAACAGAGACAGGCTGATTGAAAGCTTCGGCATCACCGTTCATTACACATAACCTTTCTTTAGATTTGAACAAGAAACTTTTGCATACTGTATGCGGATGACGGGGTACCAAAAGTTGTTCCATTCACCTTCGAAGTCAGGGAGAGCTTAAAACGTGTGCCAAAAGATTCTAATGTATTTTCACTCGTTTGATGAGCTTTAACACGAAACGTCAGCTTGGCCCGTGCTTCTTTCATGCTGCTGTGTTGTAATGCCAGTGAAACTAAGATCCAAATCAGATCAAAATAAAGGCGTACAAAATGCAAGTTCATGCGCACACATGAACTGAAACGTGAAGTCGAGGCATTAGGTAAAATGAAGTTCTATGTTTGCATACGTGGATAACAATTCTTATGCTTCACGCTGTGAGCTTAACAAAAACTTTCTAATTGGCGGTCTGTTATGTTCTGTTCTGTTCTAACTGTTTTTCTGTGAAAAGGTTGAGATCCATATTGCCTTGGCTACTCCGTATCAATAAGTTCTGCAGCGAAAAACAAAAAGAATAATACTTAACGGTCAGAACATTCTGAAAAAAAAAACATATTAGCACACTGAAACCAGTTGAAATATCAAGCCAATGCACAGTTTGCTTGCAGCAGTTCACACTGGGATAAGCTGTTCACACACACACATCTTTCTTTTCTACTGTCAGTATATGCACTAACAAATTTCATATATGTCAATCCCTGGCTGTCTATCACAGGCGCTTATCACGTCTGGTCTCCTCTAAGAGGTCTGTCAGGAAGATGTTCGCCTTTATATGAAGATGCATCTCATGCTATAGTCCGAGTAATTTCTTTAATGTGAGGGACTGTCTCTCCGAACTTGCTAATGTGTTCTTTATTTTTCTCTTTCATTCGCGTATTCAACGCATACCTAAAGAATGTGGCGAAAATTTTCTTCCGCATGACCCCAATGGCATTCCGGGGAGTCGGATGGATGTATATTGTGCAGGAAGCTGTTTGTGTATGCTACTTCTTAGTCGAAGTCTGTGGATTAACGTCTGTAATTTCAGTGGGAGATCTTTCGCTATGAAAAATTTTCTGTGTTGATCAACTGCATAAAGTAGGTACTAATTCCTCTGATTTAGGGCTATCTAACTACTTCTACATCGAACAATGGTTAGCTCCTTGCGTTTCAAAATGTCGAATATCCACCCCAGACATAAAAATTGCGCAATCCTGTCCCTCGTTCAATGCTTTTTTTTTTTTGGTGAGGCTGTCAGCCTCTTCATTTTTCCTTATTTCAATGTGACTGGGTATCCATTGGGATATGATGTTGTGACCATGCGCTGGGGCATATTCTAATATTACACTGTTTATCGTACTTCAGAGAGCGTATATGAAAGAATAAAAGAGGTAAATAGTGTATAAAATTTTTACAAAGTAGCTTTGATACAATGTTCAAATAATACACAAAATCATCATTAATTAACAAGCATACTCACTTTATTCTGCTTGTGATTAGAAAAGTAAATAATCTGAGCTCTTGAACCACGATATGTTCGCATGCACCGCATCTTAACACTTCTTTCAAAATCCATTCACCTTTCTTTGAAAGTCAGGTTGTACGTGTATAACTTTTCGGAAGCGGCAACATAAGATGCAAGACATGAATGGTGTCATGCTTTAAAGTCCGAACAGAAATGACAGTTACAAGGCACAGACTGATGCCGCAGTGCCGAGTAAGCATAAGATTCGCAGTGCAGCAGCAATGTTCTCACAGCGTCTCACTGATCTCGTGCAGTCTAGAGAATGTCAGTTTTTGCGCCGGCAAAGTCGAAACTGTAACGCTTGAGTAATCATGTGATAGGCTTCTGTGACACTTCAAATCTGTAGTGTAGAGTTATTGGAGGCACACCATATTGAAGTATTTCTACTTGACTTCTGTTCTGGCTGGCCAAATTACGGCGCAGCTTTGACTTCACCGCACGTACCTAGAGAGAACATATAGTTCTCGTCGCGAGTCAGTTGGCTGTGCCGACAGTACACAAAAAAAACACACAGGCGGCCTCGTGACCTGTAAAATGATCACCCGTTATTGATCCCAACAGAGTCGCGACATCACGTCCAGTGCAGGGGGCACAAACCACGCGCTCACAAACATCCGGGCGGCGGTCCCGTTCTCCTTTGTCCAACAAGACGACGTCGGGTCGTCTGGCAAGGAAGAGGAAGAAGAATGAAAGAATGTTTTCGGGTACGAAGCAAAGGCATGCTTGGAATGCCAACCTGCATGACCACGTCTTGCACCGGCTGCAAGGCCAGCGTGTCATGCAGGCTGGTGTTATGGCGGTGGTGCAGGTATTCTTTGTTCGCGTAAAGCAAGTAGTTAAAAAAAGGCAGGAGAAAAAATAACAAAACAACAGGCTTGACCTCGGAATTGATAGCTCGAGGCACTGTTTGTTACTAAGTGATAGGCTCCTTTCCCCGGGTCAGCCAAGAGAAAATTATATGGGAACTACCGGCACACAGAAATCTGAGATGCAGTTGGTAGCACATGTACCACAGTGACGAACATTTAGCGGGCGTTTATGATAAAGGAGCAAGTGCGTGGTCAGTGTCTAGAGTTCACTAGCCGTGAATAGAGGGAAAAAAAACCTTACACCGGGGCTATCTAAGCCGGCCATAGTTTGTCCAACTCGAAAAAAAAATTAGGAAAATAAACGATGCTACACGCCGCAATAACATAACCACACAATCGCTTGCAACCGGTTGCACAATTGACAATTGTTAGCCTGCTTTCCTAGTCCAAACACTGTTCTATTATCAGCTCACCTGCCTGAACAGTGCAAGTGCGCGCTCGGTCGCGCCAGGCGTGATGTGGTGACAGTCTGCGCAGGTACTCTAAGGTTGTGTATAATGCCAGCGCGTGGTGGTGGCATACAGTGGTGCGTGACGACAGACGCAGACATGGGGAGACCGTATAAAGTTCGCACTGCCGAGAGGGGGAAGCCATTTGCTGGGAATCGTGACTCACTTCCTCTCTTAAAGTGCCTTTCCGTATCTCTCTATCTTTCTCACCCACCAAGAACTTCATACTGACCCTGAAATGAAATAGCTTTTAATGATTCAACACTAACCCAGACTCGTGCGCAACCCTTACATGACTAAACATTGCAAGCCACCGATGGCGGCGCCAGAAGAGCCTTTGTACGCTTCTGGCTTCATTTCTTGTGCTTTAGTGCCGCCGACAACCCATCACCCCCCACCTCCTGTCATCGCATATATTTTTTACGTTGCCCATCTCATTACGTATTAACAATTTACTATTTCGTTCGTTTTGAAGGCACTGTTTCTACCAATTATTTGCCGCAGAATCGCAGTAAATTGTATTGTAAATAACAGCGACCAGTGCATCTATCTATTTATCATTACTGTTCTACATAAGAAAAAGGAGACGCACGAGGGTGCTTCATAGCTCACTAGCAGCACGAGAGGGCTAAATGCAGCACAGAGGTGAGAGTGCTTAGTGGCGAAAACGCCTTCGACCAATCATGCCACCCCCAGGTGCAGTCGTGCTTCAGGGAACAAGTGACGTAGCGTAATGCTGGTTACCCTCAGAATATACTTCTTAGTGCGTCCCTTTTTTTCTTTCTCCGTTTCACCAATTGACTACTGGTAAGTGCAATAATAAATTGTTTCCATTCAGCACCATAAACTGATTTCGAAAGTAGCCCTTATGCTCGGCATGCTTTATTTATATTTGTGTATACAATGACCTCCCTTACTTTTGTTTATATATCACAGAAGGTGTCAACGTCAAACGTACCGCGTCGTCTACACTTTGTGACGTTCAGCGTCTTATGGCGCCTCGAGAACTAGCAAACACAACACGATTGCTGACGTAAAGTTGAGCAGATCTTTTAGGTATGCCCGCAAGAAACAATGAAGCAGTTCGCCATTGTCTATACGGTGCGTTATCAACTACAATAAATCCGTCCACCCACACATCGCTTCAGCTCCTCCGACTGCAAACTATACACCAAGTGAAAATTGTTGCTCGAGCCCTTCTGACCGATCGACTCGGCCCACCGATGTAATTACAGATCCCGGGCGTGAATCTGGTTCTCGCCGATCGGAAGAAGGGAGCGTTGAATGAATGATTCAATAATCTTCCCCCATCAAAGGGGCACCTCGGTGAACCGGGGGCTGCCTTATTTCTCGGTGCCTTTTCCTGGTGAGTGGCGTACGTCCAGTTTAGATTTGCCGGGGTCCTCCAAAGTGTAATTACAGGGAAGCCTTCCTAGCATCAGGAATCTTTCTCCGTTGTGCTTGAAATTCTTATCCAGGGTGGAGGTGCTCGAGTGTTACCCCGAGCCATTCCTTCCAACTGTGACATAGAGGTGAACGTCTTTGTTTGTCTCTATAAGTTTCTTACACTCTCTGTCTAGATATTCCTTGACCTCCTTAAAGTCATCAATTGCTTCGCTCCTCCCAATCGATTAAGAAAAATCAGATACCCATTTCTTGCTGTTTATTCGTGTAGTTGTTGCTGTTGTTGCTGCCGCTGTTGTTGTTGGTGTACGAGATGTTGGTGAACGTGATGTTGGTGGTAGTGGTGGTGGCGTAGTTGTTGGTCAATGTAGTCGTCATCATTCTTGGTGTCCTGTCTGTTGTACGTTGTTCGGAAGACGTGCTCTATGCTGTTTTGTCAACGATGTTGCCCAGAGACACATATTTTTCTCAACCGTCCTTATGAGTACGTGTTGGTGGCTTATCTCTGTCCTTATTAGCTGAAAAAATATTCAAAAACGTAGGCAGTCTCTAGGGGTTATCAACGTTTCAATATTGTTCGCCGCTAAAAATGTAAAACTCACAACTAGAATGTTGGGCTTCGGAAAGCTTAGCCGCTTATGTTACAGCATTCTAAATGAGCATTGAATTGGGAAATCTCTGGCATAGTATGTACTCCACCTGCTTTTTTCTAAGACTACTTCGTACATAGTGTTATAAAATTTGTATGGCACTTATCGAACCCAAGCCCAAAATATACTGATTCGTGATCTGCATGATTTTTCACTCCCCTTGCTTGACGTTGTACAAATGATTATTCATTCACGCGCATGACATGCAACAGTTAGCACTTCACGCATGATGCAAGCGTGCGCTTAGGCTCGATCAGACGTTCACACAATGTCGACTGTGTTTAATCTATTAGCTTTAATTGTGGCAAATGTTACAGCCCAAGCGAGGCCATCTCGTAAAAGCAGTCCCGCGACAACACTCGGCGTTAGCCTTAACACCTGAGAGCCGTTCATTGATCTCTGATAATCCACGGAGATCTCCATTGAACCTCGCGTGGCCACTGTAACGTTAGACGGCAGCAATTTCTATTAGCTCGTGCGAGAGCAGTAATCGGGCCCAAATCGAACGGAAGGACATACTCATCTATTCTCCATTAGCATAATAAAAATCACCTGCAAGAGTTATATGCATTGCTTTCAGTCGTTGCATCAACGTAAACAACCCCTGCCTTACCGTTTCCGAGGGCATCAGCCTTTCGACCACAGAAATTTTAACATGGACAAGGACATGGCGCATGAGTTTAAACGTCTCCAGCAACACAGTTTGCCGACACTGACACAATGGTACCTCAAAGCCTTTCAAGAAGATTTGGATTCAACGATAAAGTTTAACCCAGTATTTCTAAACGATTGCTCTCTCGATGCCCATGCAGACAACATCGAACGTGATTCCGTACGAAAGCATACTGTTTTGTTGTTTTCCCGAAATGTGGGATGCAAGAAGTCTGTAAATCAGTAGATTCTGCTTCGTCATCTGCACAGAGCAAAAACAGTATCTGGCGAGTGGCGTTGGCATGCGCGTGAAGTGGCCAGAGACCACGCTGAATCTCAACCTACAAAAAACAAGCCAATCAGACAACGGCGAACACGGGGCTATGAATCAGTCTGACAAAATTGTTGTGACAATGTTATGGGCCCCGAAAGTCTCCCGAGGCAACGTAGGAAAGTATAAGGATGCAGCTATGCGCGATTATAAAACGAAGTACAAGAACAATTCTATCATTCTTCTCGGTGATGTCAACGTTGACATCACGGACAACGACTCGCTTCTATTGTACGTGATGTCTTTTTACGTACTACGATGCGTTTCGTATGACTAGAAGCCATCTAGAACCACCAGAGGAACGTGTGTAGACCTCGACCTTGCCAAGTTGAGGCTAGATTCAATAGAGTAACCACAGGCTCTACTTACTACGAAACGTAAAGCAGTATACTGAAGGGAAAATGAAAACCACAGCTGAACACAACAAACCATTGATGGCTGATAAAAATTGCATATAACTGTACACCACTTTATCACTCATTTACATGCGTGAGTGCCCAATGTCACGGGTCAATTATAGTAACACCAAACTAACCCACTGCTTCGCCCACCTCACATAATTCACTCCGTAGATATGTCACGATTTTTTTTCGCTTTCCCAGTTTTTTTCTCTCTTTTTCCTTCTGATCTCATTTATCTCTTCTTTCTTTTTCTCTTTTTCTAAGATTTAGATTTTTCGTTTGGTTTTTTTCTTATTTTTATAAGTCTATTTTTTCTTGTGCTATTCCAAGTGGCAGCAGCATTCGACAGACCCAGTCCCTAAAGCGCTGCACTTGATGTTAGCGAGGCAATCTCAGAACGAGTTGAAAAAGACTTCTTGACTCGAGCGCATGATCAGTGTGCTACAGATAGCTCACTACACGCGGTTTGGTCAGCGTTACGCCGAACTACATGAGACGACGACAATGTACGTGAGTCTGGGTCCCTAATGCTCTCCGTACTTAAATGTCAAACCTGCTGTAACCTTTTGATGAGACCCGTCTTTATAGTGCTGCTGCGACTTTAAGGTATATGACGCTTCATCGCGCCTTTCCCGAGGAAGAATGAAACTTTCAATATTTAGCCCTACTGGCCGTCGCCCACTTTATAAGAATTTTCTAGAACGTCTAACATTGATGAGACCAGAAGTAAGCATGAAAAAAGCGTCCGGAAACACGCAAGCGATGCGCTACACTCCCCAGTCACCGCTTATCGCGCACAACGGGAGACAGATGCGCGCCCTTCGGTGCGAGTCTTACAAATATTGATTCGTTTCAGAAGGTTTCGTGTTCTGAACGCTATAGGCAAGTGGAAACACAATAAACCAGTGCTTTCTAATAGCATCGCTTTTAAAGACGATAGTATTTCTTTGTGACTTTCGACAAAATAATTTGGTCTGTCTGTCTGTACAGTTGTCTCTTTGTCCACCCTTAACGATACTTTAAAGGCCTACATGGCACCAAATGATACTCCAAACAGCCGACCCCATCCGCAGCGCCCACCAATATTGTTCAAGATTTAGCGTTCGTATACGTGCGCGATTGTCAAATTAAGCAATTGCTGCGCATATTTGAGGCACCACAACACGTCAATATTCTGCATGTGCCTCTTTTACTAGAAAAGGCATACAAAAGTAATTCTAAGGACCGTAGCGCTTATCACGCTGCTCTGATCATGCAACGCTTGCACGAAAAGGCAAGTCTTTCCAACGATTCGCTAAGATGACACGGTGGTGGCACCTACTCGTCGCCTTGCGTTCTACACTTTGTAGTCTAAGAGGCGGCTGCACACGCCGCGTGCTTCGTTTTCCGACTGCCAGATAGCGCTCATGTCTCACGTGTGAAGTAACTCGATGCGATCGTTCGACTTCGCTGCACACTCGAGGCACTCTAACGCGGTGCCTCCAGAATGCCATACACCGATTTTCTTGCGCAGAACATCCAATAATGTTTTTGTTTCACTCTCTCTAGACACAAGGCTATCGTCTTTCGACGACGTTTGCAGTGTAACATGCAGATACGGGTCCAATCTATAGTCTTTACTCCGTTTACCCCCTTCCCAATTACAAGGTAGCCAGCCGGTCCAAGAAGTGGCTATCCTCCCCGTCCATCCCCTTGGTTTTTTTTCCTCCTCCTCTGCACTTGTATCACGCTAAGTGCTATTTGTCCTGGTAGTCTGGACGTAAAACCATGTTGCCTTGCACGTAGGCGTACACTTGGAAAACAGTGGGTTTTGTTAGACGCATTCTCATTAGGCAAGGAACTCTCGACGAGGGAAGTTGCCGGTGACCTCTTTACTTCAATTAAATATTAAAGCGCCACGGCACAGTTTGGACGACATTAAAACGTCCGCTCCATCTTTTCCGCCTTCCATCTGTCGTGTCCTTCAGATGCGACGAGAATTTCTGAGAGTCGTTAACCTAAGCTTCCAGTACGATGTTCGTCCACGCGTTTTGGGTAAAGTGACTCCATGCCTCAGTGACGGCCGCCCGAACTTTGGAACCATGCGTCCTCTGCACGGGAGGGGGTATGAAGTGCATGCATGTTTAAAGCAGTGGGTGGAGAAGAGGTGAGGACTTCAGATGAAGGGTAAAAATAACCACGGTCATAAAAAAAGAGACCTGGGAAGGTAAAAGTTGGTGAGCTTGAGGTATTTTAGAAGGGAACGGAAGGAGGGGAAGTCACTTGGCGCTGAAGAATGTAGGGAGCATCTTTACTTGTTTTGAGTGGGCCACCATATGCAACATTATTCTGAAAGGTCACTGTGAAGCCACGAATGCAAATGTCTGGACGCCTTCGTCAGTGCACTTCACGAAATCACATTTTGCAAGTGCTGCTTCAACTTAACCACGGGTGTGTTTCTGTTCCTTTTTGTTTTTTATAGTGTACTGCTAAAGAGGAAAAAAGAGCATCACATTTAAAGGAACTGATATGTGTGATGCGATGCTACCATGCATCTGACCTCCCTCTTAGGCCAAATGCTCTTTCCATCACATTCCTTTTCATTTCTCCTGAAGATGTGTGTAACATTGCTATTCGCTCACACGCTGTTTCATTTTCATTTAATGTCTTATTCGTGGCGTAAATTGAACCTTGTCGTGTGAGTCAACTTAGCGCATATTGTTGACAGTTCTATTGCATTGGCACTCGCCGACTTGAACCACTCGTTTAGTTATGGCATGTCTCACTTGTTACACGCTGCTGAATCTGATGCGTATATATAGAAGTAATGGATAGTCGTCGCGGCAGAATTTAATTCGCAACTTCTGTTCGGAATTACAGGCGTTGCTGCTTGTTATCAATTAGGTATTCATTTGTTTTCTTTTAAATTTTCTTGTCATAGCATAACTATTTCGACTCATTTCACCTTTATGCAAAAATTTGGGACTTCCACGCATGTCCGTGACTAGTTCGAAAGCCCAATATTCAAGGTTCCGTTTATGACCGTTCCTTTTACAGCGAAACCTATTATGAGATCACTTTTTGGCTCACGCGCAGTTGTATGTAGTACGCCACTGCCGCCGCCGGTGTCCGTAACCACATCGTGGGAAATACAAAAGAAAAAAAAAACCTTGCACCCAATGACGCAGTGGGGCTTGAACCTGGGTCTCCTGGGTACTAGCTTAATATTCTACCACTGAGTTACGCCGGTGCTTGTAACTTGTCAAAGTTGCCTTAGACAGACATGATCTAGCACGTATGGCCCAGTGGGGCTAGAACGCGGGTCCGCTGGGGGCCAGCCCAGTATTATACCACTGAGCTACACCGGTGCTTGTGAGTTACTGTCAAACTTGCCTTGGGCAGGCTTGATGTCGAGAAAGCAATCGCGTTAATACGACTTATAAAGCGTTTTACAATAGCGAAAGAACAACCAGTCACAGCACAATGCGAATAGCGTAACGAGTGGGCCGTGCAATGCTCCAGCCTATTACATAAGCTTCTTTTTCCCTTTTAACTGTGGTGCATACGCACTTCAGCCATATTTCGTCATCGCCGTCAGGCACTGCATGAACAATTGGCACGGAATTCCTTGAAAGTGCTTAGAGGATAACACGCTTTTAAGAATTACGAAAAATAGCATAGCGACTGCCGGTATACTACCCAAAAGCTTACTATAATTTCCTAGTGGGCACCAAGCAAGTGTCCTTGCAGTGGTTACTGGCCCCGCCGCGGTGGTCTAGTGGCTAAGGTACTCGGCTGCTGACGCGCAGGTCGCGGGTTCGATTCCCGGCTGCGGCGGCTGCATTTCCGATGGAGGCGGAAATGTTGTAGGCCCGTGTACTCAGATTTGGGTGCACGTTAAAGAACCCCAGGTGGTCAAAATTTCCGGAGCCCTCCACTACGGCGTCTCTCATAATCAAATGGTGGTTTTGGGACGTTAAACCCTACAAATCAATCAATCATCAATCAGTGGGTACTGAATGAGCGTTTTGAAAAGGCTCTGAAAGGCCACTCTTCCAACTTTCGCTGTGACTGTGCTGCGCCTCCCGCGCAGGCCTGGCGTTTTTTAGTTGTGTTCACCTCAAAACTGCACTTGAATTGGTAAAGCACGCTTTACAGGCGTCCTAAATGGAAGTTTTTTTAGGTTCAAAGCGCTACATTCAACTAACTGGAACATCTTACATTCAATATATTGGTGTACATCACAGTGCATCCCAGCTTCTATCGTGCATAAACAAAGTTAGCCCTAAACGCCGAAGTAACGTGCTTTAAGAAATTACATGAACGTGAATAGTGAGCATATCACCAGATATGCTGTGCACAACTATCTTAAATATGCCCCGTAGTCAATGGAATCTATATTAAAATGAAAGCTAGTCTATAGTATACAATTACTAGCCCGTACAATAAAAGTATTTTTCTTCCTGCTTCACGCAGCCATAAAATTAACTTTCAGATAGAAGGCGTTTCCGAATGAACTTGGTAATTAGCGGGGCTAAGCGAGAGGTTAGGAATTGTGTAGTGAAAAAGGCGACACGTTGTGAAAGTACGAAGTGAAGGTAGGTGAGAGGGAGGAAGGTTGTCAAACTGTTTTCGAAATCCACGCATGTGTCCACCAGTTTCAGTTTAACTGCCGTGTGCGCTCGCGTAGTCAAAAGGTCGTCGGCCCAAGTTCTGTTTCCACGTCACTCTCCACGGAACACATCATGCAGGGCAAGGAATCTAACAGGGCTCGGACGTAAAGCTGCGATTCCCTCCCGTTATAGATTACCGTGGCGGCCGTGTTACATGCACGCCGAGCTGTGAGATGACTGCGTTGAGCTCGGCTGGCACATCCTTCAGGAGGACGGCGAGATGGCTGGGAGCGGGAGTTGGGAGTTAGCTGCCGGAACAGTGCATGTACACGCGTGGCAGCAAGTAGTGCGTTGACAGGCTGCACCGGCTGCCGTGGTCGGCTGGGTCTCGCAATGCGCGCCAGAAATCCTCGGAAGACTTGAGATGATGCATTCGTTGCTGCTCGCGTCAGCAGCGAGCGACGACCCACGGCGCAGAGCTACTTCTTTTTTTTCTCGTATATATGATTTCGCTGCGCATGCTTCAGCTGTATCCCCTTTATCGCACCTCTAACCGTAACTAGTCCTGTGCTTATAGTTTAGTCGGCAAAAAACGCGTATGCAGCGCTTGCAGGGAAAAATCACTGCGTAACTGACTGGCGTTGGCTCCGACGGAGATTCACGGAATTCAAGTAGCAGATATGGCGTGGATTTTCACGATGTTATGCGTAAAGTTTTTCGTCTATCAATTCATGTGTATATCAGAAGTGATAAATATTAGGCAATAATTAAGCACTAAGCAATCAGTATAACATTATTTTTTGTTCTCTCTTATGTGAACAACATTTTTTATAAAGTCGTGTGACATTCTGTTCACCCAGAACTAACAGACAACTGACCTATTCAGTCGGGGGGATACGCTTGCGCTCGTGCGTTAAATAAGGCAGCCCGCGTGAAAAATCAAGCATGAATGAACGTTCGCTTTAGGAAGTGGAATATAATCAAGTAAGGGTTTCTTCGAGCTTCGTATGCCACTCAACAACGTTGAGGTGAATTGAAGAAAAATACTAGTGCATGTCTTTTCTTTGATGCCAGTTTCTGAGGACTGCGCCGCATCGTCATTATTTACGGAGTAGCAGGTCGAACTCTATAGCCTTTCTTCCTCTTCTTTCTAACCAGCATGCACCGTCAGTGGTGGCTCTGCGGAGCATGCATGTGCAGTTGATGACTCGGCCAGAAAAACCAAGAAAATACTAATCAGGTTTGCGTAACTCAGTATATTGCACAAACATTCACACGCGCTACCCTACGCATGATAGCTCTTGTATGAGATGTAAAACAAAAGTTGCAGCTGGCTACAAACCAGCCGGAACCGGAGCTTGCTTGCGTCTTCTTTGCAGAACCATGGCCTTAAGAACGGCATTCTCTCTAGTCGGTCCCTTTTTTCCCTCTGCCAACAACTGACTTGGTATTACTAATTAGGCTCTCTTCATTGCACGTAGAGAAAGATGCCCATTAAGACCAACAGAATCTGAAGCCTAGCCTTCTGGTGCCGCCCCCGTTCGCCTGAAGTTGTTTTCTTTTTTCTTTTCATTTTCCTTGGTTTCATCTTGCGCCGTCAGCTTTTCTTTATATCAAAGTTATTGTGACGATAACTAACCATGCCACAATACACCAACGCGTTTTCCACCCGCCACTTCCTCTTCCTAACGCACACCGTTCCGCTCCTGAATACTTTATTCTTTGTGGTCCGACGTCTCCTTAGGATTCCTTCTTTCACCGGAGCGCGCTAGCTTCAGTCTAGTTTCCACGACAACAACACAATGACTACGGAGGAGAGTTGAGGAATATATAGAGAGAAGGAGGGGGAGAGGAATTGCGAAGAGAGAAGAAGTGGGAGAAAAGAGAAAATAAAAAAGAATACGAGCTTCTCCTTAACGCACTGCCTATACTACCGTGATGCACAGGAAGCGTTGATGGTTTGAGCCAGAACGTGCGTGCGTTGGAGCACGCGCAGGCGCACATGTATATTTGTTTTCTAACCACAGCTGCATGCTCCCAATGGCGTTTGAGTTTAGTGAAAGGGAAAGATACAACCACACGACACGTACACATAAAAAGAAAAGTTGAGGAGAACCTACTGTAACGCAAGTGTATATTTTGTTTGCTTCTTTTTTTTTCTGGTGTTACGAAACTCGTGAGCGCAAGAGAAAGGAGGCAAAACTAAAGGGCTTTCACGCACCTTTCTTTGTAACCCTTAAAGGACACTGTGAATAATGTCGCACGGTGCTAGAGTTACTCTATATGCTACCTTTAGGTAAAGGTAGCATATACAGTAACTCTGTGCGGCGCCGGCAGCCAGCGACCTCTCACGTCAAGAACACGCCTCCCACATCCGTACTTTGCCTTGCCTCTCTTCCCCTAGCTCACCACTCACTTCACAAATTTTCTTCGTCGTTCCGAAGAGAGAGCGACAGAGTCTCTCGGTGTGAGAGCTATGCGGAAAAGCGGGGCGGGGGCGGTGACGACGTGCTCTTAACAAGAAGTGACGCGGAACAGGTTGTTAAAAAGTGTGCCCGTCTAATTACGTGGCTGCTTGTATGGTAGAGATTCTGGCCCGACGGTAATGAGGATGTGCGTGGCCAAAAGAATGGTATACGTTGAAATTGCTCACGCGTCGAATGTTGTTTCTACGGTGAGGTCCAGTCATAGCAAACTAGTTATTCAAGAACCCTGAAGCACTTACACACGCAAAGTAAGATTCCAGTTGCTGTTTGTCTGAGCTCGCGATGAAATTAAATTCGGTACCTGATGCACTGCCATGCGGAACTACGCATGAACGTAATGGAACCAGGACTGGCGACTGAGAGAAGACACACGCATACACATGTAGGCGCGTATAGGCCTACCTATCTGTTACAATAAACAGAGCGTGTCTAAATAAATCTACCTTCCCAGCAACAACTCACTGTAGTACGTAGTTACACTGAAGTACAACACATGTCTCCGGGAACAGACAGCGGTGGTGACGTTTTGGTTAGGTATGTTACATAGAAGCCACTTTGGCACTGCACTAAATTTTTGTCCGTTCATGATCAATGCCAAATGCATTTAGAATGGTTACTTCAGCGCTATATTGGGATGCTGTCACTCATCCAATTAAAATGTCAGCACATGTTGATTCAACTCGGCGTCCAGCACCGCAAGTGCGTTTACTCACGTCCACGCGTTTTCCAGTGCATCGTTACTAGGTTCACCGTAAGCGTCACTAGAGATGTGCGTTGAATGTACTAGTTTACTAGATTGACATGCACGACACAGCGAGAGAGAGTGAATTGAAAGCTTGAAAGTGAGTTAGTAGAGCGATTGACGGCTGCTTCGCTTTATATTTATTACATCTACGTAATAATTCAGCATATTTAACTACTTCGTGCAGTGTTCTTGGAACGCTCTGATGAGAACATTCATTTGGAAAGTTTGTTCGGAAAGTTTGTTTGAAAAGTTTGTTTTAAAAGTCTGTTAATATTTTGGAGGATGCTGTCGCTTCAATAGTAGAGTGCGATTGCGGCACTGAGCCCCGAGTGCATCGCCTTCCACTTTGCTGCAAGTAAACAACATTCGCACGCGTAATTGGGCTGCTTGAAATTGTCTCAAATCATATTAGAATGTCTATTGGACGTGCGCAGTTTATAAGTGCCCACTACGCCATAAGTATTTGAAATTGCCGAAGTACCCTCTATGTGTCGGCAGGACAACATGCACCCCTGCGCCGCTGCGCACATTGTAATGAATGAGCAGTTTTAGTTTACTCATTCGTTGCGTAATTTACCTGTCTTGACACTTGGTGCAATTATATGATTCTGCAACGCCATTTTATATACTTTAGATCCTCGAACCACTACGTTATACCTTAATAGCACTTTTTAGGAGCTTCCTTCTTACAGGGGGATTGTGTCTCACCGTTGCGTCGTGTGAACAAGTTCCGGTTGCTCTCGCCAGACGCCGAGCTGTGTTCTCCATTGATGTCTAGAGAGCTCACTAAATGGTGTGCCGCCGCTCAGGGAACGGTCCACTCTCGGCGCATGATCTAGTTTGATACGAGACTGCCAAAGGGCCGCGCCTACATAGAGCGCTCGCTCTTAGCGCGCTGCCTTTTTCTTTCGCCGAGCATCACTCAATGCACTTCGGTACTGCTACTCAGCCTCCACCATGAACACAGAAGCCAAAGCGAAGGCGCGGAGGGCTCTCAGTGTGGTTGTAGCGTGGGCCCGCCCTCGAGACTTCGTGTCGAGAGGTCACGAGACAAAGCGAGAAATCATCACCAGCCGCAAGCACAAGCCAGCACCCAGGTGGCGACAGCCGTGACGGCTTGCGCAGCTGAAACAGCATAGACTCCTCGATAAGTGGACCCCAAGAGTTGAGCCCACGAAAGGGTGCGATAGGCGAGGAACCTTCCACTACATCCAATGATTCAAGATCCCTTCGCTTTCTACTTCACGGGTCACAAGGTCATTATACTCAATGGGGAACGTTCCCCTGATCTTCAGGACATATATATAACAACAAACGGGAGACCTTGTTGTCAGTAAAATTGTATGCAAATATTTACATCAGTGTGTAAATTGTACACGTACTGTATCAATGTGTAAACAGTAAACCTTCTGCATATACTGTGCATATACAATCACAGCACACTTTTTGTGTCACGTCTTTGTATAATGATCAAGTGGATGTAGAGAGGATTCATGGTGTATCGGATATAACTTCTGGAGCAAGCTCTTCTATCATCATTTATTTTGTATATAAAAGGTGTTTTTTTTTTCAGAACAGTTTCAAACAGATAGTCCGCTCCATGGTAAAACCACTGCTTGCCACACATGATGCCCGGGTTCAACTTTCACTCTAAAATTGCATTGTATACTTATCGACATCTATCTCACACATTCGCTTACATACAACGCCAATTTCTCGCTCACAGTGAACTAAACCGACACTGGAAATTCTGCGAAAAGATATCTTCGACGCTATTAGAGTAAAATTATGTTTACTTAATTTTTTTGGCCTTGATTCATGTGCCTACCGGCCAGTTATTGAGAACAAAAATAAAAGATATTCGTTCAAACAAAATGATTACATTGACCTTTTCTGTCGTTCACAACGAATGAAACCTTTTTTTCTTAAACCTGCAAGAATCGTCAGAGAAAGTAGCCTTTCTTTCAGTGTGCGTTTTATACAAAAAAAATTCGTTCACAGACTATCTTAACATTCATGTGTCTCAATATCAGAGGTACAAAAAAAAGGCAAATGGGGAACAACATACTCAAAGAAAAAAGACACACATACACTCATGAGTGCCGACACACGTAGGTTTTGTAATACGTGTTGCAACGATAGATGGCTCTATTTTACCCAAAAACAGAAATTTTCATCAGAAATTGGGCGATTTCCATTGTTACACATCACCATTTCATTCTCGCCACGCTTCTATATGCCTTTACGTAGAAAGCCGCATTAACGAGTCTGTATCAGGTTCAGGAAGCAGAGCTTTAACTCTACAATGAAACTTTTGCGCTCGGAACACGAAGACACAAACTGAAGGTTCACAAGGGTCAGCGCAGACTGTAAACTGACATTTTTTTAATAAGAAAACATACTATATACTCGTTCGAGTACCTCATGGTCACTACGCGTAGGCAGAGTGGCATTACGTAAACTAATAGGATACGTTCCACTATCACATCTTGTTCCACTATCACATCAAATAAATTAGTTGGAATTCTGCGCTACCGATGGGTGACTGACACAATTGTCTTTAGGTCTAGAGATATGCCACGCTTCTACAATATCTCTTACTTGTCTGATTAGGGTGAACATACAAAACATCAGTTACATAACATCAAAACGTCAGAAAATCAACCAGCCCGCCCTTCCGTATTACCAATATAACTGAACCAAGGAAGAGAGAGGGGAGGTTATACAATGCGACAGTGGTTTTCCTTTAAGTCATGCCGTCAGCGCACGCTGCGAGTTCAGCCAATAACCTCCTTGCATGAGATTTCACGATGGAAATGAAGGTGAACGAGAAATTGCATAAGAAAAGAATATTATACATGAAGGGGTGCGAAAGAGTACATTTTGGAACTTTGATAGACACCATATTATGATCCCGTGTTCCCTGCTCTTTGCTTTCATTGAAAAAGAGACAGTGGGGTTGTTTGGGAAAGCAAAATCTCTCGGCTGCTTTTTCGTTGGGTGCGAACTTTGAACTCGAGGTCGTCACGGGCTAACTTTTTTTCAGTGCCGTAAAGAGAACCCCTTCTACTCACTCCGGATCATTGGAGATCTCGTGAGGGAACAGAAGATATAAGCCTGCCCTTTACGACATCACGTGCAGCCTATCAAGCTCTTTATCTAAGGCAGGTTTCACCCCACAAGTTTCACAGACATCTCCTCCCACCTTTGTTTTTTTATATTTTCAGGCTGTGTTCGCTGTCTTGCTCAGGGGCGAACCATAGGCCTAGGGCACAGCTATGATGAAGGTGTCGCATTCTTAAGAAACTTTAGTGCCACGGAAGAAATGAATATATATATATATATATATATATACATATATATATATATATATATATATATATATATATATATATATATATATATATATATATATATATATATATATATATATATATATATATATATATATTGCCACGTTCCATTTCCCAAGTTTTTGTTATCGTCCCAAAACACCACACGATTCTCAGCGCAAACCGCGCCTGCAGTTTTCTAGAGGGTTCCGGACTGTAGTAGATCATTTCAATAAGATCACGCCCACTGTGCGAATGGTACAGATTGTTCTGGAACGCACGCCGCCGCCAGCGATAGCGCTAGAACATTCGACGGCGGGAGTATAAATGCCGACGCGCTTCGCCGCTTGTCAGTTGTTGATCGAAGGCCGACGCTCCGTTCACCGCTATCAGTCTGAGACTGCTATCTGTGCGAGACTGCTGCTGTAATTGGACTTTCTGTTTACCGGGCACAGGTTCGCCCAAATAAACAGTCAAATTCCAACAAGAAGTCTCCTGTCTTCGGCGACGTCACGACCCCGTGACATCTGGTGGAGGTGCTGCTTCGTTCATGTACCGCACGCCCCCGTCAAGCCGTGAACCCAGCCCACGTCGCGGAGAAGACACCGACGCCAACCAGGAGCAGCGAACAAGCCGCCGACAGCAAGGGCTACCACCGGAGTACGGGCTTCTACACGACAAGCCGCGGAAAACCAAGGCCATGACCGCGACTGCAGCGACAATGACAACCGCAGCGTCCCAGCCCACGATGGTCATGCATCAACCCAGGGAACCACCAATTTTCCATGGGTCATCGTTCGAAGACCCGGAGTCCTGGCTAGAGACATACGACCGTGTGGCCGCCCTCAACCACTGGGACCATGACGAAAAGCTGCATCATGTGTTCTTCTATTTAGAAGACACCGCAAGGACCTGGCTCGAAAATCGGGAGTCCACGCTCCGAACGTGGGATGTTTTCTGCGGCGCATTCCTGCAAACGTTCGCGAGCGTCGCTCGAAAAGAGAGGGCCGCTGCTTTATTAGAGACCCGGGTTCAGCTACCAAATGAAAATGTCGCCATTTTCACAGAAGAAATGACCCGACTATTCCGTCACGCTGACCCAGACATGCCTGAGGAGAAAAAAGTTCGTTTCCTCATGCGAGAGGTCAAACAGGAGCTCTTCGCGGGGCTGATGAGAAACCCACCGAAAACCGTCCAAGAATTTGTAGCCGAAGCGACCACTATTGAAAAGACCCTGGACATGCGCACCAGACAGTATAATCGTCGCCTGACTGCAGACTGCGCTGCTGCTCAAGCCAATAACTCCGGAGACCTGCGTGAAACGATCCGAGCGATCGTGCGGGAAGAGCTGCGCAAGCTGTTGCCTTCGGCGCAGCCTCAAGTGGATTCGATCGCCGACATTGTGCGAGAAGAAGTTCGGCAATCGCTTCAAATTCCCCACGCACCGCTGCCTGAGCCGGAAGCTATGAGCTACGCCGCTGCACTGCGCCACAACGCTACTCCCCGTCCACGCCAAAACGCCGCCCCATCGCACTTCCGTCGACAGACGCCACCGCCGCCACCACCCCCACCGACGTCATACCGTTCGCCAGCGGCCCAGCGCAGTGCACCGAGGAAGACTGACGTCTGGCGCACCCCAGACCATCGCCCGCTCTGCTACCACTGCGGCGAGGCCGGACACACATACCGCCGTTGCCAGTACCGACAGATGGGATTGCGTGGCTTCGCCGTCAATGCACTGCGCCCACAGCCAGGAGAACGACCACGTGACATCGCCGACTACCTGACAGGAGCTCGGTGTACACCACGAAGCCCTTCGCGTTCGCCGTCGCCCAGCCGCCGCACGTCACCGCACCACCGACAGTACTCTGGCCCAACGCGGGGCCGGTCTCCTAGCCCGTATCCGGGAAACTAAGGGCAGCAACCGGTGGAGGTGCGGTTGCTGTGCGACGAACTACCGAAGATCCTCCGACGACGACGACGCCGCGACGGAGCTTTCCGAACACAACGCCAACCAGGCAAAGCCCTGACGACGAAAGCTCACTTACCGAAGGTGGCCTGACGACGCAACATGGAAGCAGCGGAACAAGTCGACGCAGCCGTGACCCGACGCCACGCCCTAACTGTAATGCGAGACGGCGAATTAGCGACCTCGACGTTCTTATCGACGGCCACAGTGTGACCGCTCTCATCGATACTGGAGCCGACTATTCTGTCATCAGTGGGTCGTTCGCCGCGAAATTAAAGAAAGTTAGGACAGCTTGGAAAGGCCCTGAAATCCGCACAGCCGGAGGTCATCTCGTAACGCCTGCAGGAATCTGCACAGCGAGAGTCACCATTAACGGCCGTATTTATCCTACAGACTTCGTAGTCCTACAGCGTTGCTCGAGAGATGTCATCCTTGGCATAGACTTCTTATGCCTCCATGGTGCTGTCATCAACCTAAAAACAAAGTCGATAACGTTATCCACAGAAGAAGCACTACCGCCGCGCACGCCTTCTAGACACCATGCCTTGAATGTGCTGGAAGAACAAGTCACCATTCCGCCTCGCTCAAGCGTCATTATTTCAGTCGGCGCTCCTGAATCACCTGACTTCGAAGGCGTCGTTGAAGGCAGTCAGCATCTGTTGGTCATCCGAAATATTTGCGTCGCAAGAGGAATTGCAGAGTTGCGGGGAGGCAAAGCAACGGTTATGCTCACAAATTTCAGCAATGAGTACAAACATGTTAACAAAGGAACAACGGTCGCATACATCGAAGAAATTGTCGAAGCCACCAGTGCTTTCGCCCTCGCCGATTCTGCGGAACCAGCTCAAAGGAACCAAGCCCCTCCCATAGCTTTCGACGTCAATCCCAGACTTCCGAACGATAAGCAAGAACAGCTCAAGGCCCTGCTCCTGCAATACGAAGATTGCTTTTCGTCGTCATCGAAAATTCGGCAGACCCCAATCACGAAACATCGCATCATAACCGAAGAAAATGCCAGACCACTCCGTCAGAGTCCGTACAGGGTTTCGACGCGAGAACGTGAGGCCATCAAGAGACAAGTTGATGAAATGCTGCGGGATGACATTATCCAGCCGTCCAACAGCCCATGGGCATCCCCCGTGGTGTTAGTGAAGAAAAAGGATGGGACCCTACGTTTTTGCGTCGATTATCGCCGCCTGAACAAAATCACAAGAAATGACGTGTATCCTCTCCCACGAATAGACGACGCACTTGATCGGCTCCATAACGCCAAGTACTTTTCGTCAATGGACCTCAAGACTGGCTATTGGCAAATCGAAGTCGACGAAAGAGACCAAGAGAAGACGGCGTTTATAACACCGGACGGCCTCTTCGAGTTTAAGGTGATGCCCTTCGGCCTTTGCTCAGCGCCTGCAACTTTTCAACGCGTTATGGATACAGTAGTGGCAGGATTGAAGTGGCAGACTTGCCTTGTGTACTTGGACGACGTCGTCGTGTTTTCTTCGAGTTTCGACGAGCATCTTCGGCGCCTTGAAGCTGTACTTCAAGCCATCAAGACTTCCGGACTCACACTGAAGCCAGAAAAGTGCAGATTTGCGTATGAAGAGCTCTTGTTTCTTGGGCACGTTATCAGCAAGTCTGGAGTTCGTCCTGATCCACGGAAAACAGCCGCCATCGCCGAATTCCCGCCGCCCACTGACAAAAAAGCCGTGCGCCGATTTCTGGGCCTGTGCGCCTATTATAGGCGGTTCATGAAAAACTTCGCCCGCATCGCCGATCCTCTCACTAACCTTACTAAGGCCGACGTGGAGTTCAAGTGGGAAACGCCACAAGAACACGCTTTCCAGGAGCTTAAACATCGCCTCCAGACGCCTCCGTTACTTGCCCATTTCGACGAATTCGCCGAGACAGAAATACATACTGACGCAAGCAGCGTAGGTCTTGGCGCCGTTCTTGTGCAGAGGGCTGACGGACTTGAAAGGGTTATTAGTTACGCCAGCCGATCGCTATCCAAAGCAGAAGCAAATTATTCCACAACAGAAAAGGAGTGCCTCGCCATCATCTGGGCTACGTCGAAATTTCGCCCATACCTCTACGGCAGGCCCTTCAAAGTTGTGAGCGACCACCACGCCTTGTGTTGGCTAGCCACTTTGAAGGACCCTTCAGGCCGCCTCGCACGATGGAGCCTGAGACTTCAAGAATATGACATTACTGTCATTTACAAGTCCGGCAAAAAACACTCCGACGCCGACTGTCTCTCTCGTGCGCCTGTCGACCAACCGCTACCCGACGACCCGGATGACGACTTCTTCTTGGGAACGATCACTACCGGCGACTTCGCTGAACGATAGCGGGCCGACCCGGAACTTAAGGCCCTAATAGAATACCTCGAAGGCAGGACCGCCGAAGTCCCGAAGGTATTCAAGCGCGCACTTGCGTCGTTTTTTCTACGAAACGGTCTTCTACAAAAGAAAAACTTTTCACCGCGTCGGGCTAAGTACCTCCTTGTGGTGCCTTCAGCTCTGCGACCAGAACTCCTGCAGGCCCTGCACGACGATCCGACGGCAGGGCACCTCGGTGTTTCTCGCACGCTCGCGAGGATACAAGAAAGGTACTACTGGCCGCGTCTTACCACCGACGTCACTCGTTATGTGAGGACATGCCGGGACTGTCAGCGACGCAAGACACCGCCGACAAGGCCAGCGGGACTTCTGCAGCCAATATATCCACCTTGCCGACCTTTCTAGCAGATTGGTATGGACCTACTGGGGCCGTTCCCGACGTCGGCTTTTGGAAACAAGTGGATCGTGGTAGCTACCGACTACCTCACCCGCTACGCCGAGACAAAAGCCTTGCCAAAAGGCAGTGCATCCGAGGTAGCTAAGTTCTTCGTCGAAAATATCGTCCTACGTCACGGCGCCCCGGAGGTCCTTAACACCGACAGAGGAACGGCATTCACTGCCGACTTAACTCAAGCGATCTTGGCATACAGCCAAACAAACCACCGCCGGACGACAGCGTACCACCCACACACCAACGGCCTCACCGAGCGGCTTAACAAGACGATCGCCGACATGCTGTCAATGTACGTACGTCGATGTCGAACACAAGACGTGGGACGCCATTCTTCCGTATGTGACCTTCGCATACAACACGGCGGTGCAGGAGACGACGCAGATATCTCCATACAAACTGGTCTACGGAAGGAGCCCGACAACGACGCTCGATGCCATTTTACCCAACGTCACCGACGAAGAAAACATCGATGTGAGCGAGTACCTTCATCGCGCCGAAGAAGCCCGACAACTTGCGCGGCTCCGTATCAAGAATCAACAGACGACCGACAGCCACCGTTACAACCTTCGACGACGCTTCGTGGAATACCAGCCCGGTGAACGTGTTTGGGTGTGGACGCCGATACGCCGACGTGGACTAAGTGAAAAGCTTCTGCGACGGTACTTCGGACCGTACAGGGTGGTTCGACGTCTCGGCCCACTTGATTACGAGGTTGTCCCCGACGGCATTACGAACTCTCAACGACGCCGATCGCGACCTGAAGTCGTCCATGTCGCGCGCCTCAAGCCGTTTCATGCGCGTTAACAAACTGAACCAGTGTTTTTTGTATTATTGTTGTATCGTAATTTATTCATTGTACTTTCTTGCATTATTATTGTACCTTCATCTTTAGTTAAAGCATCGAGACGATGCCTTTTTCAGAGGGGGGCAATGCCACGTTTCATTTCCCAAGTTTTTGTTATCGTCCCAAAACACCACACGATTCTCAGCGCAAACCGCGCCTGCAGTTTTCTAGAGGGTTCCGGACTGTAGTAGATCATTTCAATAAGATCACGCCCACTGTGCGAATGGTACAGATTGTTCTGGAACGCACGCCGCCGCCAGCGATAGCGCTAGAACATTCGACGGCGGGAGTATAAATGCCGACGCGCTTCGCCGCTTGTCAGTTGTTGATCGAAGGCCGACGCTCCGTTCGCCGCTATCAGTCTGAGACTGCTATCTGTGCGAGACTGCTGATGTAATTGGACTTTCTGTTTACCGGGCACAGGTTCGCCCAAATAAACACTTAAATTCCAACAAGAAGTCTCCTGTCTTCGGCCACGTCACGACCCCGTGACAATATATATATATATATATATATATATGTGTGTGTGTGTGTGTGTGTGTGTGTGTGTGTGTGTGTGTGTGTGTGTGTGTGTGTGTGTGTGTGTGTGTGTGTGTGTGTGTGAGTTTTTAGGGGTCATTCTAAAAGATTCATAAATGTTGATCACCACTTGAACTCGGTGACATTTATGGGTAAGGGGTTAACCCTCCGAAGCTCATGTTATAGTGCGTTGGCTGTGTCCTAAAAAATCCCGTATGTTGTCGGATAACGTATATGGTTCTTAATTTCAACGTTCTATCTGTGCTGTTGTTTTTTGCCACTCACATCAGCTTAAACGTACGGGAGCTAAGATGTGCGCAAGTTTATCCATTAACTCGGGCTGGGGTAAGCTTCACTGCCGTCAAGAGAACTCGCATTCTTCAGTCTCTTTGAACAACAGATGCACTTCCTAAGTGGGTTGCACCGCAACCCACTCCCCCCGCTACGTAAAGAATTAACCTTAAACTGTACAGAAAAATTCTTAAGTGGTTTGCTATATAATTAACGCTATCCATTCATAAGCCGGGACCTATTATTATTCCCATGGTGGTACAACGATTTTCTATGGTGGTACAACGAGAGTTCGCTCTTTAGGTTATTATATGAAACTCGTTAATGAGAAGAGGAGTGTGGGAGCTGACTTGGCTAATGCGTGCGAGTCCATTTACTCTGAAATGTATGCCGAGTCATGACAAAGGTCGTGAAAGGTCGCTCCTAAAAGGACAATGCAAAACCACCGACAGCCACACGTGCTTCACGATCTTTTAGGAAGCGTCAGAGTAAAAAAAAAAGCAAACCTGCATGGACGCTTATCATGGCGAAGCCTCAGTCAAGCATTGACACTTCGCCACGATTATCGTTCATGCAGGTTTACTCGTCTTAGGCTGACGTCACCTTAAACGTCACCTATATAGTGCGTGCGAGTCACGGCCAGTGGTTCCGCGTTGCCTTTTCATGGGCGACGATTCATGATCGCCGTAAGTGCAAGGCCAGTTTCTTTGTGCTTGTGTCTGTATAAAACTTCTCTTTCTATCCAACTTTTATTCCGCTTACCCTCTCCCCAGTGCAAGGTAGCCTACCAGGCTCAGCCATGGTTAACCTCCCTGCCTTACTTTCATCCTTATTCTCTCTCACTGAACTTCTTATATAGCTGGTCTAAGCGAAAGATAACATTATTTTTTATGTAGATAGTGCGTGCATGAGCATTACAGGTGACACTGCTTTTTTCCTGTGCGTGTGCAGGTAAGTTTTATGTTCGTATAGCCTTGTTTCCGTCGCGCTGCAACCTTTCATTTATATTCGTTGTCTGTGCGTTCTATTTTCTGTTGCGTCCGCGTTTGAAGGCACACTTTCGTCAAGGGTAGACAACGCTGGAACCTGCCGGCAGGTTGCTGCAGCAGGTCAACATTGCCTCAACTTGTTTTACCTGAAGTTAGCCTTCTCTTAAGCCTGATAGATATCGTTGTCGTTAAGATATCGGCAACGTTCTCACGAAGAAACAGCCAAGCAGACGAAGGGCCCAGCTGAGCGCGCTTATAGGCATGCGCTTACTCTCGCCCTGTTCGCAACTTTGCTCCGTCGTACGGCGCTGACGCACAAAAAAGTCGGCGCTCACGCACGATACCTAAAACTTTGGGAGGCTTTACCTTGCGTATCTTAGTATCTTGCATGGAAAATAGTGTGCCAGGCGTTGTCGACCAATTTTTTGTGGTGTACGGGGAGGAAGCCATAGCCTTCTTTATCCCAGAAGGATGACAGCCTACGCAGGATATTTGCCGCAATCATTCGGAAGATTGTCTGTGCCAACGTCCCCAAAACCGGTAAGATTCCTTCTGTTGTTGAAGAGTTGTGTGACTGTCATCGCTCGAGAATTGGGTTGCCTTGAACCAGGGCGCTTATGAACTCAAGTGCCGTAATTAGCAGTTGTTCGCTGAAAGTATTTATGCCAAAATACGGCTTTCATTTTGCTTCGCCTTTGTAAGCGATATACATTGTGAACTCATCATGAACGATTGAGAGCTCCGAAGGTCTCTGTGACAGCTAAGCCTCTTACGTAGTCCCGTAGGTATGGCAGGGACAAAATCCCGAGGTGCTTTTATAGGATACAAAATGAGAGCTGCTGAATCATTCTACATATAGCAGCCTGGACTTGATCTCACGGTTGGCTTTTAAGCTCACCCGCTAATTAAGTAGTTAGATTACCACAGTGTAAAGCCGACTACGGGATAGTGCTCACTTCTTTATAGTTATCAGTATTTGCGTAATTTGACTCGTCCAGTTCAAGTTATTCGGAGCCCTGGCGGCGTTTGCATGGAGACAGTCGAAATCCATACGTGTTTGACCAAATGTGCGCACGCACACGCACACACACACACACACACACACACACACACACACACACACACACACACACACACACACACACACACACACACACACACACACACACACACACACACACACACACACACACACACACACACACACACACACACACACACACACACACACACACACACACACACACACACACACACACACGCACGCAGGCACACGCACACAATATTTGACATAAAAGGAAGAACTATAACTGTGTCTGCCGCAGTGGTGTAATGGTTACGGTGCGCTGCTGACGAACCAAATGTTGCGTATACAATCTTGCCCACCGGGTCACATTTAGATGTAGGCGAAATGCTAGATACTCGTGTATTGTGTTCAACGTCGGTGCACGTTACTAACACCAGGTGTTCAAAACTTATTCTGCCCGGCATGGCTTCTAATGATATCTTGAGTATGACACGTAAATCTTCAGATTTTATTGTATTAGTAACAATAATTAAAGGTCTCGCTCTTTTCAAAACTGAATTACCGGTGTCAGTAAGCGCATGTGCCGATATGGCAAGCAGCAGTGAATATACAAGTGTCTCACCGTGTTAGTGGGTATGGAAGCATACACTGCGTTGGGAGCATATACTGCTAGAGCTGCAAAGTGACGCCAGAAACGCCGACGCTAACTAGCAAGGATAGACAAAATGACAGTTTGCGTGGCTGATATACCACGGTGACAAATTATCGGCGCTACCTTCAATGTCGCCGCGCCTGAGTCGGGTTCGTTCACGCCCATGGGTGCAATCTGCATACCCACCCACCGTAAAACACGGGAGACGGTGATACAACCAGCTCCCGTTACTTCAGCCTTCTTTTAACTTCTCTAGTGATTTATTTACTTCTTACCATGCTAGCCTCAGTGATACAACCCGCCTGCCACGAAATTGTTTCTTTCGTGCATCGTCACGCCGTCACTACGTGTCCCAGGAAAGGAATTCACCAGAACGTGTCAAAGAGGGAGAAGTGCTGATCCGTGAAAAACAAAAACAAAAAACATTACTGTGATAAGTGAGAAATAACGTAAAATGAGCGTATCGGCAGCGGGAAGAGAAGAAAGAAAATGAAGGGCGACTTTCAGGTTCTGAGCACCACCAACCAAGTCCGGGCTAGAGGAGTGTGATGCGCGCACTTTAGAGTGCATGCGTGCCGCTCGTTGAAGCAGGAAGAGGGCTGTGGACGCGTTGACCAAGAATGATTGTTAGCGTCCGTGCCTTCACCCCTTCTGGCTCTCAGTACCAGCGCGTTCCGAAGGTGGATGAAGCGAGCGCACGCGTACAAAACACCCACGTCCAACCACGGCCTGGCCAGAGGAGTGACATGCGTGCACTTTAGAGTGCGCGCGTGTCGCTTCTCTAGCCCGGCCTTCGTCCGACGTTAACGGCGTAACGGGCTATTCGAAATTCCGCCCGCTTCTCTGGTGGCGTGGTGTGGCTCAAGAGAGAAAGGCACTGGCGTCAGCGAAACTGGCCTCCCGTATGTGGTCAGTGGCGGCTCCGGCGCTCAAGAGAGCCATCGGTGCCGCTAATCACCGCCATTGCAGGTGGTGGAAGACTGCGAGAAGGAGCGTTTGTTGCTCTCTGTCGTCCTTCTTGCGTGGGACGTAATCTCTCGCCCACGCAAGAATGGGCGGGGGGGGGGGGGGTCTACGTAAGAATTAGCAGATTAGGCTGACCATTACTGGCCTCGCCGCTGTCTCTTCTTCGGTATAGTGCTTCCTACGTGTTCCTCGTGTTCTCCCCGGCACACCCGGTCTGACGACGTCGAGGAACGGTCACTTGTCGCCCCATTGGGTCCAACTAGTTCCTGGCTCAAGCCGCTATAATATTTGGCGGCAGTATATTGTTTTTTTTATCTCCCCCTTTCACCTTGCTCATAAAATACGATTGGAACCACGTGTTAGCTCTGCGCTGGCAGTATAAGTTAGGCGAGCGTGTGATCTCTGGCGGCGCGGCAAATAATGTGCTCCATGACGCGACATGACAGGTGGACTAAGCGAGGTAAGAGTATTACGCCAGTTACAGCCTTATCTTTCCTTCCCCATCTTCTTATTTCATCCTGTCACTGCACTGTAGCCGCAGTAAATGTGTCGCAGCTAACACGCGAGTCAAGCGCTGTGCTGTCTTGAAAAAAAGGCAGCAAGTGGGAAGCGTTTCATGCGAGAGAAAGGACAGGTGCTCAGTGTGCTGAAATAGGTTTGATGCAGTCGTCTTATCATTTATTGTGAGGTAATGCTTGACATATCTTTTTTTTTACTTAGCTGGGGCACTATACACTATAATTGGGCCAGTTGATGTTAGCTTTTATGCAAGAACAACAGTGCAAAAAAAGACAAGGACCAGGAAAGACGCGACACAGGTGCTGACGCAGTTTTGCATCAAGTGGTATTTGACAAACCATGAAATTATGGATGATGATCATGGTTATTAGTTGAAGATAACCATGGCCAGAAAAACAAACCAGGAAGACAAAAGATTCCTGAATGAATAAGAAACTGGTTCGAAAAAAAAAAGGCTGAAGAAAAAAGTGCAGAAGATGTGTGCTGCCATACATAACCGTCCTTAATAAACTATATATATATATATATATATATATATATATATATATATATATATATATATATTTGAGTGTTAGAAGAGCTACTTCAGCCAGCCGGTAGCTTCAGTTGTAAGACATTAACTGGCCGTCCTCTCCAATCTCTGCTTTGTATTTTTCTATATTTTTTTTCATCACACCCTCCTCCGCTAAAGTTTCTGTTCGGTTTTCCTCTCTCTACTTTAAAAATAAACCTTCGAGCACAGGGGATCGTTCTTAGCACGCACCCCTCAGCATTGTCACCTTATTGCGCACTGCTTAAAAGACGAACCTTTGGGATGAAGGAATAGACGGACACTAGCGCAACCTTTCAGCAACACGCTGCAGTGGTCAAAAATGACGTCACTTTCTGCGACTTATATACATATTCGTTTTTTGCCGCAGCGTTTCCTTGTTGTTTTTTTCACATGGTGTTTTCACTTGTCGGTGGCGCTGGGTGAGAGAGTGTCTCATAGCGACAGAAGACGGGCTCGCACGGTACGCTTCAGCAACTGCACTACTGCTGCACTGAGGCTTACATACAGCCAATGAAGATTGGGTCATGACTGCTTATGGCCGCGAAACCTAGTTACTGTGTCCCGGTGATCAGTTGGACGCCAAGTGTGTTGCATGTGCATGCGGCCCTTGTCGAAAGCCCGCCCGTGCCATACCTTGCCCTCCTCACGTCACCTCCTGACAACCAGTGAGGTTATTCCTCTCCTGATTCCATTTCTGTTGTCTTTTGCTCAGCCTCTTCGTGACAAAAGATTAGCAACTTTCACCGCCTAAAGAGGGCGCAAGCGCAAGCCCAACATGGCTGTCGTTTGAGGGATCGTACAGCCGGCGCGCCGGCAGCCGCCGCCGGTGTGCCCGTCATTTCGAACTGTGTAGTATTTTCGGCTGCAGCCACCGTGTTGTCAAGGCTTTGCTGAGAAGGTTATTGACTCTAGCATGTATTATATGCCACACTGCATGTTAAGAAACGCGTGAAAACAAGTACTGAACGCCGGGCACATCGTCTGCTGTGGTGTGAAGGAATGCACGTACAACATTGTGAACGCTGCTCGTGCCACCGAAAGATCGAGCGACCATGCTCGTGAAAAGCAGGAAACCTCGACTTTGACTGAACGTCATCTGCACAGCGGCATCCAACATGTTTTGTGTTTCTTCTAGCTCAGCAAGCAAATGATAGAGTAAACCATTGCTACTACAGCTCAGAGTACCTGTCCGGATATAGAATAACCATAGTAGAAATCGCCAGTTACAAATTATAAAGCACCAGTGAATGGTCAAAACTGAAGCCTACTGAACGATGGCATGGGCTGGCTGCGTGGGCATCCCCCAAACGACAGTTACGTCAGATGCCGCATGGCAACGCCACCATCTGTGAAAGTTGCGAATAGAGAAAAATATTCTTGAAAGAAGAACGAGTGCGGGTGTGAATGACACCATTTATAAGGAATGAGTTGAACTGGTGTACCAGCCCTTTATTTTCCTCTACTACTATGCGACACACTCATGAGCACTAAAAGGCATGAGCAGAAGAGAGGGCACAAAGCGAGCCATTTGACTAAATTACACGTGGCCTCTCGTTCCAGTCTCATCTTCCTGTGTTGTTTGTTGTTGCTGTAGTGCTTTCACGCGTGTCAAAAACGAGGACCAACCGGATGTGTCTCCTTGAACGTCTCGCATCATCTGCGAGTATTTTGCTTCGTTGGCTTCTGGCGACAATGCAGGCGTTCACCGCTTCCCTTGGCCGGTTGGTTGAGATTCAAAAAAAGGAGTCGAATAGCAGGCGGTGATAAGTGACCAAAGTGGAAGCATTTCGGCGAAGTTTAGGCGGCGTATCTCCACGTCACGGTCACACTGATATTCGCTTCTTTTAATTTTGTTCGCTCATTGACGTGACATATGACGAACACTGTAAAATGCAATGCATGAATAAATCTTTATAGCCCCCAATTTTTTCACCTGATTCCTACTTATGCCGCATGATAGGCAGATGAAAAAATATTCGCAGGTGAGGCTTGAGTAGGTAAGATGAATTGAAATCAATTTTTGGCCTCGTGTATTAGGGTTAAAAAGAGCATGAAAGAAGGAGGGAACAAAAAGACGGAAAACATGGAGGTCAACCAGAGAAGCATCCGGTTTGACACTCTGAACTGGGGCATAGAAATACGAGAACGTGAAGAAGAAAGAGAGAAAGAGAGAGAAATAAAAAATCAAGATAACAACTGATAACATCGAATTTTTGTGTTGCGTTGGATTGGTATGCATTTGATATTTTCACCCGGGTGTGATTGTTGAAACGATTATTGTCAATGCTTATGTAATCGGGTGCTGATACGAGTGCTTTGTTTAATCATGACAATAGATCATTCACCTACGTTAAACTACAGTGAACCGCGTTGAGAGGTCTTTATTTTTTTATTTCCTGTAAACGCTGATTTTGACGATAGCTGCAACTTTCCATTTGATAAACTTGAGGGGAAAGAAATGAATATGTATCCTTTACCCACACAGGCCTGTTATTACCAACTGTCTCATTCGTTTGGAGATACGTTCAATGGATTGATGTCAAAGAAATAAATTAGGTTAGTAAGACACAATTCAATATACTAGAAAACGAGCATGTGAATTCATGCAAAATTTACTACGCATACTATCCAGCCAAGGAAGCAGGGCATTTGAATGACTTCAATGAGTCATTTTTTACAACACAATGTTGCATTTTACTGTGGAGTTCATAAATGTGTAATCTCTTATTTCCACTGGACACCATCTCCGACATATCTTGCTTCAAGTAATGCTTATGCTCCGGCATAAACCTTGCATATAAAAAAAACATGGCGAAAATGCTTGTTGTACGTGAGACGAAAACAAATGAGGACGATATAGCGCGCTGTGGATTACGGTGTCAGCAGAGCTGCGTAGGAAAGAATATAATTATTTATTCTAACACGTTCCAATCTTTGCTTTCCTTGAATGAAACAGTGCGCTGCTTTTTCTCCGTGCACAGTTTTATTCGATATTATTTATGATCATTGTGGTTTATACGTCTAGCTTGCTGCTATACTATGAAGTCTTATTCATTACTTGGAACATGCAGCTTAGATTTATGATAAAGCGTGCAAGCACACCCTACAATGCAAAAACAGAAGACTGCCGAGCATGAAGAGAAAGCACGTAAGCTCAAACAAAAGGAGAGAATAAGGCACAAGGTTAACAAAAGTGAGACCTGCGGAGTCATTGTGATTCATGGCATGGTGTCCCTGAAAAAGAAAGGGGCGAAGGGCGATCCAGGCATTGTTTCATAAAACTTTATAGCCTCGTACTGGCCATGTCCCGAGAAACGACACGCAGCAGCTAATTAAAAACGTCGAGTGCAGCGAAGCGCGGTAAACTCCAAGAGGTTGTTTGCTTTTCTTTGTTTATTGATTGGTCAGTATGCGTGACACCTGCGCTGTTTCTCTTTTGAGTGACGAGACGATGTGAATGGGCTCTTATGACGCGTGAAAATTAAAAATAAAACGGGAGAAAAACAACAGATAAACGATGCGGAAGCAAATTGAGTAGTGCACTTGTTCATAATATGTGTGCATACTTCCTAACAAGCAATGCAATATCGTTTATCCTGCCTATAGTTTCAGTTTTGGATCTAGGTGGTATTCGCGCCTCGAGTGAAATTTTTTCCGCAACCTCTACAATATTTCTTTATTACTGTTTGGGATAAATTGTAAACGCTTGAAAGCACGACACGCATTCTACTAAGGGGAAACTACGAGTGATCCTTCTTATGCATATGAGGCATGCTTAGACGAAACGCTGACCAGCGCTTTTTTTTTCTCATTTTATGTAGTGGAGTACCATAGACGAAGCCTTCGTATTGAATTCCATTCAGGCTGCGCTGCTTGAAAGAGTCATGTGGCACAGGTACTCGAGCATTTTCTTTTCTGTTATATTATTGCGATCATGATTAAGACCTCTGTTCGTCTTGTTCACGGTCTTCCTTCCTTCCTTCCTTCCTTCCTTCCTTCCTTCCTTCCTTCCTTCCTTCCTTCCTTCCTTCCTTCCTTCCTTCCTTCCTTCCTTCCTTCCTTCCTTCCTTCCTTCCTTCCTTCCTTCCTTCCTTCCTTTCTTCCTTCCTTCCTTCCTTCCTTCCTCTTTTTTTCTTTCCTCTTTCAAGACAACTATCTGTATTTATCAGTTGACGTGGCTTAGATCAATCGAAACTAGCGCAAAAAAAAAGTCCCTCGTCTAAACGTTGTCTGTTCAAGAGAATAAGACTGGTGCCTAGCAGTTCTCGAAAATAAACAGCGAGCTGGTCTTCCCAGCTCAAATCCGTACAATGACCTATGAATTTTTCTGCTTTCTTTTGCGTGTTGGTTTGTAGGCGTCATGAAGACATCAAATGCAGCCAGACGCTTCGACAGCGGCCTTGGTGAGCCAGAAGCTCCTCTAAGCCTATAGGAATAACACCCATCACAACACGTTCTCCGCCTGACTTGAAATTGGTGCTGAATGAGAAGACGTGTGTTGGCGTGATCGTACGTGCGTTACCCAATATATCGCGGTGAAATTCCAGGGATCAAGACTGACTGACGTGGACATAGATCCTGAACAAGTGAAATAGGGGGGTGAAGTGACGAGTAATAAGAAAGTGGAAAAAAAAATTTGCCACAAATCTGCATGTCACACTGGATATGTCGTCGAAAGACGACAATCTTGCGTCTGGAGATAGTGAACAAAACGCTTATTTTGTGTTCTGCGCTAGAAAATTGGTGAATGGTATTCTGGAGGCGCTTCGTTAGTGCATCGAGCATGTAGCGGAGGCGAACGATCGCATCGAGGCACGTTAGAGACCAGCGCCATCTGACAGTTCGGAAACGAAGGAAGGTGTGCGCGCCTGCGGAGAAAGATGTGCACTTGTCTCGGAGGTGATAAGGTGTAGAACGCAAAATGATGGGCAAGTGCCACCACCGTATCGTCTTAGCAAAGCGTTGGAAGCACTTACCTTTTTGAGCATCGCGTTGCACTGTCAGCGCAGCGTGATAAACACTACGGTCCTTAGAATTACTTGTGTGTGCCTTCTCTAGTACAAAGGCACACATACAAAAAACATCGACGTGTTGTTATGGTGCCTCAGGTATGCGCACTAACTGTTTTTAATTGACAATCGCATAAGTATGAACGCTGAACCTTGAGCAATATTGGTGGGTGCTGCGGATGGGGTTGGCCGTTTGGTGCCGTTTGAGGTATTGCCAAAAATAGAAAAACAGACAAATGTGCAGATAGACAGACCAAATTTTTTTTGTCTAAGGTCCCGAAAAAAGACTATCGTCTTTAAAACTGAGAGCCGGAAATGTTTATGTTATTATACCTCTGAAAACGCAGACGGCACAAGAACTCGCTCGGTGCATTTCGTGACTACTGGTTGTGCCCCCGCAATCCCCGACGACAGCGCTGCTGTGGCCGACCAGCTCGCCCTCCACCATCTCCTGGCGCCGTGAAGCTCTCGCTGAGTGGTGCCCCGTCCTCGGACTTCTGTGACCGTGTCCATCTTTCCTATCTTATTTTTATTTCCGTATGTGGGTCTTTCTGTCCCTGCCCTATCTCTATCCTTATTCCTTTATTCCTCCCTATCCTTTTATCTCCCACCTTACCCCCATCCTTCGTGAGCCACTGTTGAGGTTTCTCACTATGATGCAGACAGTTACGGGGATCACTTTTATTTTATTTTCTCTCTTCTAAGAATCACTTTTACAACGCAAACAAGGTACGCTGCGTACTCTTCGAACTTGCATCTTTTCCCTAGCGTCAACATCATAAGCCCATCAATCAAGATGCAGCGCCAAGCCAGCATCACGTCAAGCAGGACGCTCGCTCGCTGACTAGCAGCCTACCGCCAGATAGTAAGCCAGCCAATCAGTATGTACCAGCCAGCCAATGATAGGGTAGTGGCTGATGCAGCGAGGCCGAAAGAATCCAGCAACGCGCATACCACAGCTACGAGAGCTCACGGACTCATTGCACCTTTTACATCGCTTGCTTTTTCCTCATTTATTTCTCAATTCTTTTTCCCTATCTCCCGAACACCCTCTTCCTTAATGTATTCAGTGAATTAATAACACAATCGGGATGATTTCGAGAGCACACTCGATCAATGTGAGACTTAGAAAGGATGAAATGGAAAGGGAGAAAAGAAAGAGAAGCAATGGCATGGATAGCCAACATTTTGATTTTTGTTTCTCGTACTTCCGACATTTTGTTTTATGTTCCGAGGTCAAGCATGCTTGTAAATCTTGAATATGTGTATAGCAGAATATCCTGCATGCTTCCTTCTTCTGCTGATGATGCTTGCTTTTTTACACAGGCTGCACGCTTATGACGCTTTACCATGAATAGCTTACCTCTGGGGTATGAGGAAAGGTGAAGTAGGGCAACTGAGAGGAGGATCCCTCGCTTTAACCGTCTAGGCTCTATTACGAGGCCACGCGAATGTGAGGACGGACCAAAGCGTTTGTATTGTTTGCCAGTGCACTTCATGAGATCATCAAAAACTGTGTCATGTGGTTATTTTTAGTATTATTAAAAGCATCCATGGTATGTTTCCACCTCTCCTATTTGATCTCACAACCCACGTACGTATTCTGGGGAGCTTGCTCAGCATGCTCCTTATGCTCGCGCCTTGTCCGGTGCCGCCAGCGTGAACACCAGTGTTGCCAATGTGTACTTTTCTGGTCGCTGCTCAAACTCGTCTCTCCGGTGGTTCCAACAATGCTCACTAAATAGTGCACCGTCACCAAACGCGTCGGTTTTCGATGGCCCGCGCACTCGCCTCCTCGAGACTACGTCCATATCGTTCTCGTCGCTTCGTAGGCACGGCAGCACGTGACAAGTCCGTACAATGAGTGTAACGCACGTGTACCGATATCTTCCCTAGTACCTTCACTTGCCTGCTCTCAATCCCATTGATGAACGCCTGATAGCTCCACGTCTGTCATTCATTTGCGTTACACAGTTGACTCGCTGCAGCAGCCAGTATAGCGTAAAGTGGCAGGTGGTTAACGTGCTGATCGACGTGGCCAAAAGTGCAGTGGCGACCACGGAACGTGCCCGACAATACTGCTTTCGACGTACACATGCGCCCACCGGTTTGTTAACAAGCTTTCCGACAGAAATGTTCTCGCCAAGAAACGCTCCGTGCCCCTCCGAGTAAGCTGCTCCAGCATCATTTCCTTTGTGGATATGGTGGTGATTTTTAGGGGCGAAGCTCCTTATAGCGGCACCAGTTCGTTTCTCGTAGCCGTAGTAGTAGTGTGTAACGAGTCTTACATTTTGACCTCCAAGGTGGTGCTGGTGGGAGATTTATTTTGTGCGTTGTTGAACAATAAAAAATTCGTAGCGTGCACGTTAACTAAAAGCCGCATTCTCCTGTCTCTCATTCCACCTTAGCAGCCATTCGCATGTACATTGAGCACTATCTGACAAGAAAGGGTTGCTACGTTATACTCGCTGGGCGTAACCTCCTTGGTTTTAGAAAGGTTTGGCGAGCGTCGGGCTGCAGTGCCATGAATATAGTGAACTAGTATATACCATGAACTCGAGGTGGTTAAAGGTGGGAAGTAGACACGAAGCGCAAGCCGTAAGAAAGTGTGCGTGTGCCACCTCTCGTTTAGTCCTTCGAATGACTGCTGGATGGCGGTGCATATGCGGAATATATGACGAAAAGATGCGAGATGGTGGTGCTTGGAGTGTTGAATAGATGGACGAACAGACACACAGCTAGATGCATGGACGGACTCACAGATGGCTGCACCGACAGATTGATGCATAGACGGACGCAGGGGTGAATGCATGGACGAACGCAGGGATGGACGCACAGATGGACGTGCGGACGCACGAACAGACACACGCTCGGACGGGCGAATGGACGCACGAACGCTCCCACAGACGGACGCATGGACGATCGGAAGAAAGAACGAATGGACGGACTGATGCTTGGCCCCACTCTCCATCATTCACTCTGTGGATATGCTGCCATTTTTTTATTTTCGCTTTTGGAGGAACTATTTGACTTGTTTACACTGTGGAAGGTTCGTTTTAAATGAAATTTGTCTTCTCTTCGCGCTGTGCCTTCGACCTACGTAGACGGGATCCACTAACGTTTTTTTTTTTTACACGTTCCTTACTGCTTTCGCTCAGGGTTGTTCTTTTTTTTCTTTTTGGTCAGCTGCACTTCCGCTAACACCCGTTTGGTTCTGTTGCTATACATTTATTTCTTAGTTGTTACTGTTCGTTTTTTCCCCTCGTCGATGCTGTAACTCGATCATCTGAAAAATTACGTTACGCAATCTATAAGTATGGCGATTTGGACTCTAGCATTGGTGGTCTGTGACGAGCAATGCTTTCGAGAAAAACAGACCCCTGTCCCGACAATTTTTCACTTTTTTTTTCAGATTTGTAGATGGTCGTTGTTTATTGAGTTTCAAGATTCCTTTGTTTAGGCATCGCCTGCGTAAAGTAACAGTGCTTTAAAATACATGACTAACGAAAAAAAAGAACTGGAACTGAGTCATCTAATCGCGCATCTGCAATACGAAGATAATTCATTCTGCTTGGGGCGAGCATTGAATGAACGCGTCTGGCATCTGCTGGTACTACAAGCACATTGCCAAGTACCGCGAAGCGCGACTATTGAAAGCTCGAGGGGCTGAATCTGCATAGTCTCAAGAGACGCAACCATTTTACTTCCACCTAAGTCGAGCCTACATTCAGCCATCCTTAGTGAAACCAATTTTCGCGCTGTTTCTCTTTCTCTTTGTCTCGCTTTTTTTTTTACATGTAGACACGTTATTTATAAGTGGGTGTCCTTGGTTGACGCCGGAACACAAGTATCAAAGTAGTATTCCAAGAAGAAGACTTTATTCATTTCATCACCGTTTCGATCATAGACAGACCTTTTTCATGACAAGCATATTTGGTTTTCTCTATTCTTCTGTGGCAACGGTGATAAGCGTTATTCTATGCACTCTATTTTTGCGTTTCTATATAAGCGCGTTAGAAATGCAACTGTTCTTGGTGAAAAAAGAGGAAGTTGAAGGTTGGGCTGTGACAAAAAGGTTGTCGAAATAAATGGTGCTCTCTCTCTGTCTCTCCTTGTATATATATATATATATATATATATATATATATATATATATATAGAGAGAGAGAGAGAGAGAGAGAGAGAGAGAGAGAGAGAGCAAACACAAGAAATATTGTTAGAGATGGGCATTCGATTTTAAACATGCATTTTTTCAACGATATAATTTAAGGCTTAACTTAAGAGACCTTTTCCAAGCCCTCAGTGTGCAGGGATACGGCTCGTTACCTATTTACGAAGCCTTTCCTTAAATACCCGTTGCTTTTGCCATCAAATACAGCAATGTCAGCCCACTCCAAGAACCAAGAACAACAAGTTATGACAGTGTTATAAAATTTGAACAGCTTACAATCAACAACCACAATGAAATAAAAAAAAAAGTTGGACACTCTGTGGAAGTCTTATTGAAAAGTCCTCACTCCCGCTTCGAAAGTAACTGAATGTTTCAAAATCTAGCAAAAGCCGTGATGGCGTTCTTGTGTAAGCTGAGGGAGTGATTAAAATTCAGTTTCTTAAGTGGAACGAGTTTGCCTTTGGCAGTGTGTTCGAGCCGGCTTGGTGTCCGCTCTAAATTCATGCCAGCGATCTTTGTTTCAAGCACGTTCTGCAGTCAGCTGTGATTACCTCTCTCACGGAGCCTCTTTTAGTCCTAGCACATTCTCTCCCTCTGTTGTATAGCCCATGGCTGCTTTGTAATTCGTGAATGCGATGAAAGGAAAAACTAAAAATAACAAGTTGATGGGGAGCGGAACACAGTCTAAATTAAAACAAACGACGGCCTGTCCCAGTGAAGGCACAACGACAAACAGCGCCGAGTTCCTGGCCTTGGCGTCTGCTTCAGTTCCATTCACAACTCTGCCGTCGCTCTTGCTGTTTCGTCCTTCTCCCTATCCGTTTTTCGTCCGAATCTCCACCCTTTTATTCTTTCGAAACATGTTCTTCGCAATCAACGTAGTAGACAGCAGCAAACTCTGGAGGGCTTTACAAGCAGTTGAGTTTAGAAACTCATTAGTCGCTGTGTAAATGGCCAGTTCACGCCATCACCTTCTCGTCGTTGCCCCACTCTCCTCTAATTACGCAAGAGTGGCTAGACAGACTTAACGAAGCTGCTGATGTGTGGAAAGAGTATATGGAGGAGAGGGCATGGTTTTGTTCAACCAGGCTTCGCGAAAAAAAACACTCAGCATTGAATCGCAAGGTCCGACAGCAAGAAAGCATTGCTCTAAATGCCTCCAATGTAAACCCTGACAGGAGCACCCTCTGCATGCAAGAAGAAAGCAGAAGTAACAAAGGGCCGCTGCGTTTTGTTTCGGCATCCACCACCAGGGGCTTTATCACATGTTAGCTTATAGCATTTGTGCTCAAGTTGTTCGATTATTTTTTTCCATTTTCCAACTGCCCCGGGTACTCGTCCTTCTGCGTTTATTTCAGGGAAATATTAAACATTCCTTTTGATAATACTCCCGTATCAGTTGACGTTGGATAAACATGGCACACGGTTGAAGACGTTGTCAGAGGGGTCATTAAGAATGTGCGCATGTGCGTAGCCAGAAATACCAGGTGAGAGACGACATGCTGGAGATAGTGTAAAGAAACCGACTAGTATTCGCGAACAGCTGAAATAATTGTTTTCAATGTATAGTCGACACATATGAAGAATGAGAAGCAAGAACGAAATCAAAACAAGACTGGGCAAGTGCAGAAGTGCGCATGCACATTACAAGCACATTAGAGATTCTTTGCTCACTTTGTATTCTTTTTCCAGCTTTAATGAGGAAAACTTGAATCGCGTGACCCTAGATGCGGGCCGAGTTACTAGCCGTAATCCGAAGTGCCCAGAGGGTGTAGTGGTAGTCGTCAACCTTTTTTTTTCTGTGAAACTTCTAATTTCCTCATTTTCATTCAAAATATTTTTAAGCAAGAGCACATAAAGGAAATAAATAAAAGATTTATATTGAAGTTTTTAACACGAGACTCCGCTTTTTTCCTTTTTCTCATATGTACTTTACGATCGACTGAATGTTATTCTCGCACTCAAATTGTTACCGTTAACGTCGTTTCATTTAGGCTGTCTTCGCTCTCGCATATTTCTTTCCCTCTATTGATTAATAAATCTGCATTTTTATGTTGCATGCCTTCGTCAGTGTAAACAAAGCCATGTTTGTCTTGAGATAAAGTGGCTCAACGCCGTCACCCACCCACTTCATCTGTTTTTCCAGCTTCCAACAACTCGTACTACACTTGCCGTGGCGCGCCTTCTCCTGCATGCCGGCGAGCTTCGATATGACGCACGTGTTTTCACAAGCAGATAAGGCGCACACGATGGGATGCTAAGTTTGAGCGCGAGTCTGAACGCTTCTCATTCCTCGCCCGACATGCTTGTTTGTATGATTTTGCTTGCATCGTAATCTTGTTCAGTGAATACGAGCACGGAATGGTGGAGGAACTAGTTAATTGAGCGGGACTGTCATCATTTTTCAATGCTATCTGCGATTGACTACGCCGACATTGTCTTCATTTTTCCGCCTTGTTTGGGCGGCAAGCGAGAAAGACATGCTGGTATTGATTGATTGATATGTGGGGTTTAACGTCCCAAAACCACTATATGATTATGAGAGACGCCGTAGTGGAGGGCTCCGGAAATTTAGATCACGTGGGGTTCTTTAACGTGCACCCAAATCTGAGTACACGGGCCTACAAATGACATGCTGGTAATACGAACGCACGCACAAACGTTGCGCAATATTCTTCGCCTCTTCAAAAGTTATACGCGCATGGCAACAAAGTATATAGGGTGGGCAGGTCGCATTTTGTTGTAAGCAAACAAATGGAATGGAATAATAAAATATATAGCGATAAATGTTATCATAGCGCCACGTCGCAGATAGACTTTATTTTCATCACCATTAAGCACACATCTCTGCGTCTATAGCAGAAATTCGAGCAAGTTTCTATTATAATGTTGCTTGCTTGGTCTTGGTGCTAACGCTTAAAGAAGTTAAGTCATAACTACAATGTGTCATTGGTGGTGATCATTGTTGAGTTGAAATTGCGGTCAGTGAAGCAAAGTTGCGATACGTTGGTAATTAACTGTGTTACTGAAGGCCGCTTTCAAACTTAAGAAGAGGTGCGCGTAGCAATAATTTGAGAGTGAAAATGGACTCAGTGGTAGCTATGTTGGCGTAACAAATCACTGACTGGTACATTATTTTTTCTTTAGCAGCATCTTATTGTTGCAAATCTATGCATAAAATAAGCCAGGTGGATAAGCACGAACTTGATGAAATAGACAGCTCTAATGCTAGGTTATAATGTGTGTTTCCTTGGCATCACTTACTGTTAGTTCTCATTACTATAGTGCCTGTAGTGACACACGATTGCAGAAAATAGTCCTGGTTGCATCTTGTAGCCCGTCTGTTTCAGAGAGAATGCCAATGAAGAGTGTCATAATAATCATATTTTCGTGCTTTTCCTATGTCTGATGCGTAAAGTTCTTTGAAAGTATTTTTAGCGTTACTTTCTTATTTTACGCAAATAAAACCCAAGATATGCTGCCGTTAGACTGGCATTTTTTTAGTTAACTGGTTATAAAAACTCATAAAGAAGTACTTATACCAACTTAACACTTTACTGCTTCATATAATACTTAGTCTCTATGGAGTAGTTCGGCACAACCTGTCGCGCACTTAAACCAGCCTGAATGCAAGATTTCAAGCTGTTACGGGGTGGGAACGTTTTGACTTGATTCATCGATTTTGCAATCTTAAAGCTTTTACAAGTGTAACAAAAAATATATGAAGAAATGATCAGTAAAAGCTGTAACATTATAAGAATAAATAATGATTTTAAGGAACTTGTTGGATTCCTAGCAGCTTTCATTGCAAAAAGTGGAGGTGTACATGGTACTAAGTATCTTAGTGTGAACCGGACCCGCAATGTCCTAAGAAAACATTGCTCGTTATTGATCTAAAGAATTGGCTCGTGTGCTCGGATTTGGGTGCATGCCTACGTAATCAAAATTTCCGGAACCCCCAATATGGTGTCTCTCATAATCATATGGTAGTTTTAAAAAGTTAAATCTCACATATTATTTGGTATGAACTAAAGAATTGATTCAATACGAATAAAAAATTGGAATCCCGTTGTATCATGAATAGAGCAAGAGTTTATTTATTTATTTATTTATTTATTTACTCTCACACTCTACACTCTACAGGTATACAATGCAGCAGGAGTGCGGTTACACATACGAAACATATTTGAAATATCCGCATAAGCTGGAAAAATAAACAAACAATAAAAGAAAAAATCAAAAGGCGCAAAAAACATTTGCCGTACACGAAAACAACCGAGCAAGATTTACGCAAAACCGCGGAATTCGCAACAAAAAATTAGGTAATATGGCCACTAATAGCCACCTTGAAATTGGCTGGATTAATTATTGAAGCAATGCAGGTGGGGAGGTGGTTCCAGTCCGAGCTGGTTTTAGGAATAAATGAGTTGAAATAATAGTTTGTCTGGCTGCTGGGTACGCCAACCTTGAACTGATGGTCGTTTCTTGTCGAATGATAAGTGGGAGGAAAAAGCATCGAATCTTTGAGCGTTGAATTGGCGTGATAAATTTTATGAAAAAGACAAAGTCGTGAAAAAGACAAAGTTGGTGAGAAAAGTAAAACCTTTCTTTTTCGTATGTTATTCATGCTGGTATTAAAGGAGAACAAAGCAACAAACAGCTGTGTCTGCTATCTCGTTTTACAGTTGACAGTGTATCGAAGCAAAAAAAAACATTTGCGAAATGCGGCCAATATTTGATATTCGTGTTTGTATATGGATCAAGAACAGCGCTGATTGCAGCAAGACAGCAGTTGTATTTGTTTTGCAATGCTCAACATTTCCGTAAGCACAACTCTTCGCAATCTGCGCAACTAACTAGCTCGGATGATAAGTCACGCGATCTTGTTAATTTTTTTTCAGTCATATGGTGAGAAATGACGTCAATAGCCACCATAATATGCACTCAGACTGAAAGCGTCGAAGCAGTAGGTTGAATTGAAGTTGAAGAAGTGAAAAAAATTAGTAAAAAGGGATAAATAAATTAATAAACAACGTTTAAAAGCTCGTTTCGTAGAACTTCCAGCGTTGGCATCAGTGTTGGCGTTGGCGTAGGTGTCGTTGCTTTTGAGCGGAAAATCTAATGTTTGACCGCGTGAAATCGAGAAAGATGCAAATAAAATGAATAAAAACGTCTGTGTTTAAGTCGAGCTCGAACCTGTGTCGTTGGCGTGGCAAGCGGATGTTCTACCACGCGGCCATGCGTGTGCTTGTGAACAAAGTCAAAATAACTTCCTCTGCTTGCAAATGCAGTGAAAGCAACTTTCGCGCTTCAATGCTTCACAATACAACATGTATTATCACAGTAATAATGCGTTATGCAAGCGTACACTGCCATCGGGCGTGAGAAATTTTTGTTATTACAATGACTTCATTGTTTAAAGCCAATCACACCCTTCGAAAGGCACACATGTTACTGCGCCTATTCCTTTCGATGGAGCGGAAAATACTGTAGGCCCGTGTGCTCAGATTGGAGTGCACGGTAAAGAACCCCAGTTGGCATAAATTCCCGGAGTCCTCCACTACGACGTTTTTCGTAATTATATGGTGGTGTGGGGGCGTTAAACTTCACATTGATTGATTGATTGATTGATTGATATGTGGGGTTTACGTCCCAAAACCACCATTTGATTATGAGAGACGCCGTAGTGGAGGGCTCCGGAAATTTCGACCACCTGGGGTTCTTTAGTTAAACTTCACATACATACCAATCAATTACTGTGTCTATTGTCTTAAAGCCACGTAGTGGGTGCATAGACAATTCGAGAAGACTTCATTCACAAAATGTTTGAAGTAGGCACTAGAGACAGGATATTGCTATTGCGTTCAACTCATAACCGGAGCTCAAAATCTCCCAATTTTTCGTTTCTAAATGAGAAAGCTGTAAATACGTTCAACACAATTTCATTCATGCCAGCGGTATTGGGCACGTGCCTAAGAACCAATGTACGCATGGACACACATATTAGGCACAGGTAGGAACGACAAGAACAACAAGAGCGAAGGCAGAGAGGTTAACCAGGCACATGTGCTTGGTTTTACACAATAGGCGCTCGCGGATTCGTGAACGAAGCGGCGCATATAGAAGAAACAGGAATCAAATGCCAACACAGAGTGACGCAAGAAGACGTGGCGCGAACGGAGTGGGCACAAGAACGAAAAGGTAACACAGGCGGAAAGCACGCGGGATGACAGAACAACAACCTCAAAAATGATCTACAGAAAAACTAGAAAGCGCTGGAAATGGCGAAATAAGTAAAGCATGCGATAGATAGAGGGCAAAGAAAAGAATTATCCAGCTGTATTCACGCTCGAAAGCTCAGGTTCAGGCACGTAATTTAATTTCGAGCCATCCGCATGGCATCGCCTCTCTCTGGGACCTCCATACTTTATCACTCTTTCTCACTTTTTTTCTTTGTTCAAGCTAGCGTGATTTCTTCACCAGGGTCGCACTTTGTGAAGAAGAATAGAAAGACTCTTGAAGAGAGTATGCATTGAGACTGTAGTATTAAAGGGGTGGAAAGGGGCGTGTGTTCGAGTGCAGATGGATGTCGTAGAGCAGAAACGTCCGGTGGCAATGCGGAAGTATAATTGAGAAAAGAAGAAACAAGTGAAATGCAAAAAAGGCAAGCCTGTCATCACGAGGCATTGGTGGCTCCTTAGTATCTGCCGTCGTGCCCACGAAAACGGACCCACCTGGGTGACAACAAGGGCAAGTGGAAAAAAGAAGTACAGAAAAGCTAGAGGTTCTTGGAATACAGAAGACAGAAGTAGGAAATTGTAATAAAGAGTGATAGAAAAGGAAGGCGTGCCAGCGTCGGACAACAATGGCCAGAACGATAACGACTAGTTTAAATAAAGTGGAACTGACAGTCCGTAAAGCCCAGTTTTTCGGCCCGAGAGAATATTCTCCGTGCGCCGACGGTCGGGTTGTTCTCGCCAATCCCCCTTGAACCGCACGACCAAGGCAAGAGCAATATATATTTTTGTTATAGGGCTTTCTCTATATCTTTATATTCTCGCAGTCGGTTCAGAGTGGCCACAGCGCTGACTTCGGCACCTGTATCACCAACCGTATATTCTGGACTTCCGAGATGGCGGACGCGAGACGACACCGCGCGCCCGTCATCTCGGAGGTCATCATTTAATTTGTGAAGAGAAGGATTTTCTGCTAGAGGTCACTTGGTAGACATTGATGGTTGTACAGTGGCGGTCACAAATGTTGTTTTCTGAGCTCTTTGTGCGCAACGTGACAGTTCGCCTAGTTACAGCTTTTCATTCCAGCCTGTCATTAAAATATTTCTCCGTCTAGTTAGTATGCTTACTTTTTGCTGTGAAGAGGGAAAGAAGTGAACAAGAGTGATTAAGGAGGAATAAAAATAAGAGAAATAAGCACAAGAGAAGAAAACAGCGGCTTCCATTGAGAAGACACAGAGCGAATGCTACTCAAGACGTATTTGCGGGGACGATGAGTAGATGGAAGAGGTGGCGGCCCTCATTTGAATCTTTTGCGGCTGTGTCAGAGGGTGACACGCGGAAGATGCTTTCCAGTAATATTACTTATTTCGGGCAGCGTAGGCATGTGGGTGGCAACAACCACGTAGTTTCTTGATGCCGTGTTACTTCAGCTACACTGTCACTCCGCTACGCTGGATAATCAATCGGAATGCTTGCTGTAGAAAAGGGCAAATGTCTCTGTGATCGCTGTAGTAGAACAGCTAGAAAGGAAATAAGAGTATGATAGCGTCTCCGTGCATGCGTGCGTGCGTGCGCGCGTGTCTGTGGGTACGAGGAAGAGAAAGGGAGAGAAGTGGTTCGGGGTAGGCCCCATCTTGAAGGGACACTGCAACGCTTTTTGAAGGCGACGGCAGCGTCGGGAGACATATGAGGAGAGAGGGCGTGGCAATTTTTTTTGGGCCGTTTCGTTCACCGTCATGGGAGACTCAGCTCAATTGCGCGTTTTGGTGTTCCCGATGTTTGTCAACAAAAGACAACGATCGAGTTACCCCGCTATGTGGCACGGGTGTACACTATTTTTCTCAGCATTATGGCTATTCTCCGGCGGAAAATGGGTGCCATTGCTTAAACTATTGGGCTTTCTGCAACATTGCAGTACGAAAAGGGCACGTTCTGCCAGTTAGTGACAGGACCGAAAATTCACGCACTGTTAGCCACCACCCCCGAAAGTATGAAGTTCCCGCGGCGTGAGTGCTGATCGACCTACACACACACACACACACACACACACACACACACACACACACACACACACACACACACACACACACACACACACACACACACACACACACACACACACACACACACACACACACACACACACACACACACACACACACACACACACACACACACACACACACACACACACACACACACACACACACACACACACACACACACACACACACACACACACACACACACACACACACACACACACACACACACACACACACACACACACACACACACACACACACACACACACACACACACACACACACACACACACACACACACACACACACACACACACACACACACACAAACACACACACACAAACACACACACACACACACACACAAACACACACACACACACACACACACACACACACACACACACACACACACACACACACACACACACACACACACACACACACGCACACACACACACACACACACACACACGCGCACGCGCACACGCGCACGCGCACACGCACACGCGCACGCGCGCACGCGCACGCGCACGCGCACGCACACATATACACATATACACATATACACATATACACATATACACATATACACATACACACATATACACATACACACATATACACATATACACATAGACACATAGACACATAGACACATAGACACATAGACACATAGACACATAGACACATAGACACATATACACATATACACATATACACATATACACATATACACGTACATAGAAACTTACATACTGGGTTCAATATATCTTGGCAAGAACACTCTGCCTCAACCTCGAATGGTCATTGTTGCCAACGTGAAAGGTAGCTTTCTCCACTTGGTTTCAAAATGAGCCACCGACAAACTACCGCAGTATACATGCTGTGGCAAAGGAGACCGCATCACGTCCACATTGTTTGCGGGATCCGCTCCATTGTCTTCGGGATAAGTGGCCCATTCCCCGCGAAGTTGCACTGCCACACCAACCATGCGAGCTAACGGCAAGCCACCACAGCGTCTATTCGTTGCGCACAGAAATTACTAGCCGCGGGGAATAGAGGAGATTTTCGAGAGCCAATTCAGGACTCTGTTGTTGTGCGAGTGAGCCACTGCCTTTCAGATTTGCGCGAAAACACACTGTCTTGAGGCTCAATGATGCTGGTTTCCAAGCTAAGGCCTAGAGCCGCATCTACTTCTAAGAGTAGTCTGCTGCAGTGAGTTACTCCGTTAGCTGAGCATTGTCAGAATAGAAGAGCCTTACATATAAAGCTTCAAACGAGTTGAGGAAACTTTGCTCCGATATAATTTGAGGGAGAGTATATGTTTCCTCCGCCGCGCGCGGTTATTACTTCCTATTTATTGACTATGGAGTCAGTTAGATGACCCACGCCTTACCTATGAACTTTGTAACTGCTCCAGATGTGCCGCAGTCATCAGTTGTTGTGGTCGGAACATCAGAATAATTTGCTGCCTTGCTTGCTGAGCTCGCAGGAAGCAACAGCTTTATGGAGTCAGTGAAGTAGCTTGCCGAGAGGAACAGTGAGAAAACTTTGCCACGTTAAGCGCCTGCGCTTTTCTGAAAAAAAAACACTCAATAATATTCAGTATCAGAGAAGGTACTGTATAGCTGTGTAAAACGAGCCTGATGTCAAAACAAGACTATTAGGTGCGTTGTCCAATATTCTCCTCCGTGCATCTCTTCCTCGGTGTTGCATGCAGTGCAATGATAGTGTTAGTTGAATTTTCTCTACCATATTTGATTTTACGTTTATTGCTTGCAGTTACGTAAAACACAAAGAAACAAAAACTTTACAATGTAGACTGGGGGTGGCGGCTGCATTTTTGTTGGAGGCGAAAATCTTGTAGGTCCGTGTCTTCAGATTTGGGCAGACGGTAAAGAACCTCAGGTGGTCAAAATTTCCGAAGCCTTTTATTACGGTATCTCTCATATTCATATGGTGGTTTTCGGACGTTTAACCCCACATTTCATCAATAACATTATATAAAATGGTGTATTTTCGGGCCACAATAGCGTCGATGCACCGGAAAACTGCGATCTACGTTCAAGTGCTCTTGGATAAGCCTGGGCGTTTCATTACAATCGTTTAAATAGTGAAGCTTGAACTACGGAGGAGTGCTTGCTAAAAAAAGACGCAACTAGATTTACCAAAAACTACCGTCTCGCCTCAGAAAGTCAGTAACTTCGTTTTCTTCATACTTGTGTGCTGTCTATTTTTTTTCACTTCCCCATCTTTCCGTTATTGACGACGAGACGACGTCACCTTATATTTTTATTTTGTGACAGATTGCCGCTATAGTGCAGTAAGTGACTCACACAGGCACACAAGGATAGAAGTAGTATTTAACGGAAAATTACACTGATGCTGAAGTTTAAAAGGATGCATAAAATGACAGAGCTTCAGTCCGTGGTATTGTTAGCACATACGTTTTGAAGAGATTGGCTCAGTGCCTTTAGAGTGGATGAAGTAATGTCAGAGAAGTAGTTTGGTGGCTGCGCAGCACTGGAGATCACACTGCTACTCGAAGGTTACGGAAGAGCTATTTGATGCGGCAATCTGGAACACTACTGGGAGGAGCTCTTGCAGGAAGTTGCCAGCTCTCCAGCACTTTTCAGTCTATTTTCTCAGCAGTTTTCTGCTGGCATACAGTCTTTATTGCTGGTAGCTTTTGTTGTTTTCCGTTTTAAGGCTCCAAGCTTCCTTCTGATATTCTGTGCGTAACGTCTTTTCACGCTGACTTCACCACTCATGCGCCTTCTAACCCCTCCGCCCTCTTTCCTACAGACTTTCCTTGTCATATTGACAATGGTTTAGTAAAGCAATACGTCATCAGGTGGTCCTCCTCGTGTTTTTTATTTAATTGTATTTCGAGGAGGACAACAACAACAAGAGAGAAGGCAGGGAGGTTAACAAGGCACATCGTAAGAAAAAAAGAGATCAGCGACTCATAGCTATTCTCTGGGCACGATGAGGTTTGAAAATTCACCAATGAATCTTCCTACGACGAGCTGTCTTCAACCTCAATGCGACCACCGAGACGCGTGCACCTGTGCACTTTTCAGATAAACAGTGCGTAACAGCGTATACGACAGGAGGGGATAGAAGAGACAAGACAGAGGGCTATCTTCTAAGGCACTTCTCAGAGAGTGCACGTCGCTGAGCTTTTGACTGTTGCTTTAACCCACCCTTCTTCTTTTTTTTTTGTGGCATTGCGTCTCTCCCATCCCGTTTTCTCTCAGCTATCTCCAAGTTTACTCCCGCTTCAATATCCATTCAATCAAACTTTCCCCGCATCTTGTGCAACCACATCCACAGTTTCCAATTCATCACTTCCAGCTTTGTGCTTTCTCTTCATTTGTTCTGATTTTCACGGCATTCTTTCATTTTTGTCATCGTCGTTCACCTATAAGCAGCGTCACATTCCTGCGTGCTCCTGCAGAAAGATGGAAGTGGTACGCGTACGACGCATATCAGTGTCCCGGCAAGAGCCCGAGCACCGCCGCCTGCCACTGTCGGGATCTGAAAAGCCACCACCGCATTTTCCTATTTTGTTATACAGATGAACAGTACCTAATAACTCCGAAGCGATCCCGTAAGCACTGAGAGTGTCTCTGCGCAGGCGGTGTTGTCGGTGCTTATAGAATCTGGCTGGTGAAAGTGTGGAAGTTAATTATCTATCTCCGCCGTCATTCGCTGTGCTTTGCTGCAGCGCTACGACACCGTCATCGTCCACGGCCTCTCTGAACCCGAACGTTAGACTGCGTCGCAAGAGTTGAGGCGTTCCGCGGCTCATTCTCGAGTGAATTATGCAGCTCGGGGGTCTATAATTAGGTTCTGCAGCTAAGTGCCGACACTCCTGCTCACTCGCTTCGGGTGTGTGCGTTACCGGCTTCAAAACCGACCATCGCTAAGAGCTTTTCTCTCAAGGCATAGGTGAACTGAATGATGCGTCCCGTTCGACGCTCTTCGATTTCGCTTGAAAATGTTGACTCTCTGTGGAAATCTGGAGTAGCTAGAGTCTTCATTCACTGCAGGTGCTGTTCTGAAAAGCAGGAGTGTAACCTAACCATTCTCTGTTAGAATTTTAGGAGCTAAAATAGCGCAGTGGTTGTACATAATATTATGTACAAACACTGCGCTAACAGACACGCAGACAGAGCCTTTCCTTGTATAATGTAATGAGTGTAGAAAGCGGGTGGGAAGAAGAAGTGAACTTGAGAAGAAGAGATGTTCTGGTGAGGAGTGGGGAAAGCAGGAGGGTTGAGAGTAAGCTCATCGTAGCAAGAATAACAAAAATTTTACGTTGAAATGCAGCCATATTGAGAGAGAAATAGAATGAGAGATTCATAAAGAAAAAACAATAGAAAAACGGAAAAAGTCGAATCAGAAATCAAAAACAGAGAGAGAGAAAGGAAGACGTGAGAGAAAAATGAACGGAATTAGTGAGAAAAATAAATCGAAATAAACAGAGAAAGAAGGACAGAAAAACGGAAAAAAGAGAGAAGTAGAAAGAAGTAAAAATAGAATTAAGAGAACCTTGGCAAAACTTTGCCAAGCTGCCAAAGCCAGAACTACATGGGTGTCAGTAAACTCCGCCGTCACTTTGCGCGCTCACAAAAATTACTATGGAATCATTTATCGCTACCTGCTTCTTGATTAATAAACCTCATTTTGGTTTAGCAGGTACACATCTCCTAATTATAATTTCCATCTTCATGACGTTTTTGTATCTACCTCATCAAATGTCAGCATGCACTCATCGACTGAGTATAACATTTAAAACATGTAACTAAGCTATCCACTCGCCCTAGCAACAAGCCTTTGCTTCAATTGATATTTTTATCTTTGTCACTAACTTCTAATGACAAATCACTTGCAATTCTGTGCGAACCCAATTATTTAGCGTACGCTAACCAATGCTCGCGCAGCGAGTAGAAGGTATACGTGTTCGGCCCTAGAAGAGCCAGCCACCGTGGAGAGAAACAGTCACGGAGAAGAATTCATCCCGAAACATGGCTTTGTTGACTGCCGCATCAGTCACGGCTAATCGCTCGTCTCCCATCCACTACAATGCGCGCTCGGTCGCGTAAATGCCAGCTATTTGGTAACAACTTTGTATTCTTTGAGTCAGTAAGCATCACGTAACGAGCCAGCATTTATTCGGCAATAACTCGGGAGAAGAAGCATTTGTTACAGACGCAACTAAAGGGCAGCGGATAAAAGAGGCTACATTGAATCACGCATGCACTATACAAAAAAAAGAGGAAGAAGACGAAAACTTGCGTTTAAAAAAATCCGTAAACAGAGGTTGTGGTGAGCCTACGTTTCAATAGAACCCTTATTGACGGATTTTCATCACCAGCTTACATGTTTCCCCAGTTTTCTTCCAGCCTTGAGCAAGATAAATCCGCTTGCCGAAACATCGGCTAGACGCAATCTCTGTTTACAGATTTTTCTACAGACGTACTGCACCCAAGATAACATAAGTTAACTTCTATACTGCGTCGCCTTTCTGCCATGCGAACGTTGCCCGCGTTTCCATTTATGTCAGTCTCTGTGCCGGTAGCTGCATTTCCGATGGAGGCGGAAATGTTGTAGGCCCGTGTGCTCAGATTTGGGTGCACGTTAAAGAACCCCAGGTGGTCAAAATTTCCGGAGCCCTCCACTACGGCGTCTCTCATAATCATATGCTGGTTTTGGGACGTTAAACATCACAAATCAATCAATCTGTGCCGGTAGTGTCGTGCAAGCCGTCTCCACCACGAGCAGTGCGGTCACGGTTGGGAAGCGGGCATTCTGATCGCCATTCTTCACTCGCAGACGCAATCACGCGTGGCGCAGAAAGCATCCGCTGCTGCCATCCTGTCGGCTGGGCTTTCTTTCGTGCTAGCCGCCTTCATTTGGTTTTTCTCCTGGCAACCATCAAAGTAGCGTCATCCTTCAAGGCGAGACGTTCGCGACTTCTGCGCAGGATGTTCCTGACTGCTTCTCATCTTCGGTCCTTTCTTGCCTCATGTGACACTCTGTCGCCAGATGGTTCAGCCTTCTTTTGCTGCACGTCCTTCGCGATATTGAGTTGGATCCCCATTTTGTTATTTGCGGCCATTTTCTTAATACAACGCTTCATTTTTTCGTTTCCCCGCGGACCGACATGTTTTCTGTCGCATCGTGCTGCGACACGCACTTGACTGGCCGGGAGAAACCATTTCCCGACGACGGCGTAAGGCAGTGGACAAGTAATCCTCTTACGCTGCCCTATTAGCTTGTAATAGACATCAGGAACGGTATACGAGCGAGTTATGGCAGATAAATTAGAGCAGTTGCTCCTTTTTCGCGCTTTTTTCTACATTCCGGAGATAATAAAACTGGACCCTCTATAGGATGCGGAGAAATATCTGTGGAAGCAGCGCGACGGTGCGGAGTTGGGATGGGGGCAGGACAAAGAGACGCGCGTGGTAAGCACCTGAAAGAACAGAATACTGAAGTTACGGATAAACAGTCTCTGAAATATGTGAGCCAACACGTCAGAAGTTTATTTTTGATCCTGTAACAAAAAGAAACAACGTATATATTGTTTCCAGTCACTTCTGCTCTGTCAACTCAGTGGAGACATCCTAGAAACACTTCCTTAGCTTAATATATATAAACTCTACAAATGCATGGCAGGTATGCTAGTTTTTTATTCACTCTGCATTCGAACCTGACAGCTTAAGTTGTGTGAGGAAGTGGACATTAAGAATTTCCAATCGAGAAAGAGTGTTCTATTCATTATATAAAAGAGGCAGCCTGTAGAAGCAGTGCCAGCTTACGTTTACTGCATGTGGTAGAGTTTACTTCAATCAACCATATGTAGGTATTGAATTTTTTTCAAGTTGCCTTGGTCTTTATAGGCGTTTTAGCGATTTTATTATTGAACAAATATTTTGGCATAGGTAATTCGTTGCTTGACATTAACTATTACGCAACCATGACATTCGCTGCTTATACTCTTTTGCGTATGTTTTTCTTTCTTCTCCGTAGCGTTAAGGTTCTACTTCACTCTAGGGATGCCTTCTTACGTTGCGAATCTCTAGAATATACAATAAGTAATCGCATTTCAAGATAGTTTCGCAATTTTCAATATGGCGTAGCGCTCACTTGCTTTCAGAAAAACGACGTTGCGGGAACTGTGAAATAGAACACCGATGTTGAATGACGCAAAGAGTTTTCGGGATTATTTCGTTCTTTAAATAGATGGGTAAGCTAGTGTAATCATGAAAATCATCACATTTGAGAAGACCAAAGTGCATAGATGTTCTTGTACCTTATTTTTATGTGTAGGTGTAACCTAGCAAGCTCCATAGTAAGGTTCTATCAACTTCACAAGAAAAACGAGCGTAGATAGACGCCTACAATAACGATGCGATGTTACGACGTCAGGTAACATCCTTCTTGGAGTTGGCTGCACTGCATAAATGGGTCGCTTTGTGGCGAACTGGTGCCATCTCTTGCAAGTGGACACAATTTTTTTTCCATTCGAGTAAGATACGTAGTGCAATGTTCAATGATTATGAAGATCTATAGTAGTATTAAGCTGAGTATAGGCCTCCCCTTTTAGGCAAATCACTTGAATAATAAACCAATTAAACCTTGGGAATTGCAGTGACATCACACCAGTGAAACACTTTTAGTGCTGTTTCCTTATACTTCGCTGTGTGCCGTTGTTGCGTGATGCAAAACCACGAGCATTGACCGCACTTGATTAAAACCTTCGCACGTTCATCTACGTCGTAACTATTTTCTCTCTTGATTTGGGTGCACGGTAAAGAACCCCAGGTGGTCAAAATTTCCGGAGCCCTCCACTACGGCATCTTTCATAATCATATGGTGGTTTTGGGACGTTAAACCCCACGTATCAATCGATCAATCAACCAATCAATCAATTAATCAATCACTCAATCAATCAAATATTTTCTTATAAAGTTGACTTTGCGAACGCGCGAAGAAACCCTAAGTGACCGGTTACATTGACGGACAATGCGAAACGGTGAGCAGTCGCGAAGCGTTCGACTTTTTTTTCCATCTCGTGTCAATAAGAAGCGCACAATACATCTTACGTAATGAGAAACACACGAAGATATAGGAGGTGGCTGAAGTGATTATGTACTTCTAAGCACAACAACCTAGCAAAGAATTTTGATTACAAGTAACGTGTTCAATAAATAGCACACAAAGAAAAAGAAGGAAAACGATGTAAATGACACAGCAAAGTTAAAGCGCATTCATCAGCACATGCAGGGCATGACAATATAAATGTGGCCTTGAGTAGAGCATGGTCTACTTGTCTTACAATGCGGTGCCCAACTAGTGGTACAGTATTCCTCCTTCTGTGATTGCTTTGAGAACATCCTCCTTGGAACTTTGCATTTTTCTTTTCCAGCTTTCTCTTTCACATGCGAAGCAGCCATTACGAAGCTCAATTCTGGGTGCATAAGGATCATTCTGTGCCTGAAATAAATAACTTATTATTATTATTATTATTATTATTATTATTATTATTATTATTATTATTATTATTATATTATTATTATTATTATTATTATTATTATTATTATTATTATTATTATTATTATTATTATCATTATTATTATTATTATTATTATTATTATTATTATTATTATTATTATTATTATTATTATTATTATTATTATTATTATTATTATTATTCACTTCTATTCAAGCACGTGTGCACACGCAGTAAAAAATGTTTGGAAAGATTTTACTGCGCGAAACTCTAGTAATGGGCCTAAGAAAAACAACTCCAAGAAACAACGTTCAAAGGTCCACGCCAGCGCACAAATGGTGTGGTCCTTCATAAGCGCTTTTGCTTGAGCAATGAAATAGGTTATTTCTAACAACCACTCAATAGACAGGCCATTTCTCTTAAGTCACAAACGAAATGCAAGCCCAGGAAGAGCAGTTCTTGAGCAATTCGCAATTTCTATGTGATCGGCAGATTTTCCTGCCTGTTACTATTTCCAACGAGACGTGATAAACTGCCACCTTTAATAGACCACGGCATTAGATGTGATAAATATTTCTGTGAGGTGCCAATCATTTACAAGCAGGAGTGTTTAGAGAGGCACTTAAGCTTACGAGGCATTGAACATTCTATGGACAGTAGCCATCAAAAAGGTAAATTTTACGTGTGTCAGGCGCTGAATTTTGAATTCGTTTCAGACGTCCACGTTGTTAAGTTTTCTTCGATAATAGCTCTAGGATAGGAATATTGATGTCTTCAACATCTATTTACACTTGGTTGTGCTTATAGAAATAGTTTTTTTTTCAGTTACTTATTTAGTTTTTTCTGAAGTCTTTGCGGACGTAAGCAGTGTTGGTTTTACAGACGTAATTTTTAAACGGAAACATGACACATAATTTAATACTATTTCAAATTTTTTGTGGGGAGTGTTTTGATCACCTAAAAGAAACACTTATGAATACAAATTCTTTACTTGAAATCACACACACCAAAAAAATTGACAACGCCAACGCGAGAAATATCCACAGAAGTTAGCTCGAGCCAATCCCCCATGTGGGCATATATACTGTCCGCGCAGGACCAGACTACGGAGTAAAGCTCCTAAAAGTAAATTATTCTGCGATGCAACCTCTCAACCCAGATTCGCACAAAACCGCTTCGATAGAAAGTGCAGCTGGCAAAAAAATATGATAGCCAATTTTGATGCTAAATTGCATAATAGCCTAAATATCATTCTTCTAGAACACCTGCAACTTTTCGACCATGTTCCTTCTTATGTTCACAGCTTTGAGATTAGTCAAGTTTGGGAGGAATTTGAGGCCGCACACATTGCAGCATACATGAAAGCGGTGTCTTTAGAAAGTCTGACACGCAGACTTCTATACGCAGTAGAACGTTACGACATTGCACTCCGATGAAAGGTTCCGACCTTTGTTACTGTAGTGTTGAATCAGCCTACCTATATGGCTGTTCGAAATGTCCTATAAATTACGTAACTGCCCAAACAGTTGTTAGTTACAAGTCGCTGCTTTCTGAGACTACTGAACTAACACAAAATTGCAGCCATTCTTGTCACTTTTATGTTATGCCAAATAATTAAACAAGTAAATTACTTGTTTCTAAAATCTTGAAGCTCAAAATGCGTTGACTGCACAGTCCTTGCAAGGAGGCGTGATTGGTTAAAAACGCAGTCTCTTTTTAAGTGTTAATGTCAGTGCCATAGCCAAAATCTCGTAATATAGTGATGCACTGAAGCTACTAAAAGAGGCCATCACACCCAATTCCTGGCCATAATCTTTGTTATGGAGTTAATCGCTAGATATTCACAAACTGGACAATTGCAGCTCATTTCCTCGCGAACTTAACCTATAACGACCATTTATATAAACACATGAGTGGAGTGAGAGTCTCTGACAACACTGGTGTACTCGCCAGCCGTGACGTATCAATCCGCTTGCTTTGCCATTGTCTCTATTTCAGCCAACCATATTGCTCCGTGGTCAGCGGCGCGTGAAATGGAGCTATTAGCTCTTTCTTTTGAATGTAGAACATAGAAAATCGAAAAGTTTGCAGGGGCTGCAACATGAGTAGAAGATAATGAATAGATGCAATGAAGCACATTACGTCACACGTCATGGCGAAATGACGTTATCAGCTTTGGGCGGGCCTTATAGCCGGCGACTTCAAGGGAACAATCTGCAGTAAATTACTCTTCGGGATATATTTTTCACTCATATAAAAACACAATAGACTGTATACATTTATGTTTTGCTGGGAACCGCAACTTGGTGCGTGTCGGTGTGATAATTCCTTATCTTCAATAATGCCCAGTATGAATGAATCAGACAAACACATTCACTCGACGTCGGTAAGTAACACGAGCTGAAGTGTTATGCAGATACACGAACACACATGGGATAGTATTTGGAATAAAAGCTAAATGAATGGCTGCTGGGATTTTCAGACACCCATGACATGGTACTTGTCGAATTGGTACTTTTTGGTTTCCGAATTGCTTAACAGTTTAAAAAAATTCTCTCTAGATTGTTGCGGAGAAAAATATCTTTAGGAATTACTTATGCAAATTAGGCAAGTTGCGTGAAGAAATTGTATTTTTCCTGCAAGTGGAGTATGCAACTGGCATGCTCACGCAAGCCGGTTGCCTCGTGTCCAACAAAGCGAGGAAAGAACCCTGACACGCTACTAACTCGGGGGAATAGATCACGCGGCTGGTAATCAGGTGGATCTAGTTGCATCAGAGAGCTTCTAGGAAATCGGAGCGCTTGATTGGCTGCTTCGCTTTGTTGCTCGCTAATGCAGCTGCCAACACATGCGCAATTCCCCACCGGGCAAGGAGACTGCTCTTATTGTTCTACACAGCCATAAACAAAAAATTATGATTGTGCAGAAGGACTCCATTGCACACATGTATTAGTCACGGAAAGCATCACATTTGAGTCATTTTTGAATATCCGTATGGTAAGTAGATGAACAGTAATACACTGCGCCTAAGAATTACATCACAGTGTAGGTTACCTAGCAAAACATAATTACTTGGAGTTTTGACCCACCTATTGAAATTTAAATGTATGAGCGTTTTATATACTATATGTTACAATAATATACCATTGTATTATGACCATCAATGCGAAGAATTGATTTTGGGACCTCGGGGTTTGCAGAATGTTCTAGTTAATAGACTACAAAATTTACATACAAGCTAAGTATTTACGTAGAATAAATGTAGTGTGTGCATTACTCTTTCCTAAATTTATGTATACAAATACCATAGTACCTTTCACTTTTCGTATACACTGAAACAACTATCACATTGAACCTAGACTCTGGGAATACTTGGCGTCAACACCAGTCTAAATCATTCAGTAGGTCCAACGTATTATGGGAATCGACGTTATTCGAGGCATGAGATTGGAGGATGACTGGCGTAATTTTGTTATTCGGCAAATCGTTACGATATGAACCTAAAAATATGTACAAATGTACGCACATCTATATGTTTGACATTCTCAACTGGTTTATATTACCCCTTCCCGGGAGCGTGACGGTGCCAGAAATAACATGGGTATTACCGAAGAAATGTGGTATTATCAACACTAGAAGTGGAAAGCTACGCAGCACGTGTACTTGCGAGAATGACAGATTGGCTAGCGCTGCGAAGACAAATTTCTGTGGTTAGCGCTTTCACGTGATGCCCGCGTCGTAGAAGCACATGCGCAATGTTCATAAAATTGGATTACCAGCCCCACAACTACAATTAACGTTTTATCATTATTCTTCCTGCATAGTATCTTCTTCCAAAGCAGTTTCGAGAGCTGGTTTGTCTGTTTAGTACAATACTTGATTGCCACACAGAATGATTGGGTACGATTCTTGCAGAGACCCTAATACTTGTGCTTTGCATTCTTTGAGTCAACGCTACCAGAGAACTACGCCGGTGTTTGGAACACGTTTTTTTTTTAATTTGCCTTAGGCAAGCTTGATGTCGGAGAAAGCTTTGCGTTATTATGAGTAATAAAGCGTTTCATAACATAAGAGGGACCGCCAGACATCACACAATGCGAATTGCGTAATGAATGGGTCGTCTAGTGCTCCAACCCATTAGTAATTGATGCTGATGCTGATGACCTCAGATGGATGACGCTCATCCACAGAGGGGGATGGGCCAAGAAACGGGCGGTAATATACTTAAATGAAACTAAAAAAATTAAAGCCAATCTGAAAAATTAGTTTAGAGGTAATACTGCCAATAAACAAAAATGTTTGCTGAGCAAGCGGTCAAACCATCTCTTGTTCCTGACAGACATCGCTACAAATTATAAGCTGAATGTCTGAAAAGGTTAGGGTTAATTTGTTCTTGATCACCTGTTCACTGTGTCACATACCCACTTCAGGCATATTTCTTGATCATCGTCAGCCACTGCTTGAAAAAATTGCACAGAATTTGTAACAAGTCTGTAGCCGATACCACTGTTATTCAAAGAACGACGAATGATAACATGGTGAATGCTGGCTTACTATATAAAATATACAATATTTTATGACGTAGTGGGTATCCATCAGTGTGCTTATAGCACCCAAAGGGTGTTCAGAAAAGGCCCTGAAAGGCCGCTCTTCTAGCTTTCGCTTTAACTGTGCGGTGAGTTCGATGCAGGCCTGTCGTTCCTTCAAAACTCCAGTTAATACACTGAATGACAAAGATATGATCTGTTGTAAACACTGCAACAATAAAAAGACTATGTTTGAATACCTTCCCTTATTTAGCCAATCTAAATGGCTTAGCTGGTGCTTTTCAGAAAAGAACTGTTTTTTGTTAAGTTGATGATTATTAGTGCACATGTACGCAATTGACATTATTAGCATCGCACATTAAAGATGTCATAAAAATAATTACACATTTGTACTTCTTCTTGTTTGTAGAATTCATTTCATCAACTAATGTAACAGGCGCAACCGTTCTGCTGCAGTATTGGTTATTTCATGATGTTCATTTTCGCTGTTATGAAAGTGTATAGGCATTTTCATGCTGTCCATTGCCTGCATGTGCAAACCTGCTTCCATCTCGCCAGAAGGAAAATGTCAAAGATAATTTTAAACGTATGTTCAGCATTTGAAGGCCTATTAGGAAAAAATTGCCAGTAACCTAAAGAGAGAAGTAAACATAGTAATGCACAGTGCAATATTACACAAGATTTTATATTTTTACCTCTACGCCACTAGCGAACGTTTGACACTTTCCCAGAAGATTTTCCACTTAACCACAACGCTTTAGCGCTTACACAATTAAACTTCAGTGATAATTCAGCGTATCATACACTTGCGGCGGCATAGTATATTTTATACTAGTACGTACTTCTGCTCGCGTTCTCTTCGTACATGTTCCTCGACAGGTTCCTCAAAAATCACTTTAGCCTGCCTGTAAAGAATGCTTCTCCGTGCATAGAGCGTTCTAAGGGGGAAGACGACCTTTATTGCTGAAAGTCATATTTATTGCCATAAGGTAGCTGGTTGGCAGTGAACAGATGTAAATACTTATATATATATATATATATATATATATATATATATATATATATATATATATATATATATATATATATATATATATATATATATATATATATATATATAAAGTATTTTATAGATTCAGGGCAATCGATTGATGCTTTCGTTAGTATTTTGTTACTTTGGCTGCTCTTCCTTCTAAGGTAGCCGTTGACAAAAACCAGCGATGCGTCCTCTTTTCATTTCGTCAAGCAAATATAATAGGAAGGGAAGAAACCAGAAAAAAACATGTGTTTCATTGAATACAGGGCTATGCTCCTGGAAGTTTGCGAGAATCGCTTTGCAGAGAATTTACTGCCACACTTTTTTCTGTCATCGCACGGGATGCCTTTTAATTTTGAGATCAAATAAGAAGCAGATAAAATGAGGTACAAATTTTTTTACTGTATTAGAGATGTCGGTACACAGGTCAGGCCCGTAGCCAGAAAATTTTTTCGAGGAAGAGTTCAGGGGTGGAATGGCTGAAGATTAAGGTTATTTAAAAAATACCTATTTTTATTGGTCGTTTTCGACAAAACACTGTCTTCTATGAAAATTTCGGAGGGGAAAAGCCCCAAGCACAACATCGTCCCCCTGTCTTCAGGCGTGACACAGGCGTCGTGGCACGCTGAGCTCCTAGCATGAGTAGATCCTTGAAAGAAAGTAGTTAGGCATGCTGGATACGCCTAGCGGAAGTAATTACTCATTTGTTGCTGTCGGGCTGCACAGTAGTTCTTCTGTCAAATACGCACTCGTTTGTCAGGGGGGAAAACGAACATGCTAAAGAAACACACAAGAACAAAACCTGAAGAAATGCAAGTGTCAGGCAATAAGGGCGTTGTCAGGTGCCCACAAATGCACTGCCTCAAGCTACAGGAATACGGCCCTCGTTAGAAAAAATTAGCAAGCGCACTATGGAGCCTAAGGGAGTTTTTATACTTCCTGTGACAGAACAAAACAAAACTACGTGAAAGGATGAGAGGGAGAGAGCCGATGTGCGAGCTAAAAGAATCAAATATGTTTTGAAGGTTGAAGCTAAACATAATTATTAGAGCAGAACATCAGTGTTGGCAGGCGTTGTTTTCCAGAGCTTGAAACAGAAGAGTGGTATTAACCATTTATCTGTGTTGGTGTTATGAATGCGTTGTAGATTGTGTCACGATTTCACAAGACGTCCGGCGGTGGGGCCTTTTTGCGAAGTTCGCACACCATCAGGGCGGTATTGGAGTAAGGCCCACACAAAGCAGGCAGATTATACTCATTTGCCCTAGTGCCTACAGTTTGGTTCAATTCAAGTCATCCTGGATACCATTATATATTCGTTCTTTGGGACGGAATGGTGCCTCTGTTCGTTCTGTGCTTCTTATTTGCCAAAATGATTGACAGCATTGCTGTTCCCGCTTGCTAGTTTCACGTCTGACTATCACAAGTGCACCAGCTAATCCCTCACTGCTCCCTCTCATTCTTTCGTGACGTTTAGTTCTGTCCTTTCACAAAACGCCCATGAAATAGCTGCTCTGAAGTACAACCATTAGCTTTACGTTTTGCGAAGAGCCCGGAAAGGTAACAAGCTTTCCACTGTAACTGGGTGACGTGGGCCCCATCACACATAGATGCAACTAGTGCTGAGAGCGAGGTAAACATGAACAGTTAACGCAGCCTCGTCGTCAACTAGATGACCTCCTTATATATGTGCGCGTAAGTTTTGTACCTGGAACAGTGGATGGAATGTGTTCTAAAGGGCGAAGCTTACAGCTTAGACACGTAGGGGCACTCGCCTCGTAGAATGCTTTTTCAGTCACTGCAGATGCGTGGGTGCAATGCTGTTCACTGTTTTAATGATGACTTACTCCTCAACTCAACTGTCTCACTCGTATAAGGAAGTTATGCCTAGTGCCTTTGTTAGTTCTTGAAAGCTGTTCTTTTGTCACTCGAATTCATTCCGTAGATATAGCTCTGAGATCAGTAGTGGCACACAGCTGAGTAATGCATTCGTTTGACGTTGTCTCAGGCTTTTTTATATGTAATACATCTGCTAACAAAAAATGGCAGATCTAACGTACCTGGGGATCCACGTTTATGCGAAGCAGGCGTAGGTAAGGTAACCATGTTGCATTTTTTTTTATTGAGCGACACGTAATCGAATGACGCTAAATATATGTATGCAAATGTTGCGCGCCCAGACATATGTTGAATAGTTGCAGATGTTTATATACCCAGTTGTTTTCCGTTGCGCAACGATGTCAACTGGAAGAGGCGTATTAGCAACACCACAAGCCGATATGAAGCGCTGATGGTCGCGAAGATGCTGCCCCTGGACACTGCTACATTATTCAACTTCAGCGCAAGGCAGCTAATCACAATTGACGTTTACTCGACGTGACGGTTTTATTAAAGGTGTACATAAGTAATGTTTATAAAATTGGGTAGGCAGCACTGCAACTACTATTGACGTTTCACGAAGATTAGCGTATATTTGAAAAGTAGTTCCGACACCTGGAGTAGCTGTGTGATAGAATGCTAGACTGCCATGAAAAATGCTTGGGTTCGATTCTTGCTGGAACCCTGAACTTTATTTTTTGAATTTTTGGGAGGGGGGGGGGCAACGCTGTTTGCGTCAGATTTTTCTTAACACTAATATTTACTGTGTGCCTTCGTTAGGTCAACGCCACCGATGTGTGGTATTGCTTAACGCTCACGCATTAACATTACCCATGTGTGCTCTCGTCGTTAATGGGTAGATTCCAAGTGTCTCACCTGTGGCACATACCCGCATACCAGCGGCACATGCCCGCCCGTGGTTATGTGCCGCTGTCCGGCGGGAAGTGTTTGACGACGTACGCGACGGTGTTGCGGCATTATTCATGTCTTGAACAACGCGTTATATTCCCAAAGCCATCTTACCCTCCCATGCTAATTTTCGATCACGCCTTGTTTAAGAGTTGACCACGAGAGCATCCATACATAACAGGCTAGATAGATAGATAGATAAATAGATAGATAGATAGATAGATAGATAGATAGATATATAGATAGATAGATAGATAGATAGATAGATAGATAGATAGATAGATAGATAGATAGATAGATAGATAGATAGATAGATAGATAGATAGATAGATAGATAGATAGATAGATAGATAGATAGATAGATAGATAGATAGATAGATAGATAGATAGATAGATAGATAGATAGATCGATAGATAGATAGATAGATAGATGGATTGATTGATGGATTGATGGATTGATGGATGGATGGATGGATGGATGGATGGATGGATGGATGGATGGATGGATGGATGGATGGATGGATGGATGGATGGATGGATGAATGGATAGATACACTCAAATCAAGATTAGAGTCCTTGAAGCAGTCCCGCGATGTACTCATTACAGTCCCGCGATGTACTCATATAAGTACTCTGTCATTCTCTATTGATTGTATAGTTCATTGTAAAGAAACTTAACCTGGTGTTGCCAAGTCTAGTAGAGTAACTTCATTCATGAGAGGAAAACGACGTGCTTTGCATATAATGCCACTTTATATACTGTACGAAGGTCTGTTTTTATCTATCCCCAGAAGTTCGTATAGTTTTCATAGCTTCTCCGTCGTCCGCACTTTTATCGTTAAATGTTATCTTCCCTCTGAACTAGATGTTATTTTTAAAAATAATCTAACGGTTTCTTAGATTACTCTTCTATCAGTTAAAATTAAGTTCCCGTTTGTGTTTTTGTGTAGTATTTATTGAACTGGTACATAAAATTCAGTAAATCTCGACCAATATTCGTGCGCATAACAATCTCGGGTTATTAACATAGATGCGTTCTTTTGTGCAAGCAAGGACAATCTTCATCCAATGTAAGTGCGGAGCAATTTATATTTCAGGTCCTCCGTTAGACCTGTTTGTTCGTCAAAGAATAAACTGAAATATCTGAATGAAGATGTTTTATTATCGTCTTCGTAATTTTACTGCCTATATACTTTGTATTTTTATCGTTCACCTAGTGTATGCCCTCTAAAGGGTCCATTGAGTTGGTCTAAAAGCAAGAGGAGGAGTAAAGAAAGGACAGGAACGTTAGCCAGCTGGCCACCCTGTGCTGGGGAACGTGCGAATCACAGTAAAAAGGAGAGAAAAAGGTGTTACAAAAACAGAGAATAAGAAGAAGAACGAGAAAGACAAAATATGGAGGGAGAACAATTGTACAACAAAACATCCTCCGTGTAAATAAAAGAGACTGTGTATGCGTAGATTTGCATATCCGTCAACCAGGAACAACTGCCGGCGCAGACAGGGAGGTGATCCTTCCATTCCAAAGCTTCAACGGACGCGACAGTGTCTGGGGAAGAACAAACAAAAAACAAAGAGTATGCACGAGCCGAAGAGGTGATATCAGCCAACACAGACGGTCCTTGTAGTAGGTAAGCTATCTATTCCAATCATAGGAAAAAACACGCCCACTAACGAAAAGAAATTAGAAAAAATGAAGGGCAGCTCTGGAACTACGTTCGCCACGCAAGTATTCTAAGGCCGCGAAACATATAAGCACGTTGCTTGCGAGATTTGCTGACCTGTTCTGCGTTTTCTCCCATTTTTATTTTCGTTTTCTTTGGAGAGTTTTTCAATGCAAGAAAGAGAAAACACGCCAGTCTTTGGCATGTCCTGCAAGTTCATTTGTGTTTATAGTAACGAAAAAGTGCATTTCAGAATGCGAAGAATGCCACTTTGATGTCAACCTTAATCATATCTCTTCGCCTAAGTCCGTTACGATATGAATTAGGGCTGCAGTCAGAGTTCAGAGCGAAGTCAGGAGATAAGAATGCGAAGCGAGAAAGCAAGACAAGCAAAAAACACAAAAAAACAAGCAGCCACATAGAAAGCACAACGGGAACCACTCTATTGAAAACAATGTCTGCGAATTAGACTCACCGACTTAGACGATGCCCCTTCTGCATTGCGATCAAGCTGACCACTGTACATTCGCCGATTTCAAAAATATTGTCAGACGGAATTCATCGAATTTCATATATTCGCAAGGAAACTTCTACGTAGCTCTTTTGTCTGTCTTGAAAGCAATGACCTATCCTATACAGTAAATGGAACGATAAGCCTTGGACGTTGCCGCTTAGGCATATGCATCTGTGAACGATTGGTACAGTTTTTTTTTTAAATGTAGCTATTCAAGTGACCTTCATAGAGGTATTGGAAGCAGTAGCTTACACTGGCCATTCTCTCTTAATCTATCAAAATTATTTCAACTTCTAACTGGTTTCAGCGTTTATAGTGGTAGTATCAATTAAAATTGATCCAGTTTCTGAACTATATTTTTTATTCGAATGAAAGCAGCACATCCTTAGATATTGTGGTTGTCTTCAGCGTGTTGGTACAGTAGCAAACCAGATGCCAATATCTATATGCCAATATTTGATAATGACATAAACGTTTCAAACTTCCTATCGCTAACCTTCGAAATAACATACATTATCAGTATAGACAAAGACCTTTCACAATTTTATTTTCTATTTGTCTGTTCTTTCTCGTAATCTAGATTTCACTTCAAGTATTTCAAAAAAAAAATCACACCATATTCCCGGAGTGCATGTTGATGAGTGGGGCGAAGCAGCCATCACTCCTTCTGCGCTGCCGGCCGTCCGTGCATCCATCTGGGCGTCCGTCCATTCATGCGTCCGTTCATCTATGCGTCCTTCCATGCGTCCGTCCGTCTGTCTGTATGTATGTTCATCCATCCGTGCGTACATTCGGCCATGCGTCCGTCCATTTGTGCATCCGTAAACTCATAAGTCCATCCGTCCATCCATCTGGTGATGCGTCCATCCGTTCATTCGTCCATCCGTCCGTCCATTCATTCGTTCGTCCGTGCATCTGTCTGTCTCTCCGCCCGTTCGTCTGTCCATCCGTCTATGCATCTAGTGAACACTTCAAGTACCGTCACCTTGCATCTTTTCATTATATATTCATCATATAGAAGTTCCGCCATCCAGCAGACATTCCAAGGACTAAACAAGAGATGCCACGCGCGCACTTTCTTACGGCCTGCGCTTCGTGTCTCGTTCCCACCTTTCACCGCGTCAAGTTGATGGAACTGCGAATCAACTATCGCTAAACCCTGCTAACACCAAGGAGTTTACGCCTAGCGAGTTACACGTGGCAACCAAATAGTGTTCAAAGTGCGTCCTTCTGATACTAGTTTATATTTAGTAAGCATCAAATTCAAGGCAAATATTAGGTCACCGTTACTCGTATCTGTAGGCTATTTATACATAAACAACTATCTCCTTATTTATGATTAACGTGCGCGGGTTTCCTCCTCAATTCAAATGAGTGCGCACGTGCCACTCCTCTAGTCCGACTGTGGAGGTGGCTACGTGCTACTGCAACGAACTACTACTACTACTACTACTACTACTACTACTACTACTACTACTACTACTACTACTACTACTACTACTACTACTACAGCTACTGCTACTACTACTACTACTACTACATACATCGCGGACGCGAGACTCACGGCTTAAGAAGCTTCCCTCCTAAGCTTCGAGATGGGGCTCTCTATTTCTCAGGTGACCTTCACTAGGCCGATCGAATAGATAACTCGCTTTACATCCCGAGCTATCACGGACGCTCATAAAACTTTCCCTACAAGCTGCTGCACTTTCAGCTTATACATTTGTAATTCGCCAAGACGCGCGAGCACTTAGCGTATACATAATATGTGAGTTCTACAGCCCACCAAAAAATGATCGGACTTTTTGCATGACTGTGCTTATATATAAGCAGTGTAAATCACCTTGGCACAAACTTTGAAAGAAATACATTATTTTCGTTATTTTCACCCGTCAACGTTAAGCACACAATCATGCGAATAACTTTAGCAACATAGACGACATGCGCACGAAAAAAATGCATCTATAAATAGTAAATTGAGCACAATGAAATAAAGAAGGATGCAACAGGGTCCAGGACACAGTCCTACATTGTGCGTTTTCACAGGACCATAGCCTATACACCATTGTGCAAAAAGGTAGTAAGGTTCAATAATCGCATTAGCGCACTTTTCTTGAACATTGAACGGCAACACCAGCCAAGCTACCAACCATAAAATTTATTCATTTTTAACGAAGTAAGATTTATCGCAATATGAAACGCACCAGTAAAAACATAGCAGGCAAGGGCAGGCACTGCTTATCTGTCGGTTTTTTCAGCAGCAAAGCTTCACACTAAAAAATAAATGTTCTTCAACATGAGGTGTCACTGGAACCAACATTTTCACAAGCAGTTCTATCTACTTGAAGGGAAATAAGACATGACCACTTTTATAAGCGTTGACTCCGGGGACACCTTGTGTTCTAGGCTTGGTTGGCATCTCCGAGCTTTTATATTTCCCCTAACTCCTGACCTAATAAAACTTTACATAGACTGGCGAGCTGTATACAAGCACCTAGCGTATAAATGTTTGCACGGATTCTTATATCGCATGCCATGTACATTTTTATTTATATATTTACTTATTTAATTATTTATATGCAATTATTTATTTATTCATGTATTATTTGAACTTGTTCGTTTTATAGAGGGAGAACTAAATTATTGACCCGTCTTCACATTTATCATTCTAGAGTTTACTATAGTGCACTTGATTAATTTGTGGGGTTTAACGTCCCAAAACCACCATATGATTATGAGAGACGCCGTAGTGGAGGGCTCCGGAAATTTCGACCACCTGGGGTTCTTTAACGTGCGCCCAAATCTGAGCACACGGGCCTACAACATTTCCGCCTCCATCGGAAATGCAGCCGCCGCAGCCGGGAATCGAACCCGCGACCTGCGGGTCAGCAGCCGAGTACCTTAGCCACTAGACCACCGCGGCGGGGTATAGTGCACTTGTCTTTGAAGTGCTGCTTTGCCTGGCTTGTGTACATAAAAGATTCATCGAAGAGCTGTTGTTTGCTCAGGCGTCAAGTACTGCGAATCTAAACGCGTTTTCGTCTTGAGCTGTCGTGCCTAAGAATAATACGGTTGTGGGCATTGTCCTTTAGGACGAACAATCAGAAAGAAAAAGTCTTCTTCTTTGTTTGCTTTTGATCAAAAGTGGTCGTCGAGTAAACACAATTAGTCTTGCTCTCGGCGTTACGCTGTACAAATAGGTTGTACGTAGCCTCAACATGCGCCTAGCTGAATCACTTTTTTATTATTGTTGCTTGCTCGTAGCGTGCTACCTGTTGCCGGGCGTTCATGAATTGTTTATGGGCTGGCCAACTATTGTCATGCGAGCAAAGCGCTATAAGCTGGCTTTAGTACAGTGCATAGAAAGATCAAACGAGCAAAAAAAAAGTCAGTGCAAAGCGCCACAAAAATTCAGTTTAGAAACTAGCAAACAATTTCACTGCCACTAGTGTCTCCTCTGGCGGTTGAGAAGAGCGTTTTTGTGCCACCACCACGAAACCATAGTTATGATGGAACCAAACCACACCTGAAATTTTGTGCTTGGCCTAAGTTAGCGTTCTGCATGCTGGGTTATGGTATCCGCAGAAAAAAATAACAAAGAATAAACGCATGCAGGTGAGCACTGCAAAAAAAGAAGAAGTTAGATACAAGAAATGGTGTTCGGTCTGGTTTCTTCGCCGATCAATAGTTTTCCTTTACATCGTGGTGCCGAAACCTGGGAACGAACCAGGGACCTTTTGATGTGAAGCAAAAGCTAACGATTTGCAAAGAAACTATACCAAGCCCCGCCGCGGTGATTTAGTGGCTAAGGTACTCGGCTGCTGACCCGCTGGTCGCGGGTTCGATTCCCGGCTGCGGCGGCTGCATTTTCGATAGAGGCGGAAATGTTGTAGGCCCGTGTGCTCAGATTTGGGTGCACGTTAAAGAACCCCAGGTGGTCGAAATTTCCGGAGCCCTCCACTACGGCGTCTCTCATAATCATATGGTGGTTTTGCGACGTTAAACTCCACATATCAATCAAATCAGAAACTAGACCAAATTTCGTTTTTTAGGTTCCAACATCTCCCTCTTCTCTTGCAGCGCTCACCTGCATGCGTATATCACTCTGTTTTTTACAGTATCTGTTTCTTTTGCGGTACTGCTCTTATTTCGCTTTTTGATCATTAACGCCATGATATATGCAAAAGTTCTCACAGGTGGTGATGAGTAGTGTTAGTGCACGGCGTATACACCACCAATAGCGACACAGGGACCACAAATGTACACCACTCCCTTTCATCGGCTTGTGGTTGCCGGCAAGCTGTCACGTGTATTGTGTGGCTGTGTGCTCTTGAATAGCCTGTTGCCTCCTACATCCACGCCTCCGTACAGCACGATATTGGCACCGCGTCCACCCACGAGCTGTCGCTCTTGTATACAGGACAGCAACGGTCCCGTATTTCGTGCAGGTCTAAAGCTTCAAGTGTCAGTGGTAGAGTGTCACCATAACTTGCCCCTGCAAGCGGGCTGTGGATGAAAGGCAGCCCGCTCCTGAAAGAAAATGACTTTCTCCTTTCACTTATTCATTGTTTATGCTTCTACTTACCCAGAAGTGTATGCATCCGCGATCAGGTTCTGTTGCTCGGAAGCAATTTCAGAGAGCAGGGGACATCGACCTCACGCCTTGCTTTTGATTCTCAGTAATGTAACTGAGAGCTAGCTAACGGGAAATCACTCATCTCACTTAACTAGCAATTCAAGGTATCCCACTAAGTCTGTAATCCTCTCCCCTGGCCCGGAATGCGGTAGTAGCCAATTTTAGTGAGACGAGTTTTCGTAAGGTCCACTTTAGAGAATGCCGCTTGTGAGCCCAACAGGGCACGTACTGCATGTCCTACGTTCACGGAAGACAAAAAAAAAAGAATGAGAAATATAAAGACAACGAGGCCACGGGGGATAGGGGGAGAGAGAATAGTGGCACACAAATTGCTACACAAAAGCTTGTGTGTGAATATTTGCCCACAAAAGCTTGTCAACCTTCGTTTCTTGAAACACGGGAATACTGCAGCTTTTTCTGCCAACTTTTGCCGGAGGCTTGAACGAAAATAGGTGTTGTTCCAACTAGCCAGCCTCAGTGGGAATCCACTTTTAAATGAAAGCTTGTGGTTAATAGGAAGGACCGCCAGGTGGTGCCGAGGAGTGCACACGCGTTCACATCGGCTCCGTCAATCATCGTACCTAGCAGCGGTTAAAATCATGTGACTACCAGTGAAACTACGGGAATTGTGCAGGAAGACGTCAGGTACACGCTGACACCACCTTTTTGGACAAGCAATCCCGGTTTCATCTGGGAAGTGAAGACCTTCGGCAGAGCATGCCAACCCGCTCCGCTAAGCCTCGCGGCAAAGCGGAACGCGGAGTCCTGGCAGCCAGCTCTCGGCCGACGCGTTGCGCTGCACCTGCCCGAACCCCAACAGACAACGACCCAGAACTAGCCCAGGCACTTATGGACATGGATGACCAAGACATCGAAACTAAAGTGAGCTCTGCGGTGGACGCCAACGAAGATTTCTTTTCACCTGACGAGGTGCTACAAGGGGAATGTACTAGTGACGCCGAGAACAAGGAAAAAGACTCTGCGGAGGAACGCGACGCCGAAGCCAAGAAGGGTCAGTGGCAGGTAGCTATGTCATTGCGACAGCGAAAACGCATCAGGAAACAAGAACGCGCCGCGAGTGATGACAGCGTTGCTCGAGGCGAAACTGAGAGCAACAGCTCCGGCGCTAGAACGCTTGCAGAAGAGCAACGCGGAAGAGCATCTGAAAGGGGCCGGCGACGAACGCGCGCGGCGCCGCTGCCCAAAAACGATATGAAGATTATCATGCGGCCCAGACCAGGGTTAGTTGTGAAGGAACTGAAAGCAAACCAGGTTGCGCGAGCGATAGAACATGCGAGCGGTGACCCGGAGGTCTGTAACAGCCACAAATTTCTGCTTCGCCTTCGCAACGGATCAAACATAATTATTGCAAGCACTCCGTACGAAGATGTAGCAGAAAGGATATTGAAGATAAAGACACTGGAGCTCAATGGCACCAACAATCTTGTGAACATTTACATATTCACTCCAGCTGAATACCTGAAAGGAGTGGTACACGGATTAGAACGCGAAACGCCAGAAGCTGAACTCCTGAGCCATCTCCGAGTGCGCACTCAAGGAGTGACAATTGTTCAAGCCCGCATGCTCGGACAGTCACAAACTGCAGTGATCACGTTCGATGGACCAATACTGCCGCGCTTCGTGTATTATTACGGTGGAGAAATGCCGTGCGTGCCTTATCAAACCACACGGTAGTACTGTAAACTCTGCAAGAGCCAGGAACATAAGACGGATGTTTGTCCCACACCAATGACAAAGGCGTGCAGTAACTGTCGCCTAAGAGACCCACCTGAGGACCACACTTGCGATCCGGAATGTGCACTGTGCGGCGGACGCCATCCCACAGCGGCGTCGGAGTGCACCAAGAAACTCAAACGCGTCCCTCAAAAGGGCCGGTCACTGCTGTCGCACCAACACAGCACACCAAAAAAATTGCCCGCAGCTTCCCTCGGGGGAACACTGAGGATGATGCGGAGCATATAATTGGTTAACGGGGTGTTAAAGTGCGACTTACTTGAGTCGATGGCTAAATTGGTTAACGTGGTTGTGAAATGGGGTGTTAAATTGCGACTTACTTGGGTCGCTGGCTAAATTGGTTAACGTGGTTGTAGGAGGGGTGTTAAATGAGTGAACACGTACGACACGTATGCGAAAGGGCGGTGTTTATTTATTGCGACGAACTTTGAGCACGATGGCTTTTAGATGCCACTTTGGCCGGCGCTGGTCGAAGGGACGTCGATCATTGCGATCTCGGACGTCGACGCGCCGTACAAACCAACCGACGAGCGGCAACTGAGCGAGCGAGCACCGACCTTGAGTATATATACAGCGCGACGGCACATGCACTGTCAGCTGTCGAATGTTCGAGAAGGGGGAGAAGCGCAACGGCGCATGCGCGCGCGTCAGCTGCCGATGTTCTCGAAGCGCGACGGCGCATGCGCGCGCGTCAGCTGCCGATGTTCTCGAAGCGTGACGGCGCATGCGCGCTACATTATACAGCTAGCGAATGTTCGTGAAGAGGAGAAGCGCACGCGGTGTGTAGAGGAGGAAGGGTGCACAGATGGTGGAGGAGTGGAGCGCGCGCGGTGTGTAGAGGAGGAAGGGATGCACAGATGGTGGAAGAAGGAGCAGGAAGCTTGTGGACGGCACCGCACTACAAGCCTCGAGTATTAGATGCTCCGCATCTAAAACCACTGGCATACTCAAGAGACGCTGGTTCAGCACGGACCGCGAGGACTCTGCACCGCCAAGCAGGGCCCGTTCCAGTTCCCGATCCAAGTCTCGATCTACATCCCGATCCAGGTCCAGCTCTCGAGACTGCTCTAACTCCAGGAATGGTGGCCACAAGCAGGCCCAAGCAAAGCAACAACAGCACAAGGGCAAGAAGGCACAGAAAAAGGAAGAGAAGAACCAGGTGAGCTGGGCAGCAAAATCCTCCCAACACTCACACCAAACACCACAACTCACATGCTTAGAACGTGAGTTAGAGATAATGCGGGTGAGAATAGGTGTAGAACGCGAAAATAGGGAACTAAAAAGCAACAAACGCAGCACCCGCAACAAACCTCTATACCCTCCCAGAGTAGCCAGAAATCGCAGACGCAACCGAATGCAGGAGGTGACTCAATGATTACGTCGTCGATGCTGAAAGAAACATTAAAGGAAGTTATACCGACAGTTATAGAGCAAGTAATCATAAATGTAGATAGAAAGCTCGAGATTCTGGACAAGAAAATCCAGGCACAACACGTCGAATTCACGAAAGCCTTGCGAAAGCATGCCACAGGCATCAACATCAGAGAAAAAGCTGAGAAAATTTACAACAGGCCCGGATTGTCGGCCATGAACCAGGAGATGCATAATGGCTAATCATCAAACGCAGCGGTCAGAAAAGTGCGAAATATGTCAGTGGAACTGCCGTGGTTTCCGGCGAAAAAGAGGGCAACTGTTGCAGCTGGTGGCGTCGCAACAAAAGCCACTTGCTGTCATAGCAGTCCAGGAAGCCGGAACACAACCAAAATTACGGGGCTACGAAACTTATAGTACCGGGGACGCAGAATGGAAAGTTGCTACATTAGTCAATAACTCAATTACAGCAATATGTCATCAGCCCATTGAAGAGGTGGATATCCCGCATATCATAACAGAAATAACCTACAAAGGGAGCCATGGAAAGAGCGCCTTCATACTTAATATCTATAGTCCCCCAAGACAAAAGAGAGCAACGTTCGACAAGCTCTTTCAAGAGACAGCAAAACTGGCGAAAGGGAATCCATTAATCATAGTTGGGGACTTTAATGCCAGGCATGCAAGCTGGGGATATAAGATGCAAGACACCAAAGGCAAGAATATCGCAAGACAAATAGAGAAACTGGAAATGACTCTGTTAACTGACCCTGCAATACCAACGAGGATAGGCAACAGCGTATCCATGGACACAAGTCCGGACTTGACAATAGTACAAAACTGCCACAGCGTGGACTGGTACAACACCCTTGAAAACCTGGGCAGTGATCATTACATACTAAGCAACACAATCCGCACCGGCCGAATCCACAAACACATCGGCACAGCCAAAATTACAGACTGGCACGCATATAGAAAAGCGCTAAAAGCGCACGTGACCGCCATAGACGACTTGGACGAGTGGTCCAAAGTAATTCGAAATGAAAAGCAAATGTACACCAAAACTGTCGCCAGAACAGATGATAGCCCTGAAGTAGACGCTCACCTTCTCCACCTGTGGGAAGCAAGAAGAAACCTCACTAAAAGATGGAAAAGGCAAAAGCGAAATAATCAACTCAAAGCGAAAATTGAAGAAATAACGCAGCAAGCCAAACAGTACGCTAATCAACTCGCGACAGCCAACTGGGAACAATTTTGTGATTCACTAAATGGAACCCTAGTAACAGCAAAGACATGGAATATCCTAAGAGCCATGATTGACCCTCTGAAAACTAAACGCGAAGGACAAAAATCTCTAGAAAGATTATTGCACACATATCCAGGCACAAGAGATGACCTGCTTCAAGACATCTATATTAAGTGTTTCGGCGCCCGAGCCATCACAGCCCCTTACCAGGCTAAATACATTGGGCTCCCAAACTCTGAACTGGATGCACCTTTCACGCATGCCGAGGTCAGAGCGGCAATCGTCAGCATGAAACGCAACACAGCGCCTGGGGCGGATCAAATCACCAATGCCATGATTCGCAACATGAATGACGAAGTCATAACAGCGCTTTTAATATTCAATAACAAACACTGGGTGAATGGCACTATACCACAGCAATGGAAGCATGCTGTAATAATTATGATACCCAAACCAGGCAAGAAATTGCCAATAGAAAGCCTCAGGCCAATCTCTCTTACCTCGTGCTTAGGCAAAGTGTTTGAGAGATTAATAAATGCCAGACTTCAACGGCACCTTGAACAAAATAACTTGTTGCCGAACACCATATTTGGTTTCCGCTCGAACCTTTCGACACAGGACATCCTTCTGCTTTTAAAGGAGGAAGTACTAACAAATGTTCCAAAAGCAGGAGAAAACATTGTCATGGCCATCGACATAAAAGGCGCTTTTGACAACGTAAGCCATAAGGTCATATTAGATGGGCTAGCAGCGACAAACTGCGGTCAAAGGACGTACAAATATGTACAGAACTTCCTTACAAAAAGAACCGCTGTTATCAGATTAGGAGAACACGAATCCAATGTCTTCCACCCACCGAGCAAAGTCACACCACCAGGCGCTGTGATCTCGCCTATGCTTTTCAACATTGCCGTGATTAGTCTAGCCAAAAAACTGGAAGGTATTCCTGACATCCGACACTCCTTCTATGCGAATGGCATCACTGTATGGACAACCAAGGGTAGCTTGGCGGAAAAAGAAGAGCGGCTTGAGCTGGCAGCTAAAACCATCGAATATTACACTAAAGAAAGGGGGCTTCAGTGCTCAGCAGACAAATCGGAACTCATTCGGTTCTCCAAGAGTAAAAAACAAAGGACAGACCCGAGCCTCCGCCTTGAGGTCAAGCTATACGGCAATATTATACCAGAGAAAACAAGTGTTCGGATCTTAGGGATGTGGTTACAGTCCAATCAGCGATGTCTCCACACACTGAATATGCTTAAACGAACAGCTCAACAAATTGTTCGTATGATAGTTCGAATAACGAACAATCGTGCTGGACTGAAAGAACAAGACGTACTTCGTTTGGTAAAGAGCTTAGTCATCAGCAGACTAACATACTCGCTACCCTACCACAACATGAATAGAGAGGAGAAAGAAAAAGCAGACAAAATAATAAGGATGGTGTATAAAGCGGCTCTGCGACTACCACAAAGCACTTCAACTGCGAAGCTATTAGCGCTCGGACTTCACAATACATTTGATGAGTTGGCTGAGGCACAAGTAACCACCCAGTTTAACCGCCTGCTACAGACGACAACCGGCAGAAAACTTCTTCAGAGGATCTGCCTCGGCAAACAAGTACAGGCACATGGAAGAGCTAAGGAATTGTCGTACTCAGTCAGAGCCTCGTACAAAATATGCCCCCTACCGAGGAACATGGACCCAGTTTTACATGCTCGAAGACGTAAAGCAAGAGCCGTTTACATAGATAAACAGACAAAATATCTGAATACGGCGAGATTTACTGACGCTGCACCATATCAGGCAAATGCAAAGAACATGGTGGCCGTGGTCACAGACCGAAAAGGAAACGTCACAAGTTGTGCCTCCGTAGCCCAAGCCTCTATCACAGAAGCGGAGGAGATAGCGATCGCGCTGGCAATCAAGGAGGGCAGGGAGCGAAAAGCCCCAATGACAATAATCACAGACTCGAAGGCTGCATGTAGAAATTACGAAAAAGGTAGAATATGTATGAAGGCCTTCCAAATTCTAACCAAAGCTCACAAAGACTTCCCAATTGAATACACCCAAACCATTATCTGGGCGCCAGGGCACGAGGGCGTCACCGGGAACCAGTTTGCGGATGAAGCGGCTCGAGGCTTCACAGACTACCGAGCTTCCTTGCACAGAACAATAGAGGATCCAATGTTCTAGACCCTAACTTTGGTGCGATTCTTCAGTATTACAGGGACAATAGAAAAGTGTATCCAGCACCGCATAAGAAACTTACAGCAATGGAATCGGTGGCATTACGCAGAATCCAAACAAATACATACACGAACTTACACAAGCTGCATGTATTCTACCCCACAGCATAGAAAGATATATGTCCGTTGTGTGGGGCCACGCCAACTCTGTTTCACATCACGTGGGAGTGTACGCATCACAATGAAGAACACCACAACGTGAACAACACAGAGAAACAATGGGAGGCGCTGCTGTCCAGCTCGGCCATTGTTGGTCAGCGCTGGCTGGTCCAACGAATAGAGATGATGGCTAGGGCTAGCGGAGCCCTGGAATAGGGGCCCGACCATTTGGAACGCTCCGCGTTATGCGCAAATAAAGTTTTCTCTCTGTCTCTCTCTCTCTTGTGGTGAACACTTCAACGTTTCGCACGCACTTATCATAACTATGGGTGAAGTGCGTGCCATCTTGTGATGTTTCGGCGATAGAGAAAGGCAATTTGTTTAGCGACCATGGACATCCCACGCGGGAAGATTATTTTAAATTGCGCTGCGGGAGGAATTTTTTTAAATAAGTTTGCGAGTTTACTCCTTGAAAATGCTCACACTCACTTAATGCACACTAGAGTAAGCGAATTGTTCGCGAAGGGCATACGAAAATTAGTGTGAATATTTATTTTTCATCTTTAACGATATCGAGCTGAGCCACTTCCATAGATAACTTCCTTTGCACCATCCACTTTCATTATTACAGCTGGGCTTTTGGTGTTATTGCTTTTCTGATAAGTACGTTTGCGTCACTACACAATTTGTTTAGAACTATTTCCTCTGAAATATAATAGCTCTTTAACTGATAAAAACTCATAAGTCAACAGTGGTGGCGGCGCGGTTACGGAGCCCGAATTTTAACATCATCATAGACAGTCGACGAAAAAAACTTCGACCATCTCCCCGAAGAGAACCCTGGTGGGATGTGAAGCAGCAGCGTTGTGCAGGTGTGGCGTCACGGATGGAACAGCGCCAACGCGGGAGCTCCGGTGAGCGCTGGAAAATTCGTTTAAAGCGATGGCTGGAATAGGTCATGTAGATGAAACGTACAGATATCATTCAATGCAGACGTTAGGTGCATGTCAGGTTTATTGCACGTGAATCGATGAGTCAGTGGTGTAGTGAGTGGTGGTAGCGGCAGGTGTTTCAGGCGAACAGACGAGGCAGCTTTGGGCACCACGGTGAGCACGCGATAGGCGAGGAAGAGCGTGATGTCAGCGCGCACTGCAACGAGAGCGTGACGCTCACCGCAGCAGCGGCCTGACCTACTTGGCACCGTGCCAAAAGCTGCAGTGTGCAGCGCGTTGATACGTAGGGACAGCGTTACGCGGGCTAATCAAAGAGCTACTTCACGTCTAAAACGCACTGTCCTTTGTCAATAAACAGTGAGGGCCAGTTTTCACAGAACTCCAAGTGGTACCCTCTGTGACGCTCGCTTCCACAGTGGGACCTTTTACGGCAGCGCAACTTAAGCCACACCTCTTTCGCTACTATCACCATCATGAGTTCTCGCGACTTTTTGGTCTGCAGTGTCGTCCCAACTGCAGGGGCCTAACTTGCATACATGCAGTGTTGAGTGAAATTCGCTTCTTCCGGTTGATGAACAGTGCGGAGAGGTGATCACCATAGACCCTATACAGCCTTAAAGCACAAAGGGCCATGACACTACAGTTATTGGTGCACAAGTAGAAAAGCAATACAAATATGAATGTTGAATAAACATAGGACCACAAAAATTTGAATTACCTTTCACTGATTTGTTGATTCGGTGAACACCACCTAAAATTGCGGTTCTTTGTATATTTTCTAACATGACAGGAAAGTGATATCAATCTTTCTTTTCTGTCAATTTTATTTATCAGCCCCTTCCGCTTCCCTCCTCCAATCTAAAGGCCTTCCATGCCCGTGTAATGCAGTGTCTCTGGTAACGAAGGCACTGGAAGTTTTTTGCATCATGCGTAGTTTGATAGTGCACCTTTACGATCAGCACAACTTGGTGACATCATTAAGACATCCCGGTGACGTATTGATGATGAACTAGAATTGGTGTTCTATGACGTCGAGATGACCTCATCACATGATTTATTGCGTCATTCATGTGGGTGCTGATGACGCCTGCGGTGGCTATTCGCGCTTCATAAAGGTTCTATGGATTTCTATTTGATAAGAACATTAATGTTTCTTTTAAGCCTAATTTGTTTCTGGAAGGCTACTGTTAGACGTAATAGAGCGACCATGGTTCCTGCGCACCGGGTGCAGTAATTTACGATATCGGCGTGAAAATTTGTTGAATAATCTAGAAAGTTAAATGGTGTTTTGACATTTCTAAACGAAATTGGTTTGCTATATGTTGTGACAATCAACAACTTTACTACAAAAACAAAGTGCCTAACGTCGATAACTAAAAATTCAATCAATTGGTTTTGTTGTTGTTCACTTGACGGCCACTTTAGCACCTTTAATGTTCAGCTCCTTCTCGACCTAGAGTTTGTGTGCGAATACTAAAGATACATAAGTGCTATATTACATTGTTACAGCAAAAGACTCTAAAAAACGTCAAGTACAAAGTGCGCCCGTTCCCAAGACACGAGTAAATTATCACACATCTCAAGTCTTTTCCTTGACAAACACTAGGAGTACATCGTAATAACAGGCCCAGCCTAGTTTCGTCTGAAAGGGAAGACTGACGTTGTTTTCGAATTCTAGTTGAAAAAAAAAGGAGGGACGAGAAGAGGAACACAGCACTTATTGAGCTCGTCAAATCCACATTTCTTTCCAAGTTTTGAAGGTTTGAGAGTAGCAGGAGAATGCTTCGACTGGACCTAGGATAGAGCTGACATGACGTGGAGACACGAAGACGTTCTCAAGCGAGTAATAAAGAAAAAAAAAGAAAATATACAAGAACAACATGATAGGAAGTCATCCTGCAAGCGGCGAAGACTGGTCCAGTCACATTGGTCTTGTGCGCGCGATCAAAGTAGCACCGCTCTTGATCCGTCCTTCAGCTAAAAAGCTTTCTCAAGTTACGGGCGGCTCCCTTTGACTTCTTTTTGTGTGCGTGTGTGTGAGGCAGGAGATCAAGGGCAGGCCATTGCTGGTCGACTGTAGAACGGTAGTACAAGAGTATAGGAAAGCGATTCGCAGACGACTGCCTAAAAGCTTCTATCTGTGTCACTATCGATTGCGTTTTCTGAGCTGAAGTAAAAGAGGGAGCAACCAGGTAATGGAGAGACCAAGTGATAGTGAGAAAGACGCGCTAAAATGTTATAACACAGATTGAACAAAATAACACAAATAGTGCGAGAATATTACGACTGCTTAGAAAATGAGTAGAGAAACCAATGTATTTGGAAACTTAGCAAGAGTAAGAGGCGCGCACGACTACGTACATACCCGAAATGAACTGACGAAACATTTTTCGATCAAAGGCTGCTTGAAAAGTACTCAAAATAAGATTATTTCCACAGGGGCTCTATATGAATGGAATCGCTTTCGTTGTCCCCATGCTCCCCACTGTACCCTTATATTTTACTTGCTAGCGTTTGTTTTTGATCGTTTCTCCAAAAGAATGTCATTTGAGCCTTTCAGACTATCCGTGTATATCACCCACTTTAGTCGCTCAGGAATGTTGCAGGTAAGCTTAACTCCTCCAAAGATAGCCACCAGTTCTACTGTCGTCAATGAAGATTTGTGCGATAATTTGTACATCCTCTTTTTCTGAATTTCGGGTATAAGGACCGCACAGGTTGACGCTTCCTTAGTGCATGATCCATCTGTATATATCTTCGTTTTGTTCATTATGCATTATATGAAACTGATGAAGTACCAACTGTGCCGCTACTAGAGGCGCCATATCTGCTTTTTTATGAATACCATATATTTCATGGATAACGTTGAGAAGCGGCAGCGTCGAAGATGCTTTTAAAGGTTTCCATTGATTAGATTCTGCTACTACTGCTTGAAATGATGATACACTATCGTGTAGTCTCGTTGCCATCCTTTTTGTTAGTGCACCAGATAAAAAATGACTCATGTTGCGTGAAAATTTTACATAAATTTCGAGATGTTTCTTTCGCTCGGAGTACTGCCAAAGATGGTTGTCGAGCCTCTGCATACACTAAAGCACTGGGCCGTGACAACCCCAGATATACCCTCAAGCTCCTGGCCAATTACAAGTGAAGTCTCTTTTCGGTGGAGGCCAGAAGTCCATACAGCAGATGCATTGAGTAATTTACGATGGGGTATATCCAGGCTACTTGTAGGGCTATAATAACGACTCTGCATTACTCCCCCATTTGGCCCCGCAGAGATGCCGGAGGATTCAAATGGCCTGATTCACTTTTTGTTCAAGGAACTGCACATGAGAAGACCATGTTAGTCTCCGGTCTAAAATTACTCCCAAGAATTTATGACTTTAAACCATTTGAATAGGCTGGTTTTGCAGAATAATCTGGAAATATACAGGTCTTTTTAATGTGAACGGTAGTATGGCTGTTTTAGCTAGACATATTGCCATACCTGTTTTTCTTAGATAACGGTTTACATAATCCAATCCGTCTTGTAAAGATGTTGGACATCCAAAAACGATGAACCAGGCGTCCATATACTTATATCATCAGCATATACTGAACATCTGATGTTAGGTGGAAGATTATACTGGAGCTGCGCCATTACTGCATGAAAGAGAGTTTGGCTTAGCACGCTGCGCTGTGGCACTCTTTGGTTGACGACATGTTCTGACGTTGGGCCCTCCCGCGTAACTACAAAAATTTGCCGGTGCTTCAGGAAGTCAGCGATCCAACGCAGTATCTTGCCCTTGAATCCCTGTAACACCAGGCCTTCCAGAACGTGAACGTGACTCACAATGTCGTAGGCTCATTGGACATCAAGAAATACACCGACATTGATGCTTCCTTGCGTAAGTTGGTTTTCCACATCTGCGACCAAATCCAGAATGCACTCTATTTTGCATCTACCTCGTCTGAAGCCGGGTATGCTTTCCGGTAGTAGTTTTAAATGCAAAGCATTTCTTAGTGAACTTCAGCGAGTTTGAGCGTATCTATCTATCTATCTATCTATCTATCTATCTATCTATCTATCTATCTATCTATCTATCTATCTATCTATCTATCTATCTATCTATCTATCTATCTATCTATCTAGCCGCCTACGACTTGTAGCTCTCCTGGCCGTTTCGATTATGGTATCCATACCAAACTTGGTATGGCATAACATGACTGTATTACGAGCATATTTGATGAGTCATAACATGAAAATCATGACATGTCATGAATGTCATGATTCACATTTCATGGTCCCGCTGTTCTTGCTGTGGTCTCGTACTCATGACATGTATCAGAATTGGTATGGTATGACATGATTGCATGGCGAACACAAGCAACAGACCCTAGCATGAATATCATGACATGCGTTTCATGTAACAACATGACTGCATGCCAGGCTCTTGATGCACTCACGACCGTTTCTTTAGCGTCACAAATACCAAAATTTTGTTTCCGTACATGAATAAATGACGAAGGTATGCGAGTGGTGCAAACATGATTATCTTGAGATGCGTGTCATGTAACATTACTACATACCATGCTCATTATGGGCTGATACGCTAGCGTCACATATACCAAACTTGGTATTATGGCACGTAAATGGATGACCAAGATGTGCGACTGGTGCAAACATGATAATCATGAGATGCGTGTCATGCGAAAACATAACTACATGCCCCAGCCAACCTGGAGCGCGTGCGCGCCGGCGTTCGTTTCGTCGTGTCACACCGGAGTTGCCACGTCAGGTGCCGGTCCTGCCTTATGCTCGCAGGCGCGCACCGCGCTGCATGTCATCGACGCATGCGCGTTTCAGTGCGTCCAGCATCCCTCTGCCACAAAAAAGAAACAGATGCAGTGCTGTCTGGGTAATGCATCGGCGCTAAATGCAGCATGTCGCATTTCGCGCCGGTTGCCGTCTTGCCGCGCTATCGTGATGTCGCGCCGAGGGACGCTGGTCGCGCCGGTCATGCCTTACGTCAAATTGTAGAATGCTCACGTTTTGCTAAGGTAGCGACACTGTGCCCAGCGTGCGCGCGCGTCAACGTTACGTTGGAGTATATTGGGCCCTTCATTATGCGCCCACGGGCGTTTCGCTAGCTCCACATATGACAAAATTGGTGTTATGTGATGTAAATGAAAAACGAAGAAGCTCCACACATACTAAATTTGGTATCACGTGACGTGAATAGATAACGAAGGTCGACGACACATCCAATTATAATAATCATGGCACGGAAGTCATGTACAACATAATTTACCTTGATCTCGTAACGTTGTGCTGATTTTAAAGTGACATATCAACCTTCCTCCTTTGTGCTTCGCATATCATTCATTCCCACTGTAAGTGGGATTTGCCTTTTTTTTCATGTGTTGCCACCATAAAATTAGTTCATTGATAAGTTTCTCCATTACTTTCGAAATACAACTTGTAGAACTAACCTGCCTAGACGACTTCAACTGCATAGGGCTCTTTTCTGGCTTTAGCAACGGCACTACTTTTTTAATTCATCCAGCTTTCCGGAACTTTTTCTCTTTGCCAACTTTTATTGTAGATGTCCAACAGGGGCAAGTTTCCTTTCTCGCACAAATTAGCAAGTGCAGCGTATGTAACTATATCTGTTCCCGGTGAACTTGTTTGTTTTACTGAAGACAGCACATATTGGAGCTTCTCTGGTGTGAAGCTCTGATCCAGATCTGATGAACTTACCGCAGAGAACTTTGTTACAACCACCGAAGCTGATTTTGCTGAGGATTTATATTCGCTAGTTTTAACGGCCTCTCCAATTCTCAGTATAATATCACGAAATTCTTCGGCAATCACACTTTCGCTAACTCCTCGAGACAGCACTAGAGCCTGAGTGGACTACTGGCTGTCGGAGGGCGCGTACCAAGTTCCACAGTGGAGGCGCCGAAGTAATTAGCGAAAGCGAGGCACATAAATCTTGCCACCTTTTGGTTGAAAGCTTCTGCGGTTGGTGCCCCGCCGCGGTGGTCTAGTGGCTAATGTACTCGGCTGCTGACCCGCAGGTCGCGGGTTCGTATCCCGGCTGCGGCGGCTGCATTTCCGATGGAGGCGGAAATGTTGTAGGCCCGTGTGCTCAGATTTGGGTGCACGTTAAAGAACCCCAGGTGGTCGAAATTTCTGGAGCCCTCCACTACGGCGTCTCTCATAATCAAATAGTGGTTTTGGGATGTTAAACCCCACATATCAATCAATTCTGCGGTTGGTTCGGCATTGCAAAATGTACTTTCTGTGCAAGCTCGAAATCTTCTAAATTTCCCGACCTGCGATATCTTCTTTCAGATTGGCGTCGTATTGCCCGAAGCCGCTCCTACCCAGCGGAACACCCGAACACCCATCTGGAAGGGGTACTGCACGAGTAGCTTTTGTTAGAAAATGTTTTATCTTCGATGCATACGTTTCTGCGTCAAAAGAAGGTTCAAGATTTCGTCACTGTAGTTCTCGAAAGATTGCCCAACTTGTAATTCTTGTTGTGCGGTTATCTCTCGTTTTCTTCAACTTTGGGTGATATGTCAATACTGTCAAATGGTCACTTCTTGTATCAGCGTCTGTAGTCTAGTCAGCTCCAGCCGCTAATTAAGAGGAGCACACAGTGATGTCTAGTACACTGCAGTAGCTATGCCCCCGTACAAACCTTGGAGAACCATTGTTTAGTATAGCGTAACCACGGTCTCCGCATATCTTTACTATAGCAGATCCCCTTACATCACAACGCTCACTACCCCACAATTCATGGTGCGCGTTAAAACCACCACATATAATTATGGGATCATGATCATATCTACACACTGCAGATAACTCTGCGTATGAAACTTTTGCTTGAGGGTGCACGTATACACTAACTACAGTTACTGTAACTTTAACAAACTTCACTTTGCATCTAACAAATTCCGGCGCATCTGTTTTTAAAGTAGCCACAAGTGTCGATGAAATATCGCGTCTCATACACAACATCACTCTATTTTTTGCAGCAAGACGTTTTGCATGGTACACCACATAATCGGACAAGCGAAAGTTAGTAGATACTCTTATCTGTTCTTCATTATGGTGCAGTATGGTCAAGGGCTTCTAGAAATTGCAACAAAACAAACACAAGATTGTGACCAGCAAACAAGGTAAGTTATAATAACTGCGCCCTTGTATTGCATCTTATATGAGCATATTTATTAATATTAATTAATGATATAAAACGGTTTACCCCGATGGGGTTAACTTGTTATAGTGCTTCTACGCATGACGTTTAGATGAGTAACAGATGATAAAAAGATCTTTATTAATCAACTTGTATTACAACAGGACCTACTACATATAGTTTTTCGTGCACTTGACAACCTGTTTTACAGCAAAAGTTTATATGGTTAGGAGAGACGAAACAACTTTCAGCATCGGTGTCACAAACGGTCTCCATTGGCTATGCTATCAATTACGTTGTTCTCAGCCTCGAGCCCAAGCACGCACGCCGTTGGCGCAATTGTGAGTGACGTCATCTCTCCCGTCACCACTGGGGCGTTGAAGACGCGCACACCAGTTCGTACTAAGACTTTCCACATGGTTAATAACTCTACGAGAGCGCCGACAGTAAAAAAAAATGGCAGCATATCCACGGAGTGAATGATGGGGAGTGGGGCGAAGCATTCGTCCGTCGATTCGTTCTTGCTTCCGTCCGTTCCTGCCTACGTCTGTGTAACCGTCCACGCCTCCATCCACCCGTCCGTGCGTGCGTCTGTTCGTGCGTCCATCACTGCGTTCGTCCATGCATCCGCACCTGCGTCCATTCATGCGTCCATCCATGCATCTGTCTGTGTGTCCATTTGTCCATCCATTCAGCACTCCAAGTACCACCATCTCGCATCTTTTCATCCTATATTCTCCATATAGAAGCACCGCAATCCAGCGGACATTTCAAGGACTAAACGGGAGGTGGCACATGCACACTTTCTTACGGCTTGCGCTTCGGGTTTACTTCCCACCTTCAACCACCTCGAGTTCATGGTATATACTAGTTCACTGTATTCATGGCTAAGCGGCCCAACGCTCGCTAAACCTTTCGTAAACCAAGGAGGTTACACCCAGCGAGTATAACGTAGCAACCCTTTCTTGTCAGATCCTGCTCAAAGTACATGCCAATAGCTGCTAATGGGGTTCGCAGCGTGCGCGTTACCTAAAGGTCGAATGTTCCTGTCTCTCATTCCCCCTTAGCAGCCATTAACATGTGCATTGAGCACTATCTTTTATTGTTCAACAACGCACAGAAGAAATCTCTCACCGCAACAACCTTGGAGGTCAAAATCGTAAGGACCGCTATTTCGGGTATGTGCCACTGCCGGTTGCGTTCGACGAGTGATGCACAATCCACGCCATAAGGAGCGTCTTAGCGTCTCACGTCGTCGTTATCGTCTCACGGCGTCTCTGGGCTGGCGGACGCCGGTCATGGCAAGGCAGCCCCCGAATAAGGCGCTAGCCTTCGACGTAGTCGTCCCCGAGGGGACTAGTCCCGAAGACGTCGTTGACGCGACGTCTTCAATAGTAGGAATCGAAGAAGTATACTGCGTTCAGCACTTTGGAGGCCGGAACTACCAAGTTACCATCAACAGTGAGGCCGCACTGGCCCAAATCGTAGACGCGTCGCACCTCATCATCCGAGGAGAGCGCGTCACCATCGTACCCCTGGGACCCCAAGTGACCCAAGTGACCGTCCTGTTCCTGCCGTGCCGCGTACCCAGCGAAGTCCTCGCACAAGCACTCTCTCCCTACGGGAAGGTGCTACGGGAAGGTGCTGCACATCACCAGAGGACTCATGGGATCACGGACCACTGGGACGCGATACGTCCGCATGGAAATTAAGGCTTCGTCACCGGTGCCCAACTACCTCAAGGTCGCGGGCCATCGAGTAACCTGTGACTATAAAGGCATCCAGCGAGTGTGTCGTCGATGTGGAGACAGTGGGCACTTCCGCATGAACTGCACAGCTCCGTTTTGTGGAAGGTGCGGCGTTTATAGCCACGACGAGAAAGGCTGCTCGCTGCCGTGTCGCCGTTGTGGGGACCCGCATGCCACCGTGGCCTGCACCATCAGGCCATCTTATTCCGAGGCGGCATCCAAGGATTTCCCCCCACTTCAACCAGGAACGCCATCTAAGAACAAGTGCGACGATTCGTCAACGCGAGCCGTGGTAACCGACCACGACCAATGCGTGCCAATCGCGACGCTGCACCAGACGCCCACTGCGTTTCCAACAATTCCGGGCGTGGTAATCCCTTCAGGTACTGAAAACTTCAGTTCCCCGCGTCCCGTGGCCATTTCTGAGGAATCGCAGGCCAAGCCCTCGTCAGACGAAGCGCCTCGTGAGGACGGCGTCTCGGATGGGAATATTGCAGCTGAGGCTCCTCGCGTTGCTGCTCTGTCGACAACAAGTTCAGGTGTCATCGAGGAGTCTACATCTCAAGACGACGACGCCTGCAACTACGAGGACTCCAACAGCACCGCGAGTGAGGCGCCCCTACAAATTGACGAAGACACCAGCCCCAGTGACATAAGCCAGGACAGTGGAGACGTCTTTGTACCATCCTCGCTCTAAAACCCGAACACCAAACGCCACCGGATAACTACTCGTGACTTAGAAGCCCCCACCAGAGACAGAAGTCCCCTGCGGACTTCGACGCGATCCCGTAAACCCCGAGCTTCCGGTGGATCGCCTGGCCGGAAAAAATGACTCAGCCACTTGCGGGGCATTGGCTCCCGCACCTGATAAAGGTACCCCTGCATTTGCGTGATCCTATACTATGTTTTCATTTTCCCCATGGCTCTTACTCTAAAAGTTATTACTTTTAACGTTCAAGGTTTCCCAAATCCACAAAAACAGGCTGAGATATTGGCTTTTGCACGTTCAGTGCACTGTGATTTGCTGTTCGTGCAAGAAACAAATTTTTTCAAGCTTTCTGATGTACTCGCTTTCAAGTGCGCGTTCAATATTGATTGTTTCTTTTCGTACGCCAGCACGCATTCGACTGGCGTCGGAGTCGTTATTTTTAACCGAGGTCTTTTACGTGACCATCATGTTTCCTTCGATGCCTTCGGACGCGTGCTGGCGTTCGACTGCACCTTTTTCTCATTAAGAATAAGATTTGTTGCCGTGTATGCCCCAGCGGCACGCGAGAACTCAAACGCGTTTTTCCAATCTCTTGATGCGTTTCTTTTAAATTGCCGACATGTGGTATTTTTAGGGGATTTCAATTGTGTCTTAGACTCACACGCAGACGTTCGAGGTCCGGGTCGCGGCCGGTCAAACTGAAATGCTAGAGAACTCGAACGTCTAGTGCAGCAATTGGCATTGAGTGACATTTATCAAAGTGTGCATGGCAGTAATTATGCCTATACTTGGCGTCGAGCAGCGTCGGGCAGCCGAATTGATCGCGTGTATGCATCCCCCAGTCTCATTACCTACGTTCACGACACCGGGGTAATGTCATTGCCACCGACACCAGTATACATTAGCGACCATCGGCCGGTTATGTTCTCTCTCCGCCTGTCAGCGGGGACGCCAACGGTTCACAGACCATGGCGTCTCGATTGCCGCGTCCTCCAGGACTCTCAGGCTACGGAGAAATTATCCCGAGCGTTACGCGCATCGCTCATTGGGGCCGATGTAGCTCACTGGGATAGCCTCAAACAACAGTGGCGGCATCATTGCAGTGCGTCGGGCAGAGGACTTTGCACCCGTATGTCGAAAGATGCGTCATTGTTAATCTAGAAGATACGCATTGCCAATCGAGATCCCAGTCCTTCCACTGTAATGCGGGCATGGCAAGAGGAGCTCGTTGAACGGTATCAGCGTATTATGCGCGCTTCTTCACTCTCGGCTGCAGCTTGGCGCTGTAGACGTGCACCCTGTGCACACCCTGAGGTGCTAAGGTATGCACGCAGAGCTCTGCTTTGTCCACCAGGCTCGCCTGCCCACTCGCTGAACTCTATCACCCCAGCTGCTCCGGGTACGCGCGACTTTCAGGAATTCACTCAACACTTTGAGTCAATGGCTAAATCTGGTGCTAATGTCTGTTACCCAGGATCCGTTTCTTCGCATCCTCTGCTAACAGATTTACCTCATGATTCCAACATGTCAAATGACGTCCTCCTATCACCGCCATCCGATGACGAAATCAAAGGCGCATTAGACGCAATGAAAAAGGGATCGGCCCCAGGGCCTGACGAACTCCCTGCAGAGTTTTATGTACAGTTCTGGCCTATCATTGGTCCAACTATGTCACGCGTCATGCGCAAGTGTTTCCAAGATATTACACTTCCAACTTCTTTCCACAAAGGCCGTATAACACTAGTTCCCAAGAAAGACCCAATGTCCACGTGACCAGAAGATTGGCGCCCTATTACCTTGCTCAATGTAGATTACAAGCTCTTGGCTAACATTTTGGTGCGCCGAATCAGTCCATTTCTTGCAACATTAATCGCTCCCCACCAGGTCTGTTCTGTTCCGGGCCGAGAAACCACACCCATACGTCGTTAACGCGGGACATCATTCAATACACCATTAGCCGATGTGCGCAAGGACTGTTGGTTTCATTAGATCAAGAGAAAGCTTTTGATTTCATAGAACATGGCTACATACTAAATGTTTTACATGCATACGGATTCCCGGATAAGTTCATTGAACTTATCAACGCGATGTACACTAATTTAGAAAGTACCCTTTACTTAGATTCCCGTGAGAGTCACGCATTTAGAGTCACGCGTGGGGTCCGTCAAGGGTGTCCCCTCTCCCCAGTGTTATTTATCCTTGCATTAGAGCCCTTCTTAAGGGCCGTTGAACATCACCTGCAGATTCATGGCTTACCTCTACCCGGTAACACTCAAGTAAAGGTCACTGCATATGCAGATGATATCACTCTGTATGTACATTATGAACAGTCGCTGCAGCATGCTCTTGATACATTCCATGATTTCGGTATTACCTCCGGTGCAAAGTTAAACTTTTCTAAAAGCCTGTATTTTTTCCTTGGCAACCCCAGCGGTCGTATCAACATCACGTCGCCTTTACAGTGGTCTCCTGAGATTTCAATACTCGGAGTTACTTTCACTGTATTTGGTATACAGGATAGCATCTGGTCATCCGTTGTACAAACTCTTCTAAATGATATCAAAGCAGCCAGGCACTTCGAATTCCCCCTCTTGGAACGCCGATACTTAACTCAAACGGTGTACCTAGGAAAATTTTGGTACCTTTGCTAAACCACCGCTCCACGTCTGCAGGAAAGTGCAAAGCTGCATCAGTTCATTTTTTTTGGTCTGGTGGCACAGAATTGTTATCGCGTCCAGCATTAGCTCAACCGCGAGATCAAGGCGGTTTTGCATTCCCTGATGTTTCCGTCGCGGCTTCTACATTGTGCCTCCGCACTCTATTGCGAATACTAAGCAATGATGACATGCCCGCTCAGACACTGGCTCGCTACCATCTGGGGCCATCACTACGTGTCTTCTTGCCGGATAGCCAAATAAACAAAGGTCCCCAATCAACTGAATTACCATCTTTGTATTGAGCCCTTCTGGCATTTCACCGACGGTTGGAAGCTACGTGCCCAGAGATATAAATGGCCGATTCTAAAGTGGTGGACACAATGGCCGCCCTTCTACGGCCCTTAGTGCCCCAGCATCTTCAATCTGTTGAACCGCGCTTGAAACCAATAACTGCCGCAGTGTTGCCAGGGCATCTCAGAGACTTTGTCTGGAGGTTGGGCTGGGGCTTACTCCCCACGCGAGATCGGTTGCAGCGATGGCAGGTAGTTCGCACTTCCACTTGCCCCAACTGCGTCATGGTAGAGACCAATCGACATGCGACGTTTGAATGTGTGGTTTCCCGCCTTTTTTGGCGTGCGGTTAATGCTGGTTTTCGGGGACAGGGTGTGCGAACTTTCGTGTCCAACGGCCGATTTCCGCGTAGCCGCTTCTCCGCTCTCTTAATAGTTGCGGGGCTGTTCAGCCTATGGAGAAACCGATGTGAGGCCGTGGCTGCCAATTGCCGCCGGCGTGCCTTGTGGCCGATACTGGGAAGAATGAGACGAGAGATCCTCGCGTTCCTCTCCGAAGAGCTTTTCTTCCTCGGGGAGCAAGAGTTTCTGCGGCATTGGTCGTGCCCTTTCGTCAAGGTGGAACACGAAAGGATACAACTCATTTTTCGGCCGACTTGGTGCTAAGCAGCGCCCGTTGAGTTGTTATATATGATTTCATTTGTTACAAATTGTGTTTCATTTGGATCTATTGTATCGTTATACCCTTCTATCGTGATATCACATTGAATTTTTGTGTACATGTATGCGGACGATATCACAATCTGGACCAACACCGGCTCCTTAGCGCAAATCGAAGAACGCCTGCAAAAGGCTGCCCTTCTGGTGGACACCTACGCAGGTTCATGCGGCCTGGAGTGCTCTCCAGCTAAATCGGCTCTTCTTTCAGTCTTTCCGCTACCGCCGCCTCAGTTTTCTTCCGTCCGGGCCCGTCCCGTCAGTGCAAAATATTCGGGTTCTTGGCCTACACCTCACATCGTCCTTGGGTCCAAAGGGCACAATAGCAGGCCTCAGACGCACCAGCGAACAGGTGAGCCGCATGATACGGCGAGTTTCTACCAAGCGCGGCGGCCTCCGCGGGTCTCAGTCCCTCCGATTGGCCCACGCATTTGTGACCAGTCGCGTCCTCTACGCCTTGCCGTACCTTCGCCTGCGTCGTCGACACGAGCACCAGCTGGACGTCCTTCTTCGTTCAGTATACAAACGCGCTCTGGACCTACCTATTGCAACTTCCAACAGCCGATTCGCGGCTCTGGGGTACACAACACCTTTGCAGAGATGCGCGAAGCTCATCGCGTTAACCGAATCAATCGACTGTCGCAGACGCCTTCAGACCGCCATTTTCTACACAGACTTGGCCTTAACCCGATATCTGACCAAGACCCTCTGCAGCCGGTACCAGAGCTCTGGCGTCAAAAGCTATGGGTGGAACCTCTACCCCGTAATATGAACCCCGACTTCCATCCTGGCCGTAGACTAGCACGTGCCGCGGCCCTTCATACGCGACACTCCGATCGTCCTGGTGTTTTCTACGTGGACGTCTCGGGTCCCTCCCCCTCGGGTCACTTCACGGCTGCCGTGATTACAGAGGGCAAACACGTCGATGGCCTCTCCTTTTGAGCAGACATAGTAACGCACACTGAAGAGGTTGCCATAGCTTTGGCCGCCTCTCACCCTGCCTCACGCACCATCCCGACGGACTCGCGCTCGGCCTGTTCTCAGTACCTTCAGGGTTCCATTGCCCCACTGGCGGCTAGCCTACTACAGGCAGCCTCTTTGCGCTTTAACCCTCATCCCATTCGTATAGTCTGGACCCCAGGCCACTCGGGCCTGCCCGGCAACGAGGCGGCAAATGCCGCGGCCCGCGCTTCTCCTGTCCGGGCCATTGCCCCTCCATGTCCCGAGACGGAATCTGGCAATACCAACCTGACGCGCTTTCGCAAAATTTTGGCTTATTACCGGGATTCGCGCCGCCTCTACCCGCAGCCCGCTCGCGGTTTGGAGAAAGCGGACGAACGACTGCTACGCCGCCTGCAGACGAACACCTTTATCAGTCCGGCGGTCGCCAGGCACTTTTTGCCGGAAATCAATGGCACCTGCTCGACCTGTCATGTCCTCGCCGACACATATCACGTCGTAGCATCGTGCCCAGTTAATCCCGTTCCTTTTTCATCCCCTTTTCCTATCCCAACTAGAGAGGCTTGGGAGGAGCACCTACTCGGCTGCTCTACCTTGGCTGCACAACGCTCCTTGGTGGAGCGCGCATGGGCAGCTTCCAGCTCCACTGGCGTCCCGGAATAGGGTCTTGCCACTCTAGCACGCCGATGGGCCACGTCGGCACTCTCTAGTAGACTTTTTCTGAAATAAATGTTTTTTACCACCACCACCACCACCTGTGGCAACGCAAGCAAGCCAAATCAAAGTCTGCGTCTCAACTACAACGAGACGCCACGGCAGGCCACCATTCCCCAGCCTTTCAAGGAACGCCAGCGCGCCATCCCTCCGGTGGTGTGCCTACCTCTGCTCCGTCCTCGCAGCCAGCGAAGACGCGCAAGTGGCGTCCGCGTCAAACTCCTCGCCTCTCTCGCGACGACTACATCGTAGTAGTGAAACCTCGCGTTCCCTGCTAGCTACGCACATTTGTCCCGGCCGATTGCGCGGGCGACGCCATCCGCAGCTACCTTGGCGACCGGACTACCACGCAAATTCAAGTGTGGCCAATCTGGGAACAGAACATCTTGGTCTGTAGCACCATCATTTTGCCTATGGCACAGTGACTCCCCGGGGACTTCCAGCTGCAAGTGGGGGATCAGCAGCTGCCCATTCGAGGCCACGCCAAGGCACCAGGGGATACATGCAAGGGCGTCATCAACGTCAACCCTGCTGAAAGCCCAGAGAAGATAAAGTCTGAACTGTATTAGCCTCGAGGTACTATCCTTGCGGTCCGCAAACTCGGAGATTCCGCGGAGGCGGTGGTGACTTTCGAGGGCACGAAGTTACCCCGCTTCCTCTTCTACCACTGCGTGGCGACGTACATTCGCGCCTACAAGAAAACGGTCCCTGTATGCACCAAGTGCGGTACCATCGGTCATCGAACACCTCAGTGTCCTCACGCCGCTCCAACCCAGTGTGCCAAATGTGGAACCCCCGCACCTGCAGGTCTCAATGCCCACGACTGCCACCCCAAGTGCCTCCTCAGCCCCGGCGCCCATGAGACTGGGACCAGTGGCTGCACGGCAAAATATTGAAAATATCGGAAACGCAAGCAGCCCTCAACATCTCCTCGAGGGACCACCTCATGTTCGTCACAGCCAGACAGCAGCACCAACCTGCATCATTCGGCTCCACCACTCCACGCCGACACTCAAGCATTCGCACCGCTCGAAGCACCAGCGGCGGTAACTCAGGTGAGCAGTTGGGCAGGGAAAACTGCTTCTAAGCCTCTCTCACCCCCTTCTGTCGATCCTCCTTCTCCAGAACTTGCGGCCCTTCGCCAGCAAGTTGCGGCACTTCAAAAGCAAAATTCTCTTTTAACTAAACAACTCGAACTCTTAAATAAGCGACTTCAACTACAACAACAGTGTACTTCAAGGCCATCTGGTATTGCCTCCTCTGTCCAAGCGGCTACGCCAGCTACGTCCAAGCTTAGTCTTCGCGCTAAGTCCACTCCCATTAAACCGCCGGTTCAAGTAGCCATGTGTACTCCAGCACTCGGAACCGGGGCCACATCTACTCCAGAAGCTCTTGAGGATCCTGGGGCACCTCAAGTTTTCTTGCCCGCCTACCAAACTCTCCCTAGCGAAGAGCGCACCCCGCACGTAGAGGAACGCCTCACGCGCGTCAAAGCTTCGATTAATCACCTCCTCACCAGCTTCTCGGTCCAACGCATAGTAGTAGAGGTTACCCAGGCTACTCAAGCCTGGGCAATCACCCAGTTTCAACCCAAGGCATCGCGTTCCCGCTCCTGCTCGGTGAGCAGTGAGGGTACAGCTCCACGGCGTCGTCGTAAGGTGGCTATCACTTCCCCGCCGTTGGACAATCCGGCCTCTGTGCCCCTCCCTGCCTCTGAGGATTCCGAGTGGGACATAGAGGATCAAATATAAAACCTAAGACAGTCACGATGGCTACCAATCGTACGTTCCGTTCAAACAATGCGTCTAAATTCGAGATCATACAGTGGAACCCTAGAGGCTTTGGGAACAGGCGAAAGCGTTCACATCTTTCCCTTTTCCTTAGCTCACTTGGCTCTCAGCCGGCCGTCTTGGCGCTCCAAGAATCTGGCCCTGCTCCATCCCTTTCTGGATACTGCTCCTATGTAGGCGGCACCACCACATGCCTCCTCGTGCATAAAGCTTACACGGCGATACAGATTGACCTCAATCTGGATCTTCCTTACGACTACTGCATGATATCAGTGCTGTCTCAGCGGAGGGGCCAACCATCAGTACATATCTTAAACGTGTACTGTCCCCCTCGCCTTGCGAGGGCTTCGTTTGCGCATCTCTTCCATCGGGCGCTGCGTATAGCGGCCCCATAACCACTGGTGATTGTCGGGGACTTTAATGCCCCCAGCCCTGACTGGGGTTACCACTACGAGAAGGCCCGGGGCAGAGAGCTCAAGGAGCTCATTTCCTCGCTGAGCCTGACGCTTCTTACCGATCCGGCTCAACCCACACGTTCCGGCAACTCGGTCACGCGAGACACATGCCCCGACCTCTCCCTCACCCGTCACATCCGCGATGCTACATGGGAAAATTTAGGCGAAACCCTAGGCAGCGATCACTTTTTCTCCGCATTTCGTTCACACCGCGGCAGAAAATGCGCCAACACTGGGGCCAAGCCCGTCTCACCGATTGGACTCAGTCCAGAATGCAACCATTCCCCGCCGGCCTCTCCTCGACCGAATATGCAGCGTGGGCATCATACGCTCTTCATATAAAAGAAGCGAACACTCGCACCCTTGCAACCTCTAATTTGACTCCTGCAATCGATCCACACCTCCTACATCTTTGGCACGCTCGCCGCGGGCTCATAAGGCGCTGGAAACGCAACAAACTTAATCGGAAACTTCGCGCTCGCATTGAGGCGCTCACTGCAGAGGCGGCCGCATACTCCGCACAACTTTCCAATGCTAACTGGGCAGACACCTGTTCGAAGGCTGCAAAGCAGATGAGCTCTGAGAGTGCGTGGCGACTCTTTAGAAGCCTTCTCGATTCCTCCACCCCCAGGGGAGAAACGCAACGCCAGCTCCACCGTGTTCTGCATGCCTTTCAGGGCACTACGGATGAACTCGCGCGAGAACTTTGTGACCGCTACATCTGCCGCACAATTGATCCCGCAGGCCCAGCATATACGTATTCCGGTGCCCCTAACACCAACCTCGACGCCCCATACACGCTTTCTGATTTACGATTTGCACTCACGAAAATGCGACGGGGCACGGCCCCTGGACGCGATGGAATCACAGTATCACTCCTGGCAAATCTTCCCGACCAAGCACACCTCTCGCTATTCCACCTTATAAATTCGATATGGGACGGCTCTCCGCTTCCAACGGAATGGACCACATCGGTCGTGACATTCATTCCCAAATCGGCAAAGTCCGTTAGTATTGAGGCACTGAGACCCATCTCACTTACGTCTTGCGCAGGCAAACTCATGGAAACCATGGTTCGCGAACGCCTTTCCGCCTACTTGGAGGCCAGGAGGACCTTTGCCGACACGATGTTTGGCTTTCGCCCGCATCTGTCGGCGCAGGACGTCCTGCTCCAGCTTCAACACGATATTATAGAGCCGACTACTATGCGCCATAACGATAAAGCCGTGCTCGCTCTCGATCTCCGCGGGGCGTTCGACAACGTCAAACACAGCACTATACTCACTAACCTGTCTACCACAAACTGCGGGCAGAAGACTTTCAACTACATTCGCGCCTTTCTATCACATCGCACCGCCTTCATTCGCCTTAATCCTACCGAACACGGCCCGTACTTATTAGGCACGCGGGGTACACCTCAAGGGGCAGTCCTGTCTCCTCTGCTTTTTAACCTGGCGATGATGAACCTCCCTTCTCTTCTAAGCGAGGTCGAGGGAATACAACACGCACTATATGCGGGCGATATCACAATCTGGAGCAACACCGGCTCCTTAGCGCAAATCGAAGAACGCCTGCAAAAGGCTGCCCTTCTGGTGGACACCTACGCAGGTTCATGCAGCCTGTAGTGCTGTCCAGTTAAATCGGCTCTTCTTTCAGTCTCTCCGCTACCGCCGCCTCAAATTTTTCTTCTGTCCGGGCCCGTCCCGTCAGTGCAAAATATTCGGGTTCTTGGCCTTCACCTCACATCGTCCTTGGATCCAAAGGGCACAATAGCAGGCCTCCGACGCACCAGCGAACAGGTGAGCCGCATGATACGGCGAGTGTCTACCAAGCGCGGCGGCCTCCGCGGGTCTCAGTCCCTCCGATTGGCCCACGCATTTGTGACCAGTCGCGTCTTCTACGCCTTGCCTTACCTTCGCCTGCGTCGTCGACACGAGCACCAGCTGGACGTCCTTCTTCGCTCAGTATACAAACGCGCTCTGGACCTACCTATTGCAACTACAACAGCCGATTCACGGCTCTGGGGGTACACAACACCTTTGCAGAGATGCGCGAAGCTCATCGCGTTAACCAAATCAATCGACTGTCGCAGACGCCTTCAGGGCGCCGTCTTCTACACAGACTTTGCCTTAACCCGATATCTGACCAAGACCCTCTGGAGCCGGTACCAGAGCTCTGGCGTCAAAAGCTATGGGTGGAACCTCTACCCCGTAATATGAACCCCGACCTCCATCCTGGCCGTAGACTAGCACGTGCCGCAGCCCTTCATACGCGACACTCCGATCGTCCTGGTGTTTTCTACGTGGACGTCTCGGGTCCCTCCCCCTCGGGTTACTTCACGGCTGCCGTGATTGCAGAGGGCAAACACATAGATGGCCTCTCCTTTCGAGCAGACACAGTAACGCACACTGAAGAGGTTGCCATAGCTTTGGCCACCTCTCACTCTGCCTCACGCACCATCCTGACGGACTCGCGCTCGGCCTGTTCTCAGTACCTTCAGGGTTCCATTGCCCCGCTGGCGGCTAGCCTACTACAGGCAGCCTCTTGGCGCTTTAACCCTCATCCCATTCGTATAGTCTGGACTCCAGGCCACTCGGGCCTGCCTGGCAACGAGGCGGCAAATGCCGCTGCCCGCACTTCTCCTGTCCGGGCCGTTGCCCCTTCATGTCCCGAGACGGAATCTGGCAATACCAACCTGACGCGCTTTCGCGAAATTTTTGCTTATTACCGGGCTTCGCGCCGCCTCTACCCGGACCCCGCACGCGGTTTGGAGAAAGCGGACGAACGACTGCTACGCCGCCTGCTGACGAACACCTTTATCCATCCGGCGGTCGCCAGGCACTTTTTGCCGGAAATCAATGGCGCCTGCTCGACCTGTCATGTCCTCGCCGACACATATCACGTCATAGCATCGTGCCCAGTTAATCCCGTCCCTTTCTCATCCCCTTTTCTTATCCCAACTAGAGAGGCTTGGGAGGAGCACCTGCTCGGCTGCTCTACCTTGGCTGCACAACGCTTCTTGGCGGAGCACGCGTGGGCAGCTTCCAGCTCCACTGGCGTCTCGGATTAGGGTCTTGCCACTCTAGCACGCTGATGGGCCACGTCGGCACTCTCTAGTAGACTTTTTCTGAAATAAATGTTTTTTACCACCACCATCGTAGTCCCTGGACACGGGCGGCATCTTCAGCCTGCCGTACGGCCCAGGCAGGAATGAGTGAGCTCGAGGCTTCCTGTGATTTGGTATTGACGGCCGGTATAAGCGCATCGCGACTGGTGGCATTTTCACGACTGTCATCGCCGGCACATTCCCAGAGCATGTGGCTTAGCGTTGCTCTGTGCCCGCATGATTTACATATATCGGTGGGGTATATATTCGGGTATAGGTGGCATGGAACGACCGTGCTAGGGTAGGAATGGGTTTGGAGTAAGCGAAAGTTTACGGCATCTCGCCTGTTTAACTTCTCGTGCGGTGGCGGGAACCTACGCCTTTCGACCCTGTAGTGTTGGGTGATGTCACGCAACGTTGTAAGACGATCACCCCATGACCATTCTGAATCTAGTTGCTGCGTGCCCATCAAAGTGCCTTGATCCAGCAGATGCATCACCCCGCTCTCGGAGTCAGAGGTGGTGGCCACATAGTGAGCCGTGGCTCGGCGAGTGAGACCTGGAGCCACGGCGTGGGCCACCTCGTTCCCCATGAGCGGAACGCTGGTGTGTGCCGGGGTTCATAGGAGGAAAACCGTGGGAATTCGGGGTTGTGAGCGCGACGTCGAGTCGCCATCTCCGCACATTTGAAGGATGCGCGCCGCTTCCCGCGAGACACGGCCGCCCACCGCGGTGGTCTAGTGGCCAAGGTACTCGGCTGCTGACCCGCAGGTCGCGGGTTCAAATCCCGGCTGCGGCGGCTGCATTTCCGGTGGAGGCGGAAATGTTGTAGGTCCGTGTGCTCAAGTTTGGGTGCACGTTAAAGAACCCCAGGTGGTCGAAATTTCCGGAGCCCTCCACTACGGCGTCTCTCATAATCATATGGTGGTTTTGGGACGTTAAATCCCACATATCATGATCCCGCGAGACATGGCCGCGCGCGAAACTGCGGACTGCCGCCTGCGAGTCGGTTATCACAATCTCTGCATGCGGTGCTGCGGCGAGTACTAAGGCTATCGCGGCCTCTTCGGCCACCTCCGTGTGTCCCGTCATCATCGTGACGCTCGCGAGGCATTTGCCCTGATGGTCAACGACCACAGTTGCGTGGGCTCTTCTCCCTTCTCCATATATCGCGGCGTCTACGTATACCACGTCCTTACTGTTACCAAACTTCTTTAGAAGCCGTCTAGCACGCTCGTTACGCCGTTCGATGTGGTGCGTCGGGTGCATATTCCTAGGAATCGGCGGAACGATCAAGCGGTCGCGGACTGAGGTAGGGACCTTCACCTTTTCTCTTTGCTGAGCGTGATATCTGATGCCCAGTGACTCAAGGATGTGTCGACCCGTCTTCGATTTGGTTAAGCGTTCGTATATTGGGCAACGTCATGGGCCTCAAATAACTCGTCCAGTGAGTTGTGAAGTCCGAGCTCTATCCGCGTTCATCGGGAGGCCGTTAGCTTTCTTAAAAGCCTTTCGTATCATGCAGTTGATTTTGCTTTTTCGGAGCCCATCTACTTGAGGTAAGGAGCAACGTATTTTTTCGGCTTATCGCGAAGGCCTGCACAAGACGGATCTCGCAGTGTTCGCGCAGACCGTTACGTCTATTCGTGATACGACGCAAAAGTCTGATCGCGTCGTCTACTGAACGACGGAGTCGGTGCACAGTCTCACCATTATGGCCATTTGCCTATATGTGTAAACCCAGAATTCGCGTTTTGTCTACGTGTTGTATGGGAGTGCCGTCTGCCAACAGAACACGTATTTTGCAGGATTCTCTTTCCTCGCCACGTCGGGTTTTGCGGCCTCTGCTTGTGGGATTGTAGATTAAAAGTTCAGACTTGGTTGCTGAGCACTCGAGGCCCGTTCCTTGGAAGTACTCCTGAACTTTGTCTACTCCCGCCTGTAGCGTTCTCTCGACGTGACCATCACAACCTCCTCTGAAAACCCAAAGGGTGATGTCGTCCGCGTATATATACTGTGATACAGTCCGGGTATTTCCATTAATTTCTCTGGTAGCCCCAATAGCACTGAATTAAAAAGTAATGGTTATATTACGGAGCCTTGTGGCGTGCCCGTCGAGCCCATTTCAAAATCTTGTGACTCTTGGTCGGCGATCGCGATACTTGCGCGCCTGCTTGCAAGAAAATCACGTATGTAATTGTGCATTTTTCGACCTATACCTAATGCCTCAACTTGTTTCAGTATCGATTGGTGTTTGGCGGTATCAAATGCCTTTTTAATATCCAGGCCGAGAATCGCCATGGTGGAGCCCGTAGTGTCGTTAAAAATGTGGTGCTTTAGCTGAAGTATGGCATCCTGTGCGGAGAGATTGCGGCGGAATCCCAGCATGGTGTGCGGGAATGCTTCACGGTCTTCGAGAAAGTCGGTTACCCTAATGAGAACTGCGTGCTCCATGACTTTTCCTGCACAGGACGTAAGCGAAATTGGCCTCAGAGAATCAAACGCAATTTGCTTGCCTGGTTTAGGTATCATGACAACTCGAGCTCTTTTCCACGCTTCGGGAAGGGAGCCGTCTCTCCAGCACTCGTTGACGTAAGTTGCCAATCGGGAGATCGACTCATCATCTAAGTTTTGGAGAGCCTTGTTGGTAACCCTGTCTGGTCCTGGCGCCGACCGGGAGTTAAGTTTGAAAAGGACTGCCCGAATTTCTGCCTCGCTAAAGTCTGCGTCTAAATCATCATTAGCAACTCCATCGTAATCAGGGTGTTGGACGCTGTCTTCCGTCTTAAAGTAACGGTCTCGTATTGCGGCGAGGATATTCGCACCTTCATAATCTTTAACAAGTCTCCGAGTTTTATGGCCTTGGGCGACCCGAGTCTCCTCCGTATCCAACAGATGCCGAAAGATACGCCAAGCACCCGCCCCACGCATCTGCTTCTCCAAGTCATTACACATGTTTCCCACTGTGCCATACATACTTTGAACGCGTGTTTCTCAATCTGTCTGTCTAACTGTGCCATGCGTTTTCGCAATGCCCGGCTGTGTTTCTGGCGTTTCCACCTTTTAAGTAGGGCTTGCTTTGCTTCCCTCATATGTAGCAGCCGGCTGTCGATTACTTCAAGCTTCGCCTCGGGAGGAATGTCACACGTTGCCGCATCTACGTCCCTATTGAGCGTCGCAGTCCATTCGTTTATATTCGTGATCGGCTCGTCGCCACGCCCTCCTTCTCGTTTCTTCCGGAACGCGTCCCATTTTACTAGTTTAAGTTTACGGCCGTTGCCTTTCGAACATGCTCCACGATCCCTCGGGCCCGTGTCAATTATAACCTCTATAAGCGAGTGGTCACTCCCCAAGTCCTCTTGCATGTTTTGCCAAGACGCTGCGGTAACATTCGATACGAACGCGAGGTCTGGCAGCGTGTCTGCACTCACGCTATTGCCCATGCGTGTTGGATCAGCGGGGTTCGCAACCAGTTCAAGCCGTAGGTCTTGCGAGTCTTCCCAAAGGTGTTTGCCTTTAGGTGTTTCACGCATGTATCCCCAAGCCCCGTGCGGCGCATTAAAATCACCCGCGACTAGCAGAGGTTCCCCGTTGGCGACCATGCTAGCCATCCGGAGCCGCTCCCCAAATCGGTGCTGCAACGTGGGTTTACTGTATACGTTAAGGACAAACAGTCCTTGCCACGCCTAAGAATTAATTCTACGAAAACGTGTGGTACAATTGCACACTCAAGTTCACGCTGCGCCACTGTGACGTTACTTTTAACAAGCACGGCAATGACCGGTGCCGGGGGCGGCGAGCGCGACGGTGGCGACCGCAGGCGCACCGACGACGTGAGCTGAACGCCCCGCCGCCGGCGTCCCCCGGCCACCCCTGGCGACCCGCCATGTACCGAGCGGTATGTCACCCGTTGTTTTCTCTGTCTGTTGTCAGTATATAGCTGCCACGTTTATGGCTTTGTAACCAGCAAGTTTTGCCGGATAGTTTGTCTCCTGTAAAATGATAACATCAGGTTTCGTTGCGCGGCCGCGAATATATTGCTCTAGATTGCCCCGATTCCTCCTATGAACCCGGCAGTTCCACTGCCAGATATTATTATGTTGTTGGCTAGTGTGAGTGAAATTATGTGCGTGTCTAGCCATGGTGACGGTCACATTTAATTTAACCCATCGCCGTCAAGGCGACTAGGGTTCGGCTGAATTGGTGTCTCTGCGTCTGTCAGCGTGTTTTGCTGTTGTTGACTCGGGTGCTGTCTAGCGTATGGCTTGTTTATCGTTCTAATTGGTCTGCCCCCAGCTAGCGGCAGTCGGGCTTCTATGTTTTTTATGCGCGCCACATGCGCGGTGAGCATTTGAGCCATTTGCTCAGACAGTTTAGTTATCGCACTGTTTAGCATGTCATTCATCTGCGCCACAGGGTTCGCAAAACGCTCATCGAGGGTGTTTTCTATAATATCGATGCGTTTTTGTAGTTGCTCATAACCTTCACTTTGCCGGGGGGGTTCGGGTCTCGCAGGATCTAGTGCAATTCTTTTCGCGATACACGGGCGGTCGTCTCCACCGTCTGCCTCTTCCCCCTAACCGCTCTCATCGTACGTGTCCATCTCCACCTCCTCGGGTCACGTGGGAGTCGAGGACCTAAGCGACAAAGGTGGCAGCGGCGTCACCTGTTGCTGCGGAGGTTGCGATTATGAAGCCTCGCCTTTCAACACGGAATTTTCCGCTTTGAGGATAGCGTTTTCGCGTTTAAGCTCATAAATTATCGATTGTAACGGTCCTAGGCATTGTTCCAGCGCTCGCTCTATTGCTTGCTCGAGCTCGCTCCCACCACCGCCACCAGCGGCGGGACCAAGAGAACGACCCGCGGAAGCGACGCCACCGGCGGGAAGAGCGGCGACATCCGGCCATGTCACCTGTGGCACTGTGCTCATGTGCCCTTGTTGCGGCTGCCGCCGCGTCCGGTGCTGCAGACTTTGTGTGCCTTAGTTAAAGGCTGCGGTGCCTGGATCGGCACCACCACGCGTCTTCAACGTGCTTCTCGGCGTCGGTGTCCGGCTGCGAGAACGGGACCGGCGTTTCCCCCAGCCGCCTCTCGCGTCTCGGCTAGTCGAACGTCTTGTTGGGCTGGCGTTGCATGAATTATTGTCAAACGATGAATAATGACCGTAGTGACCTGCGTTGCCTCCTGTGCCGATGCTACTGTTGGATGTGCTGCCGTACACCTCGGCCGCTTCCTCTTCTTCTCGTCGTCTTCGCTCTAGTTGGCGACGCTTGACTATGTACGGAGTCTTGTATCTCGCTTTGCAGCTTCGGTCTTCTGTGAGGTGGCCTTTGCCGCACAGTTGACACCATGGCTCACAACGATGGTCAGACGGCGGGTTTTTGCTGCCACAGCCCCGGCATATCTTGTCGTGCGGGTTGGGGCACACGTCAGAGTGATGTCCCAGCCTGCCACACTCATAGCACACGTCGATGTGCTTCCTGTACAGGGAGCATCTGACAAGCATAGGTCCATAGTAAACGTGTCTGGGTACGTGGAAGCCGTCAAACAATATGATTATGTTGTCCGTGGTGCCCATGCGCTTAGCGTGCAGCACTCCGGGATTGCACTGCGTCACTAAGTTATTAACAATGTCCGCCGGGCTCTCATCCTTGGAAATGTTTCTAATCAGGCCTTTTGAATCAGGCCGGGGCGGCTTGATAAGCATTAGCAGCGAACTCTTTGCCAACGATGCATAGCTTGCTGATGGCACTCACTCAGAAGGGGTGAGGTGTTGAGGTGCATTTTAACGCGCAAAGACAAGAACTCACTGCAGCTCTGGATAGACTAGACGATCGGCCTTTGTCGGAACAAAGGATTCTAGCTCATTGGCCGAGCCCATCCTCAGCCCAGAAGGCTTTGAAAGCTTTGCTGCGCTTTTTGCGGACAACTGGCCTCCGAGACAGACTTTAGTGTCTTATACTCTTTGGTCTTGTCTTCCCTCTGTTGCAATTTTTTTTGTAATTTCTCTCTCTCTTCACAACATTTCTTTTTAACATCTTTCATTCCCCTCACCTCTTTCCCCAGCACAGGGTAGCCAGCTGGTCTGAGAACTGACTAACCTCCCTGTCTTTCCGCTTAAACTTTCTTCCTCCTCTTCCTCCTTGCTGATGGCTCCGTAGCGTGTGGCTCTGTCTGCTGACGGTGTGCTGAGTACATGGCGTCTTGAAGAAAAATTTTTTATTGTTTAATCACGCACAGGAGAAATCTCACCAGGCACTACCTTGGAGATAAACAATGGCTGCTACTGGGAATGAGAGACAGCAGAGGTCGGCTTTTAACACTTCTACTTCTACAGACGTTTCCTACTGGAACATGCCAATGGCTGCTAATGGGGAATGAGAGACAGAAGAATTCGGCTTTTAGTTAACGCGCACGCTGCGAATTTTTTTATTGTTCAACAACCCACAGGAGAAATCTCCCACCGGCACCACCTTGGAGGTCGAAGCGTAAGACTGGTTACACACTATGACTACGACTATGAGGGACGAACGGGTGCCGCTATAAGAAGCTTCGCCCCTAAAAGGCCAGCGGGGCGTAGAAACCCTGCGCGCGTTCGCGACTCAAGCTACAAACCTCCGCCTTCCGTGTTGCTGAAACGCAGTGTTGTAGTGTATACATGCATGAGCGCAGTCGTACGTTGCCAGCACGGGCTTATTTTACTCTCTAACCTCAATATATTACGCACATTTTAAGTGTGTTTGTGGGAGAGAGCGATAACTTTTGTTTAATAGAAATGAACTATGGCGGCTTGATGACCTTCCTTGGCAACTAATACAATTTCGCTTTCGAAGTGGCCACTACGCTATAAATTATCACAGCTTTTGTGAATTTTAAAAGAACGCAATATGTCATTATTCCGCGAAGTGTTAGGAAAAAACAATTTCGAGTACTTCGTACTAAACTATGGGAGAGCAGTGGGGCGTCCTTTAGAAGTAAGCATTGGTACCTTCGAGATACTTGTATAGCATTATGAGCATTTTGTGAATGTTGTGGCTTATGGCAATAAATAATTACGGCTGAACCTTTTGTACTGAGAAAGAAGCATTGAATGACTCACTTGTTACAAAATTCACAGTTTGTAACACCTCGCTGCAATTTTGCTCTTCTATATTTCTATGCTATAGGTTAATCTGTTAACGTGGCTCCTTCCCAACGCGAAGGCTGTATAGGGTCATCTTTGCCAAGGACTTTCAAACAGCGACAAGGCTCTCTGGTGTAATACATCGCTGTCATGGAGCGGGCCGCCGGTTGGAACCCCGTTCCTTCATGTATCCTGTTTTCTTTTCTTTTTACTTTGCTCGATAAAACTTTCGGACACCGCTGAAGATGGCGGTGACAACAGCGGTGGGCAACTATGACGTCGAAGACGATCGTTGATGTTTTGATCTTTTTACAGCTCTCTTCGCTAACTTGTCTAGACGCATCGGTCATTGAATACTTCGTTTGCAAGAGCACACATTTAGAGGTTGTGTCTAGCAGACAGCACGGCACCAAGATGCCGACACTCTTTGTCATTGCCCTCTGCCACTTTCATCTCCGACTACGCACCCTCTTTGCTACTAAGTTGATCTTGAGGCATCGTATTGTCTCACATTATCGCCACTGGCCGTGGCTTAGTCACTATATCTTCTAAAAGCTGCGTGTCATTCGCCTCGTGCGAGTGTAATTTACGCTATTGTAACCGCATCAACGTATATCAAAAGAGGAACGTATTCTCCGCCTGTTTTTAGTCAATGTCGTCAGCAAAGGTATTCGAAGCTAAAGACAATGCGCTGCATATATACACACACTATTGATAGGCATCGGTAGGTGCCAGTTTCAAGATCATATTTATAGATAAATCTATCCATCGACGTACTTTGTGGTCATTCATCCGTGGAACGCTGATTTACATGAAAATTCTCGTTGAAAAATACATCAAATTCGTTTTATGTATATATATATATATATATATATATATATATATATATATATATATATATATATATATATATATATATATATATATGTATATATATATATATATATATATATATATGTGTGTGTGTGTGTGTGTGTGTGTGTGTGTGTGTGTGTGTGAAAATGCTACATTTTCAGAAGGGCGCCCAAAATTAAAAACTGTACGAAGGCCTCCGAACCAAATTCCACAAAAATTAGTAAGCGCGGGGAATAAATTGAATACAAGTTCACAAATTTGATAAAAAAACACGTATATACACACATGTAGGTGATATATGTCCATATATGTTGATAAAAAAACCTCAATATTGTCAATACAACAATGAATTGGTAGACCAATTATTGACATCAAAGCAGGTATGAGGGAAAAAACATCACAAGACATAACATCAATACACGCAAAGCAGAAACGGAATGATATGCCAATCAATTGATGAGAGCAAATATATTTTCAAAGATGAACGGAACTCGTGTAATGGTAACGTTTTTAATTCTGGGCTGAGATCGTTCTGAATGTAAATTGAGGTGAAACAAGTAGTTTGCTTGCCGTTACTCGTCACGACTTTTGGTAACAAAAATTGTTTGACATAGTAAACCTGGTCTTATTTTTATTATTGAATTGATGAATTGGAAGGCCATAAACAGAAACTTGGTGGTTCATGGCTTTATGCGTGAATGTTCTTCTCCTTTCACTGCGTACACAAACTCTCTAAGCACACCATGACGACACATCAACTGGTTGAGTTTTCACGGCATTTATTTGTTTGGTTTTCCCAACAATTCATAAGTTGTGTTTTCCCAAGACATTGAACTGCGTCAGAAGCCGTTTCTTCTACCAGGGCTTACTTACGCGTACAGCCAAGTAGGTTGCTTCTTTCACACCTCATCATCGCCCGAAACGACGAACTTTAGCTATACTATTGACCTCTTACAACTCATCCTATGTTCCGAAGCATCAGTTGTCATTTACGGGATATACTTGATCGGGCTATTTCCTGTAGTTACAGCAGGTCATCTGTGCATCGCGGCAGCTGTCTATCATTTTCATATGGTACGCAGAGATTGCTCGTCTATAGACGAGTGGTGTCTGCGTACAGTATGATATGAATGAGTCATCGCATTTTTGTAAGGTACAATATCAAGGCTACAATCCCCATATTGCTGCTTCTAGTCTCCTGAAGAAATAAAGCAACGAGAAAAAATTCCTCGTAAAAGTGAAGCGAACATAGTGGCCGTAACTCTAACTTGAATCTTGTGAATGACGGCTCACGTCGTAGGAACACCCGTTGCCTAGTCCACCATAATGACGTATTCGCACAGATAACAAAAAACACGTCTACGATTCACCGTCTGTGTACGGGAGAACCCTAATTCACACCGTCTAACTTCTCGCACGCCCCCTGTCGTGTATGCTGTCAGAAATCATTAGTGTTTTGAAAAATTACTACGGGAAAGCCGCTACGGAACCAACGGCACATGTTTATGATGGCCATTTACCACTTCCACTTAGGTATTTTTCCCGAAAAACCTAAAAGTACACTGTGAAAGAAAAAAGATTACTGTAAAACAACCTAAGAAACCAACCTACTAACAATAAAAAACCGAGAATCAGAATATAATTGTGCGATATTATGATTTCCTTGGGCACAAAGTAAAATATGCAGTATCATCCATCTTATAAAAAGATAGAGTGTCATTAGGTGCGAGGAGATAAGCATGATGGGCATAACTCTCTATGCGCGTGTAGGGACATCCTTTAAACCAGAATTCATGAAAGCTCACAAACGGAAACATGCGCCTCTCATAGAATGTTTTTCACAGAAGTTGGCACTTTCTTCCTAGTTTCTTGTTTTATTTTCATTGAATTTTCGAAAGTCCTCCTAATGAATTCCGCCAACCCTTTCGTTTGGCCCACTATATGCCACTGGCTATGTTTGAACATGAAACCCCACGTCTTTTTTTTGTTTGTTTACAACACGTCTTTTCTGAGAAGCTTGTACGTATTTACGTAAAGCCAGCGCGAGGGAAGTGGCTTTTGGTTCTGATGGTCCAGCGTTTTCCAAGTTCTCGTTGTTTTATTTCATATTTGTTCGAGAAAGTATCGCTCAAAGTTTCAAACAGCTTCGCGCAGATGACTTGAGCATGAGTCCAAAGATTTCAAACTGATGTTAAACTTAAGGGGACAATAGAAAATGATATGAGCGTCAAAAAATATAAAAAGTACAACAGAACTTCATACCAAAACAACTTACACACCCCGAGCCACACTTATACTGTGACGCTATGGATTTCACGGGAAAAGTTGGATTACACTGACTGTGCCATAGGACTGGGAATCGATATGCGGGTAATCTCTATGCATATGGGGTATTTCAGTTTATCTGCATTGCTCATTTTTGCCATATACTCGCTCGGCTAGGCCACTGCCTTCGCCTGTGCATCCAGGGTCACGACACCGGGAAATAAACCAAAATACCGAAGCCGAACGATGACAAAACAAGAGCAGCAAGGATGCCATGGTGTTCTGCATGACAATGAAGAGGACAATCTTCTAACATCCTCTTACCGTGTATGCTGTTATGTGTGTGTCTGTCTGACGTGCTTGTGCATTTAGCGTAGTAAGCATTGCCGTTTGATTTTCTGTTTTGCCTTCAGCCTTATACGGCAAGATGTCCTGGAGTGCAGCTTTTGAGGCGAGGTATGAGCTCCGGAAATGGATGCCTCTAGTGGGTCTCCATTTTATTCCGCATGGTTGGACGGGAGAAATGCAATCTCCTTGGTAAGCGGTTAAAGCTCGCCACCCCCAAAGTCGTTTACGTGAGTTACGGGCTGAGTTTGTAGATGTGGGCTTTACCAGACATCATTCACTCCCCTTTACTTATTTATCGCAAGTGAACTTGCTTTTTCACTTCTTCTCGATTGTGATGATCCACCTGATAATTACTTTTTAGCTTTCCTTCTCCTTTTCAATTGATGAGTTTTACGGGGTATCCATAGTATTTTGAGCACAAGACCTTTTACGAGCAAGCTCGAAAGAAAGAGATAAAAATTATCCTGAAGCCTCATACTTGAATGAAGAGACTGTTGATCCGCGGCCCTGACCAGCTGCAAAATGTTCAGCGGTATTCGACATGGTACCAGTGTGACATGAAGAGCTTAGACTAAACCCAATGCAATCAGTACTATAAAATACAATTTCCATTTTTAAATTTACAATCTGATGACTATGGTAGTAAAATCTCTACGTCAAAACTGTGTGCTGGCTGCGAATAGTTGTTATTTCCGTTCTCAGTTAAGCAAAAAAAAAAACAAATAAGTCAGCACATTCTCAGGTTGAGTTATGGTTAACTGGACGTACTACTTACATGCATCGTGCTTTGTTGTGCTTTAGTGCATGGGCATTGTTTCACCTATTATGCTTTTCTTGAATTTTTACTCACATCGGGCGCAATGTTGTGACGGGATGCAAAATTCATTCTTGTTCTGGTTGAGTTCCATGTCCTGAATCTTCTTTCATCTCTCTAGTCTAACGACGCTGAAACAGTGCTCAGTTTCTAAACAATATTTGCGCTTGCATAGGTTCGCTTGGTATAGGCGATGTCTCAGCTCACTCCTCTTTGAATTTAGTGCTAGCATTGGAGCCAATACATAGGAGTACGCGCACAATACCCTTGAACAGAAGGATTATGACATAGTAAATCTGACTAGTATTTGTTGGATTACGCTGTCGCGCAAGTTTCCGGCATGAATCCATGTTGTTTACTACACGTATGCACACACACTGACTGTGCGTAAGATGTAAAAACTTAAAAGTGGTGGCGGACTATTATATGCAGTATACGTGTCTTATTTTTCTCACATTTTTTAGGTGCGAAACTCTTTAAAGTGGCACTCGTTAGTCCCTCGTAGTAGTGCGTAACATGTCTTACGCTTTGACCTGCAAGGCGGTGCCGGTGGGAGATTTCTCCTGTGCGTTGTTGAAGAATAAAAAATTCGCAGCGTGCGCGTTAACTAAAAGCCGAATTCTCCTGTCTCTCATTATTCATTAGCAGCCATTTGCGTGTACATTGAGCATTATCTGACAAGGAAGGGTTGCTGCGTAATACTCACTGGGCGTAACCTCCTTGGTTTTAGAAAGGTTTAGCGAGTGTTGGGCCGCAGTGCCATGAATACAGTGAACTAGTATATACCATGATCTCGAGGTGGTTAGAGATGGAACGTAGACACGAAGCGCAAGCCGTAAGAAAGTGTGCGTGTGCCACCTTTTGTTTAGTTCTTGAAATGTCCACTGAATGGCGGTGCTTCTATATGCGCAACATATGATGAAAAGATGCGAGATGGTGGTACTTGGAATGTTGACTAGATGGACGTATGGACACACAGACAGATGCATCGACGGACGCACGGATGGCTGCACGGATTGATGGACGCTTGGACGAACGCAGGGGCGGACGCATGGACGAACCCAGGGATGGACGCACGGATGGGCGTGCGGATGCACGAACAGACGCATGCGCGGACGGGTGGATGGACGCATGGACGGTCACACAGACGGACGCATGGACGGACGGAAGCAAGAACGAACTGACGGACGGATGCTTCGCCTCGCTCTCCATCATTCACCCCGTGTATCTGCTGCCATTTTTTTAATTAAGGAGAATTTGAATATGTCTAATAGAATGAAGTAGTCTTAACTTGTTGTTTCAAAGTTTTATTACTTGTGCACAAAAATGGCATAACAAATGTCTGAATAATTATGTGTAGTCATCAGCACAATGCCAAACAGAACACATTAGCCTGAATTTTTTTTCTGGTCGACATGTATGTAACTATGTCAAAGTGAAAGCGTTCAGTGAAGAGTCGTGGTACTTCATAATCCTTTCATTATTCCTGGCATGACGTTGCCACGGGGAAGAGACAACCAAGCATCTCTCCCACAGTTGCGACAGTGGGATCCACTGTCTAAGTATCGGCTGGTGGTATTGCGAATAGAGTTGTTCAAAAATCTAAACTCGCTTATGTCAGGGCGCATTCAGATAAGCAGATCTCTTATGTAGATGTCCATGTGGATGTAGATTTAAATCTCAAGTTTCTGGCTCAAACCCAGTCCGGGGGATAAGAACGGAAGAAGATCAAAGAAAAAGAAATGGAATGGGTGTACAGCTTTTAACCGAGACATTTGCTGTACTAGTCTCACAAAAAAATTGATCGAGGACAGCAGCTACCACCGATTTGCATTTGTCCAAGGATTGTATTGGTGATGCTATTTATACGTAAAAGAATATTATATTGCAATTTTGTGTGGTGACTAGCGTATCCACCTAGAACTACTAATCTCTAAACTTTTGTATACGTGTGCATCCAGCTTTGTGATTTCAGTAATCATGAGACTGTCATTTTAAGGAGCTTGCGAAATGCGGGGTGATTTTGCGAAACGCAAGGAGACAAAGTGTGCACAACCTCAGCAGGTAGACACCAGAAATATATATATATATATATATATATATATATATATATATATATATATATATATATATATAATAGCACTGTGGAAAAGGAGTTCATGCACGCGTGTTGTTCTTGCATGAGTGCGCAATGCTGACGTGCTTTTTATGCTTTTATGTGGAACCTATAAGTACCACGTTCACTTGTTTTTTGTCCAGCGGCTGTGTAAGTCCAAACTTGGCGTGCTACAGACAGCTCCTCTAAAATTCCGTTGACATCTCAACAAGAGAATGCACTTGCTTGAGTTGTCTTGGCTAGCTTCATTTTAAAGTATTCTCCTGCAGGGTTACAGCTACACATACAATTTATTACTGAGTGCTTGCGTCATAACACGGACCATCTAACACAGTGTCACAGAACAAGCGCTAAACAAGAGCGCGCCGCCAAATACTTGCGACAACGGGCGGCAGAAACGCCGCGAGGTAAAAAGAAAAAAAAAAGAAAGCAAACATCCAGGGCTCCCGGGCGCGCGCTCTCCCCGCAGAAGCACGGCTTCGCAGACGATCCTCCTCACCCCACATCGGCGGCCCAGCAAGACCGCGATTTTTCTCGAACGAAGGAGGTGGAGTCAGACCGAGTGAATCATCCTCGGGAGAGGGCAGTCGAACCGTCTCGTGCCTCTCCCCAGCCTTCGCTGCGTATCGCGCCGACGAAATGACGAGAAACATCTGGAAAGTCGCGCGCAAGGTATTTAACCGAGCAGCCGAGACGAGAAATCAGGAGGAGACGGAAAGTTAGCGCCGGAGCGCGTAGAGATTCCGCCGTGGAGTCGGCGAAGGTTCTGCCCGTAGTGACAGAACAGGAGGAGACGGAAGTGAGCGCCAGAGTGCGTAGAGAGTCCGCCGTGTAGTCGGCGAAGTTTTTGGTCCGTAGGGACGGCTCGAGCTACAGGCAAGAGCGTGGGTTTACCGCTATCGAGCGAAGACGCGGGCAACAGCTGCGTGTGTGAAGCCGACGGATTTCCGGCGAAGAAGTTGAATTTTGAAGAATGGCCAATTGAAGACGGGAGGTTTCCTGGGAGAGAACTTCGAGAGCTGCGGAACGACAACAACGCTGGACTTTGAGTGAGTGATTCTCGGAAGAGTATCATTCAGACTTTTGTTCCAAGGACTTTGGACTGAATAGGTTTTATATCTCCTTAGTCTTTAAGTGTCTTGGTTGTTCAATGCATGCGACTGCATTGTAGTGCGTATTGTTGTCTGTGTCCGTTGTTTCAAGGGTGGTTGATTGTACTGTGTAGTACATTGTCTGTTTGGTGACGTATTGTATGTAACTATTGTGGAGTGTGCATACGTGTGTATTGTTTTTGATCTGCCGTTAATGAGAATATAATTTTGTTTGTTTATCAACTCTCGGCTCTGTCTTGTTCTTTGGGCCACAGCCGGCGTCCGCTGGCGCACCAATAAGGACCACTTCTAAATTGTCCACGCTTTCGTGGTGCGGTTCGGGGGGCCGATACTTCGGCTCTTGGAATTAGCCCGGCGATCGCCTCCCTAATAAACGGGACAGGTGTGACACACAGTACGTAAAATAAAAGCTTCATCCTGTACGATGATGAAGCGATTTCACACGATATATCAGTACCCAGTGTACAGTGCGGTTTTCCCGTCGTCAAGGGTCTCGATACCGCCACGGCTCTGACATTTCGATGGAGATGAAAGGCTAGATGGCCACGTACTTTGTGATTTCACTCCACCAAAAAGAGCACCGGGGGGGGGGGGGACTTCTGCAGCCCTCCAGTCCTGTGGGCCTCATAGACACGTCGCAGTTTTGGCCAACAATACTACAGATACTATAATACAATAGTCAGGCATATAATAGAATCTAAAACGCAGTCACGTGAGACACGCCCTGATGCACTGGACTCACGTACACTAGGCTGGCAAATCGCTGGTCAAGTGGAAATTTGTTGCATGGATCGGCTGAAGAAGGACAGCGGCTGTTGCATATCGGACCAGTTGCTACCGCTGCATCGCAAGACATTTCCATCATCACGAGAACAAACTAGCCGTGTAGAACGTGTTACAAAGCGCAATGCTTGTTTTTGTGCTTCCTGTTCGGCTCGAGCACTTTCTTATTATCCTTCCCAGGATTGAAAAAGCAAAACGAAATTCATTGCTGACTCATATATCTCGATGTAAACCTTTCTCTTGTGGCCTCTAAGCTTGTTACTCACTCTTATGTGACAGGGAAGTTAGTCCGCCCTGTCATATACGAATGGCGATAATATACGGTCTCCTTCTGCTCGATTCTATTCCTTTGCCTATTCATCACCACTTTTAACTGGCGCGTCCTTGATGATAAAGCTGAAGCAGTCATATATGGCAATGTACGCAAGACATAAAGAAAAGAAAAAGTTATTAATAGAAGCATTACACTATTTTAGCGCACTTGTTTGCTCAAGGGTGTTTTTTATTGTTTTTGCGAAAGAACAATCTCAGTAATCATGTCACTTTGTAAACTCAATACGTCTGATCTAAATCAGGCCTCCAAGTATAAACAAATCTTCACGCAAAGACACCTAATAAATTCGCCGGCAGAATAAGTCGCATTTCATTTTTATAGAGAGAAATTTATGAGAAGTCTACGAGATAAAGTAGTGATCAGAAACGTAGAATGGTTTTACTAATTGATTCCGATGTTTTTTTTATTCCAGTCACGAGTGTCTTCAGAACACTTTGCTCGCAGATGCTAAATTTAACCTAAAGGACAGACTTGTGCACTAACTATAGTCACGGACAACTTTTCTTGGCAATGAAGTGAACGCTACCGTACCAAAATACGTTATCCTACCTCTAATTACTGCAGTCCCACAACTAAGTCCCTTTTTTTTAGCTTATGTACGCACCTCGCAGCCCACACCACCGAGATATTCGCATTCAATTTAGGTTTCTTCTCAGGCTACATGGAGAAGGGCTCATAGCGGGATGGCTCAATGCTTTCCCATAGTTGAGTACGAAGTACTCGAAATCATTCAACTTTTTTTTCTAAACACACGTATGTGCACTCTCCCATGGTAGAGTACCAAGTATTCTAAGTTGTTAACAAGTTTTTTTTTTTTTGTAAAAGCACTCTGCATTTAAGTCACCTTCATGGATTTAGTAAGGTTTAGCGAAACCGTGCGTTAGTTCAGGAGGCAGCGCTAGAGGCCTACGGGACGGCTTTATCCTTTTCCATAGTAGAGTACCTAATACTCTAAATCGTTAACCACTCTTTCTAAACACACTCTGCATTTCTAACACGTGTGAAAGTCATCCCTTTTTTTGCGGCGTCTACTTCTAAATTCAACGCTTATTGCGCGACGCCATCACTTTACGCAGTAGTATGAGAGGCGTGCTAAACCAGACTATTTCGCGTAGTGAGGGAGCAAAAAATTTATTGGCATAATCTGGCGGTATTTAGTGCGGAGGGGCTACAAGCACTCCAGCCTACGTGAGAATACATGTGCACAAGCTCCACCCCCGTAGCTTTCCCTTCGTTGCAAAGAAATGTTGTCCACGAGTATAGAGATACTTCAAATAGATTTTGTCTCTTTTTTTTGAAATGCAGATTTTAGGAATATATTCACAATAGCGTTCTTACGACAACAATTATTCGTGCAAAAACATTCATTCCAACATGGAGGTCAGACATGTCCTTACTGAAGCCTGTTGGTCAATGTCAACGGTCAGGAGTGATTGCAGCGTTTGCTGTTATAATCTATGAATAACAACAGTTTCAAATGAAATGAGCTGTGAATTCGGCTTTATGCGCTTTATAACTTGCTACAAACTCGAGAAGTATAAATACTGACGCTCGTGCTTCGCCTTCACAAAGGCGGGGTAAAGAATGCGAGGCAGTTTTCAAAAGGAGCACTGTTTATATGAGAAGAAATGTTTTTGAGAAAAAGAAAAAAAAATAAATCACACAAAAAGACTATAGGAGTGAGCTGTAGCCTTCACTATAACGAGAGATTTAGTCTTGGCTGAGAGGGACGAGTGAATGCTATTATGCGCAGCTGGTCTCTATAAAACCAGGGGTGTCTACGATATGCGATTCCCAACTTTCACAGATGGTGGCGTCACCATGCGGCATCCGTTGTAATTGTCATTTGGATGTCCACGCAGCCAGCCCATCTCATCGTTCAGTCGGTGCTCACTTTGGCGGTACGATGGTGCTTTATATTTTGTCGCTGGCAATTTCTACTACGGTTATTCTGAAGTCGGACAGGTACTGCGAATCGTAGTAGCAATGATTTACTCTTTATTGTTTGCTTGCTGAGCTAGAAGAATCACAAAAAAATGGCAGCATATCCACGGAGTGAACGATGGAGAGTGGGGCGAAGCATCCGTCCGTCCATTCGTTCTTACTTTCGTCCATCCATGCGTGCGTATGTGTGGCCACCCGTAGGTTCATCCACCCGTCCGTGCGTGCGTATGTTTGTGCGTCCGCATGTCCATCTGTACGTTCGTCCCTGCGCTCGTCCATGCATCTGCTCCTGCGTCCGTCCATGCATCCATCCGTGCGTCCGTCTATGCATCTGTCTGTGTGTCCGTTCGTCCACCTATTCAACACTCCAAGTACTACCATCTCACATCTTTTCATCATATATTCCTCATATAGAAGCACCGTCATCCAGCGGACATTCCAAGGACTGAACGAGAGGAGGCACACGCATACATTTTTACGCCTTGTGCTTCGTGTCTACTTCCCACCTTTAACCACCTCGAGTTCATCGTATACACGTACTGATTCACTGTATTCATGGCACTGCGGCCCAACGCTCGCTAAACCTTTCTAAAACCAAGGAGGTTACACCCAGCGAGTATAACGTAGCAACCCTTTCTTGTCAGATAGTGCTCAATGTACATGCCATTGGCTGCTAAGGGGTAATGAGAGACAGGAGAATTCGGCTTTTAGTTAACGCGCACGCTGCGATTTTTTTTTTTATTGTTCAACAACGCACAGAAGAAATCTCCCACCGGCACTACCTTTCAGGTCAAAATCTAAGACTGGTTACACACTACGACTACTACTACTGCTACGAGGGACGAACGGGTGCCGCTTTAAGGAGCTTCGCCCCTAAAAACACTTTGTTATGCAACGCACTGCATGTAAAGTCCTTCCACCTAATTAACTAGACGTGCATCCGTAAAAAGAGGACGCGACGTCACGTGCTCGAAGCTCCAACCCTGTGAAGCCCTGTGAAAGAGTCCTCCAGTCCTCCACGCTCGCGACAAGAGCTATCAAGCGAGAGAGAAGGAGGGATACCGCCCCAGACCTCTTTTACGGGTCGGGCCGTGGGCTGATAGAAGAGCCGTGACGTGACGCACTAAGCAGTAAGTATAGAGCAGTGCCAGCAGTTCGAGATCGTTGCTTCTTCTTGCTTTCTGTTCTAAATGGAGTAGTACATAGCACTGACTCGAGTTTATACTATGTGCGCGGGGAGGACGAGAGGACAAGCATCTCTCCTCACCGTGATTCCCATCTGCCTCTTCGTCTCCTCCATCAGGAATATAACCTAGCAGACCTATGTGACAGATTGCAAATGCGCTAAATGTTGGGGGAGTAATACAACAACAACCGAGCTGACCCCGGTCCTTGTCGGAGGCAAAGCGATGCTCCGAATTAATCACATCCGGGAATCCTGAACATGAGTCCCATTACTTCGTCTCTTCCTCTTATTTGCATTCTAATCAACTTTTGATTACTTTACTCCATGTCTCATTTCGAAAAATTTCTCCTTCTTCTTCATGTCACTCCTTTTTTTATTTGTTGCAACACTTTTTTTTGTCTTCGAGGTAGTCGTCCCTTTATTCGTCTCCAACGCTTTGCTTTATCGTACCATTTATGCTTCGTGGTCACTTGTCAAGCTTTCTATTCATTTACGGCCCTGTTGCAGTACAGAGAAATTTTTCATGATCTCCGTGCATCGACCGAAGCTGACCACTCAACAGGCCTGCGTGGTGGTGGTTGGTGTTGTAAAGGGAGAGGAAAAAGGCACCTAATTTCTGTCCGCCTGAGCGGCGACACGGCGCAGTGTCTTATAGGGGTGGGGGACGGATGCACAGATGTTCGGACGCATGAACGAATGCACGGACGGACTGACGGATAGACGCACGAACTGACGGGTGGAGGGACGCACAGTCAGATACACGGCCAGATGAACGCTTCGCCCCACTCATCATCATGCACTTCGTGGATATGTTGTGATTTTTTTTTTCAGGGCAAAAGTCTCGAATGTCGTATCAAACGTGGAATGGGACAGTCGCCGAAGGCATCAACAATGATGCAAAAACCATCATTTACGCGTTCTAACGTTACACAATAATGTCAGATTGAGATCACATAACTTTCATAGCATGACGATGGTGTCTTCGTTCGGTCAAAGGTTAATTGACCCGGAATTCAGTGAAAAAAGCTTTAGGGGAAAACAGGGTGGGGGATCAGTGCGAGCGAATGTGTCGGAACAAATTATATTTCGCCCCCGAGTCGTCTTAGGCGTAATCCTATGGAACCCTGGGTCTTTTACTTTGTTTCTTTCTTGTATATTGTTTTATTTGCTCCTTATCCCTGCAGCCTAATAGTCGCTTCTGGTGAAGTCGATCGTCATACTCTTAGAGCCTAGGTGGTCGAAGCAATTTGCGGTCTTCACACTGCAGTGGCCTTCCCAAATGTTTTATGTGTTCAGGCAAATGGAAATTTCGTAAAGTTCCATCATGTTCGAAAAGGCTGGCTACAGCCGCTGCTCAGTATTGCTTTCTAATAGAATAATCATTTCCAGGGAGCGTGATGAATCGTTTTTGAATCCATAATATTCACTGACCTCCATGTGTTTTCTTTGTCACACTCCTTCAGAGGCTTGCCCTGCTCTGCGAGTGACTCGAACATACTATGTGTAACTTTTACGCCTTGCATTTAGATAAACACTCCCCAAAGTAACGCGCCAATGCCACTGTATGATCCCGATTGCGTTAAAGAACTCGTTTCGGAAAAATTGCGGCGTCGGCGTCGGTGTAGGAATATTTTTTTGTTAGCGGAACGTAATCTTATGTGTGGCCGAAAAATTTATCTGATGCAAATAAAATAAATTAAAAAATATCCTGGGGTAGAGTGGAAATCGAACTCGGGTTGTTTAGGTCTGAGTGGGGATCTAACCCGGGTCGTTTGTGTGGCAAACGAATGTTCCACTACATGGCCACGCGTCTGCTTGTGAATGCAGTGAAAATAACTTCCTCTGCTTGAACTTGCAGTGAATGTAACTTTCATGCTTTACAAACATACGCATCCTGTATACGTCCTCCCCAATAGAACATGAAATATTGCAGGAATAATGCGTGGTGCAAGCGCCTATGGCCAGCGGCTGCCACAACATGTGATTACGATAATAACTTCGTGGTTTAAAGCCTGTCACCCACTACGAAAGGCACACACGCTACTGCGCCTATTTCCTTAAGGCCACTTCTTGGGTATAGCAAGTTCTAAAAGGTTTCATGCACTACGAAGTACGCACTAGGAAGAAGACATAGCTATGGCGTTCAACTCTTGAAGGCGAAGCTTTAAAGTTCCGCTAAATGTTTCTCAATATGTTTTTTTAGTTACCATGCTAAACAGTTCATTGCCCTTCGGCTGCTCGCTGTGAAAATTGTCTCAGAAATTAATTTTCTAATGCAAAATATGACAAGCTACAGATGTAACACGTGCGTGATTATGTTCAAATGGTCACAGAAAACTATAAATGAAAAACCGCCTGAATGCTATTTGGGAAAAAAATGCCCACAAGTGTTTATATGCCGATTATTACAAGGTTGAATTACTGCACGAATCCTTTCAGGAAATGTAGCCCATAAACAAATTTACTTGTACATAAAATTGGCAGCACCTCGACAAACAATAAACAGAGGAAAATATACTTCTCAAAGGAAATGAAGTTGCAATTTATTCCAGAATTTTTAGTAGTATTATAATATATTCACTTAGTAATACACAAGTGAAATGTTTATTCATCCTATGACGATTGTACATTCAACAATTATTCTCTTGCCCTTGCTGATTAGTAGTGCATTTTCCCATTTACCCCATGTTTACCTGTTCGTTATTCATTTTAGGCTTGTTTTTATTGTTTCATATTTTCCCTTTAATTCTTTTTTTTCATAAAATATTGAAGGCAATGATTGAGGTTCAAAGGAGACCACAGCTGTGAAGTCAGCATTTCTGTTTCTTGACCTTTTGTAATAACCCAACCCCAAAGCTTCGTAATTCTTGTCAAGCATATTACAGTGACTTATTCCCCACCGATAAGTAAACTTCTTTAATAGACAAAAAACGAAATCTCACAAGGGACGACGACAGGAAGTCCACACAGGCGAAAGACAATTCGTTGTACAAGATACTGTGAAAAAAAATTATACAGGGATTGGCGATAGCGTAGAGAAGTATAATTCTTCCCCAGGTGCCAATTAAAGCACAGTTGACGGGTAAAGTACGACCAGTCATTTTATGACCATATAATGTGAAGGAAGAAACAAGTAAATATAAAACCGATTACTGTATCGTTCAGGATTTGAACACTTAGGCGAGTGTATATCTATCAATGTCATTCTTTTTCATCATTATTAATTGATCTAATGACGCTCCTTCGTTTCACTGTCTGCGTAATGTCTCAGTCTTTCTTTATTTTCATCGCTAGCGAAGTGGCTCCCCGAAGGTCAACTGAAAACTTTTCTTTTGATTACTTTGAAGTAAAGCCAAAGTGCAAACAAATGTAGCCTTCTAGCCCTTCTTCATTCGGGATTACAGTTTCGGGTGTTTACTCCAATTGTAGGCTTTAGAGCGAGCCAGGAATGGGTAGTTTTGAATTACCTTACTTCGTAACATGTGGTGATAGAAGCGACTGGCCGGACGTTTGAATTTCCGTAATGCTGGAGTGACATATGGCTTTTCAAGATTTAGTAAAGTTCAGTAACTCAGAAACACGCACATACACGCACACACACACACACACACAACGCACACACACACACACCACGCACACGCACACACACACACACACACGCGCGCACGCACGCACACACGCACACACACGCACGCACGCACACATGCACACACGCACACACACACACACGCACACACACGCACGCGCACACGCACACACACACACACACACGCACACACACACGCACACACATGCACACACGCACTCACACACGCACGCACACACGCACACACACGCGCACACACGTGTCTTTGGTGTGCCTGGCTCAACAATAATTTGCGTTATGTGCCATGCGTTGCCACGGGCACAGTAAATTCAGGTCGCTTACGGCATGCGCACAATCGGCATCACAAATCCTTATTTAACGAGTTATAGCAAACTGGTGGATAGAGATTTCAGAAAACGACACGCAAGTAACCCAGATGGCCATAAGTGTCAAACACAAGGGTTTTCAAAAGGGTGCAAGCTGTTTTATGTTGTGCATATACAACTCCTATGGGGTACATGTCTTGTTAAAAAAGTAAGCACTAAGGGACGACAACGTTTCCTGATTGCAACAGAATAGAAACGGCAATGTGTTCACGTTTGTGACGTATAACAACACTTGAAATGCTTGTAACAAAACTTACATTGAAGGTATTAGAAACTGCAAAATCAAAAGATTTTGACTGTTCTCGCGTCCGCGGAAGAGTAAGAAACCAAAGTTAAAAACCAGAAAACTGTAAATCTCTTTTTTTCTGTTTCAGAATAATGGGACAGATGTACCACCAAACACCTAATTGGATGATGTTTGCTTAGTATGAAAAGAAAAATGACTATAGTACTGGTAAACGTTACAAAAAACGACCAAAACACAGCTCCAGTGCACGAAATTGTTTTGATAAGATTAACAAATAACTTGTACTATAAACTCACCGGTAGCTAATGCGAAAAAAAATTATCCGTGTGAGTGTTACCTCAGACGCACGGTATTATGAATTGAATTTCTTCCCATTATTTCAAGTCACTGTTATTGGACAGCCTCTTTATTCCTGCTATATGACACCAAAGCTACCGTTAAAAAGAAAGGCAAAAAGAGAAGGAGCGAAAACACTGTTGATCACAGGAACGCGGACGCTGAGTAACATGTGGTCCTATATTACCATCCCCTATTATGTAGTGAAAACAAGCTGCTACTTTCTTTTTTAAAATTGAATTAGGTGGCTAGAAAAAGACTGTAAAATTAGGAGAGTTATGATGAATAGCTCATCCTTGTTCCTAACAAAAAGGCGTCCCTGAGGAAATAAAAAACATAGAAAATCAACGGTGGCTAAAAAAGAAACGTGGGGGCTCACAAAGGAGGATCCGCCGATATTTTTAATTAAAACCCCACCCTTCTTGAAGTCTCCAGTTTGTTTTCACAACATTGAAGCAAATGTTTCGCTTGCCGAAATATTCGTGATTACAAAAAGAAAAAAAATAGTTTTTTTCTGTCTGAAATGACAGACAACAAAGAATGAAAGGGCCTAATTATCGAGACGAAGGGCGGTTCAACGTGGTGCAAGTTATTTCGCTGAGCTGGAGAAATTTACCGCGGCCTCAGATATGAAAATTGCATGCCAGGCAAAACTGTTGGCAATGACAGCGAAGATGTCATTTGGACAGCTTCGCCTCCTATTAGCGGATAAATAGCAGTACATTGTTCTTATTTGTTCACACATTTCGTTCGCGAAGAATGTCTAACACTCTTTTCACCTAGACTGAATGTTGAATATTTCCCATTATTTTAATTGAGCACCGAATGATAAGGATGTCATGAAAGGAACCATACCAAAGCAAAGTCGTCGAGCCTCGCAAAACGTCAATGCCAGATGTGTCATTTAAGGTCTTCTACAGAAGTGGTTTTATCGTTGTAAAGTTGATTTTGTCTTCGTTATTCCGTCACTATATTAAGGGCAGCATTCTGGCGAAAAATCGAAGTTTATTTGAATAAAGTAAAGGAAGCCAGTCTTGCAACTACAACACAAGGAAGCCCAGCGGGTCGTGGCAGCATCAATAGAAGGCTTATTACGCATGCTTCGCTGCTGATACAGATACAAACACCAGCCTAAGCTCGTGGAAATGGCTGCGACGGCATTGCGGCACTGCGCCGTCGAAGTCCACTCATTCAAATCAAACTTTTCTTTGTTGCTCTGTTCATCTGCTTAATTTCTGTGATATCAAGTTTTTCCTCCAAACAAAGAAGCGGGGATATTTTAGTAATCTCCGCCCAACATCTATCGTGGCCTTTTTGAACCTCACTCGGGTGGGCACAATTTCGTTACTCATTTATTCGGTGGGTCAAGCCATATATTCCACCGCATCATGAACGCCGCTTCTATTTTTTCGTCCAAATGATGAAATACCATATAGACGCCAAAAACAAAATAATGATCTTTTTGAAACGTAGTGATCGTCTTGGAGTGGTTAAAGACGCATTGCGTTTTTACTCGCACTCTTTTTTTTTTTTACAAGAGGCTATGTTCAATTATGGACGGCGGACTTTTGTTCGGGTCGGTATAACGAATTTCACTGTGCTATGCTCAAGAAAATGTAAATGGCATGGAGAGAGTATCGCAAAAAAGACCTGAATATAGCGCAGATGGAAAGACGGACGGACGGATGGACAAATGAACGGAGGAATGAACGAATGAATGGATGGACGGATGAACGGACGGAGAGACGGATGGACAACTCTGGAATACAAGTTTCGGGCAAAAACAAGCGAAATTGGTTCGCCTGTTCAGGTGTTATTTGTTTACTGGATGTGAAACTCTGTGGAACGCAGAAACAGAAAATAATAACTGAGCACACAGTAGCGTTAATTGCTGGCAAACCCCTATCACTGGATTTATTAAACCACACAACTCATAGTAGGCCGGTTGTCAAGTTACACGTTTAGTCACAATATATTATGGCCAATATGTAGTAGATGATATTTAGAATCTTCCTTTATGCTTGGATATGGGCAAAAAAAGGAATAAAGAAAACTATATTAGGTTTTATGCTCATGCAGTACATCAATAAAGAACATCTATTAAGTCTACTCACTTAGCTTCTTCACTCATAAACATACAAAAGAAAACAGTAAGCACGTTGTCTGTTATTATTTGCATTGGGAAGAACCGAAGGTGTCTGTATTCCTGAGATGGGTGAATATTTTGCTATGAGGAAAACAAATATTTTTTGGCACACAGAGATTTCAGCATCATTTTTCGCAGTGGAGGATGGCCCTACGCGTATATACGCAAGATGCAATCTCTATCCATTCTTCGTAAATTCGTGGCTGCAGAAGCGCACTTCCGCGGTTTTATGTTGCAATCATTCGTTTGCTATATATACGAAGCACGGTAAAGTGTATAAGCATTAGAAATGGTAAAATACAGCCATTTTTCGTTTCGGTGTAGGTGATTGGACCAGATATTTTTTGGCTGATGAAGAACGAGAACAACTATGCTGCGTGATATTAAGCTGCCAAGCTGATTACTTCAGCATTCCTGTGTTTTTGTGAATATAGCTCATTAGAGCTATTTCTATTCTACTTAGCAGTAGTGCTAAATTATTGCGGCTTGTATGCGTCCCCTCTCAAGTACTATATAAGGGTCACAAAGAGTGTCGCAGTCACCCCCGTCATTACGGACACTCATTCCTGGATGGGCAACTGTAGTGTTCTAGGAGTGCACTTGCGCACCTGGGTTAAAGCGACCTGAAGTACCACTAAATTGACAGTCATAGTTCGTACTTCTTTAAGGCACGCCAAGGTGTTGGAAAATATTTAAAAAATGCTTATATCGTAAAGGCGTAGACAAAATATATAACGCTCATCCTTTTGCAAATGGACATTACATTTGTAAGGCTTGGAGAACGATACTCAAGAATGTATTTGCACACTCTGTCAGGGCACTGTGCTTCTACAGGAAGGCAACGGCATACATAAACATTGTTTGCAGAGGAACTGTCTATGCTCCACTCAGTGGACATACCTAAACACAAAGAGTTGCAAACAACCTCTCTTCAGATGATGTTACTCCCACACGATTGTCGTTGTGTTCTTAAACTTCCTCTGAAGTAGCGTGAAGTGGTAAGAAATAACCAAGAGGTAAACTTATACCAGCTGCTTTGCCTTCGCCTTGAAGTGGCAAAGTGGCTGGCCAGGCTTAATTAAGAATGCACCTGGTGAAAGATGGCAGAAAAATTGTGTTAGAAAAATCGGCCGCCTTATATACGAGGTCGCGAACTTTGGGGCCCTCGTCTGTATAATTTACACTTTGTGTTCATCTTTTTTGTCATAACAACACTCAGTAGCTGATCAATTTATTTATTTATTTATTTATTTATTTATTTATTAAAGAAGTTCTTAACGGGAAGGGTGCGAAAGTCTTAGAAGAACACCAACATGATCTTAATCTATACAAAAGAAGATGTCAAGGACATGATATGTTAATCATGAGACATCAATCCTGAGGGTGAAACAGCCAGAAGAATAACGATGGGGATGATCACATTCCGCAAGCATTCTCAAAACAGTAATGGTAATTTACCAGTAATCCTCAAACGTAACGTATATAACAGCTGCATCTTGCCGGTACTTACCTATGGAGCAGAAGCCTGATGTCTTACAAAAAAGGGTAAGCTTAATGTAAGGGCGACGCAGTGAGCGATGGAAAGAAAAATTATAGGTGTAACTTTAAGAGACAAGAAAGCAGTGTAGGTGAGGATACAAGAGGGGGTTAAGGATATCATGTTTGAAATCAAGAAGAAGGAATGGACATGGGCCGTGCACGTAGCATGTAGGCCGGATTACCGCTGGTCGTTGAGAGTAGCAGACTGAATTTTCAGTGAAGGCAAATGCACGAGGATGAGACAGAAAATTAGGTGGGCCGATGAGCCTAAAATGTATGCATGTAAAACGCGGCAGCAGAAAGAACAAGACCGGATCGACTGGTGGATTATGGGGGAGGCTTTTGTCAAGCAGTGGGTGGAGTCAGGTTGATGATAGAAATGACGAGTCTTATACAGCAAACTCTTAGAGCAGCCACGAAGGAATGCTTATAATGCCATTGTCATTGTCGAATTTTTTTCTTTAAAACCACTGAGAAGTTTTATGGTTTTCTTTGGAAAAGGGCAGAAACACCGCATAGGCATGAAGGCGAAATGATGAGAAATAATGCATGGTAAACAATTAACGTCGTTTACACGTATGTATCTTGCCTGCTACCATTATTTATCATTTTATCCCTCTTTACAGTTGAACGTATTAAAGAAGCTAGTCAGCCAGAGGAAACCAGTCGGAAATAAAAAAGTTCCTCTTATAGCATGAAAAAAAGGGTGAGGAAGGCAACACTCGTCGCTACTGTATACGGAACATTTAACTGATTGCCGAACGTTTACCCGACTTCCGATGAGGGAAAAGAGAAGAGGGCGAGAAATGCGAGCTTACACAAAAGCGATGCGACACATTGTAGAACCTTCCAGAAAAGTAGAGAGGGGGGAGAAAGTTGCATCGCAATGAGTGTGGGAGAAAGTGACACAAGAGCAGCAATTCGCACGTCTCTATGGTGGCAAATAGAGAGCGCTTGAAGAGAGAGACAGATAAAGACACGGTTTGAAGTCATCGCATCGCGATTCCGGGGGCCAATAGAGCGGTGAAAAAAAAAACAACAGTATCTAGGTGTCGACACTCTCACAGTCTTTGTTTTTTTTATTTGCGGCGATCCTTCCCTAGCCCTAAATACCGATCGTACGAGTCCACCTGCTTCGTTCTTACACGGTCGACGCTCCGAGACGTCCGATGTACAAGACCCGGGATCCACCCTCTATCACCGCTATAACCATTACCGACGTTGCCTTTCTTCTTCCCGAACATCTGTGCTCGCACTGTTTTCTGGTGGATGCCACGTGGATGACCGATGGTCGGGAGCAAAACGCTGCATCGCAGAATCGGCCCTCTAACCGTGGGGAAAGCTCGCGTGGTGTCGTGCCCCTGCGTTATTTTTCTCGCCCTGACTGTGCACAACCAGACCGAGCCAGGTTCCGCACATGTGAGCAAGGCGAAAGAAAAAGGGTCGCGACATGGCTTGCTCCGCTTTGAATCAACGGTTACAGCAGAGCTCAGTTTTTTTTTTACTTTCATGCGTACGAGGCCGTGCAAGGGCGGCTTCGATTTATATACACTGCGGCTCTATTCTCTTTCGCCAGTGTGATAACAACGTGAACGTGTGCTCAGTTCCAGGGACACGCGAACCAGAAAAAAAAACGCAATAACATTTCCCATGGTTTGCAGCACGTGCCATACGAAATTTATGGCGAATGTGCAAGTGATAATAAAACGTTTTCCTTGCATTATCGCATAACCATCGGCACTAACTGTGCTCAGGTGCTAAATATATTCAAGCATTCAATCACTTCCTCAGTTTCGACCCACTTGCCTACTCAGTCACTAACATGCACTCATCAATCAATCAATCACTCAATCAATCACTCACTCAATCAATCAATCAATCAGTCATCAATCAGTTAATCAATCAAAATATCCATGTACTTATTGAGGTTTAACAAAGTACCGGATATTGGAGTGGCTCTGTAAATTTAATGAATCTCTGGACCAGGCCCGCAGCCAAGGCTATATTTCGGGAGATGCCAACTTCAAGGAGGCCTTGAAAAACACCTACTTTTATTTATTTTTTATTTCTCTGTAATATACCCCTTTCTTCCGAGATTTAGGGGAGGTTTCGCAAGCCCCTAGCACCCCCCCCCCCCCCAAACCCTCTTGCTACGGGCCTTCTTTGGACGGTATACGACCACAAGTATTTAGACTATTCCACCTCTTTTCAGCTTCAAAACACGAGACACGTAAAGAAGTAATAAATACCAGATCCGCTGGTTCATAATGGAAACACTAAAATGGAGGTATGTTATTATAACAACACCTTAAAAAGCGTAAAAAAATATTGGGAAAACTACGAAAAATTCTCTTCGAAATATAAAATATCTAAGCACGCAAGAACAAAAAAAAACAAACCAAGAAGCTTCGGGAGGTTCAGGGAGTCTTCGTCACCCCTATTTATTTTTTCGTTCTTGATTTGTTCCTTTAACAGGTTTTGTGTCTTGGCGACATTCGATTTGTTCTTTCCCAGTATTGTGTAAAGCTTAACTTACCCATATAAAAAAAAGAAAAGACGCGGTAAGTATTCCTGAACTAGTAAACATCACATTGTACATAGTAAACATCAGCGCAGCCTTATTGATGTTTCTTACTCCATTCTTTCAATGGCGCTGCTTTTCTTAATTTTAATGAATCTGTATCGACGAGCTCGCATCCAACTTCTTCTAGGTCTAGTTGGCTTACTAACATGTCTCAACGATTGTTTTTCTCTCTGTTCAGCCTCTTTAAATATTGTTCTTGTGGCCTCATATAGTATGTGCCAGTGAACAGCATGCGTAGTGTTACTTCATTTTGTCATAAGATAACAGTCTACTGTGCGGTCATTTTCAAGTACACGGATACAACGTGAGAACGTTGTCTCCGTGTACTGTACCAAGTGTTAACAGGTGAAAGAGGATCGATGGTCTTCAAGGAAATTATATAACGCATGGTGAGCCATGATTACTACATAATTCAACGCACAGAATAGGGAGCACAAGATGTATTTTGTGCAGCAGTTTTTACTTTAGACAGAACCACAATAATCTAGAAGAAATAACAGAGCTCTTTCCCTCTGTGTCGGCCTCTATAGTTTGGGACACGCATGACATGCTCTGCAAACGTGTTTTTCTTCCGATCGCTTTTCGAGATTTGCGAGAGGAAATATCTTTTCCGAAGCCGTTGAGTTCATTGCCTTCAGTGGAGACGGAGTGGGATTCCTTATTGTGGCATGTCACATAAAAACAGGCGCGCAAATGCTACTGAACGAAGGGCCGTTGGAAACACTGTCATCAGACGTAATGAACAACCAACTCCCCCAGTGGACTAGAGGCGAGAGAAGCTCTCGAAGCCAGCCGCAGTAGCTGAATGGCCCTGCTGAATTGGTAGCCGGGAGACAAAGCCAGCCCCGACAGTGTGGACGTGTACCGAATACGGTGACTCAAAGCTCTGGCTGAGACTCTGATCACCGCTTTGCTGCTTTTCATGTTTCACCCGCTTGTATAATGAGCTACGTCTTGCACCGCACTGTTACTTTGCCAGCTGATTCTCTTCCTTTTTTATCCTTTCTTTCTCTCTTTCTTCAGATCTGTCTCGGCCGCTATTTGTGTTGGTCCTCAAGCTAATATGTCTGATGCAAATAATTGATGGTATATAAATCTCCATTGCAAATGCATAGTTGTAATTTCTATCGTGACTGCACATGGCGATCGATTTTTTTTCTCGCGTCAGCGTCCTCCTTTATGTATTTCCCGACCAATAGGGACATTGTGGTGACGGCTATGCCCTGGTTATGACGATGTGACGCAGCGCTGTCTTCGTCACTGGATCGATTCCTGCCATGATGTAGGAATTTTGACGAAGATGGAGTTTAGGGTTGAGGGCATAGTATCATAAATTGCCACCGCATTGAAAAAAGTACGAGATACTGCCAACTAAATTTCAGGAGTAGGGCATTGGACTTGCCTGAAAGCTTGAAACCATGTACGTGGCTTCTTGGGCTGAAAAATGCGTCTGAAATTTTTCTTCCCCACAAACATTGACGATAGTCTCTAGGAGACCCATTGCCACAGCAAACGTGATGAAGAAATGTAATCATAAGTGATACTTTTAGAGATGGAGCAAAGAAAGCTCTCAGTGAAATTTCCTAATAGTACGTAACTTTTAGATTATTGCGCTGGTAAGGTTCAAAATATTTCTTCGAGAATGCTGAAATATCAACGCATCTTCTCAGCTAAAACATACAAGACGAATTATTCTATGTGTTAATTCAAGACTTTTGGCACATAAGTTGTTAGACAGCATTGGCAATGAACAAATCACCATCTTTTCATTACTGAAGGACTATAATAAATTTTTTTTCTGTAATATTTGATCTGAAATACAAATATGTCATTATTTAAAAATTAAACAGCAAACAGATCTGTAAGAAGAAATGTTCTTCTCTAAATAAGGCACCATATATATTAATGTTATCGTAGCGAACCAACTGGTATTTATTAAAATAATGAAAACGCAGGTGATTATTTGCAAACTAGTTACGTTATCTTCTCATATAATTCTTGTTTCCTTCGGCATAATAAGTAGGGTAAAAGGATGCTCTCACTGCTCTAGGGTCTGCCGCTAGAGGGCTGAGCCACTCGGACGCTTCTCGAATGGGCTCTGCCAGTTTTTCACTTTCGCGGCTGAATAAGGACAACCACGGGATTCAAGACCATCACAGCTGTCGCCAGATGATCACCCAATTAATCTGATGCCAGGATATACCAGGTGGGCCTACTTTTTTTGAGCTGTGACACTTCTTTTAGGTTCCCACAACGGCGTCGCCCTGGCTACGCCATCGCAGTGCCGATACAGTGCCATCGACGCGCTGGCAACTAGGCGACAAGCCAGGCCCCCTGCTTGTTCGAAGCGTGCGAAATGAATGTTGTGGAAATTGAGGGGGAGACGCTGTCTCCCGAAGAGTACAACGACACTCAAGGATTGGTTGTGGCCCATGAACGACGCAAGAAGGCAAAAGACAAGAGAAACGCGGAACCAGCCACGAACGCGGGAGGTGCGTCCATGGAGGCGTCTCGGAGACTGAAGGATTTTTAGATGCGGAGCATCTAATACTCGAGGCTTGTAGTGCGGCGCCGTCCGCAAGCTTCCTCCTCCTTCTTCCACCATCTGTGCATCCCTTCTTCCTCTACACACCGCGCGCGCTTCACTCCTCCACCATCTGTGCACCCTTCCTCCTCTACACACCGCGTGCGCTTCTCCTCTTCACGAACATTCGCTAGCTGTATAATGTAGCGCGCATGCGCCGTCACGCTTCGAGAACATCGGCAGCTGACGCGCGCGCATGCGCCGTTGCGCTTCTTTCCTTCTCGAACATTCGACAGCTGACAATGCATGCGCCGTCGCGCTGTATATATACTCAAGGTCGGTGCTCGCTCGCTCAGTTGCCGCTCGTCGGTTGGTTTGTACGGCGCGTCGACGTCCGAGGTCGCAATGATCGACGTCCCATCGACCAGCGCCGGCCAAAGTGGCATCTAAAAGCCATCGTGCTCAAAGTTCGTCGCAATAAATAAACACCGCCCTTTCGCATACGTGTCGTACGTGCTCACTCATTTAACACCCCTCCTACAACCACGTTAACCAATTTAGCCATCGACCCAAGTAAGTCGCACTTTAACACCCCGTTAACCAATTATATGCTCCGAATTTTCCTCAGTGTTCCCCCGAGGGAAGCTGCGGGCAATTTTTTTGCATTGCCGGCCAGTGCCAAAAGAACCGCTACTACCAGAAGACGATTACAAGGTTGTAATACGCCCAGGAGGAGGTCTGGACTTGACGCGACAGAGTCTAGCGCTCATAAGAGACTGTGTTCTACGAGCGGCAAAAGTAAAGCCTGACATTGCTGGGGAAGATACTCTCAGAATCAACATGCGACAAAATACCATGATCATGAGCACACCTAGTCTGGCCAATGCGAAGGAATACAGCAACATCAAGGAAATTATGATCAATGACAAGAGCTATGCTACAGTCGCTTATGTAACAGCACCAGAAAACACATCTAAAGGGGTTATCCACGGAATACCGAAGTATGATAATCAAGAAGACATAGAAAAAAGCTTGGTCAATCAGAGGAACCCGACGATTCTACATGCACGACGTATGGGACTTACGGACTCAGTGGTTATTGTTTTCCAAAGGTTGTTTGTGCCGTATTTTGTATACTACCATGGTGCCGATATAGGTGCTTCCTATACAAGAAGCAATATGAAACATGCACTATTTGTGGACGAATTGGACATCAGGCGGATGTCTGCCCACAGCCTGACAGCAAGAAATGCCGTGGTTGTGGGGTGCTCAATCCAACTGAAAACCACGAGTGCGTCCCTAGGTGCAGCCTTTGCGGGAAAGGTCATCTTACAGGGGACAAAAAAATGCAAAGAACGGTTTAGGACCCCGTACCTTTTGAAGAAAATATGGTGGGAAAAGGAACAACAACAAGGCGATGAACGAAAAGAAATGAAGATTTTGTCGAACACTAAAGCAACACAGGCATGGAGGGAAGGGTATTCACCAGAAAATCCAACGGAGGAGAAGGGCAACGCCACCCAGGACAGAGGGGGACGACGCAGAGATCGTTCCAGCTCCTTCCCGCGACTCGCCGAAGGGGAAAGAGAAGGCACTCAACACGAACCCAGATCCACATCCAGATCAAGGTCCACTCGTCAACACAGATCCAGGTCGCGGGCCAAATCCAAGACAAGGGCAACGACATCGCCTCAAGGACAGTCCCACGAGGGTCCTGGCGGCGTTCGGGGCAGTCAACAAATGGTGAGCTGGGTGGGCGAGGTATCAGGGGAGTCTCTCCGGTCTGGGAGTTTGCCTGAAATTGTGGCAGAAGGGTCCACCCTAGGTCAAGAGCTAAACCATATTAAGAAAATGCTAGAGCAACTCACCCATGAAAACGCGAAACAGAGGGACGAAATAAAACAACTAAAGGAAGAGAACTCTAAACTCAGGCAAAATCAGCTGCGCGAGTCAACTAGCTCCATAGCATCGTGTAGTCGAATTTTAACTCCAGCGCCTGCAAAGGAGTCAGGAGTGCATGCTGCGAAACGAAGAGCAGAGGAAATATCTCCTGTAGAAAATGAAGACCTCTCAAAACCCCTCGAAAAGAAAGTCGAGAATATGTTCGGAGAACTTACTAAGGTAATGCAACAACAATTCGCAAGATTGCAGCTGCAGCTCGTAGAAATAAAACAAAGAATAGATAGCATAGAAAATCGATTAACGCTGGTGGAGAACACGCAAACAGATTTGAGGTCTATAGGAGCAGGCCCGGTTAAAACTACTACTAAACCCTACAAACGGCCAACTACGACCGAAGTAATCTAAATCGCAGGGGAAGGGACCGTTCCTAGACATGGCACGACGTAATCAGTATAAAATTTGGCAGTGGAACGGTTGCGGGTGTCGCCGGAAACAGGGTAACTTACAGCATTTCCTAAACGGAAAGGAGGCACCAGACAGCATCGCCTTACAGGAAACTGGAGGAATGGCTAAATTGTCGAATTACAAATCTTATGGTACCCCTGATGAAAAAAACGTCCGTAACAACCCTTGTGCGAAGAAATCTCACGGTGATAGAACATGATACAGAAATCTGCGATGTCGATCATGTTCTTGTTGAGTTACTTCCATCGCAGAAGAGTGGTGAAAGTCTATTCATATTAAATGTCTATAGCAACCCTAGACAAAAAACCAAATTTAGGTCACTTTTTAGAAAAACGATCAGCATTACTAAAAAGCAAGCATTGGTTATAGTAGGAGATTTCAACGCATTGCATGCGGCATGGGGTTATTACAAAGAAAACATCAAAGGTAGAAATGTCTGGATCGACGCCCAACACGAGGGCCTTGCGTTAATAACCGACCCCCTTTTCCCAACTAGGATTGGAAACAGCGTATCCAAAGACACGTCTCCTGACCTCACGTTTACTAAGAATATCATCGAACCTTATTGGCTTAATACGCAAGAAAATATGGGCAGTGACCACTAGAGACCACGTTTAAAGCAGGTACACGTAAAAGAGGAGGCAAAGAATTAAGGATGGTTGAATGGGATAGCTTTAGAAAAATCAAAGAGAAGGATGCATGCGATGTCATCGAAGACTTAGATGAATGGCTAGCGAACCTTAAGCAAAATATTCAAATCGCAACTAAGACCATACCAAAAACAGAAGGACCAGAAAGCACAGACAGTAAGCTCCTACATATGTGGGAGGCAAAAAAGAGCCTAGAAAAATGGTGGAAAACACAAAAACACAACAAATGCCTTAGAAAAAGGATAGCCACCCTCAGTAAAGATATTGAGAAGTACGCGGAGCAACTATGCAGACAACAATGGGAGGAAAAGGGTGATGCGATGGAAAAACAAGTCTCTCTAAAACATGGAACCTGTTAAGATGTCTGATAGACTCAGAAGCGAGCAAGACAGCACAACAACAAAACTTTATTAGGCTTGTCCGTTAATACAAAGGCACGGAGGAAGAAGTGATTGAAGAAATCAGACAGAGATACATTGGGGATACAACCAAAGAGCAATTAGGCTCGTACAAAGGTAAAGAAAATGATTCCCTAGACCGACCCTTATTAGAGGCCGAGGTACGATCGGAACTAATGAAACTGAGCACAACATCAGCCCCGGGCCCCGATGGGATCACGAATAAAACACTGAGAAACTTAGACGACAAATCTATCACAGCCCTCACCGAATATATGAACAAGTGTTGGGAAAAAGGTAAGATACGCAAGCAATGGAAAATGGCAACAATCATAATGATTCCCAAGCCGGGCAAGAAACTAGATCTTGATAATCTTAGGCTTATTTGCCTGACATCCTGCATAGGAAAGTTATTAGAGCATGTCATTCTAACTCGCCTGTTAAATTATATGGAAGACAATGAGCTCTTTCCTCATACGATGGTAGGCTTCAGAGCAAAATTGTCTACACAGGACAATATGCTTAAGATTAAACACCAAATAATTGATTCGGGTCTCAATGCACACGACACAAAGGTAATAGTTGGCCTAGATCTTAAAAAGGCATTCGATAATACACCACATAAAGCTATACTTGCCAATCTTCAAGCGTTAGGGGTAGGAAAAAGAGTATACGATTATATAAAAGACTTTTTAACTGATCGGACTGCAAGAATAATACTAGGCGAAGCAGAATCCCAAGAGTTTAGTTTGGGCAGCAGAGGTACGCCACAAGGCTCAGTTCTATCCCCCTTTCTTTTTAACGTGGCCATGATAGGTCTCCCTACCAGACTGAAGGAAATTCCAGGATTCCACCATAGCCTCTATTCAGATGACATTACCTTATGGATAGCAGAGGGTAGTGACGGATACATAGAGGAAACTTTACAAACAGCAGTGAATGTTGTAGAAGAATATGCCATCCATACAGGATTACAATGTTCACCGGAAAAATCGGAACTTCTCTTCTATAGCCCGAGATGTATGGGTCGGAAAAGTATCCAGAAAAAACCTAACATTAAAGTCTTTGTTGGAAAAACTCAAATACCTACGGTCGAAAGCATAAGAATTCTGGGACTCCGAATCAGCTCAAACGGGCACAACGGAGAGGCGATTAGAATACTTGAAACCAGTGCGCAGCAAACTATGCGTCTACTTGAACGAATTGCAAACCGGCACTATGGTATAAAGGAAAATAATATGATAAGGCTGGTACAGGCTTTTGTCATCAGCCGTATTGTATATGTGATGCCGTACCTCAGACTGCAAGTGGCCGAGAGAGAAAAGATTGACAGAATCATTAGACGAGTTTTCAAACAGGCGATCGGGCTTCCAATTACTACCTCTAATGGTAAATTACTTCAATTAGGGCTTCACAGCACACCAGAAGAGCTTATAGAAGCTCAAAGAATCGCACAGTATGAAAGACTAACGCAGAGTAAAACAGGTAGAGCCATACTAGAGGAACTGGGTATAAACTACGCAAATCAATTTGGCGCCAAAAAGGATATCCCGTATGAAATCAGGAAATGTTTAGTAATCTTACCGATTCCAAAAAACATGCACCCCGAACATCACAAAGCAAGGAGAGCTGAAAGAGCGAAAAATATACATAACAACGTAAAAGATTTACCGGAAACAACATACGTAGACGCGGCCAAATACAAAGGAAATGACAACATGACTATAGCAGTAGTGGACTACAAAGGAAATCATAAGGTCAGCGGCTCAGTGAGAACGAGATTTTCAGAAGAGGCGGAGGAAGCAGCTATTGCAATGGCCATAGCATCCACCTCGAATTCACTAATTGTTAGCTACTTGCAGACGGCCTTGAGAAACTTTGCACGAGGGCGAATATCCCAAATAGCTTTAAGAATATTGGTTGGATACAAAGACCAACGAACAATAGAAATAGTCTGGGCACCCGCTCACTCCTCCTTGCCCGGCAATGAGGCTGCACACCAGACAGCTCGAGGACTTACAGACCGAGCCTCTGGATTGCCCTGGTCGAACGGGGAGGACGATGAGAGATTTGAGCGGATGACCACTTACAGAGATATTACGCAGTATTACAGGCTAAGCAGGAAAATTTATCCTCCCGCACACTCGTCATTGAACAAAGGACAGGCGGTGGCGTGGCGCCTACTCCAGACCCACACGTTTCCTAGTCTGGTAACAATGAACCGCTGCGTGCCGGAACTTCATTCGGACAAGTGTAAATTTTGCCACAACAGGGCGGATTTGAGCCACATTTTATGGGCATGCCCACAGGCCCCCATGAGAGGCAAATTTCCAGACGGGAGTGGATGGGATGCCGCGCTCCTCAGCTCTGACTCTCAATTACAAGCACGCTTAATACGGCAGGCCGAAGACGCCGCCAGGGCCCATGGGATCATGGCCATCGTCTAGGTTTGGTCCTTCCTTCTCCTCTCGCACATGAAAGAGGAAGAGGACCTTTCTGCTAACTAAATAAAGTTTGTTCATCATCATCATCATCATCTCACTGCTCTAATTTACGCTCTAGGAATTTCTCAAGATTATTGTGGTTTCACTTTGCCACACTTTCTTGCTTTCCTGTGAGTGCATAATATAATGCTTTTGACAATAAAATGAAAATAAAGTTTTGTCCTTATAAAGCATTGAAGAAAGAATGATTTGAAGTCTCCACGCAAAAAATAAATAACTACTTCAAGGGCACCTAGCACCACTGAAGGAAAGTTTCACATTTTTACATCGGAATGAAAAAAAAAACAAGGGCAAATGGATTTGTAGCAACTGAATGACTTTCTGTGAACAATGTCCTGCTAAAAGTGACTGCAAGCTCTCCAGAACGTCTAAAAAGACTCATCTATCTTTCGATTGTTTAAAAACAAAGAAGAGCCAAACACAAACTGAACGTCGCTAAAAAGTACCTGATACTCAGCCAGATGGCGGTGACAGTCATCGTACAAGGTGTCATGCAGCGTGTTTGAAAAACACCTTTGTTGCCAAGCAACGATCTTGAGGCTAATAAATTGCTATGCTAGAACAAATGAACTCGACTGGCGCGCAGGTGCTCGTATCTTGGAATTATTACCATGCTACACGTCAACATTGGAGTTGAAAACAAAATAAAAAATAAATGAACAGAGGACAGAAAAGAGCAGAAAAAGTGAGGCACCGTGTAATAGAATTCTCATATGAAAACTTCCCATCGATGGGGAACGTCCTTGTACTTGCAATGAATACCGGCAGTACTAAATGCCCCGCCGCGGTTGCTAGTGGCTAAGGTACTCGGCTGCTGACCCGCAGGTCACGGGATTTAATCCCGGCTGCGGCGGCTGCACTTCCGATGGAGGCGGAAATGTTGTAGGCCCGTGTGGTCAGATTTGGGGGCACGTTAAAGAACCCTAGGTGGTCGAAACTTCCGGAGTCGTCCACTGCGGCGTCTCTCATAATCATATGGTAGTTTTGGGACGTTAAACCCCACATATCAATCAATCACTCAATCAATCCTCAGTACCAATTATGAGATCCTGGAAAACACGAGAAAAAAAAATGGCAGCATATCCACAGGGTGAATCATGGAGAGTTGGGCGAAGCATCCGTCCACCCATTCGTTCTTGCTTACGTCCATCCATGCGTCCATCTGTGTGACCATCCGTGCGTCCTTCCGCCCGTCTGTGCGTGCGTCTGTTCGTGCATCCGCACGTCCATCCGTGCGTCCGTCCTTACGTTCGTCCATGCCTCCGCCCCTGCGTCCGTTCATGCATTCATGCGTCCGTGCAGCCATCCGCGGTGCGTCCGCCCATGCATCTGTCTGTGAGTCCTTTCGTCCATCTAGTCAACACTCCAAGTACCACTGTATCGCATCTTTTCATCATATATTCCGCATATAGAAGCACCACCATCCAGTACACATTCCAAGGACTAAACTAGAGGTGGCACACACACACTTTCTTACGGCTTGCGCTTTTTGTCTACTTTTCACCTTTGACCACCTCGAGTGCATGGTATGTACTAGCTCACTGTCTTCATGGCATTGCGACTCAACGCTCGCCAAACCTTTCTAAAACCAAGGAGGTTACGCCCAGCGAGTATAACGTAGCAACCCTTTCTTGTCAGATAGTGCTCAATTTGCATGCCAATGACTGGTAATTGGTAATGAGAGACAGGAGAATTCGGCTGTTAGTTAACGCGCACGCTGCGATTTTTTTATTGTTCAACAACGCACAGGAGAAATCTCCCACCGGCACCACCTTGCAGGTCAAAACGTAACACTGGTTACGCACTACGATGAGGGACGAACGGGTGCAGCTTTAAGGAGCTTCTCCCCTAGAAGGGGTCGGGTAACCAGACCGCTGATGGTTTCTCTCGCGACCGCGCCTTCGACACATGTCTGCTCAAGCAGCCTTGCTTGGGTTTCAGTTGGACCGACACGACCACATTGCCTATTGTGCGCGTGTATCACACGTTTTTCTGACTATTCACAACCCACACGTGGTTGAACCCCTTCCTTCACACCATTCTCACCTCCGTCGCCTCGCAATCATTCCTCTTTTTGCACCGACTCCCGCATTCTCTCAAATGCAAGCTTTTCTCATCATCGTCGTCGGTAACCTTCTATAGTAGACAAGCAGTACCTGTGAACGAAACACGATGAAATAAATAATAAAATTCGCAAAATTGGGGCACTTGTCTTTTGCATATCGAGTGTTTTTGTATCTCAGGTGCCTTGGGATTCAAAGACCGCTATTGAGCTGCTTCCTGAAAAGTTGGGGTAGAACGTCACAGAGTGGCTGGGACATGAAATGTGCGGACCGCAAGTGATGTTAACTCTTTGTTCAATCATATTTGTTGTTTAATTTTTTTGTGACTGTTCCGAATAAACAAGCACAAGAACAACAACATTAAAAAGAGCACCTACAATATTCGGCTCGGTGAAAAAAAGTTCAGTCAGCTTTGTTTGCAAGATCCCGTGAAGCTCAATCGATTGCCTATACGTTCTCCCTGCCGCAGTACATTCTCCGCCTAGACTGTCGATGGCTAAAAGTTCTTGCGCGTCCTTAATAGCCGTTAGCACTTCACGCGTGGTGCCCAGGAACATACGTACGCATGTCTACCAGTTAGGCTCCGTCTTATCGACTGTTTCACCGTTTAATCGATTTCTACCGAAGGTTGATGAGAATAGGAAGGCGACAGAACTGCAAGGTTGGCAGCGAAGAGGCTAATGAGGCCTCCGAGAGCTTTCGTAGTTGGTCTTGATAGGCGAAAACGGTCAATCGATGTTCGTATTGATCGTCACTCAACGGCTGGTCACTGCATAGCCTCAGTATCCACTCTGAAAGCCCTGTTTTATACTCACTCGTGAAGGCCAACACCCCTCCGCTCCTTCCACTTCTTTTAGCTTCCGCCTTTCACTCGTGCTGTTTTCGTATCAACTACTTATCATCGTTTTATCTTGATACAAATAATACAGAAACGACTTTAACGTTAGAATCGATTATTTTATAGCCGGAGGCTCCTCCTTCGAGGCTGGAGGTTCCTTGCTCTCAGTAAGAGCACCGCACGTATGTTCTAGGGCGCTTTGTCATCTTTTTTACTGTGCAATATGATTAGATGGAGGTTTAGAAAATCGATGTTTGCCTTATAGAGGTACACCGCATTCGGTTTTCATTTTCGTTGGGCAAGCAAAAAAAGAAAGTTTTGACCACTCGCTGAACAGAGTTCGCGGACGCTGCTCGTTTGAATTAGTGCCAATATATATATATAATGCTTCTAGCTGGTCCCAATTTACGTTTCTTTTTTTTAGTTTTTTATGCCCTGATTGAAACAAATCACGCTTGAGGCAGTTGCCTTTCCAATATTTTTGGCGCACCTAACGTGCTTAGAATATATCCAATATGGCTAGGTTATTATGCACGCAGATCAGAACTTCGTTCCATGCATAGTGTAACGCCGCCAAAGAGGCAGTGAAAAAGTATAGCGTGTCTTGCGACTTGACACCCACCGTGGTAACTCAGCATGTGGGGTATTGGGCATGCATTTTGATGACGGCGAACTACAAAGAATCACTCTGAGTGTTTACTTTTTTAGTAAATTAGAACTCAGACATAATCGTGGGCTACACCCGCAACAGTCGCTGTCCTAATCTGAAAAAAATTCACATTGATAGTTCATTCGGTTGTACATTAATATTTCAATGACATCAATTATTCTTTGTTTGTGTCAGATAGATGTGCTTGCCATTCACATACATGTCCGCGTCGCACGTTTCTGGTCGGAAAACTTTTAGATAGACCTCACTAAAGTTTCCAACAACTTCGCTTAGACAAGCACAATAATGGGGGCAGCTACGACAAGCTTCCAATTAGTGATTTGTGTATTACTCGCGCAAGAAGAAAACATTAGTTACAGTAACGGAAGCCACCTTGTACAGCTGTCATGCGCATGTTAATGGTAGGCGCGCCGCACTACAATGTTTCAGGGCGGGGCTTGTTTTTATTGTTATAGCCAGATAGAATTTCAGGAATCTGTAAAGGCCGACCGAAGCATGGTGACCTAAGGGGGGCAGTCAGTCGGCTCCGTGAATTACAACGTTATCACGCACTCGGTCAAGTGATAATGTTGCCCAAATGCGGGGTCGCTGGACGTCCGACTCATGATGTCAGTCAAGAGTGCATGCCCGTTGGTGCAGGCTTGTGTTAATTCGCCTTAAAGGAGGAAGTGTCACTGCCTGCTAAAGTTGTATACCACTGTAGGGTGTGACCAACTATAGGCTCTAGGTTGTGACTGACAACAAGCTGCTACCCCGCAGCCGAGGGCGCGGAAAGTGATGGCTTGCGTTCACGAATCCGAAGCGGCGCAATGAAAACTGAGGGTTTGCACAAACTTGCTGCATGAATCAAGTAAAACAAAATAAATGAAGCCGTTGCCTGGCAGGCATGCTTCGCTTCCAGACGGGACCATAAGTAGGCACTGTTATGCCACCTGTTAACTAGTTCATGTATCGCAGGATCAAATCCCGGCTGCAGCGGCTGCATTTCCGATGGAGGCGGAAATGTTGTAGGCCCGTGTACTTGGATTTGGGAGCACGTTAAAGAACCCCAGGTGGTCAAAATTTCCGGAGCCCTCCAATACGGCGTCTCTCATAATGAAATGGTAGTTTCGGGACGTTAAACCCCACAAATCAATCAATCAACTAGTTCATGTAGCTCGCTCACGATCACTCAGCGCATGAGGCATAACGCTGTGTGATCAACTTCAACGAATGACACCTAATTAGAATTTACGTTAACCCGACGTCACGGCTGTACCATAGGAGTAGATATGTAATGTTTATGATATTAGGTAGCCAGTACTTAAACCACAATTGACGTTTCACAAACATTAGGATCTATTTGAGAAGTAGTTCCGACTCTTGGCGTGACTCTGTAGTAGAATACCTGATTGCCACGCAGAATGCTAACGTTCGATTCCTGCGGAACCCTAACACTTACTCTTTCCTTTTTTTCAGGTCGACGCTGCCAATGTCCACTTTTTCTTAATCCTCTCGCGTCGGAATTATCTGCTTACGTCCTCGCCGTTCTTGGGTAGATACTTGAACAGCGCATGATACTCTTCAAACCATCTTACCCTCCCATACTAATTTAGGTTTATGCCAAGATGAGAAAAAGATCTCAATAGCTTTCAGACGTAAGTGGCTAGATAGATAGATAGATAGAAAGATAGATAGATAGATAGATAGATAGATAGATAGATAGATAGATAGATAGATAGATAGATAGATAGATTCTAAAGGTGCTTGCAGTACGGAAACAAATGATTCGCATAGAAAAAGAAACAAATACGTAAATGGAAAGAAAGGTTGAAAAAACACCGTCACTAAACTGGCCCACCATTTTTCGAACCTGACTTGCGTGGGCTCCAGGAGCCCGACAGTACCGAGATGGAGCATTAAAAATAATAAATAAATAAATCAGTTAGAAAATCTATCACAGTAGAAATATTGTTTATTCACACACCTAGATCAGTACGCCACTTAATCGCAAACATCGAAATAACAAAAAAAGTGTACGTACACGTCAAATGACTTGATACAGCGGCAAAAAGTAGATATCACAACCAGTGTGCCAAAGAAATAGCAATAGGGGCAGCAGTGGAGTACATCATACGCACTTCCCCTGAAAGGCGTGCCATGGGCGTGCCACCATATAGGATGCCTCTGTGAACGCAACAACTCACTTCAACCTAATAGCTCAGAGAGCGCAGTCCTGTGAAAGGAGCCTAAGGATCTAACGGGAAAAAAATACGCGAAGGGAATCAGTGTGTGGCTGGATAGGTTGACTCACCTTGTTCTCGGTGACTGGAACTGTGGACCGAAAAGAAGGGAAGGCAGGGGTAGTCCGGTGAAGTTGGCGATTTTCGGAGTCAGGCCGAGCGGGTGGCAACCTGCTAGCGTTGACAGTAGAGATAAAGCCTGACACTCGGCCTGACATGTATTGATTGCAATTGAGCCGAAGGCACATGTCTGGGTTAATAGGAAATACGAGAAAACAAAGTCGTACGAAAAGAGACAGTCAATATGATAGGTTTAACTGGCAGCGCAATGGTGGAGTCTTTCGAGCACAGTGTGAGGCGCAGTTCCAATGCGATGTTAGCTTTTTTTCTTCCTTCTTCCACAAATGGTTCTGCGCACTCAAGCCCCTCTTCTTTGAATGTACTGAAATGTGGGAGTAAACAGGCCTATATTGCTTGGCAGTATTATGAGCTAGCTAATGTGAAAGATATACCTTAGGATGGTACTGCTCAGGTGAAAGCTGTAGTGAGCAATAACGCCGGCGCTCTTCTTAAGTGTCATCGTCAATAACATTAAGCTTTTGCTCAAATAAACATGTTCCTTAAAACACCTTCCTCGGTCCTTGTTTTCCTTGTTTGCATCCTGCACAAAGTGGCTAGAAGATGTTCTGTGGACTTAGGATTCAACATAACTCTTACAACAATTCTTCCAACATTCTAACCAATATCTGGCCTTTCAGGATAGGCTGCAAGCCAACCCTTGCTGCACGCTCCTTCTAGTAGCATTTTGAGGTTGCAATACTTGAGTACACTGCCTTGTCAGTATAGTTGAATTTCCGTATTAATAATAATATCCTTCAGGTACTTCAGGCACATTTTAATCACTCAATATATAACTTTCTCACGACACTCTGCAACTGAGGGAAGTGAACTCTATAAAGCAGCATGCAGAACTTGCGAAACAGAGAACACCTGTTTACTAATTGACAATATTTACTGTGCAATTTGTGAATTAGCCTCCTTTAGCATAGCGCAGCAGTTCCCTCTAAGTCTGGTGTAGTGAGCCTTATTTCTTGAAGCCTGCGAGATGAAACTGGCTAAAATGCGTTTAGTGAAGAGTCTCTGTGTGTGTATGTGTGTATGTGTTTGTGTGTCGATGTTAATGATAGACGTACTTCCCCCGCTTTTCTTATGTTAGGTTAGCACATGCGGGAACACGGTATTACGCTACATCGCCTGAAGCTCAACGCATTAAATAATAACATGAAAAGTTGTCACACAATATGCTTGGTACGTTTTGATCCCTAAAAAGAAGTAAAGCAAATTTATTTCGACTCCATCGCCTTCTTCCCTTCTCCTGTACTTTAGCGGCGTAAAGTAACGCTGTACCAAAGCAGCAATGAATAGACAGAATGAAATAACCAGAGGAATAGTCTACACAATTACCCTGTAGGGAATCAGAAGGTAATACGAAACAATAAAAAAAACCTGTAGGTAAAAAAACATGCTATCCCATAAGTGCTTGTTATGCCGGTAAAGTTCGCTGTTGCAACCTCCAGCATTTCTGGCTGTAGAAGTTGGTTGTTATTGTCTGACCGTGCAAAACACGGCACGCCGTAAATCTTAAGGAAGCAAACAAATAGCTATAAAAATAGAGCATGCGTTACGGTGACTGCTTCACGAAATTCAGCACTGCATTATATTTTTTGAAATGTTGCAGAATGAGACATTGCCGACCTTCACCATTAAAGAAAGGATCTTGCGATCGTCTAACGTCTCTTTCGAGGAAGCGCAAAAAAACGTTTTTTTTTTTTAAATGATGACCGTCACAGAAGAGAGCACTTTCCACGGTTCACCTTCGCGCTCTCGGTAAGGTGGTCTTTCTTGACACTGCACAAGTGCTTTGATAGTTCACTCTATCTTTATCTGCACCACCCACGGCGAGGAACTTTCAACCCTGGAGCGACATACGTTCACTCTGTGTTCCTGTATACGCTTTCTAGGACGGAACTGGCACATACCTGGATGGATACTTTAGCAAGGCGATCATAATCTTGGGAAAGTGCTTCCAGCAGCCCCACATTCCCTCTTTTGAACTTGAAGAGTGCTCTAGGAAGTAAAATAAACGTGAACATATAGTGTGTTCACGCGGGCTTGTTTATGTGGAGTTGAAGCGGGGCCACTCGAGAACAAGCAAGGACACTATTAATGTTAGTGGCGGAGAAGGGTACCACCTCGTGCGCGCCTCTCCTGACCATTGTTTACGCTGCAAAGGACACGTCACGAAGGAGGGATCGGTCACACTAATGAAGATTTTTGCGAATTGTGCATGTAATTGACAAGCAACAAAACACTGATTGTGAAAACTTGTCAATAATCGTGAGCTGCTTGCTTAATGGAGTACGTGATATTGGATCACACCAATTCACACCGTTATTTGGTGTGCTCTTGCCCACACTGTAGAGCCTTACCAGGACATCGGCAATGCTAGCATGTGCCTCTAATAAAACAATAACTGCTCCTGGTCGTTGTCCTTTTGGCTTGGCACGGAAACCAATAACCACCGATCAACCTAGAGTGATGTAACAGGGTTCTCTATACTAGACTGTCTGTTTGATGGATGCCTTTAAGGAGTGTTCCGGAAGGACAAACGTTTCCTGGAGTCAGCAACGTCAACGGGCATGATAGATAGGTTGAATGGCTGAGTGAGTTCATGTTGGTTGCATTTCGCTGCGCACGAAATAGTAATCGAGTGGTTAAACAAGCGCCTCGGACTATATATATACACGATGACTGCATAAAACAACACTTGAGTAATTGTTGAATAATTGTTTAAAAAACAAGTGTATCCCATCATTAAGATGCCTATGAAAAATGAAAAAAATTAACGAGCATTTTGTCTTATTTTACCTGCTTTTCTGCTCCTCGAGCCTCACGTGACGCTAATAACTTCTTCAGGTTCACAAATATTTCAGTAGGTCTTCGAGCAGCGTCAATCATAGCGCGTCCTTTAGCGTTAGCTGTCGGTAAGGCGAGTCACAGCAAAACTGTTTCTTGCAGTGAGAGCAGTATTGGCCGTGTTTTAGCCATTTTCGCTCTGATCAGTGGCCGCAGCGTGAACTGTATCGTTGCCCGGCCGCCACCAAAGCTGGCAGCACCACTCGCCGCGTCATCTGGCACGAACTCAGAAGAGGAGCTGGCGATACCGCGTTGCAGCAACAGAGGAGTAGCTGGCAATGCATCGCATATATAAAGTAGGACTCAATGAGATTGATCACCAGATATGTAAAGCTTTCTTGTGTCGTTCTATTTCTCTGTCTTCGTTATTCCCAATGTTTACCTCAAACATCAAATGTGCTTTGAAAGCTTTCGCCCACTCACCCTATCTTCATGCTTTTTTTGGTTGCCTAATGTTGGCGACCACATACGTCGTCGAATTTATAACTGCCTCTAGCGAGACAAAGAAACATTTTTTTTTCAAGAAAAGACGCCCACTTTCTTGAAATCAGTGAGCAAGTGAGGCGCATCAAAGCACTGAATATTTGCATAGCAGCGAGGGTATTATGGTAAAGTGTTTTCATATGTACGTTGTACAACATTCACTGACCCTTCCATAGTCAATGCGTGTCTGTAATTAAGAGCCAACCTAGTGATTGTGAGGGGTGGTCGTTTCTGGGCCTCATTAATTTTGCTCGCATCGCAGCAGCAATAAAAGTTTTTCAAGCAAAGCGTGATCACTACTCAAGGGAATAGTCACGTCATATCTGAGTGATAAGCGAGGAATCGCAGCGTACAAACTGCGAGTTAAACAATAGCAGTAAAGTTCCATAGTGCGCTTAAAGTTGTGCAGCTATGAATACCAACATCTTGCTTTGTATACGCATTCCTTCTCTTGATGATGCATTTAGGCTTGCTGCAATCGATTACAGCTTGGCGCTTCTATACGTCTCACTCGGCCTTGCTTTCGGAGGAGCGTATATGGTACGGGCAGTGCCGAAAGCACTGAATACAATTTTCCTTGCTATTCGAGCACGCGATGGATATCCTTCCATGGCCCTATAAGGTGCGTCGTGCATCGTGTCTGAATAAATTATTAGCAGAAGGCGAAGTGAAAGTGTTGCAGCTTAGTTTCAATAATGCAAACCGTGTACTTTGTATATATACTGACGTAAGCTTCTGCTGCTCTTCTAGAATGGCTGTTATCAAAGCTTATAAAGAGACGCGTTATTCTTTCTTAGGCAGGTAGAGATAAGGAATATAGAAAAGGTAGGGAAGCTAACTCTTCTTGCTGCCCTATCGGCAATGCATACCATGGTTTATTTAAATTACCCCACCCTTTCATTATTGTGGCACGCGAAAGAAAACACGTGTTTAGTCGATAATGAATGTAGGCCGCATGATTTATTTTGAATTTTCTTACGTCCTTTGCAAGTTACTGTTTGACGTCTTCTTTATATCTCGGATTCAGATTTGTTATAGCATTTTTTCTCGTTCGATAATTTATTATTTGGCATTTCGCTTGCATGAAGCACAATACGACAATGAGGTGGGTCGCAGAGGAGTGCTCCGGAAAGTGCGACCATGTGGTGTTCTTTAACGTGCCCTGAAATTCTACAGCGCACGAGCCGCTAACTTGCTAACTTTTTGCCCCATCGTAATGTGACCATCATACCCGGGATTCAAAAAGCAACTTTTGGTTCAGCAGTCCAGCGCGATATCACTATACTACTATGATAGACAGTTTTGTAATCGATTCCCTGGCAGTATTAAAGCACTTGCCTGTGTGATGATGAAATCTTTGATCTTGCAGGTATAGGGTAGTCAGTATTCATGAGTTCTCCACAAGAACAGCAAACTGCTCATCATAGTATAGACCAATTTACTGAAGTGCGCTCAGCAACAACGTGTATTTTTGTTGGAAAACAATATTAACAAAGAAACATCTCCCTGCTTAACCATACCTAATCGAGCCGCACATAACTTACGTAATCTAACACAAGTTGACACAATGTCGTCTAACTTAATTATGGGGCTTTGCATCTTGTTAAATAAATGAGCTCATGAAAGTACGTTTGAAGTCTCCTCATATATTTCTAATAACTTTATAATAATGTATTTTAGGCACTTTGCTTGCAATAAAAGTATATTATTGCTGCATTTTTACTTTATAACAAGTATAAATATGACAAGTTTACTTGCTTCACTGAAAAAAAAAACTTATAGGCCTTCAAGTTTCTTCATTTGAAAAGTCAGGTAAATATGATTCCACCTTTAACGACGTTCTGTTAGTTGTTGTGGCCAACCCTATTCCTTTATTATAGCCCGTGTATGGCTTTTCTATCCGTTACGCGACCTACCCAGTTTAGAAATAGACACCCCGATTTGAGGGATTGCACTTATTATTGGAAGCAGTCATCCTGGCGTAAACGATATATAATACTGATTGTCTTGAAACAAAACTATTCATTTTCTTTCCTTTAAGTAAGACGTGACTTTTATCTACAAACCCAAGAGCCCGAAAGCATGTCGGCCAGAGTAAGTCTTCGCTGTCTAACTGACATCCTGTACAGGGCGGGCCTGCCTTATACTGAGTGGAATCCTCCATCAGGTCTTGTGTCAGACAGGCAGTCCAGATTCACTGATCTCATTGAAAAATGGGCTTCTAAAAGCTTAGAATGTAATCCTGTTCCTCAAATTTATTTGGGCCCACCAGCGTCTTGCCTCAGTATTCCTTCATGAATTCTGTTAGTCTGGGTCTCTGGGAGACGCAGACGCAGGATTTACAACTTCGTGGTTGATACAAACGAATGTGTTGAAATTACCCAGCGCTTGCTTTTTTTTCTTTGTTTACCATGAGTTGTTAAAGCGCTTTTAAGGATGGTGCTCTCCATTAGCATAGTGTAGATTTCACCTTTAAGCTCTGATTTCAAGGACAGACAAAAACGCCAAGCGCATTTATAACCTTTTTTCGAAACACAAGGGCGACAGTCTGGTAGTTTCGTAATGACTTAATGCTGACGGTCAAACACCTTTTTGTGTCCTAAGAAGGAAAACTCGGGAATATCATGAGGATGAAAGAATGTTTACGTCAGGCCACTTCACGCAGACAATTTGAAGAGTCAAGGACAGAAACCTATTGCACGCTTTCATTTCTGAGTAACACACATTTCATGAATTTTTTTACAGTAAATGCTACTTTTTCTACTGCGAATCGGAAATATTGAAAGCTTGCCTTATTCTTGATTTTGAAGTGAACACTAGTGCGCAAATACATGTCTGATTTCAGATCAAGATTTAGCGACTGACTCTGTTCATCCTGCGAGATTGTAACCGACCTTTTAAAATGCTAGGAGCAGTAAACAAGTTCTGTGAACGGATATGAATGCCACACAGCAAAAGTTTGCGGGACGGGAAATGTTCGATAAAGCGTAAATTGCCGCTTTGTCTGGGAATGTACTTTCAAAATAAATGTTCTATACAACACTTGGCATTCCGACCAATGCAGTCTCCAGCTTGATTACAAGCATTAGGCAGTGATATAGCAGAAGTATAACTTTTTTTCTAGGTCCTAGCATCCCGAAAACGTTAGCTGTTGAGAGTACATGTAAACAATTATGCCTAGGGCAGCAGGTTCGAAACTGTGAAAAAAGAGTGAAATTTTTTTTTCGAATATTGTGGTAAATAGAGCGCTTATACACACAACCTTCTCCTGCATTCTCCATGAAGCACAATTTGTGTGTGACACACTTTACGTTGCACACAGGTGGGCTGTTTACACTCCACCACCCAATGTTGTTCACATTATGTTAACTTCCTAGGGTATTATGCATGCACATGCTGTTAGTCTTACAGAAAATGGTTGCTTCTTCTTGGAGGCAGCCATTTGGTTTCATAGTGAGTCCCATAGACTTAGCTGAAAATTTCCGTATAAAGGAGATTTTCTAAAAATATGCAACATGTTTGTGCCCTGTGAGTAATTTTCACCTATGCCGCAGTTTTTTTTTTTTTGGCAATACACATAAAGTGTCATTTGTAAGTTTTGTAGAGAAGAACAAGGCCCAGTGCTGCAGCGACATAGCCAGCGCTGCACGAGCCACGAGGTGGAGCTGCTGGTCGGTGGTTGCTGCAACGCTGTTTGTGCCTGTCTAGCTTACTGCTAGTGTTTGAAATATAGTTTGAAAAATATTGTGAAACAAATTTCGGTGTATAACGCAATGCGGTATGTTAAAACACATAGCCTAATTTTATTTTAAGAATACGTCAAAAGAGAATAGTTTATTGGTGTTTCACAGCACCTTCCACGAAATCTTACCTCTTGTTTAAAGCTGAAATGAACGTGTGGTACTTCAAAACATTTAATCCTTATACGACGATTTACTATATCTGTGTGCGTTCACTGTGTGCGTTGATTTTTCTAACTTATTTAACTTATTTTCTAACAGACAAAATTGAATAGCAAGAAATATTGGAGAATATTGTTCTTGGAGCAAAGAAAAAGCAACACAGATAGGGAGAATCTGAATGGAAATCAGCCTGAGATGGCCGTCGTTTATCTCAACAGATTAAATAGGAGAACGTAACCTTGATATCTCTATTGACTTGCGCTACTGCATGCTGAGCTATTATGGATGACCAGTTCCTTTCTCTGCTTTTGATAAAATAAGAACATAAGCGTAAAATCTCAAAGCAATATAAATAATCTAAACACCGATCGCATGGTACTTTTGATTGCTTCTTGAGGGGAACGAGAGTGGGTTTGTATTTTTTGGCACCGAGAAAGTTTCTGATCCAACAAAGCAAGTTTTTTCAGAGTAAAATATGAACATATTCAAATACATTCGCCTCATATAAGGGATAGAGCACCAAGCCTCTAGGAACTAAAGAGAGAGAGAGAGAGAAAGAGAAACAGGCAGTTCTGACTTGTCTTTCATGCTTTGTTATAGTAGTATCGATTGATTTAGCCGAAGCAACTCAGCTTTCTCTTTCTCTCCAAATCAAATTTATTCTCAAACGCAACCCGTATTTCAGTCAAGAGAAAGGTCAATTCTTGTTTTCGTCTCTTTCCTTTTATTAGGCTGAAACAAAAAAAAAGTGTGAGAAAGACTTAAGTTGGCGGCAGTCACTTGAAGTGTGAAGTGAGGACGATGTTGAGAATGAGTTTGAAATCTCATGCTTTCATTTCCTTGCCTTAAATATGGAGATATAAGGAAGTAGCGGCTATAAATGGGTTGGAAGCTATATAGCTATTCTGGGAGATGTGGAACGAGGTGGAGCCGCATTTGTGAAAAAAAAGGGTCATTATAGAACACACGAATCTGGCGAAATTGTCCTTAAAACGAAACGAACTGTTTAAAAATGTGCTTTTTTCACCTTTTCTTTTCGGAAGTGGGCATCAGCTTAATAACAACAAGTGCTTTACTGAAACGAAACCCTGTCTCCTTCTGGCATCGCCTTTATGGCTGCGCCTGTGCATATGCTGGCGTAAATTTTATCTTTCGGCGGCAACGTGGTTCTCTTGGTAGGTTCTTGCTTCGTTTTCTCTGATTTGAAGAGCGAATAAAATGTAACACTTTATTAAAAAAACTGAAACCAAGTGTTGCAATGAGTGTAAAAAGAGAGGGAGAGGGAAACAAAGCTGATTGTTAAGTTCCCTAATTTGTAATATGGTACTTAATTTAGCCTATATCATTTCTTCGTATTTTTGAGTTCTGGAAGCGGAAGGTTGTTCGTTGTCTAGTTTTCTCTGTAGCATCCTGATATCATTGTTTCTTTTTTATTTCCAGAACAAAATGGTTTTGCACGAGCGCGAGTGAAAGAAAAAGAGAGTTCGGGATACGGAAAGGCACAAAAAAAAAAATGGACGAGCGCTGGTCTTTAAGGAAAAATGGTGGTAAGCAATGTATATGCGGGTGCACATAACTTTATATATACTCCTTCTTTTCTATCTGTTTTTCTTTCTTTCTTTCTTTTTCTCTTGCTTTCTTCCTGTCGTTTTGTCTTTCGTTTTTACGCATTGCACATTATTTCCAGTGTCCATGTCGGGAATCGAACGGCCATCCACATGCTCAAAAGCGCAATACTTAAGTTGTTGACAGTCACTCTCATACTCAGGCAAAAATGAAATGAGACTATGAGTGACCTGGATAAAAGCTTAGATTTTTATTACAGAGCCAGCTAATTAGCAAAAAACCCACGACTGAGAGAGCATTGTTTCCTGTAAAACAGCGCACACAATGGCGCATGTCACTGGCAGACCTTTGAGAGCCGCATTTATTCGCCCTCGTGCACGCTAAATATCCCCTGACGACACCGAATTCTTTCAGCTTGCGTTAACATTTCCCTCAACGTCATCTCATATCCATGTTTATGTAAATGACGTCTGTTTTGTCATCATCTTTAGTGTATGTATAAGAAGAAAATGTTCTGCTGAGTGTTATGAACGTTTGTGAAAATGAATTTTTCTAAACACATGACAACTTGTGTCATTTTCTTTCTGTAGTTTTTTGCAACTTCAATGATGTACCGCGGTTATTGATTACTTAAGTGGGTCAGCAAAACATTTTTGTTTTACTTGTTTTACAATAGATGCGAGAAAACTCAACGTCACCCAGCTAGACCCACTCGGGGACCATCAAGTCAAACGCGATGACCCCCGCGTGGACGTCTGGACAGTCATGACTCGAGAAGCCAGGTCTTGTGCCTTATTGAGCTTCTTCAATTCATCATGAGGGAAAGGAGACCGGCTCAGGCGTAGCCCCACAGTACAGGCTTGACGTCCACATGATTACAACATAGGAGCAGTCCGAGCTTGGGAACCTTCCTAGTTTTATCCAGGTCTAGAAAACCTGGCTCATCCTTGGAGCTAAAGTTTACGCTTATTTTATCTCTCTTTTTCTTTTAAACTGCATTCACGCTATGTTTGTTCGACAGGGAAACTCTTTTCAGGCGAAAAACTATCGTCTTTCACGACATTTGCAGTGAAACATGCAGATACGGGGTGAATTTCTCTCTTTCTTCTCTGATCACTCTTTTTTCAGCCTTTTTTGCTTCTGTTTATTTCTGTTTGTTTTCTGACTTCCACTTTCTATCTTAATCTCTTCCTTTCCAGTCTTACTCTCAATCTCTCGATTTATGACTTGTGTTCCTTTTTGTCTTTTTATTCATTTCTTCGTTTTTCTCTCTTCCTATTTATGGATTTCTTTTTCACTATTTTTGTGTGTCTGATTCTTTATATGCAGTGCTTTACTCGCTCCCCTGTTTCTTTCCTTCTCACCATAGCATCTCTGATCTTCACATTGACTTTCCTTCCCTATACCTTCTTCCTGTCCGATAACAAGCAAGTTTATTATTACTTTCTGTCAGCGCGCCTAGATATAGTCGAGTTGTAAGACGCCCGCCTTCCCATCGTGGGTATGCAGTATTCAATCTTTCTGCCTCGGGAGGAGTTCTTTAGCTATATTAGATGTCATGTAGAAATCGATTTTGGTGTTTCACGAGAACTAAAATACAATAATTAAAAGCCACAAAGTTAGTTCTGATACATCACGAGTTAGAGTTGTTTCCTTTGACAAAAAATATTCAAGCATAAAAAGCCCCTAATAAATCGTGATAGACCACGAGACATAAAACTAATCACCTCATCAATTGCTGATGATAGTTACTGTTATATATCATGTAACCGGAATTTCGACAAAGTAAGAAAACTCATTGAAAAAGGGCTCAGAAAGGCGGAAGCTTGAAATATTACCCAATAATTATATTAAAGTATCTTCCTCTAAGAACACAAAAAAAATTAAACTTGAACCAGCCAGCCAACAAACAAAACAAAACGAATACCCGTGATAAATATGCTATGGTAAGACCAGTGTTTCCGGGTCGGGGTGTCCCGTCATCGAGAAAGTTTTTCCCTATTACCGGCTCCGTTGTAAATCATGGCCGGGAACCAATTTACACGCGACACGTGCGCGGTGACCTCGCGTTTCTCCGCAACTTGACACACGCGGGGCCGGCACGCGCACTGCGGTAAAGGCCGCAGAAATCTCGCTCGGTGGCATTTATGCGCGAACCCGCTGGCCCCTTTTTACTCGCGCATCGGCGGTTGACACGCCTCCTTCGGGAATGCGTGGTTCACGACGTCGCGGACCTTTAGGGACTTGCAGGATGACGCTCCCTACTACCGCTTTTGCTGCTGCTGCTCGTTACGGTGGTGGAAGTGTTAGCGGTGGCGCCAGAAGGCGGTCACGGTTTTTTACGAGCTTGTTTACCACCACGCGCCCTTAACCGGTGGTATCTCTTACAAGCAGCCGCCGACTCCCGATTTCGGCGTGGCCGTATAGGAGCACGAGGTAACATCTAGTGGTGTGTCGGCGAGAAAGCGAGGGCACGTATACTGTGTATTTTCTTCTGAAATGTAATATTTGCATAGATAACGCCTTTACACCTCGGAAACGCTCGAAGTGGCACTAGAACGGCGAAAAAGGTCCTCTGCCGGTCCATTGCATTAAACTAGATATGAACGGCTCTGAACACACACATGAATTTTGAAGGCTTGGTGTTTTCGAACATTTTGATTTGCGTATTTTATATTTGGCAGTGGGCCGCAACTATGAATCACGATGTAAAGTGAAAAAATATTATATTTATTCATAAGTTTTATTATTATTATTATTATTATTATTATTATTATTATTATTATTATTAACACAGTCATTATTTGCCGCGAAAACGGCTCAGACCTCTGTCTGTCAAACGATCAAGCAGTTGAAGTTTCACGCTCCAACATCTCCGTTGTTCGTCCTTAGAGATTTCACCCACCACTTAACGTTCGTTTGTGTGTACGTACCGAAACTACGTGCCACAGTAGTCATTTTAACCAGTCTCCAAGATTCGCTTTCAAGAGACTTGATTGCACGGGCTTTTATCATTACTTGTCAGCCGTTGATTGATCACAGGTTAGTCCTCACAAACAAAGTGTTGATGACCAAATTGGGCAGCTTACGGAGCTCGCATTAAACAGCGTGCGTAAGTTTAAAGCGCGATATACACCTCAACATCGTAAATATCCCCACTAGTTCTCCCCAGAACTTATAAGTTCGCTGAAGCATAGTGATCTCGCTCACAAGAAGGCTAAATGTTCTTTATTCATCAAATGAAAGGAAGCGTTCAGCGCTTTCAGAACTCTCTCTAAATGCCTATATAAACGAGACCAAAGTTCATATATTACATTATTTGAAAAAAAATTTCTGACAGGTCAGCTGAGTTTTGGATATGTGCGCAAATGGTCATAAGTGTGGAGTCCTTCAGGCTACTATATAGACTCGGACAGTGTCGAAGTTCATGCTGTTGCTGACTGTTTCGCGAGGCATTTTTCATTCGTTTATAATACCGCAGACTGTAGGGCGTAGATATTTCACAATAGCACAAGGCATTTAGCACATCTAGTGGCCTGTCGCTGGATGAAAAGCTCATCTGTTCATGTTGTTCATGAAACAATGTGTCAAATTCACGTCTCATGTTGAATCAAAGACGAAGAAGCACCGCGGGATTGTTAATCTATAGCTGAGCACCTCTCTAAAATAGTTTCTGTAAGAAATAATGAACCAGTACTCCGTTGCCTATACCACGCGTTATCAAGTCGAATAAAGCCGTTCGCCAATGTACCACTTTCCCTCATCAAACTGTGAACTATCAACTGTGGGAAAAGTGTTGCAAAAGCACTTCTAATGTATCGACAGAACCCACACATGTAATTACAAATCCCGGGAAGAATCTGGTTTCCACTTAGGAGAGGAAGGCAGCAGTGAGGCACTGCACATTATTGTTTCCTCATCGAAGCGGCACCTTTTTGAACCGGGGCCTGCCTTATTGCTCGGCGCCTTTCCCTAGTCAGTCATGTTGGTCTGGGTTTCATTTGGCGCGGACCCCAGAAATATTATTTGGCACATCCTTGCTCACAGAGAGAATCCTCTCCCGTTGTGCTGGAAACGCTTAATCAAGGCCTAGGCGAGCTAGTGCTGCCCCGACCACCATTGATTTTTGTAGTGTAACAGAAATGAAAGTATTCGTCTGCCTTTGTTACTTTTTTGCCTTTTCTCTCAAGGTTTTTTTTTTTCAATTTTTTAAGCTCTCGACTCATTCAACACTTCCACCAATTAGAAAAATTCAATGCGCTGCTAGGTAATTGTTTAGTTGTTTTTGTTGTTGTTGCTATCGTCGTCATTATCTTGCCATCCTTGTTTTCTTCTTGGTTTTCAAAAAACTTGTTCTGGGCTGTTCTGTCGACGCTGGTGCCTTGAGACACATCTTTTTTCTCACGCGTCTATATGTGTATGTGCCGGTGCCTTTTCGGCGTTCTTATTAGTTGAGCAAGTTATTAAAAAAAAGACCTTAGGCAGGTGTCAGGCGTTGTTTACGTTTCAATATTGGTCGCAGCCAAACAAGAATACGCAGAACTGGAATGATGGGCTGCAGAAAACTTTAGCAGCTTATTTTTCTGCATCCAAACTAAACATTACGTTAGGAAATCTCTGATATGTATGGTACACCCTCTGCTTTTCTTATCAGACCGCTTCGTACAAAGTGTTATCGAATGGGCTCTGCACTTACGAACCGAAGCCAAGAATATTGATTTGCAGTCTAATTTCTCGCTTCGCACGCTTTATTTTTGTTTCAAGATGAAGTTTGCTTTACAGTGCTTGGGTTAAGAATAATACAGCTCGGGTTATAGCACCTAAAAACTCCCTAACGTGGACTGCGAACAATCTCTGCGATGAGATGCCATTTCTCCTAATGGAAAGTTTTCCCGCCCACTCTTCAACACATCCTTCTGACTCTTCCATCATGCTGGTGCTTTCTAGGACATAATTTGGCACGGTGAATAAAAAATGCTTATAAAAATGCAGTAGAATTATACGTTGAAACATATGTTCTTTATGATCGTACGCATTTTATTTGAAACAGGACTGACGAGTTATGCCACTGCCACCAACACTCGATCGCCAACGGAACAGTTGAATCAAGACAAAGACGCAGAAGTTTGTCATTTCTTGCGATGGCCCATGAAGCTCCAGTAAAACAGACATGCGTCTGACGCATCTTTGCCCCAAAAAAAGTCTGTTTTTTTTTATAGGAAAAAGGGAGTTACACTCGGAAGGCTGCAAAGTAATACGTGTACGTTGACGGTACGCTACTTACCGCATCTCACCAACTGAGCACTCGTACAACTGACTGTACTGTGATGTTCAGGACACCCAATGCCATCTGGTATGGGGATGCAGACAAAGCCCTGGAATTACCACGCTAACCGCAGAGCAGTGGGAGGCCAAGTTAACGGGCCCACGCGCCTGAAGAATCAGTGAAGCCTGGTTCATCGGGTGCGTGAGATGGTGAAGACCCGCGGCTACCTGGAATAAGGAGACCGCCATCTTGGGCGCACAAGGCGCTTGCTCAAGTAAAATTCCATTCTCTCTCACTCTCTGGCATACCCCTTAGAGTGTAAGTCATTCGACACTGAAGCCCGACAAAGGCATTACTGGGTTCTGGTAAAAGTCACGAAAACGACTCACTTTGAACCTTCACTGGCATTTTGGCCACCACTAGTGCAAAAAAATTAATATCAGCCGATGCAAGCACCATTCATCTATCGAAATTTGTTAATGGAGTTTCAGGGTTTCGATATTCTCGTAGGAACAACGTGACAACTACGGTGGCTTTTATCAACTTTCAGAAATAAGTGCCTGCTGACCACCATACGAGTATCAGTTGCCGAGGGAGGTAAGTGACTGAGAAAAGCTCTAATTGCGACGCACAAATACTGATAGAATATTTGTTTGATGCCCAAACACCACTGCCATTGATCCACCACTAAGGTTAATTGAAGAACTTCGTGCAAACTCTCTTAAAGCGATAAAAATATTTGCGTGGACGACCACGCAAACGAGTCAAAGGTGTGGACAAGCAGAAAAACTGGAAAAAGACAGTGGTTCTCAAATAGAGATCTCCCCCGTGTACACTTCGTTGGTGTACGCCGTTATATGCGAAAGAGTGTGCGAGGAGACGATTAGCAGTGAAACTGCTGACTACCCTATGAGAACACGACTTCATAGTGCGCATTTGCACTTCAAATAATAAAAAAGGTAAATGAATGCTTCTTTATTTGTGCTGATGGTGTCTTTTGTTAAACGCTTGCACGTGATCGTGTTTCTGAATGATTGGAGGCTAGATATGTTCTGACACATCTTCTTCGCCTCTTTTTGCTGTTTTGATGCAGAACTGCTCGGGCGTTTCGTGGCTTTCGACTTCGTCAAGGAGCGCTTTGTGAGGCGATAAATATCGGATTTTCTATTGCTTGTTATTTTTAAAATGTCGACATCAAAAAAAATCTCACTGAAATTCAATTTTACGACGTGTTTGTGAACGGCTTGATTTGTGTATTCTTTGAATTTTTAATGGACCTTGTGAGAGCATTCTTGGGAACGCGGAACCGCCTGGATGTAGCGCGAATGGAGTGAGTCCTGCCCTTAACAGCAGTCAGTGCTTTTTCGTTCCGTTTACCACCCATGAAACTTTAGATATTATTCTCTGCCTCCTAACCTTCTTGAACAAAAATATATATAATTAGTAGGAGTAAATGGTTCACGTCATAAAATTCTAATCTGAGGCATTTCGTTGTTGTCGCATTTTGCTTCTGCAACAAGCCCAGATTTTCAGAAAAATTTTGCTTTTGCACGATGCACCAAATGAACCGAACTTTTGGCGGTATGTATGCGGCTAGTAGTAAAAAGTAGCATAACGAATACGTAATTTGTTGTACTGAGGTCGGAGTAGCTTCATGCACGCACCTAGAAATTCGGCCGAGCATAATTTCGCCTTTTATTGACCGGTCGCGAACACACCAGTAGCAGCCGTGTAATCTTCCACTATAGTTCCTCTACCTCTTTTCCTATTATGCCGGATCGGCAATAATGTTGTTTCACTCTCTCACTCACACGCGAACGAACGTCGGGAGCAAAGATAAACTTTTCCACACAAAAAATCACAGCATATCCACGGAGTGAATGATGATTGGTGGGGCGAAGCGTTCGTCAGTCCGTCCGTGCTTTCGTCCGCCAATTCGTTCTTGCTTGCTCCTTACATGTGTCCGTCCATGCGTCCGTTCGCGTGTCCATCCATTCGTCTGTCCGTCCTTCCGTCCGTGCGTCTGTTCGTACGGCCGTTCCTCTGTCTGTCTGTCTGTCTGTCTGTCTGTCTGTCCGCCCATCCGTCCATGAGTCCGCTCTCCTCTGTCTGTGTGTGCGTCCATCAGTCCGTCCGTCTATCTGTATGTCCAACCATCCGTCCGTACATTTAATTAACACTCCAAGTACAGCTATCTCACATCTTTTCATCATGTATTTATCATATACAAGTGCCGCCATCCAGTTGAAATTCTAAAGACCGCTCTTTCGGGTATGGGCCACCGGTTTCTACATACACCATCGTAAGATGGACTGACCCACACCCTAAGGAGCTTCGCCTCTAAAAAGTAGACAACTACCGGAACCTATTTCTGAAATAGAAAAACAAAAAAAGGGTATTAGCTACAGAGGTCAGCAAAGTCAAAATGTCGCGTCGCGCCCCAAGTTTCATTTTACTTCACGTTACGCTACTGTCAAAATGCCTCATTTATGTTCCTTGTGGTCTGTTCCCTGTGATTCAATAAATGAAGCTCCTAATTAATGATTTATTATAATTTAAATAATGTAGGTGCTGATAGCCACATTTGTGATTCTGAGTCTGGGTAATCTGGCCAACTCAAAGTACAATGCATTCAAGCTAAAATTGAGCTAAATTAAGCCATTCAAGCTAAATTGAGCCGAGATCACTTTGCATTTAAGTACTCCCAGACTGTTATTGCTTATGTTGAATTCCAATGGCGGAGTCGGTGCAGCCGACCGACTTCACGAGTGAGCACTCGACTCTGGCGTAGAGCAAATCCTCCAAATCCGCCATCGGAACACAACCCGCCCTGCTGGAGCATGGCGGAAGCTGCCGCGATACCCAGGATACCTTGCGCGTGGTCTCTTCCGCTGTCTGTTTCCCAGGTGGTTTACCAGCATCGCCGCATCGTTCGTTTGCTTGTTCAGCGCTATTCACCTGTGTGGAATGGATATCACGCCGAGCGTGCAGCAGCTATTGTCCACGATGTCTGCGATGGTGACCAGACAGTATGCGGAGCAACATGGTAAGTGTCTCCTCAATTTCAACACTGTGCTGTAACTTTAAGTGGAATGCAACACACGTGTTGCGTGGAGCGATTGTCTGCACGCGCTATGTTCATGTTGCAACGTTGCTTTACTGCTGATGCGATCGTGTCACTGAAACGCATCGCATGCGTCATACCGTTGTTCGTTTGCCTGTGTCCGTGTAGAACGAAAACCTTCGCATTGATTGCACAAACACCGCTGTAAATATACAGCCAAAAGTAAACGTGCGCGCAACGCCGCTGTTTTTGCACGGAACGGCGTCATTAGTAAGAAGTGACTTCCTATCACTTTAGAATGTAGCCACACGAATAGAAACGAACCGCGTTGGTGATAAGCGTGTTTGCTATAAGGGCAATTTGACCGATCGTCCAAAACAATTTTTTTCTGCCCCCTACTTCACTCCCGCGGCGAGTCCCCCGATTTCAGAAGTCTCTATAGGTTGGCAGGTACGCATTTGCGGTGAGATACCTCCAAAGTAACGCTTTTACCATACAAGCACAACGCAGTGCGAGCGTTTCAGTACTGCACTACTATGAGGCAAGTTCCAGTGCACTAGCCTTTCAGTGGAAGCGGCGCAGGAGCAGTTGTCTGCCTTTATGTGTCTCGAAGACACTATAAGCCAGTGTTACGCACCCGAGAATTTGACTACCAGGAAATTTTAGCTGCAGAAATAGCAGCGTGAGTGCATGTTCTGCTATCTAATGGGTTTGCAATGTTACCAAGGTCAGGACATTGAGCACATCCAAATTAGGAATCGGTCTCAGTCCACAGAAATTAAGTTGCTTAGTTGCTTTCCCTGGAGTGTCACTGCCTGTTTCAGACCTGAAAGATCGTGCTTCATTTTAATTACCAGTAATCTAATAAGAAACTCTGTGCATCATGATGAGAGTGTGTAATTATATCAAGAATGTGCACAATGTGTTGAGCTACTGTTGAAGAACTTGCATGCCACCATGTATGCTTACGTGAATTTGTTATTCAAAATTTTGTGTCGTGATGAGATAGCTTAGCAAACATAGAGTTACTGTTTTGTGAAGCTGTGTTAGGAAGCCTCACATGGCTTAGCTTAATTGCATACATAGTTGCATGAAATTCACATGGTGCTTCAATGTACTGCAATTTGTGTCACAGACCACAAATCGTTGGTCGTTATGTCACTTCATGTATGCCAGCTGTATGAATAACAATGCATTTCGTTTTTCCATTCACAGCGCCGGAACACAGCCAAAAGAGTGAGCAACGCAGTGAGTCCATTTATTTATTCATTTATTTAGAGAATACTGCAGGCCCATTCAGAGGTTCTAGCAGGAGAGGATACCAATGCATTCAAGTAACGAATTATACATGATATATACAGTAAGATCAGTGCAAAGAACACCAAGCACTGTAACGGCAAAAATCAAAGTAGAAAAATTGATATCAAGACAAACTGGTGCTTATATATGCCTATAAGCACTACACTTAATACCGGCACAGCAGAATACCACAACTCTCTAACACCTGTTTCGGGTGACGTGCAACTGGTAACGTCTGTACAAATGTCTCAAGCACTTTTTCTTTTGAGGTACAGGCTGTGAGTAGACGGCGGGAGAAACAAAGCTGTTGCTCGACTACGACCAGCAGTATTTTTCCCAAATAGGGCCAATGAAGAAATTTAAAAATAAAAAGGCAATGTTTGCCAAAATAGCGGCCAACATCACAGAGGTTTTCAGGGTCCCTAAAACAGGGGACCAGTGCTGCAGCCGCTGCAAAAGTGTCATGCGACGAAAAAAAGGCAGCATATCCACGGAGTGAATGATGGAGAGTGCGGCGAAGCATTCGTCCATCCATGCGTCCGTCTGTGTGACCGTCCATGCGTCTGTTCGTGCGCCCGTCCCTGCGTTCGTTCATGCAACCACCCCTGCGTCCGTTCATGCGTCCATCCATGCATCTGTCTGTGTGTCCGTTCGTCAATCTATTCAACACTATCTCGCGTCTTTTTATCATATATTCCCCATATAGAAGCACCGCCATTCAGTGGACATTCCAAGGACTAAACAAAAGGTGGCACACGCACACTTTCTTACGGCTTGCGCTTCGGGTCTACTTCCCACCTTCAACCACCTTGAGTTCATGGTATATACTAGTTCACTCTATTCATGGCACTGCGGCCCAATGCTCGCTAAACCCTTCTAAAACCAAGGAGGTTACGCCCAGCGATTATAACGTAGCAACCTTTTCCTGTCAGATAGTGCTCAATGTACATGCCAGTGGCTGCTAATGTGAAATGAGAGACAGGAGGATTCAGCTTTTAATTTCTTACGGCTTGCGCTTCGTATCTGCTTCCCCCCTTTAACCACCTCGAATTCATTCATGGTATATACTAGTTCATTGTATTCATGGCCCTGCGGCTCAACGCTCGCTAAACCTTTCTAAAACTAAGGAGGTTACACCCAGCGAGTATAATGTAGCAACCCTTTCTTGTCCGATAGTGCTCAATGTACATGCCAATGGCTGCTAATAGGGATCGCAGCGTGCGCGTTGACACTAGCCGAATGCTCCTGTCTCTCATTCGCCATTAGCAGCCATTGGCATGTACATTGAGCACTATTTTTTATTGTTAAACAACGCACAGAAGAAATCTCTCACCGGCACCACCTTAGAGGTCAGATTTTATACCTATTTCGGGTATGTGCCACTGGTGGTTGCGTTCTACGAGGGACGCCCAAGCCACGCCATAAGGAGCTTCGCCCCTAAAAGAAGGGCTGCAGCACATAACAACAAATTGGTGAATTCTCCTTGCGACGTTCCCTTTGAAGACGACATAGCCAAAATACGTTGGCTAGATGATAGCCTTGAGCCAGAAGAGCTCAGGGACAGCTCTGGAATAGTTTCTATAAAAAGACTGCCCAGCCAAGCGTCGACGAGCCAATCGTCGACAAGCCAAGCATCGAGGAGCCAGGAGCTGACAAGCCAAGGTTCAACTAGCCAGTAATTGACCAGCACAACGAAGGAACCTGAGTCCAAAAAGCCGACACTCTCGGCTTCTGGAATGCTGGAAATTAATCACTTCTTTGACGAAATGAGCAAAATTCAGGAAGAAAAAGAAAAAAAAATGAACTGAACGCGAGAATGAAAAAAGGAAGCATCATGAAGAGAGGCAAGAACAGAAGGAGCCCATTCGGCAAGAAAAAGCATTACAGCATGAAGAAAAAAATGAAGTTTTTGAGCCGCTTTCTTGGCTTAGACAATGAATGATTCCAGTGGCCTAAAATACAATTAGCATGTTGAAATAAAATCTACAGTGCAAAACACGTGCTTGTGTGTATAAAGGGAGCTGCGCATTGGTGCACACCACAGCCTCCCAACTACTGTGGGGAACTAAAGGGCTAGTTCAAACAAAACAAAGAATTATGATGTTATTTCCCAGAATCACTTCGCAGGAGCTTAGTCAAGACCTTTGCACGCTTAATTTCGCCAAGCTTGTGCAAAGCTCGCTCCTCATCAGTTTTATCACTGTGGTTATCAATGCAGTTCTCCCACTGAATAGCATTGGGTGCTCCATCATCATAATTATCATCATCTGGCTCTTCATCACCGTAATTGATACACAAGTTATGAAGGATACAGCAGCTTATGATGAACTTATTGAGTCAGTGGATAGTGTGCAACTCCAGATACATGAGCTGCCTGAAGCGCTTCTTGAGTGTGCTAAATGCATTTTCAATGAGCACTCGTGGGCCGGAAAACTTAAAATTGAAGCCTTTTTGTTGCTTATTTATTGCACCGTAATCCCTGTATGGTGTCAACAGGTACTCCCGCAGCGGATATGCTGCGTCCCCTAATATATGATAACAGCCCTGACATACTGAAGCTATGTTCTTTGAAAAAGGCGATAAGCTAAACACATGAGAATCGTGGATTTTGCTGGAGGTTCCAGTGAACGCATCGAGGAAGCTCTTCTTGTGGTCACAGACGGCTTGCAGCGTTAGTGAAAGGTAATGGTGCCTGTTGCAGTATGTGGAGGCAACCTTGTTGGCTGGGCACTGTATCTTGACATACGATCCACCTATACAGCCAATAACAGCAGGCATTCCAGACACCTGCAAGCAAGTTGTACTCTTCTAATGAGTGATATCATCCATGCCTGAGCAAGAAATGAGCATTTGCGAGGAGTTTTAACAGAAAATACTGGTGCTCAAGCCCATTTACTCACAATCACAGCACACGCTTCATGACTCAGCACAATATATTTTATGTTAAAGATGCAAAATGCAAACCAAATTCAACTTTGAGAACTAGTTAAGCTAACATACATTGCTGTCCACACCATATACTACACGTTTTCTTGCTATCCACCTCTCTTTTTACAATGGCAAAATGGGAGAGAAAACAAAACAAAGCCTGCGTATGTTTTTGCCTAAAGTGAGTTGAAGTACGTAATGGTAATTTAATTCTTAAATTTAAAACCGAACCTCGTGCATATTGTATCGTACATCTGTACAGAAATGACAAAGCATGCAGCATCATCTCCATGCAAAGAATCGACTTTGCCTGCAGGAGAGACATAAGTCTAATGTTTCGAACACAACTGGATGAAGCTCGGTATTATCATCACGACCTATCACATTTTTCTTAAAGCCCTACCTCAGCGCGAAATTGAGCTTGAAATAACCCACAATAAAATGTGCACTCGTGTTGGTGATATGATCAATATAGCTTGGCCGGCCAATATTATTGGTCCTCACGACAAACAAAATCAAAACAAACCTTCTCAAAACTGCTAGTGAGGTTCTCCAGGTCTGCGGGAAACTTGATCACCGATGGTCCCAGCGTCATCAGGAACTGCGCTACTCTCTGAAGAACTCTGTACACGGTGCTTTCTGACATGTCTAAACGGCTTGCCACGTCTCGCATGCAGGTTTTGTTGGCCGCGTACTTGCGCAGGGGGATTACAGGTACCCGAAAGAAAAAACAAACGGCTTCAGATCACACTGCACTGTAAGCAACGGGCTCATAGTCAAATGCGTTCTTGTGCAGGCCTCGTACAAAGAAAATAAAAGGGGGTGAAGGTGGGGAAGTGTAACTAACCAGATAAATGTCAAGACATGCGTTTCCGCGGATTTCGCTTGAACTCCTCCGTGTGTGCTCGAAGGGCACATTGAGGAGACAGCAAACTCCGCGACCAACTTTTCGGCCATAGGACGAGCCAGCCTAAAGTGCCTCCGGAACTGCCCAAGAAAAGAAACAAACGAAAACACCACAACGGGTTAAACCTTGAGTATAATGCTTTCCTTCTTTTTTTCTATTTCTTTACCTCATGGTCCGAGTACTGCCGAACGACGTCCTCGATGAAACCAACGACTTTGGGCCTCTTCGCGGGAATGCGGAACAACTTGTTGAATTCCCGCTCGTAAGCGCAGGCTTTAGCGTCACTGTCACTGTCCGACGAATCACTCGTGTCGGTACTTGAGCTTTCCGACTCAGAGCTGTCGCTATCGAGTAGCAGAAGCATTGCCGCACGCTTTGCCGAGGTAGCCGAGCCGTCCATGCCGTCCGCCATTATCAACACAACTCGCGCCGCGCCAGCCACGCCCCAAGCAGGCAAACGTGTTAAAGGAAATGCGTCACGCTGAGTTCCGGTCCACTCCACCGATTTCGGCGGAGCAGTTTTTCCTGCTGCATGGAGGGACTCCCGCTCTGAATCCCCTCCGGCTCTCTCAATGGAACTTTTGACTCCCACTCTCACTCTGTTATTGGAACACACTTGCTCTGAAAGGAGCAGAAAAACTTGCTCCGACTCCGCCATTGGAATTCAACATTAGATGTGACCTACTCCAGTGTTTCGCGAATATGACTGGGACAGAGAGAGAGTCCAGATTATACGACCTTAGTTCGACCTTGATGAGCGAGTGTGAATTAGCAGTATGTAAGAAATATCAGTTGGTATTTCTGAAGTTTGTTTGTATCGTCTTTCTATGATTACCTGTTTCATTTTCATTATTTTAATATCGACGACTGTGCATCGGTGTGTGTCTCAGTGGTACTACTTATTCCAACACACACATTGTCCACAATCTGCTGCTTTGGGCTGCCTTTAGTCTCCGCATCGCTGCTCCACCCTTTCGAGTGAGTGACATTTGCTCCGGATACTTACTTTATGCGCAGCCAGTGGCTCTTTCCGTTGAGCTAATCACAATCCGAGGGTCGAGAAGGAAGAGGTGACTTCGTTTCCGAAGTGCCAACTCGCTTGAGTGGAACATCCCGACAAGACTTCGCTTTGGGAGTCAGCGAAGCTTGAGGCTCGACTTGAAGCTTGAATCCCACTCGGCTATAACCCCCTCGCCTTTCCTTTCAAATCTTCCGTCCTTTATCCCATTCCTTCTAACGACCTAAATGATTCTCGGCTTCCCGTCTTCGAATTTCATTGGTCCGTCGGGGCCTACGCTCGGTGCGAGATCGGAGAGACGTCGGCCGATTGAACGCGGCGGTGACTAGTGCGTGCCACGTATCGTGTTTTAATTACAGCTATTTATCTCCGGACCCGAACTGCAGCGCTCGTTGTTCACAGTTAAATCGCAGCGTGACTTTCTAACACTCGGGGAAGCACCAAGTGGCGGGACCAGTGGCACCTTCACGTGACGCTGCTGCCGGCTTCGAATCTAATTTGACGAGAACGCGCATATTAGCCGAACGGCCGTCTCCAAATGTGGAGAAACGGGTGAAAAGGCAGTATTGTATGGATTAAGAAGTTGAGCGATGCATGGAATGTATTAAATAGGCATCGAGCTATCGACTTAGTAAAAGCGACGTGGCTGCTTTGAGCTAGGCTGGCTCTAGCTCGCAGCATCCGGGGCCACGACGACGGGTTGGGGGAGGGGGAATGAGGCAGTGCGGGGAAGAAGTGGGCCGCTTGCACAGCGCCCAAACACGCTTGACAGCGAGCCGAGCGTTCATATGCTACACCGGCAGCCGTGGTCGACTGGGACCCGCGATGCGCGGGGGGGATGCGATGGGCGCGCGTTGACGGCGTTGGCGCCTCGCTTTGCTCTAGAAATCCTCGGAAGCCTCGCGATGATGCTTTCCTCGCTGCTCGCGTCTGTAGCCCGTGACGACACGTACCATAGAGCTTTTAATATATGTGATGGTGCAATTATATGAATGGCAGACACCAAAGCCTTCAGCGGAATTCTACCGGTAACTTGTGTGCCGATAGCTTAGTTAACAAAAAAAGCTTGTGTGGCGCATGCAAACAGGAATCACTACCTAATTAACTGGCGTTGGTTCTGACGCTGACCATCTGCATTTAAATGGCAAATAAGACGAACATATCTCTGCTACGGTATCTATCATATTTCCCCAATACTCAATTATACGTCTCACGAGCAGGAAACATGAAGATGTCCTCCATGTTTGTATAGAACTTTTTTTCTTCTATGATAAACAAACCATGAGTGCTCCACTACTAATGAAGGCCTGTGATGTTTTGATAATGCAGGAGTAACAACCAACGAACCTATCAAGCCGTCAGAATGCACTTACGCTCATTTGTTAAATAAGGTGGACCACGTGGTAGGTCAAACACGAATGAGCACGTTGCGCAGCGGGTTATAATCGAGTAATTCATTTCGAGCTTCGTATGCGGAGAAACACCAATGGTGTGATTTGAGGAAGTGGAGGAAGAGGAGGTGAAAGAACTTTATTCAGAGTCCGGCGAGCAGAGAAGGTGGGCGATTGGCCCCGCCTAGGTAGAAAAAAAAATGCTAGTAGCTTTATATACATTATCCTCGAGGCCAGTTTGTTATGGTAGCACTCCTTCATCATTAAATCGTGGCATATTTTGCCAAAGGTTTGTACACGATCAGTGGTGGCTCAACGGGGCCTCTGGTTGATGGCATAACAAGCCAAGATGAGAAAAGGCAGATCAAGTTTATTATAACATAATTGTTGGGATTTAACGTCCCAAAACAGCCATATGAATATGAGGGACGCCACAGTACATGGCTCAGAAAATTCTGACCAACTTGGGTTTTTTAACGTGCACCTAAATCTGAGCACACAGGCCTCCGTCATTTTTACTTCCACCGAAAATGTGGCAGCCGGGCCGGGATTTGATCCCCCGATATGAGAGTCAGCAGCTGAGTGCCTTAATCACTAGGTCATCGTGGTGAATTAGGTTGATCAAGTTCGCGTGATTGGATATTTATTTATTTATTCACAATACTGTAAGCCCTGTCGGGCTGTTACAGAGTGGGAACTACATCATACAATGACAATTCTAATTTACCAACAAAAGATTCAACTGTGTCTACGTTCTCAAAGAAATCGGCGGCAAGACAGTTCCAGTCGACAATCGTTCTGACAAGAAAAGTGTTTTTAAATGTGTCAATTCTCGGTGTGTAGGGCATAATTACGTGTGGGTGATTGGTTCTTGATGAGACTCTTCCTGGGGGACGCAAATAGGGAGAAGGGTTTAAATTGAGCTTATTGTTGTAAAGCTGATATAAAAACTTTAGTCGAGTGATTTTTCGGTGAATGGCAAGTTGAGGAAGTTTAACCTCAGTGAGCAGGGTTGTTATTGACTGCCTCCTCTCATAAACGGAAAAAATAAATCGCGCTGATAGCCTCTGAACACGCTCCAGTTTATCTATTTGATATTGGTGATGCGGGTCCCAGATCACACTAGCGTATTCTACGGTAGGCCGAACAATAGTTTTGTACGCCTGAAGTTTAACCTCAGCAGGAGCACCTCTTAATTTACGTCTCAGTAGTCCAAGTTTTCGCTGCGCTGATCCGCAGATATTGTCAATATGTGCATTCCAATTTAGTTTATCTGTAATTGTCATACCAAGATATTTAATTTGGGTGGATCTTTTGATTTGGTTAGTATTCACTGTATAGTCAAACATTAAAGGCGTTTTCTTGTTTGAGACTGTCATGCAGGCAGACTTCTTAGGGTTGATTTCCATATCCCATTTTGCACACCAATTGTGAATAATGTTTAAGGCATCATTTAAACAAGTTTTGTCAGAGACAGTCTTGACGCCTGTAAACAAAAGACAATCGTCGGCAAACAATTGCACTTCAATGTTGGGATGTGCACCACTTGCAATGTCATTAATGTACAGCAGAAACAAAATTGGGCCCAAAACCGACCCTTGCGGCACACCAGAAGGAATGGGCAAAAAAGATGAATGTTCGCCGGCTATTCCCACAAAATGTTGACGATTCGTCAAGTAAGCTTGAATCCACCTAATTATTTGTAAATTAACACCGTAACCATGTAATTTATTTAGAAGTTTCGCATGACATACCCTGTCGAAAGCCTTTGATAAATCTAATGAAATAACATCTATTTGTTCTTTCGAATTCATAGCTGCAGCAAAGTGATGAACGGTTTCAAATAACTGTGTCACAGTTGAAAGGCGTCGGCGAAAACCATGTTGTTTGTTGTAAAAGAGGTTGTTATTTTCAAAGTACGCAACAAGATGTTTACCAATTATATGCTCTAAAAGTTTACACACTGTACATGTAATGGAAATGGGGCGATAGTTTTCAACCATCAGCTTGTCTCCAACTTTGGGCACAGGCACAACCCTTGCTAGCAGCCAATCACTCAGTACAACACCAGTTTCCAATGAGGAGGCAAAATTTTTGACTAAAAGTAATGCAACCCATTCGCAATAGCGCTTTAAAAACTCGTTTGGTATTTTATCAGGCCCTGAAGACTTCTTGACATCTAATTTTAAAAGCAATTCAATTATACCTTCCTTAGAGATAACAATGTCATCTTCACAATGGCTACCATGTTCTTGACTTATCGACGCCATGTCCGTCGGGCTAGTATATGTACTGTTAAAGAAATTGTTAAAAGCTTCAGCAACTTAAACTGGATCACTGCAAATGTTTCCATTTAAAAGTACAGTGGTTGTAGCCGGTTTTGACCCAACCAAGTATCTCCAGAACTTCTGAGGTGAATTTTTCGAATAATCAGCCAACGTTGTTGAAACAAAATGCTTTTTAGCAGTTTTTAACTCCTTCCGCACGTCGGTACTAAGCGTAGCGATGGCAGTGGGGTTTCTCGGTCTTTTTTGTCGTGCCCGGCGCAGTCGTCGTTTCAAATGAATTATATGTCGATTAACCCACGGGTTTGTTTTTTGTAAGCATTTCTTTCTTTTCGGCACAAAACGAGATAAGCATTCACTCACGGTAAGTGTAAAGTATTCCCAAAGTTCATGAACGTTATTTCCTCTGGGCATCTTATCAAGAGCAGTTTCTAGTAGATCAAGAATGGATGTGTCATCAGCGCGTTTGAAATTGTAAACCTTCACAATCGGATTCTTTACTACGCCCTTATTCGCAATTTGAACCGTGGCCACGACAATCTTATGGTCAGAGATCCCTTCCTCAATTTCGACTGTGTAATGAAACGTTTCCTCTGACAAAAATACGAGGTCCAGCAAACTCTGGCACTGTCCTTGTATTCACGTGGGGCTGTCAACTACCTGAATAAGACTGAGTGTTGCCATAGTTTCCAATACGCATTCCGCGTGAGGCTTCTCTAAGGGCCCAGGATTGCGTGCCTCCCAATCTATTCCAGCCAAGTTGAAATCCCCAACAATAATTATCCGGCTTTTGGTACTAGTTAGGGCTGTTAAGTGATCATCTATTTTTTGAATGAATTCGACCGGGCTTTCCGGGGGTCTATAAATAACGCCAGTTATTAGAGCTATTTCGTCAAGAAATATCTTGCACCAAACACTTTCGTGGTCATCTAAAAGGGGTAACTGCTCATACTTGATGGAACCTTTAATCAGCAATGCCACACCACCCCCTCTCGTTGCCCTATCTTTACGGATTACACTGTATGAACTGGGAAATACTTCGTCATTCGTAATGTCTTCGTTTAACCATGTCTCAGTTATGGCAATTAAATGTGGATCATGCTGTAACAATACGCACTACAATTCTTCAAGCTTGTTTACGACACTTCGGGCGTTTGTGTTTAGTAGCTTAATTCCATTGGTCGCCTGCTGTCAGTCCCGATCCCACGAAGCAGTTCCATTATTACTGCGAATTCTGGCCCGAGCATTCGACTGCTTGTCCCACGTGTACATTGTACCATTATTATTGAGCTTGTCGTGAACAAGCTTGACTTTCGCTCCCTCTTTCTTGTCTTTTTGGGCTGATTGCCAAAGTAACCTCCGTTTTTCAAGAGTTTCCTGCGAGTAATCATGGGATATACTGATCTCTGATCCTTTCAATTTTTTACACTGGTTGAATATCGCAATTTTTTCGTTGTAGTCATATAGCCTCATAATAATAGGTCTGTCTTCATCGGCCTTTTTTCGCCCAAGTCTATGGATTCGCTCTACGGACGACACAGTGACACCAAGACGTTTAGTGAATACGCTTTTTAGCACCTTATCCTGTATATCTTCTCGCGTTTCGTTCTCAGCTTCCGGAATACCGAATACAATCAAATTGTTCTTTCGGGCTTTATCTTCCATTGTAGTTATTCTTTGCTATTGGTACTGGATAGTTCGCTCTAGATTGCGGACGGTTTTTTCGAGGCCAAGGAGCCTCCCACACTGGTCCGCCAGAGATTGAATTTTGCCCTCAATATTAGCAAGCCTGGCCTCCATTTGATTTTGGTTGTCTAAAATTTTTTGAAGGAGTTCCTGAGTGGTTGGGCCCGGATCGCATGAACATGCAGACACGCACCTCTAAACTTTCCCATATGACGAGTACCATACGACGGGCTATAATGTTGCCGCAGACCAGCGAGAACTGCTGCCTCCGTCCTTATTCACTGCAGAAACTACGGCGTTAAAGACGCTATACTGCACAGTCTATCCCTTGTTTCTCTCTGTCTACGTCCGGCCTGGCTTTATCAATTAAGATCTCTTGGTCACACGTGCAGGATGGCTTTCATTACGAAGCGCAAGAGCGGAATGCCCCGATGTGCAGCTCTCTTGCACCGCCCCTCTTTCTTTGAAGTTTTATTTTTATTGCGATAGCAATTATATATTTATATGGACACTCTGGGCTGGATTTTGCCGCCAGCGTCAATGTCATGCACTGTAAATGTTTACGTATCTATATATATGAAAACGCAAGAAAGAAAAAAAAATCACAGAAAAAAAGGCTCCGGTGCGTGGTATCGAACGTGGGTCCTCGGCGTCGTCAATGCGAAGCGTTAACCACTGAGCCACCGGGAGGGGCGTCCTTCAACGTTCAAACGGCAAGCTATTCATATCTAACATCTAACACTTACCGCTGTTGGCGGGCGTGTTAGGGGGGGGGGGACGAACTATCATTTTTCAGCATTATCCGCACAATTATCATACATACATTATCAGACAAACAGGAAGAAAAGCTCTCTCTCTCTCACACACACATACACACACACGCACACGCACACGCACACAATCAAGCATGGGAAAGTCATATACGTTCAGCGAATTCGATTGGCCGTAGAAACTTCAGCAGCGCCTTCGTCACTGACTGGCTACGAGAAGAAAAAAAATATTAGAAAAGTAGAAAGGCGAACTTGACTAAGTCCAGTTTGCTACCCTAACGGCTCCAAAAGTTATGGCTTGGAAAGCAGCCGATCATTGAGCCGTACTAACATTGGTGAAAGCTGTTGTCTACTAGAGCTGTAATGAGGACAATAACTAAGGATGTGTACAATGGTTTTCATGCTGCTACAGTAATTACAGGCAGAACTGTCTGCCATTCCTATTTGGTAAGCGAAACCCTTCCTAAATGGCAATGCAAGTGCAGGCTGCGGAGTACTGTTGTTTCGGATCGGGATATACCTGGTGGATGCTGAATTCGAAGTGACGAATTCAAGTTGTGAAAGCGGGTGTGCAGAAAACCAGTCATATTCCACACTGAATGCGTTATATCATGTGCGAACAAGCGAATCTTTTATGCTGCATGGACTCTTCATAACGAAATGTCTTCTTGCGCATCCCTTCCATGAGATGTTTTAGCAGATTCACGGGCATGTTCGTTATCATCGAGGGCACAGTGTTCTCGAAAGCTCTGGAAAATTATGTCATGCCCCCCTTCTGTCATTGAAGAAAAGTTTCTTATTGGGAACACTGGCTAGTTTTGTGCAAAATCTCGAAAAGCTCACGACAGACATTGGATTGACTCAGACTTTGGGAATGTGTCCTATTTTAGTGACGACTCTAAATGGATCTGTCCAAATGCACTTCGGAGTGCTCCCAGCACCACGTCATTCAATGTATTCCTATGAGACGTTCTCAAATGATAAGCTGCAACTTCTGCTGGAAATTTAAAAGCATCTGCAGATCCCTCGGCAGTTCTCGATTCATTGGTCTAAAGTTCGATACGTGGCTATGTGATAAAACGCCTGCTTGTCATGCAAACAGCGTGTGTTTTATGCTCACTCGGACCCGGAAATATTATTTATTTTATTTGCATTTTTCTAGATTTTTTGCTCACGCACAATGTTATAATATTTCGCTCACAACCAGTGACGCCCAACGCCGGAATTTCTGCGAAACAAGCTTTTTAACGTATTTGCGTTAAAATTTGGTAGCTGATGCAGATTTCTAAAAATGTGTGCGTGGACGCTTGATTTTGTTATAGTTAAGCTCGTAATCGAAGGATGCAACAACATACAGAATAGCTCTTGCCAGCCTTAGGCTACCTTACCATTCAACTATGTTTAGTTGGTAAGTGATTGCTATTCAAAATGCAGTTTATATATATATATATATATATATATATATATATATATATATATATATATATATATATATATATATATATATATATATATATATATATATATATATATATATATATAGACTAAAATACGTCTATCTTATGCTGCCTTTTTGCTTTTACATTGGTTCTTGAGTGCACTGCTTTCAGGACAATTACTGTCTCTTAACGACTGGCACATCAACATAAATAATAAAGTAATGCGAGGACACTAGAGTTTAATTCACGATAATCGTGAGCCCGGGATTAGGAACGTGCGCACGCACGCACGCACACACGCACACACACACGCACACACACACACACACACGCACACACATTCACGCGCGCATGTGCATGCCCACTAACGTGCGAACACATTTACGTTTTGAAAAAAAAAGGTGTTGACGGCTCTAACGTGAAAGCAGCCCGCTGAGCGTTGGGTCGTGTAACGGGCTTTTGCACGACTGATTGATCACGAGTCATGCAGATTGCGACCGACTTATTTATGTACAATATCGCGGTCTCGTACTGAAAGCAAAAACTGCCATGTAATCCACCCGACCTTCGTAGTTACTCTCGCCACGCCTGCAATTGCCCATACGTAATATCACTGATTTTACGATTTTGTAGAGGGCACGGCTACCAACGTGCTAACTAAAGAAAAAAAGAAGGTTTCAACTTTTGCACTGAAGGTTTTACAAAATCTTATCACCATATCTTTCTTTACTCGCATGCTTTTGTCTTACTGTGCAAGTTCAATCATTGTTATTTTTGCGTATGACTTCATCAGAGAAACAAAAGCCCAGGAGAATAGACATAATAAGAAAAGGACCGAGTGGAAGCGAAGGAGCAGATTTTGAAGCCTTGACAGCCACTAGTTATAGAAACATTGTCCCTTGTCCGTCACACCGGGTGAAGGTTAGGTGGTACACTACGGAAGACAACGGTGCTCTGCTGCTTCGGCAGGAGTGAGGGGCTGGAAAAAAAGGGGAGGGGGGACTGCCTGGTTTGAATGCATATTCCTAACAGGCTGGGATAGGCTTCAGTGCGATTTAGACGGAGACCAAGGGGACTCACAGAACACAGGCGAGCGCAACTGGCTTGTTTTTATGGCTGCGTGAAGAGAACCGCTTTTACTCCCTCCGAATCAATTGAAATGTCGTGCGCGAACCCAGGAGACAAGCCTGCACACTGAGACATTACGTTCCGCTAACCTAAGGAAGGTTTCACCCCTCAAGTTTTCTTGACCCCCCCCCCCTCCCCTTCTAACTTCGTTTCCAATATTAAAGGCTGTATTCGCTGTCTATCTGGCACGCGTAGTGCAAGTTCAGAGCGTGAACACGTCGACGGTGTCAAGTTCAAAGCTTATTAAAAAATTTAGCGCCGTGAAATAAAATAAAAATGAAACCAAGAAGGAAAGTTAGCTAAAAAGAAACGAGTTACAAGTCAAAGTATGCATATAAATTTGCGAGCGGGGTGTGGGGGTGTTGCGGGTCGTTATAATAGGTCCATCAACGTTGATGTCCATTTGAGCTTGGTGACATCGGTGCACATAGAATCAAAGCCGTGGGTATTCATGTTCTAGTGCCTCAGCTGTTGCAGAAAAAAAATGGTGTAAACTGTCGATTAACGTACATGGTTCATTACGGGTTTACTTTTATTGCTTGGCAAGCTAAGATGAGTGCAGTGTTTTTTGCATTAGGGGTGGGGAGGGGGGAGGTGCACGGTAAGTTCTAACGCAGTTTTCCTTCACCCCTTGATATTCTTCTTGGTCGAGCCCGAACGGACAAGACGCTGCGCAATAGGCGCAAAAATGAAAGTGCAAGCGTCATACATTGCGCTTCCTCCAACGGCTTGCTTTTTGTCTCCGACTTTTCAGAAATAACGCTGAAAAAAAGAGCTGTACTTACAATGAAACACGAGGGGTCCCTACATTCGAAATGTGCATCGCCTCAACTTTGCATTTCAAGCAGAGTGCGCACTTGTGCAACTGAGTAAAGGCATCATTGAAGGGCGCAGTCGGGGCCCCCAACCCCGTCAATAATCATCGGAGGAGGGCCAGAGGCAGCGAGGCTCAACGTGCAATTCAATTTATATTGACATCACAGGCCTCAACTACAAGGCTCATTTCTGCGCTCTTGTATTTGTATAAAATTGCACCTTCATCTTTTTGTGGACTACACGTGGGATAACACTATCTTTCCTGCAGATCATGTGTGCTTGAGTTTTACAGGTGGCACTGCCTTTTCTGGCCATGCGCAGGTAACTTTTGTGTGCGTATATCTTTGTTTCCATCACAGCGCAATCTTTCATCGATAGTCAATGTTTACGTTGCCTCTTTTGCTGTTGCATTGTGTGTATAGGTATACTTCTTGAAGGAGTGTTGACGTTACTTGTAACCTGCCAGCAACTCACTGCAGCGCACCAACGTTGCTTCAACTCACTTTTCTTGAAATGTGCCTCCTCTTAACATCGTTAGAAGCCGTGGCTTTTACGTGCGTACCTGGCGTATGTTACATGGAAAAAAAAATATGACGGGGATTGCCAACCAGATGTTCTGCAGCACAAGGACAAGAAGCCACAGCCATTTTTATTACGGCAAAAAATGAGGCCACGTTGAATCTTCGCCGCCATTATTCGCAGGATGCTTTTGTGTCAACGTCGCCAACATCGGTAAGATTCTGCCTGTTGTTGAACAGTTCTGTCACCGGTCTTGCTCGAGAACTTTGTTGCCTTGAACAGAGCGCTTATAAACTTAAACACCGCAATAAGCACTTGTTAACTCTAACTATTGCTGCGATAATATGAGGTTCATTTTGCTTTGCCTTTGCGAACAATCGACACTGCGTTAATTGTAAAAAAGCAACATCTTTGAAAGTCTCAGTGACAACTTGACCTCTTACATACACCCTGTTGGTATGGTCAAAACAAAGACGATTACATGGTTCTTTACAATATAGGATGGCAGCTGCAGAACTGATGTCACAGTATACTAAGAAGCTCACCCGTCAATAAAGCAGCTGTAGAGCACCACCATGGGAGTGCCACCTAACTAAATTGTCCTTCCCACCGTGCTTACTTTTCATAGTTATCAGTTTTTACCTATGATATTAATTAGACCTGTTAAGTTCAAGCTCTATGCAACGACATGTTTGCAATCCCGCCGGCCTTTCCAGGAGGACTGTCCAAGGCTAAACGTATTTTAACTGCTGCTGGTGCAAATACACGTTAACACAGGCAACGCATAGCTAGCACCGTACCTCTTTTAAGCCTAATTAGATGAGAAATGAGCATGCGTGACTATAAGCGCCACGCAGGTGTAGCGGTAACGGCTCTCGGCTGCTGGTCTGAAGGTTGTATGTTTGATCCCATCCGTGGCGGTCACATTTCAACGTATGTGAAATGATAGATGTCCGTGTAGAGTGTATTGTTAGCGCACGTTTAAAAATGCCTGATGGCCAAGTTTTTGGAGCCCTACACTACAGCATGCCTCGTTATCCTATCATGGTTATGGCCGGTGCGATTTCAGACATTATTACATTACGAAGTATAACTAAAGGGTGTCGTGGTTACCAAAACTAGATCGCTGCGGTCGGTGAGTGCACGTAAGATACGACAAGCAACCATGAACATGGTACAAGTGTCTCATCGCGTCAGGGCATAGGCGAATGTACAGCGCATAGAGAGCGTACTGGTTGAGCCGTAAGGTGACGCCGGAAACAGCCTGGCTAACTTGAACTCGGAGGCTAAATGACGGGTTGCGCGGTGGATACGCCACGCTGACAAATTATTGCTTTCAATATCACCAAATTATTGCTTTCAATTATTGCTTTCAAATTATTGCTTTCAATATCACCGCGCCTGTGTCATGCAGGTTTGTTCGTGCCCTCGGGTGGCAATCTGCCTACTCACCCATCGCAAAGCATGGGAGGCTGCGATAAAAGCGCCTTCCGCTACTCATGCCTTATTTTACTTTCTTTTGTGATTTACTTAGTTTTATGCCAGCCCAATCTTTACTCCCCTCTTGCCACGAAATTGTTGCTTTCAAGCATCGTCCCGCCGTCACTGCTCACTACGCGCCACAGGTAGTGAAGTCACCAGAACATGTGAAAGATGGACATAGAACAGGGTGACAGGGAAAAAGAATAAGAAAAAAAAGTAACAACTTTGCCACAAAGGCGAAGCAACGAACGCGATAGCAACAAATTCGAAGGTCACGCGCAGAATGGTAACAAGATCGAAACGCGCACCGCATTTCTCACGCAAAAAGGACGCACTAAACGCATTCACGGGTGCAGATTAACGCGAATAAGCGTCTAAGTTGTTGCTTCATGTTGTAGGCCCGTGTGCTCAGATTTGGGTGCACGTTAACGAACCCCAGGCGTTCGAAATTTCCGGAGCCCTCCACTACGGCGTCTCTTATAATCATATGGTGGTTTTGGGACGTTAAACCCCACATACCAATCAAAGTTGTTACTTCGCTGTGTCTAAAAAGAGTGCGCTTTTCGCAAATGGAGGCTGTGCAACGATTGTAGTGGCATTTGTGAGCCTGATAACTTGCCGCCCTATTCCCGCCAACAGCGGTAAGTGGTAGATATGAATAGCTTGCCGTTTGAACGCTGAAGGTGGTACCTCTCGGTGGCTGAATTCTGTGGGTGTATTTCGTGACGCACTTGTATTTGACCAATATGTAAATATGCAAAATGTGAAGTCTTGATATGCAAGGTAATAAAGAAAAAGAAGGCCTCCCGGTGGTTCATTCAGTGGTTAACGCCACGCATTTACGAAGTGGAAGTCCCAACTTTGATTCCACGTGCTGGAGTCTTTTTTTTCTGTGATTTTTTCTTTCTCACGTTTTCATATATATAGATAAGTATACGTATACGGTGCATGACATCGACACCGACCTCGACGCCAACGGTGAAACCCAGCCGGGAGTGTCCATATATACAGCAAATTTTCGGGTTCTGAGCCCCCCCCCCCCCCCCCCCCGAGGGCTGGTCAGAACAATGAGGGATGCCAACCAACGCGTTGGCCATGAAAGGTCGTCAGCCCGTCCGTGCCGTCTCCCCTGTCCTCTTCGTTCGCAGTACTCGTTCAATTGGGCTCTCCGTGCCAGTGCGTGCCGAGGGGGGACGGAGCGAGCGCTCACGCACAAATCTCCCAGGTCCGACGTGAACAGCGCATACCGGGCTAGCTCGAAATCGTCCTGGCTTCTCTACTGGCGTGATTCAAAAGCTAGAAGCACCGGCGTCAGCACCTGGTAACGACACTCCCTCGTTGACGTTTCAGACAGCCGTCGGTGTCACTAATGATCACCGCTGGTGGTGGGTGGACTTGGCGTGAAAGTTTGCTCTGCTATGTCGCCCTTTTTGCACGGCACGCGTTCTCTGGTCTACCCTGAAGAGGGGAGGATAGTATAGGCGATAATTAGCAGATTAGTCTGACCGGCACTGGCCTGGACTCGATCTGTTCTACGTGTTTCAGTGGGGCCTGCTATGCGCTCGTGTTCTCTTGGGGACACCCGGCGCCTGACGCCCAATTGGTTGCCGGTTGAAGCTGCTGCAAGTTTCCCCAGCAGTGTGTTGTAATTTTCTCCCTGACTTTCCACTTCGCTTATACGTTGTGCTTCGGACTGCGCGTTTGCTGTGCGCTAGCAGTACAAGGTAGGCGGGGACGGGGGCACGATCTCTGGCAGCACGTGCAAATATATATGCCCTCGCAACGTGACATGACAGGTGGACTTGAGCGAGGCAAATGTAGAGAATAGGTTACACTGGTGACTTCTTCGCCTTTCTTCGCCCCATCGTCATAAGCGTAGCAAATGTGTATTTGGTAACGGCGAGTCAAATGCTACGTTATCTAGAAGGCAGCAAGTCGAAAGCATTTTATGCGAGAGAGGGGACAGATGCTCATTTTGGCAAAATACACTTGAGGTGATAGTTCATAATTCATTTGAAGGTTATCCTTTATAGGCAACCTTTCAATAAATGACTAAAGCACAATTAGAGACTTTTTACCTTTTTGGTGGTGATTCATTAAGCAGGAACAGCAATGCTAAAGAAATTCCAGCATCTCCACAGAGTGGACGATGGTGAGGTGGGCGAAGCTCCGTAAATATTTTCGTCACACCGTGAATGCTCCGAGGAGCAGCATCCGTGTCCGCCCACGCTTCTCCGCCGCTTTCCGCTCTCGCATTCCTGGGTCCACTTCTCGCTGCGCACGTTTCGCAGCGGCATCCTTGGCGCGCACCGTCTCGGTATCCGTTCGGCGCCGCGCCGGTATACGGCTCGCGTGGTATACGCAGTATACGCTCCACCAACTGCACTGCTGCACGACTGGGGCGCGCAGACAGCGAGAGTAGAGTCTTGGGTGTCTGTGGCCGTCAAACGCGGTTCCAGCATCCCAGCGATCAGTCAGCGCCAAAGTCCACTGTATTTGCATGCGGCCACTTTCGAAAACTGGCGTGGGCCGTACTTCCTTCTCCTATCACCTCCTTACAACCAGTATGTTTCGGCGACGAGCATGCTCCTCTGAGCTATACGGCTTAATTATATTGCTTCTGTCGTTTCCTCCCTCCGTTCAGGACAACACTCTGAGGAAGAATGGGTGCGGCGAAAAGAGGAGGGCTGCGGGTCTCATATGGACATAGGCGCCATCAATAGGAAGAAGTCGAAGTGATACGCCTACCTTTTTTTTTCGTTCACTACAAAGTGGCCCTCGTATGTCAAACAGCAGGCATCAGCGAAAGCACAGATCATGTCATCTGATTAGATTACACGCAGCCTCTCATGTCGGTGTCATCTCCTTGCCTTTGTTTTTTTATATAATCATTGTTGTGCTTTCTTTGGTACCATGATCGAGGACTAACCAGGCATTGAATGTCCTCCTTGAATGCCTTGTATCAATCGCGAGCAATTTCGACTGCCTGCCATCTGGCACGACTTGGAATGGTCACCACTGCGCTGAGCCCGTTGGTTGAGATGCAGAGAGAAGAGTCGAATAAGACGTGGTGATGAGTCGACGAAGTAAATCCAGACTGCTTATCTGCATATCGCAATAGCACGTCAGTATTTGCTTCTTTTTGTTCAGTTTTTTTCTACTCTTGATGAGCCACGAACATCTATTCAGCGTTGGGGCTCCAATGCAAGCTGCGCTAATTTCTTAAATGCTTGTCTTTCCTACGCAATTGCTGTGTCAGTCATTCGATGCTGTCGCTTGAAAGTGGTTTTATGCGCCCAAATAGGAGCTCGTTTATGGCAATCACATAAAAGTAGCAGCGAAAACAGTGAAATCAAACAATATAAAATGAAAACAATGCGCATTGCGTTTAATTGTTGTGGCAACTACAAAAACCAGATCCTGCTATTATTCGGAACGCCTATAACACGTTCTGGCATCTTGAGCTTGGTATCCAGCAAACACCTGTGAACTTTCACGGTTGTTTTCAAATATTAGCTTTTCAGAATAGAAACGAGCTAGCGTGAAAGGGAACGCACCACCTGTATACAACAGAGAAACAGTGCTTACAGAAATATTTGGCTGCAGTGTCTTGTTTATCTTCGCGTTCTTACTGACATTATTTTGCCGTACTGAATGTCAGCATTACATGTAAAACATGTAACTAAGCTGGCTAGCTACTCCTGCCAGCAATAAACTCTCGCTTGCTTATCTTTTTCTCGATCTCCTAACAACTAATCAATTGCTTCTTTTTACGGTACGAGTTCTGTACGCTAACCAGTGCTGGTACTACGATAAGAGTGTTGACGTGTTCAGCCCTCGAAAGCACAGCCAAAGTGCAGACGAAGAATCGTAGAGCAGAATTCATCGCAAAACCAGGCTTTGGTGATTGCCGCGTCAGTCACGACTAACCTTTACCCTCTCATCCGATTTGTTACGTGCCTGGTCTTATGCACACAAGCTACTCGGGAGCATGCCTGTGTTCTGTAAGTCTGGAAGCTTCATCAGGTAACGAGCCAGGAATGTTTCGGCAATAACTCAGGATAGGGTTTTATTAGCGGCGCGCAGTTAGAGCACTGAGTCCTCCTGGCTACGCTGAAGTGCGCATGTACTGTACGCGAGACAACACAACCCATCCGCAGCGCCGCCATTCTGCTCTGCGAATGTTGTGTGCATCAGTATTTTTCGTCTATAGTGGCTACGCTGGTAGCGTAAAGCTAGCCGTCTTGAGCATGAGTCTTAGGGGGACACTTGAGAAGCGAGGTATTGTGATCGCCATTATTCCCGAGTGTACGCAATCAGGCACGATGCAGGAAGCATCCGCTTCTGTCATCCTCATCACAAGCAGCCCAAGCTGAGCTCGGCTGGATCGAGCTGTCAGCTGCGCTTCAGTACTTGCCGTCATCTTTTCATTTTTCGCTCGCAACGATCAAAGCAGCGTCATCCTTTACGGCAAGACGTTCGCGACTTCTTCGCAGGATTCACCTGACCGCCTCTAATTTTTTTTCTTTTTTCGTCTTGGCCTCGCAAATATGTAACTCTTGGTCACTTGATTTTTCTACCTCCTTTTACTGGCTTTGATTTGATCACTTGTCGGGTACTAATTGCTACTTTCTTGACACATCATTTCATTTTGTATCGCGATTCGCACTGACGTATGTCCTGTCGCTTGCGCTTAGGCACACGTCTCACTCAGAAGAAGGAATCTTTTTCCGACAGCTGCGTCAAGCAGCAGCCGAGTAATCCTCTTGCGCTGACCTTATAGCTTGTAACGGCTCTCGAAGACGCTAGTAACAAGTTACGGTAAATAGTTGAAGCGCAGTTTCTTTTTTTTTGCGTTTAGATCTACGTTTAGGAATTATAAGATTTGTTTACTCAAGCTGCACAGAGAAACTATGTGAACGCTGCAAGAATGAAGGAAGTTCGAGAGAACGGGAGAGGAAAATGAGTAGTAGCAATGTTATACTTGTGAAGTTAAAGTCATGAAGAACACGCCATACGGGAGCGAAAGAGCTGGAAGAGTATTTTAACGCCCATAAAGAAGAACCTCAGAAAAATTAGCTTGAGCTTTCTTGACTATACTAAAAGGTCTCAGAAACGTTTTTCTAACTTCATACATACTCTAAACATTTTTGAGTGTTATACTGCGTTTTGCTTCGCAATAAATTCCTACGTTAAACCTTAACCGAAGTCGACATCGAGAATTTAAATGTAAAAAAGTGTTTTTATCAGAACAAGAAAAGAAATTCCTGCACCTAAAAGCAGCGCTGCCTTCTTCGCTGCATAAAAATAAGCACAGTTCATTTCAATCAACAATCCATCGGTACTAAAATCTCTTGTTAGTCATTTTTCAGAGCTTACAAACGATTGCATCAAGAAGCAGCTGTTTTGTGGTGTGTGATTGTTCGTTTCCTGCTCCCTTATTTTTGAACAATGTTTTTTTGCGTTCAGCATTCTTCTGTCGTTCACACTGACCAGCTGTCGGTGAGGACTATGGTAATTTTCGCACAAAAAGAGCGTATGTGACTCGGCAGTCATTTTCGATGACGTGCTGTCACACTCAAACTGACAAGAGTGAGCATTCTTTCTTAAAAAAAAAAAACAGGACCTATTTCTTCATTCGATTGTGACTCTCAATCCTTCCTTTTCTTGCTGTTACATTAGAATTTTCATCCCTTTGTTTCAAGATCTTAACCGGGAGTAATTCGGCTGTCCAATAGTTGCTATATCAAAAGCACGATGCTTGATTTTATTATTTGTATTTTGTTATATTTTGGCATTTCTGGCATGGTAAATGTATTCTAGACCTGGGCAAGTGATTCAAGCTCTAGTTAATTTACAGTTTCTTGTGAAAAAGAGTTCTCATCACGCTTATACTCGGGGTCCGCATGAAAACGTTGTTCGTATACAATAGTAGAGTTGTTCATGAGTGTGACAACAGTGACCACCAGTTACCATTGATGGAGTCTTTTAGCTTTTATGAACCACTTTAAGTGATTATCGAGCGTTAGATGCACATTCAATATCTCGTGCACCCCGTGTTTACTCTCGTGTTAAGCACCAGAGTGGCGCGTGGCTCAGTGCTAGAACACTGGGCTGGCACGCTTTATGTGTGCTCTTCTTTACATCTAATCGACCGAAACCTGTCTTGGACACCCCACGTAAACTACGTGAAAAAGCGGCTGACTGCCATTTGTCACTTATTCAGGTTTCTTGCTGGGAAAAGTTGGGGAATGTCTGTCGAGTCTATGTTACAGCTGTACAAGATATTATTGACTGGATTCCAATGGTATAGCCTAACTGTTATATCTAACACGTGCAAAACGAACCTGCGCACAATCCAAAATATTCAAGCCCAAGCGCTTAGGATATGCCTTGGTTTACCCCGCTGGGCATCGACAGCTGAAACAATTGCCATTGCACAGGACTACTCGATCATGACGCACATCACCATTGAAACGATGCGTACGTACCTCAGGCAACATGCTAGAAATCCTTCCCGCCACTTGGCAACCCTCGCTACTGAGAGGCCCCGCACGAAATTTAGTGCAATTGTCTGTGCTCATCGTGCGTCGTTTACGTCAGGTTTTACGCCTGCTGAGAAACTGGTGTATTCTCCGTGGTGCCTGACACTTCCACAAGTGCGTGTTTCAATTCCAGGAATACAGAAAAAATCAAATTTGCCTTCATCAGCCCTAATAAAATTGAGCTTGAGCCATCTGCACGAAATGTACAACAACCACGTGCACATATACACCGATTGTTCAACCTCAGCATCTGGTTCTGGTGGTGCGGTGGTGATTCCAGCTAGAGGAATCACTCTGCGAATCAAACTGTCACATGCCACTACGTCCACAGCGGCAGAACTTGCGGCTTTGCGTGGCGCCCTAGAGTACATCAAATCCCAAACACCGAGCAAGTGGGCTGTGTTTTCCGACTCAAAACCAGCCCTGCAGAGCATGCAGTCAGTCCTTTGACGAGGTTGTCATGAACAATTACCTTACGAAGTTGTCAAGCTTGTTCACCACGTCACAGAAACAGGCCACGAGGTCAAGTTTCAGTGGCTTCCTGGCCGCTGTGGGATCAGTGGCAATGATTCCGCAGACAACGCGGCTCGCACATCGCACCAAGAAGAACACACCCTTCCGATTCCTTTGTCAAGGACTGACGCTGCAAAGCAACTTCGTCACCTGGCACGTAGTCTGAGTCTGCAGGAGTGGAACACCCCAAGCATAAGACATACGAGACTATACCAAAGAAACCCTCGGCTGGAACTTCGACCTCCATCCGGACTTCGTCGACGTGAAGCTTCACTTCTTTGTCGCCTTTGGTTGGGGGTTGCCTTCACAAAAGCATATAGAACCCTCATCGGATTGACCGACAATGCGGAGTGCGACGTCTGCTGCACCAAAGAAGACATCGACCATCTGATATGCCATTGCCCTCGATTTGCCTCTGAAAGACAGAAGCTTTCGGACGCATTGCGACAATTGGACGATCGGCCACTCTCTGTGCAGATCCTACTGGAACACCGTCATCGCCTTTCGGCGGCTCAAAAAGCAGTCAAAGCTGTCTTGTGCTTTTTGAGGACTACAGGCCTACGTGACCACCTTTAACTTTTGTGTAGTGCCACCGCTGCATACGCGCCAGCCGATTGACTGACAATCCTCCTTTTTTGTTTTTTTCTCTCTCTTTCTCTTCTCTTTCCTCTCTTTCTCATCTATGCCCCCTTCCTATTCCCCCAGCGTAGGGTAGCAAACCGGGCATGTGCCTGGTTAACCTCCCTGCCTTCACTCTTGTTGTTTATCCCCCCCTTCTTTACATCTAATACAGGATAGCTCATGCTATGATCATCTTCTTTACGTATAAGAATTTTCTAGTCTTTACTTTCTGTCTGGCAGTTTAAATAATGAGCAAAATCATTATATATAGGTAAGCATCTTTGTGAGCAGCAGTTTATGTTACTGATGTGAATTTGTAAGTAAAGTGAGCCATTTTTTTACTTGCAGATGCGCGGAATTCTCAGTTACAGTTCGTTTAAACGTGTAATTTTGTTTGCAATATAGTGCAAAAAGTTTTGAACAAGGCCATTTTAGTAGCTGCATGCATTTATACCACAGATCACTTTTCTTCCTCTTTTTATTGCCCTTCTAAATTCCGTTTACGTATGTATCAATTTTTTCATTGTTCTTTATTTTTTCGTTTTCTAAAACTACAACACCTGAATCGCCGACTGGATTATAAGATGAAGGCAAGTTTCTTCTGCTTAAATCTAGAGGTGCACTTAAAAGAGCAAAATGAACAAAAAAGCAAGCAAGTTGTGGGATAAAGTGAACGCTCTCTGTGATCCTCTAAGCTCGGGGATTGGCCCCCAGAAGAGGCCGCCAATCCTCGAAACTATGTGCTTGTAAGCACGCATCTTCCAAATGTGTTTTCGATTATTTATAGGCAAGCTTCGAAACCCGTCTCTATTATCCTGAGTACTCACACTACACTGACTGTGCGCACCTCTGACGGAAACGAGAGGTTTCAGGCTTGAAGTGGTGGAGACATATATCTTACTGATACAAGCTATGTCTTGTATATATGTTCATTGAGCTAATGCGACACTTTCCGTGTGAATATAACGGGTGATGTTATTGTCTCATTCTTTATGAAAGCGAGAACAAAAACTCAACTTTCTCCTACTAGCAATTATGCTATTACCTGAAAATCAAAATTAAGAATGTTCTCGTTTGTCGACAAAACTTCTAATGAAACTCGGCGTGTAATTTATTTATTTTTTGTGCATAATGTGATTGAGGCTTTATTTTGTATTCAGCATAAATCGAAACCTTTCGAGTTTCTTGGTTGGCTTTATGTTGGGGGCCATGTTTAGTTCTCCGAAATTACGTTCCTCTTTCGGTAGTATTTTTCTCGCACTCAACATCTGGCCCATTTCTCACAGCACGGCTGAGCAAACCCACGTCTTTCCCGTAAGTGTAAAGAAGGATTAGTCGCTTATCGGCTGTGAAGTGTCATTAGGCCGGGTGTAATCCAGTATAGGAGCAAAAGCATCTTTTATTGTTGAGGGGCGCTGCTGTTCGACCACACACGAGTACACTAACCACTGTGATCCCCCTGCGTATACTCCGGGAGACGCTAAGACCATTTTCGAGCTTCCCCTATCTTACGACAGCATAATTGAGCACGAAGAAATTGTATGTATATATATATATATATATATATATATATATATATATATATATATATATATATATATATATCGGCTCGCATTTCGCATTCGTCCCGCCGCGGTGGTCTAGTGGCTAAGGTACTCGGCTGCTGACCCGGAGGTCGCGGGTTCGATTCCCGGCTGCGGCGGCTGCATTTCCGATGGAGGCGGAAATGTTGTAGGCCCGTGTGCTCAGATTTGGGCGCACGTTAAAGAACCCCAGGTGGTCGAAATTTCCGGAGCCCTCCACTACGGCGTCTCTCATAATCATATGGTGGTTTTGGGACGTTAAACCCCACATATCAATCAATCGCATTTCGCATTCATATCAAACCCGATCAACGTGAAAATGGAGCTGGGAAGAAGATACTGTACGGATACAGTTACCATAGTGTGCCTTATTTAGGGTGGCGAATAAGCGAAAGTGCTGCATTGAAACATTACAAAGGACCACTGTGAAGATGGACAGACAGAACATGGTGTTATGCTTAATCATGGATAGTTAACTAATTCGATTTCCCCTACATGCACCACTGTTTGGCCTAACACACCTGTGCCGCTATACTTATGGGTGTACAAATTAATACTAGAAATTCAATACGTAAGATTTATCGAGTTTGAGTGCAGTGTATATATATATATATATATATATATATATATATATATATATATATATAACCGGTCGCGAGCCTGCTCACGGCTGGTTATTCGAACGCGTTATTCGAAGGTCGTAGGTTCGAATACTGCACACGGCTGGTTATTTTTTCACCCACTTTTCTTTCTTCTTATTTACATTCCATTGGTTCTAATAACTTCCCCTATACATTCCTTGGCATTACTGTCTGTTATATCTCATTAATATTGTGTCAAAACAAGGAAAAACGAGCCCTTACATATACACTTCTTTCCCTTATTCATTAACAAGGGTCTCGTACTGGCAGACTTGGTGTCATTGGGTTGTATACGAGGGACTATTGATCAGGTGCCCGCTCGTAATAAGTTCACATGCTGCGTGACGCCACACATGCGCATAAAAGAGTGTTTCACACTCGTCGCTTGGCTTATAGATGGCGCTGACTGACACTCCTACTTCTAAATTCACATATAAACCCAAAAAGTGGATGGAGGGAAGGCCACTGTGACAGCTCAGTGGTTACAGCATCTAACACGTTATTCGAAGGTCGTAGGTTCGATTCGTGCTCACGGCTGGTTATTTTTTCACCCACTTTTCTTTCTTCTTATTTACATTTCATTGGTTCTAATAACTTCCTCTAAACATTCCTTGGCATTACTGTGTGTGACTGGAATGCATACCTTACAAGGTGCTTATCATGTTGCAACAAAACTTGTTTATGAGAACATTAGTTAGTATGAGAACATTAGTTTCATTTCAGAATGATTTAAAGTTTCGCAACATATAAAACCATTCCCGCTTTCCGTCCATTAGCAAAGTATTCTTTCAAGCTTATTCTTTGCTCCTTTTTTACGACGTTCGCATTGATATATACAAAGCCTTTAAATGCTTCAGTAATTATCAAAAAATGTGATTAGAATAACTAGGCCGTAAAAGCAAACATGAACAATGGGGTGCTGTCGATAGAAACAGCTTTGCTTTTTAGGAAATAAAAGGATTATGTATGGAATTCATCTGATTTACTTTATCATCGCATGTAAAGTGGGGTTGTTGAAAGAGGTAAATGTGATTTGCCCGAAGAGTGTTCAGGGATATTAATATAAACCAGTGATAATCACGGTAAAAGAAAACCTGTGTTTTTTTTTACTTGAGTATGCTATTACACAAACGAAGTTTATACGGTGTTCATAGACGACAAAAGTGAGCAATATGTTAATTGCGACAAATATATGCAACAAGAGCTGTCTTATTGTGCGCTGCAGTTGTTGAATGAATAGATATGTATAGTGGGGCACTTGCATCATCTTGTTATATAAGGCGACAAAAACGTTAAACAATAGTTAGTGATCAAACGTTTCCCTACGTAGTATTTTAGACGTTCCCAATCACGCCTCGATTCAGGTATCGAATTTTCCCTAAAGGTAAATTAGTGAAAGCATTGGTTCGTTCACGCAGATTAATCGATCCTAACTTTCATTCGATGTTCATTTTCACTGGCGTTGCTCCTTAACATGAGAGAAGAGTGTGCTTCATTCGAGATAAGTTGGCGACGCCATTGCGTTCCGGACGCCAATGGTAGACTGGCACCAGGTGAAAGTGCTACCTCATTACTGCGAACTTGAAAAGAGGGGGGGCAACGTACTTAGGGAAAGGACCAGAATTTTTTCTGTGCAGTGAGACTGTATAAATAAATTGAAAATAAATAAGAAAGAAGGTAGTGAAGATGCTTTTACCAGGGCTCTCTAAATTTTAAAGCTGATTTGTCAAAGACTATCCCCCTTGTCATCCGGTCGCTGTCTTCTATTTCCCTCTCGCTGATTTCTTCACTTTTGAGTCGTACATCTGGCCACGATGATCAGAAGTCACACTGTTGCACCGCGCCTGGCGGCACCGCTAAATATTTGACGATCCCTTAACTCAGCGCTTAACACCGTTCGATGATTTACTACTCGAAAATGAGACTAAGAGAGGCTTCGACGAAGCGACTCGTGCATTATTTATACGACTGGTTTAATGCGAAAAACCGATCGACTGCTTTCATTGACTCGGTAACCCATGTGCCTGTGCGTAGAGACGGCACTTCTTACCGAGTATATTTACTCATGTTTCACTAATATATGTGTGCCTAAGTAGCAGAAATAAAAGGCTCTTTGCGCTAGTCAGCCTGCCTATAGTCTGGTTAACCTCCCTGCCGTTCTTTTTCTCCTATTTTCCTTCCTCTTTGCGCTAGTAAATAGTCGGATAGTAAGCGCCCTCTGGCATGTTAGTTAATCTATCATGATTATAAAAAATCGTTCTCCTCTTGTTCCTCATCTTTTCGTAATTCGTGAGAAATGAGCTGTGGTATAATTTAAACTCTGCCTATACTATATTCAACTAAAAAAAAACTTTTGTACATGAAATTCGTCGACCATTAATGGAAAATCTATCGTTTCGCATTAACGCTTGCGTAACCATGTGATTCTTAACTAGCAGTTTTCTGCGTATGTTTTTTTTCTTAGTACCGTTAAGGTTTTTGCTCATTCTGTCGGTGCCTTCTTCACAAGTGAAACACTAGCCGGTATGACGAAAAAAAGCAGAGAAAAAATGTGTTTCTTGATTATACCTTGGATAATTTCGCAATATTACGCACCAAACGCGCAAAACGTAGGGTTCTCTTGTTCATAGTAAACGACGTTGTGGGAACTCTGAAACAGAACACCGGCGTAGGATGGTGCAATCAGTCTTCAAAAATCATTTGTTGTTTAGGTTTTACAATAGCCTACTCTGCGCAGGAAAACCAGAATATTTACGAACACAAAAGTACGTGGATGCTCTTATTTCTTCTTTTATATATTTTTTGTAGCATGCTGTGTTGCAACATGTTATTGTATTCGGAAAACAAACAAGTCTGAATAGACATCTACAAGAACTATGCCGTGTTATGACTGTCATAAACTGAGTTACGTAAAGTTGGCTGCACTGCGTAAATTTGTTATTTTGTGAAGAAGCGCTGTCATCTCTAGATCGGTGCAAGCTGGTTTGTTTAGTAAGATGCGAAGCGCCAAGCTTGTCACAAACTTAGATGCCAGTAAGCTAAGAGCAAGCCTAGTCTCTCAGGTAAATTACTAGAATCCTAAACCAGCTAATGTTTGGGTAATAGTGAAACTGCACCCATAAAACTCTTATGTGACTGTATTCCTGTAGTGCATCATGAGGCTTTTGTAGTGCATGCAATGCAAAAGCACCAGCTTTGACCATAACTTGCCTCAGGCTCCAGAAAGTTCTACCTCACTTCAGCTGCTTTCTTTCAAAGTCGACGTTGTTACCATGAGCGCAGTCACCGCGAAGTTACCGGCTGCTTTGGTGGGCGAAGAGAAACGGTAAGCAGTCACGAACCACTACTCTTCCGCACTCGCTGCTTGTGTGAGCCAGCAGTTGACAACATTCCTGGCGTAATTAGAAACACAAGAGCTTCTATACGGTGACCTCAATTAGAGCGGGGCCTACAGATGCCACCATGTGACAACGAAATTCCAGCACAGTATTCGCCCCGGCTTCCGTTGCTCCGCGTAACGTGGAAGTTCTTTTCCCACCATTCTTTTTTTTAATAAACTTTTTTGGTTCTCTTTTGTTTATCGCCGACTGCGACAATGAAGTTCGCATAGGGAAGCCCATTAAAGCTTTCCGAGGTCCAAGACAGCACGACGCAAGATAACGTCGGTAAAAAAAAACAAAAAAACAGGAGCTAGAACTAAGACGCTTTGAGCACTACTCGCGAAAACAAAAGAAATAACCGATACAACCAGTACTGGGCTGACGAAAGGAGAACGCTTCCAGCATGCGTGTGATACAAAGGAGCAGCGAGTTTCTTTAGGCTTCACACTCAACCACCAGTCAAGCTTGAATTCAAGAACAAATCGCTAATCACTCGCCGGTCGAATGAGATTTGCGGTGCCTTATGATACGGCCAATGACTTATTTTTCACGAATGTGACCACCTTGGTGGTTACTCTTTTTTCTAGCTGTTTAGATGGTTTATTGTTGCGGCATCGTGGTCCGAATGTAGGTTGTGCTCGGTAACGTGTCACCGACGCAGGCGACACGTATACAAACACATTGTTATATGCCATTCGTGAAACGTTAATTTCGTATTTTGATATTGAGAATCACGGCTATTAAAGATGGCAGACTGTGAAATCAAAACTCAGGATGTTTGTGTTTCGTTTTCTTGCATAAATTCTCCTGCGACAGGCACCTCTCACTGAATACTCGTTGCGAACGCCACCTTCAAGATATTTTAACTTTGTTTCAAAGCGATCGTCAGCAGCTGGATGCAATATTGCCAAATTTAAAAAGTATATTTTTGTAGGGCCTATTGTTATGTTTCATTAGTTTCCTCTAAGAGAAACACAGGAAGCTTCACATTTTATAATTCCATGTACCGTATCAATAAGCTTATTTATTTATACTAATAACCTCATTTAGTCGTTATAGCTTCTTCATCGCCCACTCTTTTGTGCATCGTGTGCTGTCTACTCCACCTTCCCATTCTTTAGGTCTCACTCAAGCGCTTCGTCGTTTAGAGTTTGATTAGATAAAAGCAAGTCTCCGAATTAGTTTTTTTTTGCTCTGGTACTTGTGGTTCTCTAAATCACGACCGATGTTCGTGCAGTTACAGATATCATGTAATTTACATAGATGTGTCATTTTGCTTAAGCATAAATGATCTCAATTCAAAGTAAGTGCACAGAAATTTAAATTTCAGGTTCTCGCTCAGAACACACAGCGTCTTATGGAAGAAAAAAAAGTAAACAAAGAAGGCTTTTCTGATTGTGTTTGCCATTGTACTCTCTATATACCAGAAGTTTTCATCAATCACGTAGCATGCACCACCCCCCACCCCCCTTCCTAACGACACAATGCATTAGACGGAGAAACAGATTCAGCCTAAATAAAAAGACGTATATGCATCACTATAGATATTACTCAACCAGGAATGATCGTTCGTGGGCATGCACGCGGTCCTTCTCTTTTCCCAAGCACCGACGGGTGGTGGCGTCTGATAAAGAATGCTAAACTATTCCACAGCCAAAGCAAGACAAGCAATTGGAATATACAGGAGCCGGAGCGAAGACATCACGCAGCGCAGATTATTCCAGCATTAGGCGAATTATCCGTCAGAAAGATAACGCTCTTTAGGTGAAGAAATAACAAAATGAAAAAAAAAAACCTTTAAAAAGGCAAGGTTGGAGCTTTGCTTGCAATGCAAGTATTCCAAGGCCGGGAAGTGCATGCCGAGCACGCTGCTTTCGGGATTTCTCCGCCTACATTGCGTTTTCGTTCGTTCATTTTTGAACGATTTTCGTTACTGGAATACAGCGAAAGCGGGGGCTGCTTTGGCGTGTCTTGGAAACCCGTTTGTGCATATGCAAAGAGTAAATACGCATTTGGAAGTTCGAAAGACGCCTCTTTGATGTCGCCCTTGATCATATTTCTTCGCTCAACTTCGTGACGCTTCCAAATGCGGCTGCAGTTACAGTTCATGGTGGAGTGGAAGATGCGTAGGAACAAAGAAATAAACAAGCAGCGACGTATAGAAAGCCCAACGAGAGTAGTCGACGCAGAACAAACCCTGTGCATTCAGCTCGCCGATTTAGACAATGTCCGCGCGGAATTGCATTTCACATAGTGCACGGCCCAATTCAAAACTATTGATGAATGGAATTCACCGAAGTTGTTTTATGTAAATTGACCCGTCTGCGAAGCTTTTTTTTCGTTTAATTGGAAAGTGATTACTTAAGCAAGACAGTAAATTCAGGGACTAGCCTGACACATTGCCAATCATCCATGGGCTTGCACGAATGGTCGGTACAGTTCATTTTCGTCTTTTTAAGAGCAGCTGTACGAGTGACCCACTTACAAAATATAGGAAAAAATTGCTAACACTGGTGAGTGAAGTTCTCCCGATCCTAAGTGTCATGCAGCGTTTTGCAAGATTGTAACACCGCAAAAAAAAAAAGAAATAAGCATGCAGTTTTTGCTCCATTTGCCATATTCTGATAGAAGCACATTTTTGGAAACTATCGTCATTTTCAGTGTTCTTTATATAGAACACCGGCAGTCTTTTTTTATTTCAGGTTGTATGAGACAATAAAGAAAATATTATATTGAAACAAGATGGTGAGATGTCTTCCAAACATCGCCGAATTGCCGCAAAAATAATTGTTTCCTTCAGGCATGTTGCGCAATGACATCAATCTTCGAAACTTTCCTTGCATTGTCCGCATAGGAACCCAAGTTATCGGTAAGGAAAGGAATATCTTACATTTGTCTTTGTTGCTTTTCTATCTTGTTTACGCTTTCTCGTAAACCAGTTTTGTTTACTACGTGAACTTCAGGTGTTCCGAACAACTCCGACATCGAGCTCCCTATCTCCTGGGCACACTCTACTGGGCCAATGAAATAAATATATCGTGACGCATATCGTACCTTCTTGGGTACTCATAAACTTTCCTCGAAAAGCTACTGCACTTCTGGCTTATATATTCGTAATTTAACAGGGCGTGTGTGCATTTGGCCGTGACACGTGAGCACAAAAAAAATGAGGCTTTACAACAAGTGGAGGAAGCATCTGGCTCCCTCTACTACCGAGTTAATACAAGTAATTACATCTTCATGGCACGAGCTTCAGAAGAACCTCATCATTTTGTTTTATCACTCCTTAACATGCTAGAGCTTCCACCCACAACAGCCTTACAGAGGTGTCGGCACAATAATTATTTGAAATAATTGAGCACAATGAAACGCGATGACCCAGTGCCAGTAACATATCTGGATATATTTAGCCAGTATATCGTTATCCAATAACGAAGGAGGTTTTCAACTACCATACATTCAAATCAAATCAAATTTTATTTCAACACTTATAAAATGTCGAGGACCATGAACAAAACGCCCCGCCGCGGTGGTCTAGTGGCTAAGGTACTCGGCTGCTGACCCGCAGGTCGCGGGTTCAAATCCCGGCTGCGGCGGCTGCATTTCCGATGGAGGCGGAAATGTTGTAGGCCCGTGTGCTCAGATTTGGGCGCACGTTAAAGAACCCCAGGTGGTCGAAATTTTCGGAGTCTTCCACTACGGTGTCTCTCATAATCATATGGTGGTTTTGGGTCGGTAAACGCCACAAATCAATAAACCATGAACAAAACGTCAGCAACGCTTGACGACGTTGCGAACACTACCACGTAACAATGAAACACTTTAAGGAGTGCCGATGCGAATCGTAACACTTATCGTTTTTTTTTTGCAATAAATGATAGACCAAGCACACGAGAGCACAGAAAATGTACCGGTAAGCGTGAATGCTCCCTTAAAATTATTTACATCATACTTTTTAAAGCCAATTTCAGTTCCTACTGTACTTTGACGTCACGAAATGGTATGAGAAGTGCCACCAGGCGTTAGTACGTGCACGCGCAAATATTCATGACGTGGCCTCGTCTGCATGTCGCTTTTTCGATCGTCTGCTTCGTCTGCTGCGCGCCGCACGTGTGGCAACAGTCACGGCAGGGGGTGGGCACAACGTTGGGATAGGCACCGATTTTTCGTCGACAATCCAGAGTCGGTCGGCAACTGTGTGGTACGTGTTTACGCGTCCAGAGTGAAGTGCAGCGAACAGAGTAAACTACGCTTTTTTTGGCGTCCAGTCTCCGCCTCTGCCGCAGCGCACGAAGCTGACCAACGCTTGTCTCAGCGCCGGATTGAACGAGAATCACTGCAACTTGCACCTATTGTCTCCCGTATCACTGGCGCAAGTCTTCACATGGTAAAATATTGGCGCCATAACGACAAATTCAAAATCAAGTGATTCATTTGCCATTTGATAAATGTACATCTTGTATTCGCGTTCACACACATGCAAGCTGCCATTCTTTTTGTGTGTTTTAACGCCTGATGTCTCACAAGTAGCCAGACAAGTAGCCTGACGTCAAGTTAGTGTCGATGTCGTGAAGTCTACCGCGAGAGTGTTGCATTGATGTCACAATAAAATATCTTATCAGTCTTTGTATAAAGGAGACTTATATGGCGGAGCAACTGCGCCTCCGATAAAAAAATGTCAGTACCCCTTTAAGAACACCTTCAAATGCTACCGTATCTAAAATCGTAATTTATTTTTTCAGCAATGTAAAATTTCTCGTGAATTAGTACATGACCGACGGCACAAGACAGACAAGGAGAAGTGTTTTATCGCCTACCAGTGTTCTAAGCAGAAAAGCTTCAAGGAAAGGTGAAAAAATTCTTCAATGCTAGGTATCGCTGTAGCCAACGTTTTGTCAAGCCATCTTGTCGTCTTAAAGACAAACAAGCAAATCTGCTCGGCGAAGCGTTGAATCCACTGAATCCTCGTGTTCATCTTCAACATTTCTCTTCACCTGAACTCCTGCCTCATAAAACTGTACTGCACTGCCAAGTTGTATACAACAAGCTAACAACATGGTACATAAGCGTATTAGGCTTAGAAATAACACAGGCCACACAAACGCCACCTTTATGCTTGTAAATAAAGAGAAAATAACTTCCCCTACTTGATAATGCAGTGAACGTAACACTCATAACAAACACACGCGTCCTGTATACAAGCTTCACAATACAACATGAAATACGGCAGTAAAAATGCTGGTGCAAGCATACATTGCTATCGAGTGTCGGAACATGTTTTGCCTGTTGTGGGCAATCGATTATGACAGTGGTTTTTTTTGTTACGTCACGTTGATAATAGGGTAATTTGTGGGGAAGTACATACGTGGTGCACCTACATAAGATTTTTAGTTTCGAAATAAAATATTCAGTTAGTAAGCGCTTGTCCTGTATCCTTTTTGAGTGTAAGTATATATACACCTACTGGGCCTTCATTCATTCTAAACTTGTACTAACAAGCCCATCTGGCAGTCATACTAAGGGCCTCACTGACTAAGATCATATTAGTTAGGATCTTGCTTATTAGGATTCTGCTCATTAGCTCTATATTATCAATGACATGAAACATAACATGGATTACTAATGCTGTGTAATTAAGGCATAGCAAATTGAGACAATATATTTTACTGTCACGTTGACTAGTATCTAGCTAATTACTATCATCAAAATGGAGTGCGAAAAGACGCTGTCTTCCCTCCGAAGCGTACCGAGCAGACGGAGTAGATGAGCCACGTAAAATGCTGGTGAGGAGCTGTGATCACACGCTCCTCTTATGGCTCTAGCCTTATAAGAGTAAATTACTTTATGTGCCAAGAAGCTGCTGCTTATTGTCCACCGCCTGACAGATCGCACCGGCACTATGACAGTCACCAGCTAAACTGGAGCTTTCACAGAATCGGCGAGTTTTTACCTGAGTTCGAAAGTCACTCAGTTTGATTGACAGCCACGTAACATGACGAAAATCAAGTTGCTCATTCCTTAGAGCTGTGCTTACGCCGCAACGACAGTGAGTGGCACGATTTGTTTACAGTCAAACCCTCGCATGGCAATACTCAAGTGTCTCAACATTTTTATAACCAATGATTCCTATGAACGCGTTCCACGGAAAAACAATTACAGTAGGGGGACTGCCTACTGTCGTGAGAATACTATAATATCAAAGCAGTACTTCTTTGTAGACTACTTGGTTCATACTGAAATTTAGACTGCGCTACACAAGTAAAAAGAAAGACTGGCAACATGATCCCTATAGTAATAAGAATTTCTACACATCCTGTCACCTGCAACATGTAATTGTCGTGGATGTAAACTGCAGGTCGTAGTAGCATCAATGCGCAATAGCTTAATTTGATTTTGTGATATTTCTTTCCTGTCTAATCTACCATCTACAAGAGAAGTGGAACTTGCACCGATGCTGTTTTGAGAAATAAAGGTTTATCCCTCCTCCTCAGCAGTCGTAGGTGACACAAGCATCGCTTTGCAGTGTTTTTTTTTTCTGGTGAGACATATCACCCTCACAGAGCGCGTACATTGGCGCATCATATGCGTAAAGGTTTATCGTTTTGTCGGAAAGTGCCGGAATCAAGACTAAGTGAGGTATAGGAATAGAATGGGCCCGAATCCAAAGCGATTCATGAATTTCAAGTTTACCACTCACAAGTTTCGTGTCACTAAAACAAAAAAAAAACTCTATGCTCAAAAGAAATCCTTTTTAGAATATGTGTTTCCTGTCTCTTCAAAAGCAAATGGTGCACTCAGATAGCGAGGTGTTTTGTATATATAAGTAAGAATAATTATTGACAGGATCGACGGCTTAGAGAAAAGTACTACTAGAACAGAGAACATGTAGGGTTGATCGATCGAACGGAATGTAACACAAAGATACATGCCAACAATATTTGTAGCAAGCTGTGTTTTGTACGGTAAGAATCTCGTCATACCACAATTTCGTTTTGCTTATTCCTTTGTTTCTTTAGTTTATTGTTGGTTTCTTGCAAGTACGTGAGCATCATCTACCAGCTGACATTACTGAAACGCAAGCGAGTGGTAATTACTCAAACTGAATGCTCAGACGTGTAGTAATGGAATTGCACAGGTATCGAGTTAGCAAAGAAGTTGCTGATATATATTATACTGGGAGTGTACATATTGTGTGCGTTTATAGGACGCATCAGATAAACCAGAGCACGCGAGCCATTCGAAAGAATTTACAGTTTCCGCCTTTCCAAAGCTACTACTGGATCTCGATGTTATTATAGCTCGCATTTTTTCCATGAAACACTCAGTTTGCGATTTGAGGCTTTTTGAACATTCATTTTGCAAATATCTTAATTCCCTGTCTTGTTAGAGTGTGTACATATGTGTCGCATTGCGTTTTGTCACCACAAAGAGGTGACTTATCTTTCGCAGTTTCTTCCCGTCCATCCATTGGCATGATTGTGTATTTTGCTCTTAGAAAAAAGTGAAGCTTTTTTATTTCTTTTTTAAAGTGGGGGACATCAATTTTCAGCAGCGCTGGAGAGATGGTGCAGAATTCGGATATCGGATCACAGCGTGGCGCTATCCCGCCACCATATGGCGTAGTAAGGGTGGAGTGGACTGGCGGAGCTTCGGAAATGGGGATGCACCGTACTTTACACCGTATAGTCCGGGCACACGTGCACTTACTGGTAGGCTTCTCTAGTCGCACGGAGTAAAAACAGCACTAGAACCTTTTGATGGTGAACGAGTATGAGTGACTATAGTAGCCTACATCACGCTCCCGTGTCACATTCGCTTCCGCTTTACTGATATTATGCTTCCACTTCCTATTGTACAATTTTTTGATATGTTCAAAACCCTGTGGAACAGAGCTTGGGTGGCAGGGACATTGTGGGGCAGTTAATTTGCTTTTAGCCGTACCGTCTCTTCGGACGTAGCATGTTGACATGTAACGTGCTGAAAATCAACAGTATTCAACTCGGGTTGTTGCTTTAAGGTTTGATGCCCTTGCTGCACTCAAGGAATGTGGACATCGTGCTCAAATACGGGGAGATTCGCATATTGCAAGTGATACTCCCGGATGCTAGACTATTGTTAGCGGCTAGATCACCTCATTACATGTTTACAGCAGTTACATTGCAAAAGGCTTGGTTAAAACGAGAGAGATACAATAGAAACAAAAAAGCAATTTGTGGCATTGTAGCAAGAAGCTCCCCAGAACTGCCCCGCCGCGGTGGTCTAGTGGCTAAGGTACTCGTCTGCTGACCCGCAGGTCGCGGGTTCGACTCCCGGCTGCGGCGGCTGCATTTCCGATGGAGGTTGAAGTGTTGTAGGCCCGTGTGCTGAGATTTTGGTGCACGTTAGAGTACCACAGGTGGTCGAAATTTCCGAAGCCCTCCACTACGGCGTCTCTCATAATCATATAGTGGTTTTGGGACGTTAAACCCCACATACCGATCGAAGCTCCCCAGAACGAAAGCGAATTTGAATCCGGGCCCTCTGCGTTGCAGTTGAGTGTTATACCCCAGAACCACGCAGTGTCAAACTCAAGCGTAATACAGGCGTCATGTCGCGCAAGCAATACAAGCGTCATGTCGCGCAAGCAATCACGTTAATCTATGCGAAATAGCAAGGCCGATGAGTAAAAAAGCAACCATTCATCACACCAGGCTCGTTATGCAACGATTGGTGGTTTAATGCTTCCAACCCACTTCAATGTGCTCAGCGGTATTCCTTCATCGCCATCAACAATAAACATTAACAATGTGCGCATAATACCTTACAGATGTGTAGCTGATCTCTCGTTTATCCGCATAAAGACGACTATTCTCGTAGTGCGTGTTCTTCTACTTCCCAAATGCTTTATTCAACGTTTAGTGGATAACTTGCGCGAATCTATAACCGCGAACACAATTGATCTTGCCTCAACGTTAAGCTGCGTTCTGAATTTTCTCTAAGTAGTATCGTAATCGTCGGCATTTTTTTTCTTATGAACTCCAGTGAACCGTGTGCAACCCACGGGCGGGTGTGTGCCGCTGGTATGCGGGTATGTGGCACAGGTGATCGACACTTAGTGTCTACGCAGGAACAACGAGAACACGCAGGAAGGACACTTAGTGTCTACGCAGGAACAACGAGGGGCAATTTCAACGCGCGAGCGTTAAGTAATACCCGACATCAGTAGCGTCACCCAACGAATGCAAGAATAAATGTCAGGGTTCCAGCTGGAATCGAACCGAAGCATTCTGCGTGTCAATAAGGCATTTTAGCACACAGCTACACCAGGCCTCGGAACTACTTTCACAAATAGACGCTGATCTTCATGAAACGCCAATATTGGTTGCAGTGCTGCCTACCCAATTTTGTAAACATTAGTTATGTGCTCCTTTGATACAGCCGTCACGTCGGGTTAATGTCCATTGTGGTCAGTTGGCATGCGCTAAAGCTGATTTGTGTAGCAGTGTGCAGAGCCAGCATCCTCACAAGCATCGGCGCTTCATTGATTGATATGATGGGTTTAATGTCCCAAAACCACCATATGATTATGAGAAACGCCGTAGTGAAGGGCTCCGGAAATATAAACCACCTGGGGTTCTTTAAAGTGCACCCAAATCTGAGCACACGGGCCTACAACATTTCCGCCTCCATCGGAAATGCAGCCGCCACAGCCGGGATTATCAGCGCTTCATAGCAACTTCTGGTGTTTCTAATACGCATGTTCCAGTTGACATCATTGTGCAAGTGCTAACAACGGGTCATATAAATATACGCTATTCTTCATATGTCTCTGCATGCAACACTTGTACATTTGTTTACCGTCATTTCATGACGTGACGTTCAATAAAAAATTGCAACACGGTCGCCTTCTCTGCGCATGCTTCACGTAGCGTCGATTCCCATGTAGGTGGGATCTGCCGAATTTTTCAGATTTAAATTTACGACACGAAATACGTTAGGAAAAAAGAAAGAAAACATTTACAACACTATTAGAACATGCTTGGGTTTGTCCCCTAAAGGTTTCCCATTTTCCAGCGTTCTCTCTTCGAACTTGTTGCTTTCAAAGATTCGTATAACGAGCCTCGGTGTTCACCATTCGTTTCGTCAGCGCTCCCCGCGCGCCGATACAGCTTAGCGTCGTTCCTGAAAAGTGCGGCTGCCATCAAGTGGCACAGCACGCAGTCGTAGGTGGCTGGGGAACGAGGCTATCGAACCATGCGTGAGCTGGCCAGCCGCCGTTATGGCAGTTCGGGGAGCCGCGGCATGGGGAAGTCAGTGGGAGAGGAAACGCCTCGGGCCCGACGGGCAGGAATGTGGGGCTTTCACACTGGCTGCCAGCACGGGGGAGAGAAATGGTAGGGCGAAGTTGTAAAGGAGGCAGACAATCACTTCGTCTCTCGACCGATAGAGGGGAGAGGGCTCGGAGCACAAGCCGACGGGAGTGTGGGTGTGCCGCGCTCCCTGCCAAGCTGCAGAAATTAGGCTCCTTCTTCTTCTTCTAACCACTACAACCACCACTTTGCCTTTCCTCTTCTCTCTTTTTATTTAGAGCGCTATTCCTTTTTGGTAACTTTTTCATTCTTGCTCTCTCCTTTTTTCTTCATTTTAGTGAAATCACCCCCCAGGGGCTATAAGAAATCAGCTTAGGAGCACTTGCACTTCCGCGTGCACTGTTGAGAATCAAGGCGAGCCAAATTAGGCGATCCCAACACGCGCTAGGACCACGACGAGGCCAGCATGGCAGAGACTTAAGAAGGAGAAAGAGGAGGACGCGGAGAACTAGCAGAGAGAAAGGGCAAGAATTCAGGTGAGACCCAGTCACCGGTGTAACACTGTGGACGTGGGGCTATCAGAAATAACTGCGTGACTCAGAGTCAGCTGTGTAAACGAGATATACGCGACCAACAGTTTCTTTCGCGAGACTCGCATGCTAAGCACCGTTTGCAACCACAGCCCGGGTGGGGATATCGGAAGGTCGTCTACGTCGGGAGCTGCGCTCATGCTTTCGGGCTCGTAGACGTGCGCGTGCTTGCGAAATTAATAACCGTTGGCTGCTGGACTGCACTCTTCATAGAAGCCGTTGGAACGTGCACGCCGAGACTGCACAAAGCGCAGCACATAGCGCAGTCTCGGCGCTTTGTGCAGGACATCAAGTGGAGGGGTGAGTTATTGAAATCGCGAACTCCCGCGGCCGCTACTCGACACGGAGATTTTTTGCAAGCGCTGGGAGGGTTCTTAATATAAACAGCCCATACCAGCCTAGGACGCGCACCATGCTGTGTGCGGCAGAGAGCTGCTTGCTTACCGTACGATAACCAACGCACGTCTGTCCTTCCCGCTTCAGAATTCGGGAATGATAACGGTAATCCACTGAACAAATGTTGCGTTGTTCAGGGGGTTCCGCCAGAATGTATCGCCTGCCACCTAGCTCTTTTTTTTAACGCTCATGTGCTCAGTGGTTCGTGTGGAGGCACGGAGTTGTGACGAACGATGTTCAAGCTCTTGCTGGGCTACAAAAACGCGCGCACACAAGCATATCCTTCTATTTCTTTCTCTTAAGAGCATGTTTTTACTTTGGACAATTTGGAGTGGGAAAGAGAACCCTCAGCTGCCACAAGTTCCGGTCGCGGAAGTATTCGGTTGTGTCGTTGAATCTTGCGGCGCCTAAGAAGCCTCGTTGCTGGAAAGAGTTTGTAGAGTTTCACATATAGTGAATTTCCCAACTCTCATTTGGGTGGTGTGTTTCGCCGTAGAACTCGGGAGGCTCCCGCGTATACTTTCTATGCAGAAGGAGCAGTGTTGCTTGCGACGCGGTGGTGTCAGATGCAATTAAATTCAGGAACATATACTACTAGCTTTTCTGTGTATAAAGTCAATAACGTATGCTATTTGTTACAATTTGTATAGAAAAGGCACATTAAAACATGCACAGCTCCTAAATACGCCTTTTCAAGCCGATCTAAGTACAACCAAGTCAATATGCGATACTCAATTAGCGGTGGTGACGTTTCAAACCGGCAACAATTCAAAAGCCCTTTTAAATGCCACTCAGGCGTTTTCTCAGACATGCTCGGGAAAAGAACCTCATGGTTTTGAAAATGTCATAATGTGTTTCTTCTTTTTAGATTTACCACCGTCCTTTATTGCACGCACAATACATAAAAGTAATTGTAAAGGCCCACTCTTTTCGATGTTATCAGGCCTGCATTAGGGGGCAAAGAGTGCCCTGAATTGTTATTATTTTGTTCTGAACACCCATGAGTGGCAATCAAATGTTGTGTTGAATTCTTCTTCGGTTTAATCATTCACAACATATTAGTCTTTTCTAAGCCCACACGAACGTACAGGATCTTTCGTCGGGCTGTTTTGCCGGGAGAGCTACATTTAGCTTTAGTAAAACTTGTTACTGGGCTAGTTGATGCATGCTACAAGAAAATGGCACGACTCAAACCATCGGGGAAAAATAGACCAAAGAAAAGCGCATCAGTTTTCAACCTCACCATTTATCTCTGCGCTTCTGACCGACGGTTTGACACATCCACACAAAGCTTGCTGTTCAAGCGGGACGGGACCGGTACGCCAACGCTGCTTGGCGCAAATCGCAATAAATGAAAGCGCGGGTATTCTTACGCCGGCTATTCAGCAATGGTGATGCCACAGCGAGCTCGCCAAGATCAAAGTCTCACTTCTCTATCATTAGTTCACACAGGGCACGCAATTTTGTTTTTAGGTTAAATGTGAATGGCGCTATAGTTGCTCGTAGAGAGAGGGAAAGTGAAAAAGCATGCTAATCTCTTACTACTCTTTTTTATTTTTGCTTAATTTTTGTGGCTTCTTTGCTTGCCCGCCTTGAGGTCGGTCGATCGCTCACACTCTAAATAGGTACAAAAGTATTCCTCGCCCCGATTTTCCTCTTCTCCTCTGTTCCTTTATTTAAACGCAGATCGCTGACGAAGCACTGTTCCGAGTAATTGGCTTCCTAATTGTTCTCGTCGTCACGAATAAAAGTAACCTTCTACTTCGAGGTCATAGTAGACTTTTTTATTTTATGATTTTCGCGAAATTTTGTTCGAATATCAATTTCAGCTGAGTGATATGCTTAATAGAGTGACGCCCAATACAAATTTGTGAGAGCTTCACAAAATATAAAAAATACAAGAGCGAAAGAATTCAAAACGCATCCTGTTTCCGTGTGCTATTTTTTTTTCGTCTATGACCACCACTTTGCGTTCTAATTAAACACAATATAGAGATTAGTTGGGAGTCATTGAAATAGATAAAAAAGGCAGGGGGGTCAAGCTCGTACTAGTAACTGGTTCGCAGCCCTTCACTGGGATGATTGCCTTGGGCATTTTGCAGATATCTAAGAGAATAAAGCTGGAGATCGCCGAAGTAATTAAACCCGGAATCCCTCCGCAGCAGGGCAATAATACTAGAACAGGATTCGTTATTTTGAGAACAACAGCATAATTATTTAAACATAATTCTCTTTACTACGAGGTTATAAGATTGATTAGGCATGTTCTAAACCTGTCAATCGAAGGGAACAGCACAGGCAAAAATACTACTACAATTAATCTTTCTTCTTTTATCGAAACATGCACCGTCTTTTTTGTTGCTGTTTTTTTACTTAAGAGACAACATAAGTTATACGATTTATCAGGGAGGACTAAAATAAAATGATCACAATAAAATAATGGGGGGGGGGGCACTTATATTATAAGCAAATTGAATGTAAATGTAAGGAAAGAGAAGTCGACTAAACAATAATTTGCGACAGGCAGTGCTTGAACAACGCGCACAATGCGCTACCTTTGAGCTACATGGTGGCAGTCAACCACCCGGTCACTTTATATATGTTACTTAAAAGAGCATAAATAATGATAGCTACACCTTTTTGTTTTTCATTACCTTCATATTTTTGTCGCAACTTCAGCTAACGCTGGGTGGCGAAACATTCTTCATTCCTAATATGTGGCAACAAAAATTGCGAAATAAGTCACAATCTCCGATACTAAAAAATGCAGTTTTGATCACGTATCTATGAGATCACGAAAGTTTACTACTAAATCAGCTTGCAATATCGACAAGATCGCGAAAAGCTTAAGAAAGAAAATTTTACAACCACATGTCGTTGCACATGTCGCAACTCATTGAAGAATGAAAACGCACAAGCAGCTTCGCTCAGAATTTCAATTACGCAGATCGTAATTGTCAATGAATTTACCCAAACTTCTGCGGTTGTGCACCATTGAAGTTTTTTAGTCAGCGTTTGTGATGAGTTGTCTTCATTCTCGTGCACGTGTCTGCGCGCGCTGTTTTTTAACCATAAATACCTACCAACTACCTCTGCTCTCATTATGATGCAATATGATGTTTTCCGTTTGTTTTCAGACGCGCATAGCTTATACTACATGTTTTCAGTCGCACATAGCACATACGACGATGTTGTAGATTTGAACTTGATACGTGACCTCTGCTGCTAGCGTAAATTCGGATGGCAAAAACGTAATAGTAAATATATGCGACAGTGACTATACGAGGAGGAGGAGGCAGAGGAAGGAAAAGCAGCAAGGTCAATAAGCGAGCGTTTAGTTTGCTATCCTACAACGGGGGAAGCCCCGCCATGGTGGTCTAGTGGCTAAGGTACTCGGCTGCTGACCCGCAGGTCGCGGAATCAAATCCCGGCTGTGGCGGCTGCATTTCCGATGAAGGTGGAAATGTTGTAGGCCCGTGTGCTCAGATTTTGGCGCACGTTAAAAAACCCCGGGTGGTCGAAATTTCTGGAGCCCTCCACGATATGGTGGTTTGGGGACGTTAAACTCCACATAACAATCAATCAATCAATCGATCATTTACACCGGGGGAATGGGATTGAGGGATGAAAACGGAGAGATAGAAAAAAGAGAAAAAAAAACAGGTGAGTGAACTAGACTGCTACGTTCGATAGTAGTGGACGCAGGACTTCAGGCATATCCTGCTTCACCGTAGGTCGTCGGTTCATGATGCCTATTGAAGGAAGGCTTGCAAGCACTGGACGTAGAACGGCCCGTATCTGTTGTACGGCCTCATTGTGTGGGGATTTCAGCCTGCCGACGAACACTTGAAGTGTGTCGAGCAGTGAGTGAAGAGATTGTTCATATAAATACGATTGCAATATTGTTAAAAAATAACAGATTCTCGAAGGCAGGAGGCAAGAATGTTGATGATTACCGCACTGTCCTAAGTGGCGAATTTCTCAATCCCCGTGTGAAGAGTAAACGTACTTTTAGGCTCAATAAAATCCAAGTACTGAGAAAATAGGGGCACAGCACAAGTCATTGTTCATGATGGTTGTAATATATCTCCTTATTGAAATACAAATACACCTGGTCACACAATGTGGCGCAGTTAGTCTACACACCCTCGTCTCTTGTCACTTCTTTGGGAGGCCTCATCTCGTGAATCGTCGCCAACCCTTCAGTGCGAATTCTTCCTTGTCGCCATCGGGAAACCAGAGATGCCGAATCTTTCTGACGGGGCCTTGTGCTTTGTGTGTAGAACCGGAGAAGTCGACGACAGTGCAAAAGGGATTTGAAGATTTTACTCGGAACGTGTCTTAGAATCCCGTTCTTCTCGTCTGGTTTCACTTTTATGCGATGTCCGCATGTAAAGGTTAACTTCGCTATGGCTATCAGAGACAATATTTCCAGACTTCGCATCATATTTATTTACTCTTACTAAGCTGATTATTTCTTCCTTTATGAAGAAAGAAAACTTGCGAGAATTTGAACGTTACCGCAGCATTCCGCTTTACCTGATTATCTATTTGTGTAGGCATATAGTGTTATTTATTTTTAGTGCCGTAGGTTATCACTCTAAGAAAGAATGTACGAACACGTAGTAAAGAGACATAATGGTGCTAGGGTTATCTATAGATGATCGGGATTTAGAAATAGAACTGTGCCAAAGAAAAAATAACTTAGGTTTTTTTAGGCTTTAAGTTCTTCTAATGTTGTAGTTTTGATGGCGTTAGGTTATATTTAGACAGAGTCTTGTTACCGAACTTTTTCTATCGGTAGTATAGCATGGAGTGCAGAACAAAACAAAAGCAAAGAGAAGCTGTATTATGAAGTACAGCAAAACAAGTTTCAGAATTCGACATTGTTGATAGAATGCCACCACCCCATGGTGTGGTACAGCAGTTCCTGCTTTGGTCAAAATGTTTGCAGTTTATTGTCACTTTATTTTCTTTTTGTTACTCGGCCAACAAAGCTTGCACCTCCATGGTCTTGTCAGTGGAATCTTTTGATGATCAGGAATGAAGAGAAGGCGGGAAACTTGAAAAGTGCATTCCGACACAAGGTTGATGAGACTGTCGATAACATTGTACAATGTGCGAGAAACTCAAAACTGGGGCCCTGAAAAAAGCCTGCGTGTGCTTTAAGTTTCAAAGGTGAAAAACGCATGGTAGGTTGGTGTGGCTGCCGGACAAAACCGCACCACAAATGCTCGCCGTTGCGAAGGCGAAGGTACCTTTCATTTCTTGACGTTTACGCTGCGCTTGCTGTCTTTGTACCGTCGCGTCAGTGTTATAGAGAAATAGTGGTGTGGCTTCGTTGTCGTGTAGTAGTCTACACAGATAAGCATGTCAAGCTGTCAACCCAACCAGCAGATGCGTTTTCACTCCTAAAAAGAAAGAATGAAATGGAAGACAGCTGAGCAGTATAGAGCCACGGACTTCCTCTTTATTTTTGGTCATGTAACATTGCGGAAATCATGGCGTCCGCGTGCGAATTCGCGTCGTATTCCGGGATATAAAGGTAGAATTTAGAGAGAGAAATAATATAATAAAAGGATTGTAATGACACGAGGGTCTGGTTTGTTACGCTACACTTTGGAATACAAAACAGGGGAAGAAAGGAACTGTACGGTAAGACTGAAAAAGCAGAGATGGTGGAGATGGAATATTAAGCAGGCATCGTTCTATAGGTTGTTGCTTTATTTCTGCTTTACACGAATTATTGATAATTATTCTCAAACTAGTTTTCACTCAATAGTCGTGGCCCTTGTCCCACTCAGGGGACAATGGCCCCCACTATTGCTTTCTAACCCAATGTCTTTCTCACCTACAGCTGCTCTCGTATATTCGTAGTATGTCTGCGGCGACTGCTGTTCTGTGGCTAACGCTGTCATAAGGTAGTTGATGCTGTCACAAATTATCTACTGTTGCAACTTCAGACACTGCTACCATCATCATCATTAGCAGCAGCAGCCTGACTACGTCCACTGCAGGACGAAGGCCTCTCCCATGTTCCGCCAGTTAACCCGGTCCTGTGCTTGCTGCCAATTTATACCCGCAAACTTCTTAATCTCATCTGCCCACCTAACCTTCTGTCTCCCCCTAACCCGCTTGCCTTCTCTTGGAATCCAGTTAGTTACCCTTAACGGCCAGCGGTTATCCTGTCTACGCGCTACATGCCCGGCCCATGTCCATTTCTTCTTCTTGATTTCAGCTATGATATCCTTAACCCCCGTTTGTTCCCTGATCCACTCTGCTCTCTTCTTGTCTCTTAAGGTTACACCTACCATTTTTCTTTACATTGCTCGCTGCGTCGTCCTCAATTTAAGCTGAACCCTCTTTGTAAGTCTCCAGGTTTCTGCTCCATGGCTAAGTACCGGCAAGATACCTTCCTCTTGAGGGATAGTGGCAATCTACCTGTCATAATTTGAGAGTGCTTGCCAAATTTGCTCCACCCCATTCTTATTCTTCTCGTTACTTGAATCTCGTCGTTCGGCTCCATGGTTATTACCTGCCCTAAGTAGACATAGTCTTTTACAACTTGAAGTGCACTATTACCTATCTCGAAGCGCTGCTTTTTTCCGAGGTTGTTGTACATTACTTTCGTTTTCTGCAGATTCATTTTAAGACCCACGTTTCTGCTCTCCTTGTCTAACTCCGTAATCATGAGTTGCAATTCGTCCCCTAAGTTACTAAGCACTGCAATGTCATCGGCGAAGCGCAAGTTACAAAGGTACTCCCCGTTAACTCTTATCCCTAACTGTTCCCATTCTAGGCTTTTGAAAACCTCCTGTAAGCACGCGGTAAATAGCATTGGGGAGATTGTGTCCCCCTGCCTTACACCCTTCTTTATTGGTATTCTGTTGCTTTCTTTATGAAGCACTATGGTAGCAGTTGATCCCCTGTAGATTTCTTCCAGGATGTTTATATATACTTCATCGACGCCCTGATTCCGCAGTGTCTGCATGACGGCTGATATTTCCACTAAATCAAACGCCTTCTCGTAATCTATGAAGGCTATGTATAGTGGTTGCTTATATTCTGAGCATTTTTCTATTACCTGATTGATAGTATGAATGTGGTCGATTGTTGAGTAGCCTGTTCGAAATCCTGCTTGTTCCTTTGGTTGATTGAATTCTAATGTTTTCTTTACTCTGTTAGCAATTACCTTTGTGAATAGCTTCTATACTACAGAGAGCAAGCTAATCGGCCTGTAATTCTTCAAGTCCTTGTCATCTCCTTTCTTACGTATTAAGATGATGTTAGCGTTCTTCCAAGACTCTGGTACCCTTCCCGTCAGTAGACACCTCGTAAGCAGGGTGGCTAGTTTTTGTAACACAATTTGTCCTCCATCTTTCAGCAGATCTGATGTTACCTGATCCTCACCAGCAGCTTTGCCTCTTTGCATGCTCTCCAAAGCTTTTCTGACTTCTTCTATCATTACTGGTGGGGTGTCATCTGGGTTACTGCTAGTTCTTATAGTATTAAAGTCGTACCATACTGCAACCATACGCACTGCCAATCCTTCTTCCAGTGCGGCTTTCTTATGTAGCGGAAAGCGAGAAAGGAGTGGAGGAGAGAAGAGAAGCAAATCTTTTGGCTTTCAGCAAATGACTTCTAGGCTGGGCATTAACCGACAAATGTATTTCGCAACAAGTTCAACGAGAGAAAGACCTCCCCTCTCCCCTCCTGTTTTCCCAGCTCTTCGTTTTTGGCTGCGAGAAAAAGGCTCCTGTAATGACGTGGAAAGGAGTCTGAATGAAAGCTCGGACGAACAAAGCCAATAGACCACATCTCTAGCAGGTTAGCGAATGGGGGGGAGGGGGGAGAGGCAAATGCCGGGAAGTCCCGCTTATGACGAAAAGAGAGAAAGAATTCCTGCTCCTGACCTCCCTTTCAATTTCCAGTTCCCTGTCCACCAAAGGCATTACGACACGCTACTGCACTAACGGAGTGGGATGCTAGCGCCTGTCAGTAGCTGTTTATCCGATCTTGTCCCTGTTCGCGGAATGGAATCCCGGCTACAATGGCTGCATTTTTGACGGAGGCGAAAATGCTGTAAACCAGTGTGCTCAGATTTGGGTGCACGTAAAAAACCCGAGGTGGTCGTAATTTCCTTGAAATCCTCCACTGCGGCCTCTCATATTTATATGGTGATTTTCGGACGTTAATCCACACATATCAATCGATCAATCAATTAATCTTGTCGAATTTTCTTTTATCTGCGCCATACACAGCATCCGCAGATAGCAAGTCATGCCATCACAAGGCCTGACCTTTTCTCTTTGGTTACTAATCCCTGATACCTGGCAAAGTATAAACATTAACAGCACTAGCAGCAAGACGTAGGATTTCGTGACACCGATTGTCGTCATCTGTTGCTGTCTGGCTGACTTGATTTTACCATATGACCAGTTCTCGGGCTCACCTCGTTTTTTTGTTCTTATATGTGGCAGGAATTGAGACCTGAAGGTAAGCCATGCAGTACATGTAAATTCCTCTTCTCACAAACCTCCGAGAGCCGCCACTCTCAGTCCTCCGATTCATGCGCTAGGTTGTCAAATGTGGGGTTCTGTGGCCTACTCGGGCATTCTGTTTTAAGGTAACACGTTGGTTCAGTTTTGTTTTTCGGTATGGCGAAAAATAAAGCATTTTCCTGCGTGAGTGGCTTAAAATATTGTATTAACATCTGATAACACTAAGTTTAATGGGAAACATTTGGTTTGAATTTCAGGAACACAAGCAACACTTGTGAAATAGCCATGAGGGTATAGCACTACGTAAATGATGGTACTTACGTTTTCATTGTTTCTAAGTCTGAAAATTTGTCACATTGCTGTACTGATTCCGCTGCCCAGTAGGGTGACTCCTCGCATTTTCATATGCGCTACCTCTAGGTAAAAGTACCAGGATGCATACCACTATACCATAGTAAAATATATGCACTCAAAATTGTTATTATTTTGTTCTAGATACCAAAAATTTCATTCTGAAAGCTGTTTTGAGACCATACTTGCGCCCATTAATTATTCAATAGGGCCTGATTCACTATCACACACATTGATCATTTCTAGACGTCTTTGCAGCCAATTATTAAATAAAATAAGTAGAGCAGCTTCATGAAGCAGCAATGAAAGCAGAGAGAGACTGCACAAACGTTCCCGAAACACGTGTTGAATTCGAAAAAAAAATATCTCATAGAAGCAGGATAACGCGAAACTATCCACGTGGCATTGCACTATAAGAAATTAATTACCTACTACAGGCAGTTACTAACGTTTTCTGTACATGTTATGCTTCGTTGATGAAGTGACAGCTTTCCAGTGAGGCAAATCAGTTTCAGATTACTGTGCGTATCACTATTTGAGCTCTTCTGGTTTGTATAATTATTGCATCATACTCGGACGAATAAGCTTTCGACATGCTGTATGAGCTTAGCCCTTGTTATTGCTTTCTTCGGATAGTGTTTAACTGTGCTTTTTTTTATTGTAGCAGTCATACGTGTATAGGTTTAGATGGAATTTCTTGGAGGTTTCAGCGCCGCAACAACCGCGCAGTCAGGACAGCTTTTAGTCTAGTGGAAGAAAAAGAAATCACATCACGTACTGAAGGGCACGTTATTGTAACCTTTACACACACCTTGATTTTCGACACAAAACGGAAAGAAAGCAAGAAGTTAATACAAATGGTCAGAGAAAACTTCATACAGTACGCAGCTGATCTAGAGGAAGCCGGTAATGTGCAGCAGGAGGATGGGCAACGGGCTGATGGAAGGGTGAGGGTGAAACGTATTTGTCTCAAGGAGATTTCATGTTTCACTGCAAGAAAACAGAAACACCTGCAAGGTTACTTCCTCGGGGGACCCTATTATGTGCACGTGCGAAACCGAATTGTTTCAGCTCTTGTCCGGAGCTATTGCAAGACGACACGGGAAAGCTGCATTAAAGGGCGAATCTCGACGCTCCGGCTTCCGAAGCGCTGTTGCAGAGTTGGTAAATGAAAGGAACTGGCCACGTGAATAAAAAAAAGAGGCTGGAAAACATGAAGAAAAACGCTGGAACAGGCAGGAAAGAAGTAGTACTTGAAGTAATCTCCCAATCTAATGCGGCGTCACGTTTGAGGCTGAAGAACAAGCTGCGACTTCCTCCTCACCCTCCCGCCAACTGACGACATCTCGAAGTGCAATGATGGCCGTCTAAGGCACTGCGCACAAGCTTGCGCAGGCACTCAGCGTTGACGCAGAGGGCAACTTCCACCTCAGCTTGTTCTCTCAAGGAAAGCTGTAATCTTCTACGCTCCCTTAGCCTTAATTTATATCGTAGACATGCGCGTCGCGTTTTCTTTTTTACATTCCTTTTTGTTTCTACTTTTGCTTTCTACCTTTACTCGGCTTTTCTTAAATTTCGTTCTCTCCCGGAGTTAGCCCAGACAAGACTTGTGTAAGGCGCAGTCAGTGCCATATTTCTAGTGGTGTGTATCTTCCCCACATGAGCGTCCAATTCTTTCGGCAGACTTGCTTTGGGGAGATCTCCGATGTATGAAAGGCTCTTGGTGGTTGTTACGTTAGTGGTTTTATTACTGAATATTCCATGATATCTGCATTCATTTCTAACCTTCCATGTCGTAGAAAAGCCCCGGGACGTCTTTTCTTTATTGTTTAGTTTCCCAAAGTAGTTCTTTGCTAGCTGGTTGACAAATGGGCATGGTGTCACTGGGAATCTGGGGAGAAGTAACCTTCGGAAGAAAGTAAATTGGCCTTGATGGCTTCGTGGTCTAACGAGCATATGTTTTGTTTTTTTTTGCTTGGTCTCCTAATCAACTTCACTCTTCATGTGATGCTGTATAAGTAATGTAATAGGTGGCATCTAATATGCATTTCTATTTTATGTTGTCTTTTTGTAGTTACTGACAACTTGTCGAACACATACCTACGAACTCTGAACTGTGCTAGCCCTCCAAGGAAAGGTAAGCTGAATGTAATATTTTATTGCCTGAATTTTTTTTGATACTCTTACAGCGCACATGAGATAGGGAGTGGTCACACTGACAGCGTGACTGACATAAATCGCGGAGTGGAATCTTATTGAAGTTCGTCTAATGATTGGCTGTTGCATTTACATTTAGTTGCTGTCTATGTGGGGTGCGTTTCGTGTACTAGAAGGATTCGTTAAACAGGAACAAAGAAGAAAGTTGAACCTGTTAGTTATGGTGGTGTAAAGAGCCACATCTGCATTATTTTAATAAATGTAAAGCATTTCTTAGCAAACTTCGGCGACTTTGAGCGTATCTATCTATCTATCTATCTATCTATCTATCTATCTATCTATCTATCTATCTATCTATCTATCTATCTATCTATCTATCTATCTATCTATCTATCTATCTATCTATCTATCTATCTATCTATCTATCTATCTATCTATCTATCTATCTATCTATCTATCTATCTATCTATCTATCTATCTATCTATCTATCTAGCCGCCTACGACTTTAAGCTCTCCGGGCTGTTTAGATAATGGTATCGATACCAATGGCATAACATGACTGTATGAAGAATATATCTGACTAGTCTTAACATTAAAATTATGACATGTATGTCATTAATGTAATGATTTACATTTCATGGTCCTGCACCACTTGCCTTGGTTTCGTTCACATGACCTGTCGCGAAACTGGTATGGTATGACAATATTGCATGGCAAAACACAACTGACAGACCCTAACATGAAAGTCATGACATGCATGTCATGTAGCAACATGGCTACATGCCATGCTCATGATGCGCTCTCGGCTGTTTCGCAAGCGTCACATATATCAAGTTTAGCATTACGGTACGTGAATAGATGGCGAAGGTATGTGACTGGTACAAACATGATAGTCATGAGATGCATGTCATGTAACAATATAACTACATGCTACGCTCCTGATGCGCTCGCGGCCGTTTCGCTAGCTTCACAAGTACCAAAATTGGTATTACGCGATGCGAATGGATGACATAGGTAAATGACACATCCAAACATGATAATCACGGCGTGCGTGTCACGCAAACACATGACTAAATGTCACACTCATGATGCTCTCGCTGCCGTTTCGCTAGCTCCACATATGCCAAATTCGGTATTACGTGACGCCAATGGATGACGAAGGTATGTGACTGGTACAAACATGATGGCCATGAGATGCGTGTCTTGTGAGAACATGACCGCATTCCACAGTCAAGACTCCAATAGATTTCAACGTGATGTGGTGCGCGTGGTCACCGGCGTTCATTTCGTCGTGTCAAGCCGAAGTTGCCGCGCCAGGCGGCGATCGTGCCATATACTCGCAGGCACGCGCCGCGCTGCGTTGTTTTAAAGCATGCGCGTTTCAGCGCGTCCGGGCGTCCCTTCATCGCGAAAAGAGGGAGCCGCAGTGTTGTCTGGGTAATGAATCGGCATAGAGTAATGTTACTCTATGGCATCGCCGGGGAATGCAACATGTCGCATTTCGCGCCGGGTGCCGTCGGGCTGCGCCGAACGTCGTCAGACTATAGAGGGCTCGCGTTTTGCTAACTTAACGTCACTGTGCCCAGCATGCGCGCGTGGACGCGTGCGCACGCTGGGAACATTGTCGCTAAGGAGTATATTGACGCTCCATTGGAGTGTATTGGGCCCTTCATGATGCGCTCGCGGCCGTTTTGCTAGCTCCACATATACCAGAATTTGGTGTTACGTGACGTCAACAGATGACGAAATATATGACTGCTGCAAACATGATAATACTGACACGCGTGTCATGTAAGAACGTGACAACATACCATGCTCATAGCGTGCTCGCGGCCGTTTCGCTAGCTCCACATATACTAAACTTCGTATCACGTGACGCCAATAGATGACGAAGGTAAGCGACACATCCAAACATGATAATCATGACACAGAAGTCGTGTACGGCAACATTTACTTCCACCTCGTATTGCTGTCCTTATTTTAAAGTGACATATCAACATTTCTCATTCATGCTTCGCATATCATTGATTCCCACTGTACGTTGGATCTGCCATTTTTTTAGCAGGGTGTTGCAGATGTTTATGTGTGTGCATGTGTTTATGCATCAGCGCTTTCTCAGCCACACGCACTCATGAAACTTACTAAGTTACTCAAACAAGCCAAGTCAGTCGCTAGTTTACTTTTGAATGCGCTTGTTTCGGCACAGCTGCTTGATTCTCCATACCCATAAGACCATGAAATAATGAGTAACTTATAATCAGTGATAACACGTATGAGGACATGCCAAGGCATACCTCTGAAGCTAGTTGAAGGTGCTAGCAATGCTAGTATTATTTTGTTCGTGCAATATTTGTTTAATATTTCTTGCCTTTAAAATAAACTGAACCCTGATTACTGCGCATCAAGGCCATCCATAGCAAGCATTTTTGTGTGTGTGTGTAAGACAGCAGACGCTTTTCTCTTTTTTCGTCTCGTTTGGCAGAAAGGATGACTATCTGGTTGCTGAAAAGGCAAAAAAATAACTTCCTGGCTTCAGCGAAACGACTCCAATCTCTTCCTAAGAATGCTGTGGTTTGCGTGACCGGATGGCCCGTCTTTACTTTTGGCGTCATTATTTTTACTAATTTACTTTTCGGGCATAGCAGCCGAGCGCTCTTGCTCGTTTGTCAACTTGAACGAAGCACTCTCTCGGCTACGCGCTCGCTTTAGGGTTTGAGACACATGACCCGGCTTTTGGGTCGCACTCCCAAAAGCCCTTTTGACTGTCCCGTTACGTCGGTGTGCGACTGATCTCTCTACACAGTCTATTATTCACCCTCACGTGTTTTTTTTTCTTCTTTGTATCCGTCTCGGGGACTTAATGTGCACGTTTCCCAAAACGACTGAAGACTGCGGATTGGCTGAGAAATCGCATGGTAGATGTTGTACCTATATATACCCTCTAGCGTCAAGTTTTGCAATAATGCCCAGTTGTCGGATACCTTTTATATAAAGGGTCAAAATATTGCCACACTCTTAGCTAGATTTCAAAGGGGGATTTATAGTGGTTATGCGACGAAATACACTTACACTGTCTTTGATTACGTCAGGAGGTAGAGCGAGTGATGACCATTGGACGAGCGAGGAGGAAGTACACGGAAACTAGCTCAAGTACATGTACGGAGATGTTCGTGGGAATAGAAAAGTTCCTTTCGCACGTTCGAAGCGCCAGTAACACGATAGAGTGCTATTAGGATTCATTCCTGTTTGCATGGACTTACTTTTATACGTCTTGAAGACTCATTCAGCTGTGCATCCTTATCTTGTTATATACTCAGTACCTGACGAGCCAAAGAATGATGACGAAGAAGACACAAATGACAAAGACTTGCACTTTGATTTCTGTTTGTGTCTTTTTCGTTTAAGTACTCAAAATGTGTGTTAAAAATGTTTAACGATTTAGAGTATTTAGTACTCTACTATGGGAAAGCATAAAGCCGTTCCTCTAGATCTGCAACCATTCAGCAACAGTGGAGTACATATACCACTTCTCATGCATCTCTACAAATATCTCTACTGAAATAACTACGTTTTGATCCCATTTCTACGAGCCTAAAACAGCAAGTATTTGAATGTTAGAGTAGTTTAGCGACGATGATTATGTTGTGCTACCCATCAGGAAATACATAACAACTGCTCCTCCGATAAAAGAAGGTAACCTTCTTTATTTAAATTATTTGCCACAATTGAATCCATCATTAATTTATTGATCGGAAGCGAACAAACTGTATGCTGTAATTTAAAAAAAGTTCTGATACTTAGCGTTTTAGACATTGCGTGGCAATTGTATGCATTGTTCTGTTGAAAATCCCAATCACGCAAATGGCAAACTGAAAATGAATGCACTGATGTACACGGTCGCGGTGCATATACAGTGAGAGAATCAGTTGTAGGATAAGGCGAACAAACAACCTCAATATTAGGACGATTTCGGGTTTGCAATCAGCTGTTATTTTCACTAGGAATATTAACGATACGTAATCAAAGTATTCACCATGATTCGTATTTAGCTTATTCATAAAACAATAATTCAATGCTATATCCGAGGAGCCACTTGATGAACGTTATATGATGTGGTCAAACATTCATTTAATGCTAGATTCAAGGTGTCACATGATGTTGCCAAATAATAAGGATGCATGATGCGGACAAGTGAATGTGGCATTGTCATTCTCGATGCCACATGTTCGGTTTCTGGTTCGAACCACCGAATTTCTGGGTGGCATGCAAGAAGTGCTTGTGTGCCTTCAGTTGGGGGCGCTTGAAAGAATCTGAGGTTGCCGAAATTATTCTGGACTGCTTTGATGCACAGGAATTTCTATTATATCAGTGGTTCAGTGCACAATACCCCATAATACTTTTCATGTCATTTAATAGCATGAACGAAATGACTTGGTAGAAATTCTGTCACTTCTGATCATTGTTCGAAGTCATTTTTCAGCTATTTCTTTGACAAGAATAGATATAATGACAATAGCTAGATCGAGATCGGAGAAATAACCGGCATGCGGTGATGCTTTCAATCGCCAGAGATCGCGACCGCCGGCTTGGCCGCTGAGAATGAAGGGCCCGGCCATTCAACGCGAATATGCTTGGTACCGAGGCGCTGGCCCTGGTTTTCCGTTAGCGATGCCCGTGAGCTCAACGCCGCGCGCCGCGCGGTGTTTTGATGGCTCCCCGTACATGAAGTGTTCGTTATGAAAACAGCTCAATACTCGCGATTAGCGCGCTACAGCATGATATCGATCCCCACGCCGGGTCGTTGTTTCCCTCCGAAGCCCTGGCCGCAAGTTTGAAAATACCATTTCTTTACGCACGCCGAACGGAACACCATTCACGCTGCATTAACTAAGGCGCCTATTAACAGGTTTCCCCGTTTCCCTTCCGCCAACATGATAATAAGGGGACAACCTCCATATATTGTGGTTCACTGAATTGTGGGTACTGTGTTACAGATGCAACAACCGTCGAAAGTTCGGCGGAGAACTCTGTTGAAGGAATGTTTTCACAAGAGGTGAATGAGAATTGATCCAATTATGCTAACCTCAATTAGCTAAGTAACGTATGTTTAGTTCAATAGAATAGCTCTAAAAGAACAAGAACAAGCAAAAAGTTAGTTCCCTTTGCAAAAAATCACATTAGGCCGAGTCCCAAACTGGTAAACTATAGGAGAAAGACGAAGGCTAAGATGAAGGATATAACGAAGAAAGGGTGTGCTGGTTCATTAACATGACATTGTGTTCAACACCCCATCGTTAACTATAGTTGCTATAATGTACTATACATGGTTATTATCTGTTTATCGCATTTTTGTAGCTTGTTTTATATCTATTTATCTCTGTGTCCAGTTTGTCTCTTTATTTCGACTTTTCCTCTCTTTCTTCCTTTTCTTTCTTTTTAATTTTTAAGCCCTTGTTTTTTTCTCTCGCTCAATTTTCTATGTAGACAGATTCGCACTTTCTGTCTGTTTATCTGTCGTCCTATTATCGTTTCTGTATCTATATCTCTGTGTAGTTGGCCTGACGCCTACCATCTTTTTCTAGGTTGATCTTTTCTGTTATTTTTTGTTTTTAATTTGATCTCTCTCTCTCTCCTCTCTCTCTCTCTCTCTCTCTCTCTCTCTCTCTCTATATATATATATATATATATATATATATATATATATATATATATATATATATATATATATGCACAACGTTGTATAATACATGTGCCAGTGGGCTATAGCTGTCCGAGTGGTTGGGGCGCTTGCATTTGGATCGCGCGTGCGCGAGTAGAAATTTTGCCGCGTGGCAAAGCAAAATATAAAGAAACGTCACGAATACTTTTTTTTTCTTGGTGACTCCATCTCTCTCATTTTCTCTCCATCTGTATTCGTTTTCTTGCCCATCGTGTTATTGACCGCGCCATGCAGAGCACAATATGTGGGCTATTGTCTTTTCCTTTACTTCCTGTCTCGTTTGCCCAATTTAACACTTTGAATCATAAAGCAACACCCCGAATTGAAAGTAATTTTGAAGTGTAAACTGAAAGTATATGGTGCCCGCACGGGCAACGCTTCGTCCAATGTGCGCAGCCAGCAGCGCTTCAAACCCCAGGGGCCGAGCATCGGTGAGTCATCCGTTGAAGGGCACGGATCTTTCACAAGAGCATCTCCCATCAAAATCCTCCTCCGCAAGAAGGAAAGAAGAAATAAAGAGAAAAAAGCAGGAGCAGGACGGTGAACGGGACTGACACAGGATGGAGGGATAAATAGAAAAGTTTATGTAAAGGCTCTCTAGATTTAGAGGAAAAGTGAATGTATCTCGAAGTGGAGCGTTAACATAGAAACTTCCCACCTCTTTTCACTATCCCATACTCATCCTCATCTCTTCCTCTTGAAGTCACTGCGAGCGCTTTTCGCCTATCTTCGGCAGTCGAGGGTTTGATGACCCTTCGCCCGTCTATTGTTCTGCTTATTTTTTCTATTCGTTTTTTCACTTAGCACTTTTAGATTCGGCTGGGTTTTAGGCATGCAAGTAAAGAAAAAAAAAGAATACTCGGCCATTTAGCGGGTTTCGTAATCCAACGGCTTATAGCCCTGCTTACGGCTTAATGGAAAATTATCTGCGTTCCATGAGAGGCATGCTGTGTAATGGATAAAAAGAGCACAATGACTCAATTTTTCTGAGTCCTAACTCACAACGTATGGGACTCTCTTTAAAGAACAACGTGCGCGCTCACTCTGGAGAATATTATACTCTCGTTGCAAAGTCATGGGACCCAAAAGAGATTTAACATCCCTCTTTAAAAAAAAGCCACATATACGTGGCAGAAAAGGGCGTAGGCCGAATTTTTTGGGTGGCGTGGGGGAACGGGCACTGCTTTTATCTGTAGTGGGGGCGGGCAAGCAGATGAGGTTGCCCCGCCGTGGTGGTCTAGTGGCTAAGGTACTCGGCTACTGATCCGCAGGTCGCGGGTACAAATTCCGGCTGCGGCGGCTGCATTTCCGATGGAGGCGGAAATGTTGTAGGCCCGTGTGCTCAGATTTGGGGGCACGTTAAAGAACCCCAGGTGGTCGAAATTTCCGGAGCCCTCTACTACGGCGTCTCTCATAATCATATGGTGGTTTTGGGACGTTAAACCCCACATATAATCATCAAGCAGATGAGGTTGAGTGTCATTTTTCGGGTTTTCATACTAGGCCGAGAAATGGAAAGGGGTGGGGGTGGTGGCATGGACCCTGTGTGCCAACCCCTGGCTACTGCTTATAGCGGCAAGTCAGGGCTCTCTCAAACCAGTAGCTACATACTTAGTTTTTTTTATATTCATTTGTCCTCGTAGCTTTACTTATAACACCATCGCAGCACAAAATTTTGTTTTATTAAACTTTTTTATACATGAAGTGCTCTTTCAACGTACTTATTTATTTTCTTTTATCTGTCTTCTTCCAAGTTTTTACTATGCTCGCAAAAACATCGTTCGAGCTTGGCTGCGAGCAAGCAGATCGGGACATTTGTGAATAAATAGCGGTTTCGTTCTGGCGCATCTGTGACGTGCTTTGCCCTGAATCCCCGTACAACACTGACACTTCTCTTCTCTGAGGTGATGAATGAATCTAAAAACTAATAAAAAATTGTGGTCGATCCCTCTTTTAAGGAATCAGTATAACACGAAAATTAGACGTGTCCTCACAGAGGTATAGTTGCACATTCAATGTGCATTGTTTTGCCACAAGGGTGAGCGAAGTGATGCAGCAGTAAGAAATTCCAATGTCACGCGAAGAACGGCAAGCAGTTCAAAACTTCCAGCGCACACCTCAAGCAGAAGGCATGCACAAAATGATAATACACAGGGCGAGACCTCTGCGTTCATCCGGGCAGAATTTCTAGCACGCAAAACTAAGAACTGATGGCGGCAGTCTCAGTTGACAATTAATTCGTGCATCCAGAGACAGGATCTCTCTTGACATTGAAGTGATGCTCTTTCGTGACACTAGTTACAACCTCATCACATTTGGTGAGGTTGTAACAGATACAATAACGCGTGCATGATGAAATAGAACGATGCTCCTTAACCATTTGGCAATGCGTGCTGTGTTGTTACAGGAGCACACGTTGACCACGAGAATAAAAGAAGTTACGTTTAATTTTTCGCTCGTAGCAGTCAAAACACACTAGCTTTAATGGTGGAAACTTTTCTGGTGATGCATATCATGTTGCAAATAGGGTTACACGGAGGTGCTGTTCATGCACTACAGTAAATGTCGTTGGCACAGCTCATTTCACACTACAGTGCGTCAAAAAAAGACAAAAATGATGCCAGACGGGTTTTTGCGTGTCGCTTTTTTGTTCTGTCATATGCGAAGAAAGCGGAAAATACGGAAGTCTTCGGCTTATACGGCTTTCATTGTGCACAATGGCGTCCATGCATCGAATACCAAAGTAATCGATCCATGAACGCTCTCCGGAGAAGAAATTACTTTCTTTCCCTCTTTATTTGTAGATTTTTGCGCAATCCTCGTGGGCTTCTTCCCGTACAGATTGGCGGCGTCCTTGTTGGAGTGCTTGTTTTTGCCGAGTAGTGGCTGTACAGCCGCGGTATTAACTGAGATGAGCTTTTTAGGGGCTTCATCCTAGACAATACTATATGCACACGACGTGTAAATGTAAATTTTAGTGTCTTTATATTTTGTCACATGTTCAAGACATAGATTGCTTTGTTGCGTTTGGTTAAAATTACTCGTAACGGCAACCACATCGTGGACATTTAGCTCTGAAGAACGGGTATACAAAGGAGAAATTCATCCTTTAATCTTCTCATACTGTGTCAGTGGTCAGTGTTTTTATCTTTTTCGTCTGTTATGTAAACACTTTGCACATTTGAGTCCGAGTGTCTAAACGCGATTGACAGTGCTCAGTGGGACATGTATTGTTTAATCAACAAACCAAGACCTTATGCCTTAAAAACACTTATATAACAGAACATTGTTCGTGTTACTCTCTAATTACTGTTACTGCTCTTTCTTTATGCCACAATTTGTTGCAGCTAGAACTCTAACTACCACGTGCGATGTATAAACCTCCTCGTATATTAAGATTATTTTATGCCCAAGTACTTTCTATTTGAAAATAACACATTAAGCAGATAATAAATCATGTTCTTGTTCTTGTTTTTTTTTTATAGTGAATAACTTTCGCTGTTAAAGTTCTCATACGAATTATTGCTAAGAGTGAAACCTTCTTGGCGCTTGTGAAGTGTCTCGTATTAGATGGATGGTTGAAGCGTGTGATCGAGTTCAATGTACACCCATAAAGCGAACTCTAGGACTGACACTGTAAACTATGGTCATGTTATCACGATGATCCCGACAGTAATGGTCACGATGATCAGGTTATCAACGACCAACAGTGTGAACACAGCTTTTCCTGCACTGTGAGTATTGCTTCTTTTTCAGGGTGCAGGTCTGTCATCTCCCCGTTATCAAGATATCACTAGGTTTGTAATCAATTACATTCTTACCGACGCCGAGCAATGCAAATGAAAGTCCACGCGCATCCCAAGCGCTGGGCAGCGCTCCTGCGCTGCAGTTTCCCACACTTCCACGCTCGATGATATGCTCGTATATAATATATCTGGAACGGAACAGAGGGATGGCATCGGCAACTCTGTGTTACTGTAACGGCCTGTGGCGACTACGCTCGAGAAATATTATGAACTCTGGGAAAGACGATAAAGCGCCAGGGATGGGCCTCTTCCCGGGAAAGGAAACGAAGCGATCCTCGAGGAGAAAAAAAACGGGTGGAGCACGACGATGGTGAGGAACGGACGCCCAAAAATGAAAGAAACACCGAAACAACCGAAAACGCAGAATGAAACAAGCGATGGACGACGACTGACGCTGGGAGGAGGTTGGAACGGTGACGCTTGTGCAGGCAGAAGCAAGCGAGCCAGCGGCAGAGTTATTGATTTCTGCCGATCGCGTGGCCCTGTCACCACCAGCCAGCCAGTGATCCCAGTGAGCTAACAGAGCGTAGAAGTTTCCGGGACTCGTTCGTAGCCCCCCTCCCTCCTTTTTTTTCTCTCTCGCTGACTCGTGCCTTCATGTCGTGCCGGGAAAGAGTTCGCGAGCGTCAAAGAAGGATGTCAGTCCTGCTGCTCTGTGTGCGTGTGCTGATACTGAGGGGGGAGGAGGAAGGGGAAGTTAGGGGCTCATGCGTAAGCTGTCTGCAGGCAACAGGTCCTCACCCTCAGCTGGTTGCTGCTCAGTTCAGGAAACCTAAAGCAAAGACGGCCCTAGGAGCACACAGAATGCAGATACGTAGCATGACAGAGTTCCATGTAGAATGGCGGGAGGCTGGGCTATTCGGTGTGCGCATGAAGGATCCAGCTAAGTACGTAGAGGTATTGTAAGATCTTCACAGTGCGCGGAAAAGGTGAACTGGTAGCTAGCGTCCTCTTGAATGTATTGTAGTTTCTCTATGATTTTATTATTTCCATTGTTGTCGTTCCTCGGCTATGGTGTGTTCTCGATACTTTCTTTTCTTTTTTAGGCTCGCTTTACTTACGATGCGGACCGAAGTTTGAATCACGACTTCCATAATGATGGAAAAGAAGCAAGCTTGTATTTTCATGCTTTTTCTTCGAGTAGACTTCCCCGTCTAAAAAGACACTCTCAATGCCAGTTCCGTGTTACTGCCCATGTAGCACACCTGTCAGTGCAACAATAAACAAGAAAATGGCAGCACATCCATGGGGTGAATGATGGAGAATGGGGCGAAGCATTCGTCCGTCCATTCGTTCCTGCTTCCGCCCGTCCATGCGTCCGTCTGCGTGACTGTCCGTGCGTCCATCCGCCCGCCCGTCCATGCGTGGATCTGTTCGTGCATCCGCACGTTCATCCGTGCGTCCATCCCTGCGTTCGTCCGTGCATCCGTTCCTGCGTCCGTCCATGCGTCCATTTGCCGTGCAGTTTCAAAGTTTCAAAGTTTCAAAGTTTATTTGCAGGAAAATACAAAAAACTTCCCTGCGGGAGGCAAAGACTAAAGGCTAAATAGCCTGACGAGGTCTTGACCTCCTGATACAGTCTGCATCAGTGCCATATTACACATATTCACACATCAGTAACATACATATACAAATAAGTGACATTATACATATCTTATTTAGTTACATAGTATACATTCAGAATATGTTTTACATAAACAGGAAACAATTTTGGTATCAAACGATTCTGTTTAAGTATCATTGTTCACAGTAAGAAAAAAAAATCAACTCAGTATACAAGTATTCCTAAATATAAAAGCCTATGGATCTGCTATGTCTTTAGTCAAAAGAAGAAAGGATTTATGATGACATTTAAATTGTTTAGTTTTCAGAGTAAAGTCTATATTCGATTCGTGAAGGTTTAGCAATTGTATGATCTTATAATCAATAGCCTGCTTGCCATAGTTCGTGCGTGTTTTCTTAGTTTTGCGGGTAGAATTTCTGAAGCCATATGTTGTTGATACAGTGCGTGGAAAGGAATCCTGTAGTTTATGTTTGTGGATGTGTTGCATCAGTTTAAGATTATATACTTTCCTAGCAGATAGAATTCCATGTTTAAGAAAAAGCGGCTGAGTGTCTAAGTCCTTGGGGTGACCTTTATATTTTTCTATTACACGGAGCGCGCGCTTTTGCAAGATTAATATTCGATCGTAATTGGTCTTAGTCGTTGTTCCCCATACAAGCATTCCGTATAGAAGCTTGGAGTAAAACATGCTATAATATAATGATTTACATAACCTGAAGGGAGGAGGAAAGCAATTCTACTCAAGCACCCTACAGAACGAGCTAGATCTACCAAGAGACTATTTACGTGCGGTGTCCATGTTAAGTGCTCATGAAACCAGACTCCAAGGAATTTTTGTGTGCTGACTTGTTCGAGTCGCTGATTGTCAAACAAGATTACTATATTATCACTGATGTGCTTGTTAATGGGGCTGAACATAATAAATTTTGTTTTTTGTGTGTTTAATTTTAGTTTGTTTTTTGTTAGCCAGCCTGAAAGTTTCGAGAGATATACATTTGTCGAAGCTTCTACTTCCTGAATGGTGGAGCCTGTGAAGAATATACTTGTGTCGTCAGCGAACATTTGAATTTCGCTGACGACACAAGCGAAATCCGTGCATCCGTCCATGCATCTATCTGTGTGTCTGTTCGTCCATCTAGTCAACACTCCAAGTACCACCATCTCACCTCTTTTTATCATATATTCCGCATACAGAAGTACCGCCATCCAACGGACATTGCGAGAACTAAACGAGCGGTGGCACACGCACACTTTTTTATGGCTTGCGCTTTGTGTCTACTTTCCACCTTTAACCACTTCGAGTTCATGGTATATATACTAGTTCACTGTATTCATGGCACTGCGGCCCAACGCTCGCTAAACCTTTCTAAAACCAAAGAGGTTACGCCCAGCGAGTATAACGTAGCAACCCTTTCTTGTCAGATAGTGCTCAATGTACATGCCAATGGCTGCTAATGGGGAATAAGAGACGGGAGATTAGGCTTTTAGGTAATGCGCACGCTGCGCATTTTTTATTGTTCAACAACGCACAGGAGAAATCTCCCACCGGCACCACATTGCAGGTCAAAACGTAAAACTGGTTACGCACTACGACGAGGGACGAACGGGTGCCCCTTTAAGGAGCCTCACCCCTAGAATGGTAAGGACTGTTCATTAGAAAGAAAGATAGAAAGAAAAAAAGAAAGAAGGAAGGAAAGAAAGAAAGAAAGAAGGAAAGAAAGAAAGAAAGAAAGAAAGAAAAAGAAGGAAAGAAAGAACGTCCTATCAAGTTTGCTAAACATTTGTGTTGCACTTCCACAGAAGTTTTGGTTCTTATGCAATGCTTCTTACTGGGTGAGATCACTGCAAGTTTTGTCCGTTAAAGACGAAGGTGCTACGTTCATGTTATCGCTAGCCCAGTAATTCACACTAAGCTGATCAAGACTACATTATTAGGGAGCATTTCAAAATACTGGTCCATGGCAAAAAAAATAGCAGTGCCATTTAAGATACTTTGTTCTGGTATGCAAGCGTCTTCTGTGTTTTGTGAATTTAGTTTTCTTTTTACCATTCGGACCTGCTATGTTTTCAGCTTTCTTTTACCGAATGTGTCCCTAGTAGTTAAATGACCGTGTTGTTGCGAAACGATTGTGCTACCTGATTGGATATCATTTAACAGAAATGGGCCATTAGCGTCATGAAGTGCCCGAAAGGATTTTCTTGTCAGCACCATCTTTCGAACAGTGCATTCGCATTGAGCAGAGACGCTCCGCACGCTAGATCGCTAATGACCAGGTAATAAATCCACTTATCGATTTACCCACTGCATTCCACGCGTCTAGTCGATGCTTGTGCTTTGCGCAGGATAATGATCTCCGGTGAGGTTGGCTGAGAGAATTCAATAATAAGCATTGTTGTGCTTCTGAACAGCGAAGCTATTTCCAGATGGCTATATAGTCACACGCCGCCTCCAAATTTGATTATTTCGCTAACATCTCAGCACAGTACCGAAAGACGTTCGTCCTTAGCGAGCCCCGAATTTATGCATACGCAATAATCATTCCTAGGGAGGAATTCCTAGGGTGAGAAATTATACATTTTTTTTCTTAAAAAAATGCTGTTTGCAAAAGCAGGAAAATTGAATGAAGAGTGGGGGCCTCACTACACCGGTTGTGTTTTATTGGCAAAAATTAAAAGGAAAACCCACAGTATGCCAAAAAATTTCGTGACATTACTTTTCGTGCGACGTTCACGCACATAAATATTACACAAATGTACTAAGCTCAGTATGAAGTACTAAGTACAGACAAAAAGCCAGAAGAACAAGCAACCTAAATTCGTGGCTCCACACACCAGTAAAATTATTTTATGTTTACGTATGTCTGAGCTGAGATTTAGAGGTTAATGAATGATCAGGACATCATTAGCATAAGCGTGCGCAGGGTCCTCCTTCAACGGACACAGACTCGCAGCGACTCTCCCCCTACTAAGTCAAAGCATGAAGCAGACTTCACCCATCCCCTCTCTTATGAATATAGGTGCCCCCCCACCCCCTCCCCTCCAATTAGCACGCCCAAGATCAGCAGCATGCATGAAATTTCAAATACAGAGTCAATATGACATTTACAACCTCTAAACGTGCACTAGTGGAGACTAGTATAGAAACCATGATAATGGCAGTGGCTCAATAGCAGACAGACAGAGTAACAAAAGGTATTCGCAGCCTGACCTCTAGGCTTATCAGCACACAAAGTCAGAAAACCTTACGGGCTCTTCTACAGCTATATAAGGCAGTAGAAATTAGTGATCAAATGTTCGTCTGTAGATGCCCTGCAATGAGCCTGTGTCTTTCGAACACACACACACAAAATTATATACAGACGACTTCAAGGGAATATCCGACAAGTCCGGGCATTTTTCGTATTGAATGAAGTTGAAGCTAGCACACATTTAAAAGGTAAATGCTTTTGCTAATGTTTCAGCCGGGGCACTACCTTCAACTTCATTCAATATATATGCTGGGCTATGGTAAAAGGTGATGTGTAACAGGAAGACGAGTTTGCCGGATGGGCCACTTTCCGGAACCGCTGCCGTGCGCGCTCCCACCAGACCGGCTCGCGTCCAGGAGTCACTTCAGAATCTTTAGGACTGGCGTGCACTGCGTCCGAACACTGTCTTCGAGCACTACGCGCGGCATCACCGTCAGTTCGCCGACACCGCCAGTACCGCCTCCACTTGAAAGAGCATTCGTGTTATATATATATTGTGGGCATTTGTTACTTACAATGTCCTCATCCCTGCATCATCACAATCACCATCATCCGCTTGTCTCTTTGTCCTCATTGCCACTCTGGGTCATCATCATCGTCATCGTCTGTGTACTGGTTCTCCCCGTTCGTTTTGCGAGGTCTTTCCTCAATTCAACGCTATCACAACCATGACTACCAAGACTTCATACGTGGTGGAGGTGGATTTTCGGTCCTCTAACCTCACGCAGTTCGCTCTACCCCCTGGAGCTTCATTCAGGCCGCCGATTGCGCCCACTGTCAGGCAGCATGTTCCATACCAAGCCTACCGGCGCTGATGTCATCAACCACACACCGACGCAAGCTGCCCCTCCTATTTACATACACGGACATCAGCGGGAACCCCCGCTCTTCGCTGGTCTTCGTGGAGAAGACATAGAAGACTGGCTCGATGACTACGATCACGTAAGTGTCGCTAATCGGTGGGACGAGGCCGCCAAACTGCGTTACGTTCCTTTTTATCTGACCGGAGTCACAAAGACATGGTATTTTAACCACGTCATTGACTTACCTGATTGGGCTACCTTCCAGCAGCAGCTGTGACACGCTTTTGGGATCCCGGACATCCGATCCGCCGTCGCGAAGAGGACACTTGATACTCGCCGACAACATCCTGGTGAATCGTACACTTCATACATGGAGGACGTCCTCGCACTGTGCCGGCGTGTCAATCAATCCATGCCGGAGTCGGACAAAGTGCGCCACATATTGAAAGGCATTGGCCCTGTTGCCTTTAATGCACTTGCTGTGCGAAACCCAGCTACCATCGCTGATGTCGTGACGACATGCCAGCGCCTTGATACGCTGGACTCTGTTCGCCTCCAACCGGACATTGACGACCACCACTCTACGTCTCATGGCCACCTGCGTGACCTCATCCGGGACATTATACGTGAAGAATTGCGGTCTATGGTCTTCACACCTCCTACACCACGTCCTACACAGTCTTCGGGAGTGCCCTTGCATGACATCGTCAGGGAGGAACTTACATCGCTGACCGGCTCTGCGCCCGTACAGCCACCTGCTTCACGCCCCATACCCATGTACCCGGAAGTTGCTGCCGTGCCTCCCAACGACGCCCACGCGACATTGCCGCGCCCATCCTACGCATCAGTTGCTGCCGCTCCCCCGGTAAACAACCATTCCTTGCCCCCTGACCCTTCGGACCACCTGACCGTGCTATCTCCAGGTGCCCTGAATGCCTTCTATTCCCCACCGTGGCGCTCGTCTCGCCCTGTATGTTACTACTGTGGCTATCGCGGCCACATATCTCGTTTTTACCGAAAGCGCCAGCAAGATGAGCGTCGGAACGACGTGTGCGAACGGGATTTGTACACTGAGGCGTCTTATCAAGGTCGGCGTTATTTGTCTCCCCGCACCGGTCTCCATCTCCTCCGGCATCGACTGCACCACGAAACAGCCGAAACACGAGACGCCGCTCGCCTTCACCCTTCCGCCGTTCCATTTCTCCACTTCGGCCCGCCTCATTCTCCTCTGATATTCATTCGGGAAACTAATTGTTGCAGTTTGTGGAGGAAAAACTGCATTCGGAATTAGAACTGAAATTCCTCCATCAGGCCCGTGTAACATGCTTTCTGTGGAAGTGGAAGGAGCGCGAGTCGATGCTTTGGTGGACACAGGTGCGACATTGTCTGTGATACGTGCTGATTTGTGTGAACATTTAAGGAAAGTAATGACGCCTTACGATGGCCCCACATTAGTTTCTGCCCAGGGGAACGTCATTCGCCCTTCCTCGTTTTGTACTGCGCGTGTTTTCATCGACGGCATCCGCCATCATGTCCAGTTTGCTGTCCTGTCCCGCTGCTCTCACCAACTAATTTTAGGGTGGGATTTTCTATCATCTGCTTCCGCGGCGATTCGTTGTGGACAACGCGTCGTTCACCTCACTGACACCGACTACACGTTTGACGACGACAATCAGAAGCCACTTCGTCTGGTCGCTGCGAAATATATCAGACTGCCGCCACTAAAAGAGCAAATTGTCAGCATTACGTCCAACGACATCTATCACTTTGCGTTCGTAAAGGTATAGTTCTTCCGTCTGGTGTCGTTCGTTTTTGCAATGGCTCTGCACTTGTCACCGCTGTCAACTCTACACCGGAGAAGATCTTACTGCCACAGGGCACTACTGTGGCCGGTGTTGCCGACTTCGAGCCTGTATTTGTCATGCCACTTCAGGCCATCGCATCCAAAAAACCTTCCCTCGGTGAGCATGTTTCTTCCTCCGCCTTTACCACCACTATCAGCAGCGAATCGACATATTCACAGAGGCAGCAGCTGCTCGCATTGTTACATAAACATGCAAATTCTTTCGATATTCGCTCGTCTAAGCTGGGCCCCACTAATACTACAGCACATCGAATTCAAACTGCTGGGACATCTATCGTACACCACCGACCCTACCGCGTGTCTCTAGCTGAAAGAAAAATTATAGAAGAAAACGTTGCGGACATGCTTAAATGGGAAGTCATCCGTCCCTCATCTAGCCCTTGGTAGTCTCCTATTGTTTTGGTCCGTAAAAAGGATGGCTCTGTGCGTTTTTGTGTGGACTACCGGGCGCTCAATAAGATCACATGCAAGGACGTGTACCCTGTGCCACGCATTGACGACGCGCTTGATTCCCTACAAGGCGCGGAATTTTTTTCAAGCATCGACTTGCGTTCTGGGTACTGGCAGATCCCCATGCATGAAGACGATAAGGAGAAAACGGCGTTCGCAATGTGATGCCTTTCGGGCTCTGCAACGCACCTGCGACTTTTGAGCGCATGATAGATACCGTTCTGCACGGACTGAAATGAAAAAGTTGCCTTTGCTACTTTGACGACATTTTTATCTTTTTGTCAATGTTTCCTGAGCACCTAGAACGATTGGATCAAGTTCTAACGTGCCTTGCCAGCGCCGGACTTCAAATGAACACTAAGAAATGCTCTTTCGCTAGCAAATCGATCAAGGTCTTAGGACACGTCGTTAGCAAAGATGGCATCCGGCCCGACCCTGACAAGAGTTCTGCAGTCCTTCACTTTCCGCGTCCCGAAAAACCAAAGGAGCTTCGCAGTTTCCTTGGCCTCGCCTTCTATTTTTCGCTGGTTTATCCAGAACTTCGCTTCTATTGCTGCTCCATTACACCAACTACTCGCTTCCAACGTCCCCTTTCTGTGGTCTCAAGAATGTCAAACGGCATTCGAGCTGTTGAAGCGGGCACTCACGTCTGAACCTCTGCTCTGCCACTTTGACGAAGCCGCACCGACTATCCTTCATACCGACACTAGCGGCCTTAATATAGGAGCGCGACAAGTCTTCCCTAGAGAAAGTTGTTGCATATGCCAGTCGCGTACTCGTCGCGAATTCGATCATCCGACTTGCGGGTCAGCAGTCGAGCTCTGTAACCACAAGATTATCGTGTTAAGTGTGTGTTGCGAATCGCGTGTAATGACGGCTTACATAAAAAAGGACTATTACGTCAATCTGGATCCGACAGCAATTAAACTTAAGTCGTTAATACAGATACAGTTCTGACTGCTTATGAGAAAAGAGCGCTGTACCATTTCATAGTGCAGTTTCGCTAATGAAGCATGCCAACTTGAAGTGCTAATCAGGATCAGTGTTCTTAGCGTAAATCATTGTAGAGGCTCAAACCAATAAGGGTTGACGTAGACGAACAAGTGTTCGCCTCGCGCTGCCGCACGAGGCCGTACACTTTATCATAGATACCTGCAAGGCTGGATATTTGGTGGGATATTATCCTAATGCCCCCCTCCTGAAAGTTTACCGCGCCTGTTTTTGAACTACAGTGAGACTATCAAAGTCAAGCACATGCACATCTTCTGGAGCAATGACGAGGCTGCCCTCAACCGTCGCCTTAAGCCCAGTGCATGGGCCGCTGTTGGCGTTTGTCTCCTAATGTGAAGTTGTAACATGAAATAGCAATTATTGTCTGTTCTTAGATTTCATTGTAGCTTGCAAGTTTGTTATCAGACCCGTTTAAACCAAATGAAAGCAAGACAACAATAATGTTACGGTGGGTTATAGTGGATCTGGGCCTCTGCGTAACGATGCGTTGCATAAGTAAAATAAAAATGACGAGGAAGACTCTTGGTGGAATGCTTGGAACTCGAACGAGTATTCTTCCTGAAGGCTTAGAAAACGCAAGCTGAGCAACGCAAGTGCACGTTTATCTAAGGCACAGAATGCATGCGTGCTTACTCCGGTATGCTATCTTTCACCGACGCACAAAATTTGTTTCGCCTCGGATACACGCAGACATAGACAAACGTATACGCGCGCACGCTAGGAGGAAGCTCCCGGTTCTCGCTTTATCAGCGCGAAAGGGTTTCATTCGTGAGGCTGCGGCAGCAACCCTGAGCCGCCATCGCTTCCAGGCCATTTCGCGACGACTGGAAAGCGTCACGTCGCTTCGTGACAGCGAACCGCTTCATCGAAGTCGTTCCTCTAGAAACAATAGAGGCGAGCGCTTTGTTGAAGCCTTGGGGGAAAAAAGAATACGACGATGGAGAACAAGGAAAAGGAGTCTTAGACGTGGAGCGTGCGAAAGTAAGGCAGAGCGACATTGAGACGTCCTCGTCGTCGTGTCATTGTTCCTCGACTCGGACGAAAAGGGCGCGCGTCCTGCATTTTAAGACAGTAATGGCGTAAAATGTCTCGACTTGCTTTCAGTTCTTGGCCTTACTTTTTTTCTCGTTTGTAAACGTTCGGCACTTTCTCGAAACAAATGTTCGTTTCTCATCATCCGAAATAAACTGAGTGGCACATTTCTTATTCTTTCTTTGTTATTTACCATTGCAATTTTTTTTTGTCGTGAGTGCAGATACAGCCCTTTTTTTCTTCTTTTTTTTTTTGAGCCCTGAGTCAACGTTCTCTTCGAGATTGATAATCTCCCTGAGAAGTAAAACAAAGTAAACGTAACGTGTGAGAGGTGAAGACAAAGAACACAAGAGACCGGAAGCAAGGAAGAAAATTAACTTCTTTGTTTAAAAAAAATATCTTAAAACACAGGGTAGGAAAATAGGGATTCAATGTGTACGCCTTAACAAATGTGTATGCTCTTGTCTAACACTTAGCGGATAGTACACGAATGCTCAAGAAAGGGAAAGGAATGGATTAGCAAGAAGGAAGGGGCATAAGTTACCTTTACACTGAGGAAAATATAGATTTAGGCTGGATCGGCGTGGGTCTCACCTTTACCCTAAAAAATGTGCCTTTCTTACCCACTTGTAATGCATAACGTTTTTATGGTTAAAGTAACAACAGAATGTGTTTTCTCTTCTCGTACAACTCCTGGCCACCATTGCCTGTTCTCATTGCATCTTTATTGTTGCCTTGTCTGTCCATCCAGCCTAAGCCCACAACTTACAAAAAATACACCCGCAGTGGGTACCCTTTAATAAAGAAAAAAAAACTTTTGCTAACGCTAAGGCACGCAGCATTTCTTTCCTAAATAAAGCTAATCAACCCATATAAGCCTGTTACGCCACATATGAGTCTGTTACCCAGAGAAAAAAGTTGCTTATTAGTTTGGGCGAGTACCTGAAAAAAGTAAGTTCTCAAAAGCAATAAATGTTTTAAACAAATGTTCCAATTGTTCTCCGCTTTTTGTTCTTTCATCTTCACTCCCTATCTGCCATTTTTTTGCATATTTATTGCTATTATGCATATTGTATACATATTTTATGCATAAATGAAAATTGGGCAGCTTCTGAAGAGAAAATTATTAAGTTTTGTACTGAAAAGTTGCAGCTTACACTCACTGGTTATCAGTTTGAAAGGGTTAATATATTGGGTAAACATGATAAAGAAAAGTGCCGACCAATCATTGCCAAACTTACCTTTTTTAAAGATAAGGACCAAATCTTGTCGCGTGCCCAAAATCAGAAGGGCACTACGTTTTCAATACGAAGATTTTCCATTGGCAGCGCGACAGACCCGCAGAAAGCTAATAGAATTTGCCAAAACTGAAAATAAGCCATTTAGGCTCGTAGTAGACAAGCTGCGCATCGAAAACGTTACTAACGTCTATGACGCCGTCATTAAGTCAGTTATACGCTCATGCAGATAGCTAGAAGGAAACGTACAAACGTTTAGGAAGCCGGAGCTGCATAAGCATTGCACTCCTCTATCACTAACAGTATCATTCAATAACTATAAAAGCATCTCATCCAAACGTGAAATAGTCTCATCTTATATCGATTATAGCCTTTTTGATATTCTTGTCTTCACTGAGACATGGTTTAACGCTGACATCAATTACAATGAGATTTTTACGCATGCTAACAGATACAACGTCTATCGAAGCGATCGTCCAGGCAGAAGGGGTGGTGGTGTTCTTATAGCTGTTAAAAAAACATCACGTCTTATGTCGCCACTTCTCACTATAAGACTGAAATTATATGGGTAGTTTGCACAATTCATTCTACAAGGATGTTGCTCGGCAGCTGTTACCGTCCTCCCGATTGCCATCATTCTTTCTGAGAAGAGTTGCGCAGCAGCATTAATTCTGCCATCGAAATCTGTGAGGCTCGCATCGTTTATCTAGTGGGTGACTTTAATCTACCATTTGTTGAGTGGGAGCAGCTGTCATCTTCTTGTAAGTACTCAATTGATTTCATTAACTTAACTTTAGACTTTCATTTGGCTCAGGTTGTCACTCACTCAACTCGTGGTTAAAATACACTTGACCTCGTTCTTACAACTGCACCTAAAACTGTAGACCACATAAACTATTTGAATGGCTTTAGTGACCACAAACTGCTGCAAGTTGATCTTTCTATCTTGCCACCTTTTGCAAGAACCGAATCAAAGAAAACTAGAGAGAAAGAGATAAAGAAAGGCAGGGGGGTTAACCAGATGCACATCTGGTTTGCTACCCTGCACTGGGGAAGGGATGAAGGGGAGAAAAGAGGTTGCAGAAAGATGAGAAGTTACACACAATCACGAGCAAACTCGGGGAGCACACACAGTCTACAGGCGGTCGCTCAGGTTTGTTGACTTTAAGTAAAGTAGCAGTGCTTTAGTCGCTTTCTGCGCAACTGAGGCAGATGCCCAAAGTCCTAGTATCTTCTGCACACAAAATGGTCCGGGGTCAAGTTGATTCAAAACCATCCGGAGCTGGCATCGCTGTGTGTCGTAGCAAGCGCAGCTGCACAGGACGTGTTCGATGGTCTCTTCAGCTCCGCAGTAGTCGCATGTAGGAGTGTCTGCCATACCAATGCGAAAGGAGTACACCTTTGTAAATGACACACCCAACGAAAGGCGGCATAACAATGTCGCTTCGGAGCGGGAAAGTTGTGATGGTAGCTTTAGCTTGAGCGAAGGATCCAGTTCATAAAATTGACACCTTTGGAAGCTGGTAGACAACCAGAACGTGCGTGTGAGATCTCGAGCCAGCACGTAAATTTAGAGATTTACGATAAAGCCGATTATGAAGCCATTAACAGGAAACTTGAGTCTTTCCTTGACAATGTGCTACTGCCTTCTTTTTACAGTCGCTCAGTTGAGGAAAACTGGCTTCTTTTCAAGCATCTCTCATAATTATAGGGTGATTTTGGGACGTTAAACCTCATAAATCAATCATCAAGAATGAGATTTCAGCCCTAATAGAAAAACACGTGCCGTTAATAACGATTACAAATGATAAAACTAATCCATGGTTCACCAAGTCTTTGCGCAGACTTAGAAACAAAAAAAGCGGCTTTATCGGTCTGCTAAAAAATTCGCGTTCACACACGTCTTGGGATAGATACGAGGAATGCCTAAAGAAATATTGCCATGAAATTACAATTGCGAAAAATAAATACTGTTCCCAGGATTTGCCTTCACTCTTAAAATCTAATCCGAAAAAATTCTGGAAAGTATTAAGTCCTGATCGGGACGATAACTTCATTTCATTACACGATGCAAATAATACTTTTACCGACACTGATTGCCCTCATGTCTTTAATTCATTCTTTTAATCCGTGTTTACTAGCGAGCATGATCATCTTCCAGAAATTGTTGAACGCGATTACTCATTCATGTCACCTATAGATATCACAATTGAAGGCATAGTTAAAATTATTGAAAATCTGAAGATGTCCTCATCTTCTGGTAATGACGATATCAATTCAAAAATATTAAAGAACACTGTTTATGTGTCTGGCACTATTCTGTTTTACATTTTTCGGAAGTCGCTCACTACAGGAATGTTGCCTTCTGACTGGAAGATAGGGAAGGTAGTGCCAGTCCTTAGAAGTGGTAGTAAAAGTTCACCTAGAAATTATCGCCCCATTTCGTTGACGTGCATATGTTGCAAGATGCTTGAGCATATCATAGCTTCTAACATTTATGCGCATCTCGAATCTAACAATTTCTTTTTCTCTAACCAGCACCGGTTCCGAAAGGGTCATTCTTGCGAGACTCAACTCTCTGAGTTCACCACTGACCTACATTCTAACATGAACACTAATCTACAAACAGATTGTTTATTTCTTGATTTTGCAAAGGCATTCGATCGTGTTGCTCATGGTCGCTTGATATTAAAACTGTCATCACAAAACTTGATTCACTAACGCTAACATGGCTCAGAAACTTCCTAACTAACCGCCAACAATTCAGTATAGCCAACAATCACTCTTCATCACTTCGTTACGTTTCCTCTGGTGTACCACAGGGCAGTGTTCTTGGTCCCTTACTTTTTCTCATTTTGGGACGTTAAACCCCACTTATCAATCAAATCAACTTTTCCTCATCTACATTAACGACCTGCCTGACAACTTATCCTCATGTATGCGTATATTTGCCGATGACAACATTATCTATCGTCCCATCCGCAACAATGGCGATCATCTAACTCTTCAAAAGAGACATCGAGCATATTAATGAGTGATGCAAAACATGGCAGATGACACTTAATGTTTCCAAATGCAAACTAATCACCTTTGGTCGCAAACGTGATAACTTTAATTCCCAATACATAATTGATAATAGCATTGTAGAACGCACTGATCATTACAAATAGCTAGGCATAAACTTAACTTCTACACTTTCGTGGTCCACACATATCACTCTATCTGTGCCAACACATCAAGATCATTAGGTTTTCTGCGCTGAAATCTATACAGTACTCCCTCCGATGTGCGCAAACTGGCTTATCTTGCTCTAGTCCGTCCTCAACTGAAGTTCGCATCCTCAATTTGGTCACCATATCAACAATACCTCATAGATAAGTTAGAATCTATACAGAACAGAGCTAGTCGATTCATAGCGCGTAATCACAGCTACCTGTCCAGCGTAACACAGATTAAACATAGCCTTGCACTCAAGCCACTGAAAATTCGCCGCGACATCTCACTTTTATCACTATTTCACAAACTCATCCACACCAGCATGATGCCATCTGTTCACCTTAATCTAGCACATCGAACTTCGAGCGCACTACATAACACCTTTAGCTTATCACGCATGTACGGCAATACTAATGCTTTCAACCAGTCGGCTCTTCCACGAGCTATTCGTTTGTGGAATGATTTGCCAGATGATCTTGCGTCAGAACAAGACCACACTAAGTTCCATCATACTCTTAAAATACTTATGCACCAAAAACTGCTCTATCGCATCTTCGTTATCATCAGTGTATATAGGACTGTTGACGATGATGATTGGTATGTGGGGTTTAACGTCCCAAAACCACTATATGATTATGAGAGACGCCGTAGTGGAGGGCTCCGGAAATTTTGACCACCTGGGGTTCTTTAACGTGCACCCAAATCTGAGCACACGGACCTTCAACATTTCCGCCTCCATCGGAAATGCAACCGCCGCAGCCGGGATTTGAACCCGCGACCTGCGGGTCAGCAGCCGAGTACCTTAGCCACTAGACCACCTCGGCGGGGCAGGACTGTTGCCGATGTTTTTGCACTATTGCTAGGTTGTAGTTACTGTCATAATATTTTTTTGTATTTCACCTTCACATACTGTAACTCACTTTTCTAGTATGTATTTTGCTTAGATGTTCATAAGTTGAGCTGCATTTTTTATTATATTCAATATTTGCCTATGTATGAGTAGATATGTATGTATATATATTTTTCTAACGTATTATCTGTACCGCCCCCCCCCCCCCTTACACAATGTCCCTCGGGGGCTCTGTAAGGTACTGTGAATAATTAAATAAATGAATAAATAATAATAATAATAATATTAATAATAATAACAACAACAACAACAACAACAACAATAATAATAATAATAATAATAATAATAATAATAATAATAATAATAATAATAATAATAATAATAATAATAATAATACACTCGCGTAGACACTACTTGCTAAGAAAATATAACGCAAACACACCGATCCTCGCAGGCTTTTCTTCATAAGCCATTTGCGAATGCGTGATAGATAGATTGATATGTCGGGTTTACCGTCCCAAAACCACCATATGATTATGAGAGACGCCGTAGTGGAGGGCTCCGGAAATTTCGACGCGAATGCGTGATAAGCAAACGAAAAAGAAGTCTGCCTGACTCTTTTCTCGATACGAGTTACCAAACTGAACAATACTCCGGCGCCTAGAAAATACAAACAAATCCGAAAAAGAGACGGCATAATGCGACGTAGCATTAGATGCGGTGCGGAGTGGTTGCAACACAGCGGCATCTACGGGGACGAGTGCTGATCCCTTGTTCGGGGGACCTTCCTTCGATGGGGAACGCACCTCCTTCAGCGCCTCGAACGCAGAAAAAGTCTCGGGGTGAAAAAAAAAGGGAATGCTTCACGGTAATTGTATTCTGGAGAGCTCCTCAAATCCAGCCCGGAGTAAATCTAATTCACTGGGGAGACGCCCCAGGAAACAAGACAGCTTTCCTTTGCATACCATCTCATTCACAGAGATCCCGCAGCGTCGAGAGAGGAATAATAAGGGAGCGCGTGGTGGAAAACGCCCTTCTTCTTACCACGCTATCCAAGCTTACGGCCATACAACGTACGGTAATGACATCTCCGGATTGAATCAATCCCCGAGAAAAAGGGTTGAGTGGGAGAGAATGGGAGGGAAAAGTAGACGAAAGGGTTGTTCTTCAGCCATTCTTATGGTGGGCTGTTCTGCTGCCTTCTCTTCAACTAAGCACTCCACAGCGAGAGCACCGCGGGAACTCGCTCGTGTTTAGGTGCGCGTTCCTTGACAAGGAACGAAGACCGCGATCTTGGTTGTTTACGAGCCAGTGGTCCACGCCCACCCACACACGCACACACGTGATTCTGTGGAGTTCTAGAATGTTCTGTGTCGTGTCTCGCTCCCATTTCTTCAGCTCTGCAGCTTTTTAAGATACTTTATATACTTTATTTCTGCTCTTCAAGGCCCGATTCGCAATTTCTAAGCCTATCACGGTGACGTGTGGCCGGTCCATTAAAAGAAGGGCGGCGACGGCCCGATTACTTCCTCCCAAGACGAACGCGCAATTTGCAATGTCAGAGAGCTGGAAAGGCTGTATGCCCATGAGCGTTGTGGACGCCATTTTGGACCTGAAGAGGAGCTGCGTGATGAAAAAACGAGAGCTTCAAATGTCATCTTAGTGGGCCGTTTTCGGATAGCGTCCTCAACTGGCACGGCGTTATTGGGAGTCCATGACTGAAGAACTCTGCTGTGGCTAGTGATTGCGTGAACTGTGCTTAAGTGGTTGTTTGTAGAGTTCAAGTATAGTGTATAGAACTTTTGAGTGGCGCGACCGAAACGCTTTCCCCTTGCTTTCTCCATCCCCAACTTGTGGCGAAAGTAGCGGCGGCGCTGGCATCGCCCAATCTTCCCACTTGGTTTACTCGGCTGGCTCGGCGGCATGGCCGGCATCTCGGTTTTAGTCGCGAAATGACGAAGAAGTAGCGTCTAAACCATTGTTACGCGCTAGGTTTCACAACTGGATATCCGCGTGTGCAACAAAGCCGGAAGTTATCCCTTTTTAAGGCCCCGAAAGACGAAGAACGACGACTTCTTTGGGAGCGGAACCTCCATCGGCTTGACAAGCCGCTTGACGCCGATCGTGCTGTGTGCGAGTTACATTTCAAACCGCTTTTCTTTGTGAGAGACTATGTACATGTTATCAATGGTGTCCAAGTCCGAATTCCTAGGGGAACGCCGACACTTGCCCCTGATGCAGTCCCGACAATCTTGCCCAACCTGCCTGCATATTTGATGCTCAAAATTCCGGCTTCGCGGACCCAAACAAAGCGGCGTCATCAGTGTGTGCCGGCTGAGAATGACAACAGAAAACGGCGACGCATTAGCACTCCTGCACAGCTCCTTGTGGATACCAACGGTGCAACTTCTGCAGATGGCAACGAAGCTGACGAGGCAAGCTCAAGTCCCTCGTCTGACACGGTTGTCACTCTCGGTGACCTTCGTGGTTTTGTCCTACCATCAAAGTCATGGGCGCTGCACGAGTTTCCTGGATTTGCCGGCGTGTCGTACGTAGCGTGCTCACTGAATCCTAGCACTCGTGAACTTTGCATTCAACGAGCCGTATACTTCACCTGTGCAGACAATGGAATCGTGCAATGTGAAACATTCGTGCAAGAGAAACTAATCAGGAAGTCCAGTTTAGTAACTGTTCGAAAAGCCTCAGATGCTCTGCAGCTTGTTGCAAGCGTCCCACCCTGTTGTGGAGCAGCAGAAACTTCATTTTTGCCACCATCGGACCTTACCCACAGTCTACACGCGCAAATGAAGTCAAGATGAGAAATCTTCTACAGTGTCAAAAGCGCACAGAAGCACCTAAAATTGAGTAGGCTATAAATTGCTACAGTGGCGTAAAAAGGATGTCATTTTTCGTGCATATTTTCTTGCACTCTTAATTTTTTGACGGTACACCAAGAAGAAAAACAATTTTTCCTAGCAGAGGCTTGTAAGCGAGAGAACGTGCAAATAATGACGCGAAATCTCAAAATAAATTTTTGATCTTGAATCTTTTTGTATTAAACCCGTTCTGTTTGCTTTGATTTATGTTATCTTTTGTATCCTGGCTCTATATTTTACGTTTTTTACAATTTACCTAATTGCAAATGTATTGTGTTATAAATATGTAAACCTTGCATTTTATGTTATCAATTATGATTAACATTAGTTACGACTCTGCTTTGCAGTGTTGTTGCGTTTTTTAAACTCTCAAAATCTTCCACTACTATAATTCACCTAAGACATTCTTTTGCAGTATTACGTATTTGCATTTCTGTGGGTCCTACAACAATGAATCTATTCCCATATTTCAAAACCAAAGGGAGGTTTGGAAAAACTCTGCTGTTCTTCAAATAATATAAATAAAGCCTACTTTTTAGTCGTGTGTGCACGCAACCACAAGCAATGAGCCTTTTATTTTAGTCCAGCTTTGGTGTTTTACGTGGAATGGACCAATAGTTCTTCGTTTTGTGTGCACCATATTCCTTTTTTTTTTGGGGGGGGGGGCTTTTCTGGTGTGTACCGGCCAGCTGGTTTCTCGTCTAAAATGTGTACACTTTAAAAATTAAAAAATAACGCGCTCGTTATATTGTACAATGTGCTATGCTGCTTCGGGCCGCAGTGCGGTCAGCAGCAACTTCAATAACAATAATGTCAAATAACCTTTATTTGCGCGAAAAAGGGGAGGTATGTGAATAAGAAAAAAAAGAGGGAGATCATCTTCACACTAGGCGTGACAGAGAGGTACCAACACGTACGCGGAACGCCTGCCAGCCATCCGCCCGGGAAGATTGGTCGACGCCAGCGCCACCGCATCATTCCACGCTGAAACGGCCGCTCCCAGGCAGCTGCTCGCGCCACTCAAAAGCTTCTAGTACACTCTAGTTCAAGTGTGATAGCTTGACAACTTTTCGAGCATTTTCGGAAGCACTTAGCAATGGTGTGTGGAAACATAAAAAGTTTTAGTTTGACCAATTGCAGGAATCGGGACAACATGAGAACTGCTTCGTTAAAAGATATCTTCGTGCGATGATCATTATAACTCTAGGTTTTCATTTTGTTGACTGGCCTTGTGATAAAAAAGCTGGGGCTAGAAATCTACAAAATTTAGATAAAAGAAGATAGAAAAAGCTGGCAGTTATAAACTAAGACCTAAAGGAGCAGGCTTTTTTTATGTGTTGGACGATCTTTATGACATAAGCGGCGATCGTGCAGATTCAAAAAAAAAAAGAAGAAAAGAAGAAGAAGAACACATGTGGACAAAGTCAGTCATCGTCTTCTTTGTAAATAATTCATAGCTACATGAGTTACAAATGAACTGTCGTAAGTACACCTACCTAATTTAAAAAGAAAATTCCACTTACAGTGATGACATAATTAATGGAAAAGATCATTTTCGAAGATTTCATTCTTATCAAGCTTGTGTATATTGTGTAACATGTAACATTAAAATAACTCTCACTCAGGTTATGCCCTCCAATGAGTGCATGACTATAATCTAGACCATTCCTTCTCCGTCTGTCTATGTTTTCGCTATTCTTCCCTTTCTTTTACCTCATTTTCTCGCTTCTCTCTTTCTCTCTTTGTTGCGGCACTCTTTCTTTCGCTGTCTATCTTCATGCCAGATAAATAGATGCACATGTTCTGTGAGCTAAATCGGCAAACTAACTCGTGCGTCAATTCACTCAGACTCAGTACGAGCTGTGAGTCCTCTTGCGGAAAACATTGGTGAGTGTGAATTCGAGTGAGCCCTCAGGGCGAGGTATGCTTTGCGAGTGATCTGAGTGAGCCGTAAATTTTTTGCCGACCTATGTCCGTGAGCGAAGCATGAGTTGAAAAAATATGAACAAGATGAAGTAGAAAAAAACAGATGCAGGTTATTGATGAAGATAGTTCTTGCATTCAATACCCAAACCACGTCCGGCTTAAACTGGTGTGCTGTGAAAGCTCCTGTAAAGCAGTGTCCGCTGTATTGTATTAGGCTTTGAAGAAATGCAACATTTTGTCTTTTGAACGTGTGCTTAATCTGGAATTTCGTCTCAGCGGGTTTCATTTTTGTCAAATAAAAGTAAATGTGTAATTGTTTATAAGAACACCGGTTCATGTCTGAAGACAACGGCAGAACGAATCAGATACGTGCATTAAATTGGACGCATTTCCGCCATTTTGTTATCTATAGCTGCCCACTTTTTGAGGCATACGTTCGAAGGCAATTATTAGAGCTTGCTTTCACAGCTGATGCAAACATCCACACACTTTTGTTTAAAATGAAGAAAGCAAGCTCAAAGCGTTTAGATTATGAAGATGATCAAAGCTTAATTTTTACTAAAAAAAGGGGGGGGGGACAGGCCCAGAGGTTGGGTACCCTGCTTAGGGGAGGTCAATGGGAATCCCTTGGTAAACCGCAGCCTCCTATGGCATGGAAGTGCTCAAAGTAAACTGACGCTTCGCACACAGAAGGTATGTGGGAGTTTCTTCTGCATAAACATCCAGAGGCAATGGCGGGAAAACGAGCTGGCGTTTCGTGTTCTCCTCTTAGTAAAGCCAAATGTGCCGAGCCGCATGGTAAACATGCGCGTGTTTGACAGCAGTTAGAATACAATCTGCAGGAAAGCGAAGTGATATCCTTAGTGTTAGGTGCTTGGAGCGCTACACACGACGTCTTATAGCAGTAGCATGCCCCTGTGCTACAGCCCTGCTGTATCAACTTCGTAAAGTGCAGAGCAAGCGGTGCGTCACTTCACTGCCAACTAGAGCGAGAACCACACTTCGTTCCTCCTTTGTACTCCTATTGTGATCCTTTTCTGTCGCACAGGATGAATCAAATGATCACCGATGAGTTATCAGCACATGATGAGGGACGTCTTCATTTTCTGCCTTTCTTTTTTACGCTTGTGTCATACCTCACGTGTAACCTTTTTTTCCCATAATTAGCACCAGCGTTTGTCAGCAACGCGCGTCCGCCCACCTGTCGATCGCATCTGCCGTGGTTCCAACAAAGGGCTAGCTACGCGTATTCACATTTGCGTATCATCAGCGTCATCCTGAATTTATGTTATCCATGTCGCAAGAGAAAGCCATCCTTTCATACAAAAATGATTGTATCACCATTAGCTCCACTCAATGTATTGCAAAAATAAATAAATAAAACAACAGGTTTATAAGTGCGTTAAAAATGATGAGGGATGGGGACGTCCAATAAGGAAACCACTTAATGATACGTCTTTTGTCAAGGCGTTGATCTAGGCTACTTGGTCAGATTGATGAGAAAATTGGGTACTTCAACCACACTAAATGACAACTACTTCAGCCTATTTTTGACTTAGCACCTGTCTCTAGTATTAGGCGTTATTGAAGTTTCCAACGAGGCCTCGTATAGCCTTCACTGTCCTGCACAGCTTTTCGTGACATGGAGTGTTGCTATTCTTGTTCTTGGTCAGTAAAATTACCAATCTATAGTGGCACTGTCATAGCTCCACCAGTTCTGAATCGTAATAAGAAGTTAATAAAAAGTATCAGCTTTGCCGCAAAGGTGAAGCAATAAACGCGATAACAATTAACTCCCCATTTCTCATGCACAAATGACGCACGAAACGTGCTCACAGGTACAGGTGAACGCGAATAAACGTCTCAGTTGTTACTTAAAAGCACACCCTTTTCGCAAACGGAGGCTGTGCAGCAATTGCAGTCACCTTTGTGCGCCCCGTAACCACAACAGAATCGTGGCAGAGCAAGACCAAAGCCAGCCAAGACGAATGATCCTCCCCCCTGGAAAATAAGGGTGCGCGAGAGATCGTCCACTACCCTCCTCTCCGCGGGCGAAAGTACGCGTGAGAGATGATAGCTACCGTACGCTCGTTGCGCCATCTTGCTGATAATGCTGAAAACACGACAGTTACCCCTTCCCCCCGAGATGTCCGCCAACAGCGGCAAGTGATAGATATAAATAGCTTACTGTTTCAACGTTGAAGGAGGTACCTCTCAGTGGCTCAGTGGTTAACACCTCGCCTTCACGGCGTGGAGGTTACACGCTCGATTCCATGCACCGCAGTCTTCCGGATTTTTTTCTTACTTGCTTTTTCATATATATAGATACGTATACATATACGGTGCTTGACATCGACGCCGATGCCGCCAGCAAAATCTAGCCGAAAGTCTCCAAATAATTGCTATCGCAATAGAAGGGCTGCCTCGGGCTTCAGCGAATCAGTCGCCCTTCATCTATCAGAACATGGCATCACATCGCGGTCGATGCGCATGGCACCAAAACCACTCGCGTAAGCACGCACCCACGCACGCACACACACACGCACACACACATATATAGTAGAGTAGTGTGAACGCTCGTAAACAGTGGACGTTCGTACCGTACCATCGGAGACCATCAGGCTAAAATTACACTAGCACGAAGCCAAGATTTTTACTGTTTGGTTAATTGCGCTGCTGTGAAGGCAATGCCCTAGAACACCAGTCAGCGCAGCACTTCGCAAAACAAACATTACGCATGATAGTCCCGTTCTAAAAGCCCCTCCTTATTTGTCTCCTCTTTTAATATAACATGAGGGTGCGACTGCCGTCATTTATTTATTACGCACCCCCTGCACTATCTGCACAAGGGTATGCGCTGGCGTGAGAAATGACAGCTGCGAAAAAGAGTACGCTAAGCTTCACACACTGCCTGAAAATGACCAAGGCATAACTTGTTTGTCATGCAATATACTTCAAGTAGGCACCCATGTTTTAGTTATGTTATATTAGGTTACATGTTACACGCTTAGGAGACAAATGTAGAGTCCCCAAAATCGAGCTAGAATAGGCCATTTAACAGGGGTTCTTGACAAGAAGGGCACATTTGCAAACAATCTTTAATACAGTATTAAGACATGAGTCCTTGAATAAATGATACTCATCATTCTCTTGAATGTTTGTTTTTATTAACAGCTCGCGTCAGTCCAGTGCATTGTCAGAAAATGCGTGAATAAAAGTGAATCAATGGCTCGAAGTGTAAATGGAAATTAGTATAAATCAAATCGTCTTTCAAGTTTACTCATGTCGAGCTGGGCCACTGCCCTGCGTTAGTCCTTTTTCTGTGCCCCTCTTACGTTTCACAGGTTAGCCTTTCATGTTCCTGGTATGTTGCTGTAATGAGCAAAATATGCCTATTTACGTCAATATGTTTGAATAACTGTGCACATACTCTTTCAAAAATTATTCCTCTAGAATTTGTTATATCTCGAAACCTACAGGGTTCTCTTGCAGTAACATAATTCTAGATATTATCAGTGTCGTAACAGAAGCACATCACATGAAGAGGACAGGATGCGTACTGAATTAAAACTAGTTTTCCGGAACGCAGGCAGTGCCAAGAACAGCACAGGAGTGATAAAGAGAGGCGACAAAGAACTAAAGCTCCTTCTTTATTGTTGTATCCACTCATCATGCAAGGAAATACATATCCTCGAAGGTGATTCGTTTTGTTCTCATAGGTAGACAGAGAGAAACAACTTTCTGCCCCTGCACCATTATTCACTGGTGCTGTCAGTGTTCAGGAAGACAAGGTAAAGTTTATACTATGCGGATTGTGCTCTTGTGATCACGTTCAGTTTTCTGCTCTCCAAGTATGGAAAATACAAGCTATCTATAGGACAGCTTTCTGTTTTGACGTATAAACTCTTTCCCGTTAAAATTGGCCCAGCCTCTGACCCCACAATTGTGTGTCAACACGAACAGAAGGCGGATAAAAAATTGCCTTTTTCATCTCACTCGATGGTGAGTGCCGATTTTCGCGCAAATACGAGTAGTGCTGTGCGTGACGCTGGTCTTTTCAGTAAGGGCACTTCATCAGCGCAACGGAAGCCACATCTCTTTCACCGCTGTCACCATGACAAATGACTGGTCTGCCGCGTCCTCGCACCGCCACGCGTTACGTGCACACCTGCGGCACACTGAGTGAAGTCCGCTCCTTCCGGTTGACGACTGCCACGGTGAAGTGTGAACAAAAACCCCTAGTCAGTCTTCAAGCAGGAATTCGATTTGATAAACTTTTATTTGGTCCTCCAAAACACAGATCACTGTGTTGCAAGCAGCTCCCACTTGCGTACTAAGATGCCGAGGGAAGTGGCGTTGTATTACATGCTTAAAATGTCCTACTGGCGGGCCAGTTTGGTCATTATATAGCGTATGACAGCACAACGGGGTAAATGGAAGACATGATACAAAAGGACGTACAGAAGTTTTGAGCTTCAGCTGACGTTTAGCAGTGTTCGAGTGGAACAAAAAATTCTTATAGAAATATTTGATAAAAATAGCTCGGGTAACTGCCTTTCTTATAGTGAAATGTGGGTTATTTATTTTCATTTATTTATTTACATTTCACCTACAGCGCCGTGAAGTATTACGTAGGGGAGGTACACATAATAATTTGACTACATAGTTTTCAATCGAAACAATAGATTCAACCAATAAAACAGCACTCAAAATATTTTAAGAGAAGAAAAAAAAACACTCGAATATTGGTGAGCGAAAACAACGTCACAGTCATTCATTTGTAAACACCCACACGCTTCGAGACAGCAAACCATTCTTAGTGGGAGTGATATTGTAGGTGTTGTTACAAGGAAGAAAAAAGGATTCATTGTCAGTTTCATTGACGAGATCATCCGGTAGACGGTTCCATTCCTGTATTGTTTTTACGAAAAAATAACTACCGAAAGCGTGGGTTTTGTAACGGTATTCTAATATTTTTCGTGAATGGTCTTGAGGATTAGAGACGTACGTTGGTGTGAACAGATAATCAAAAGGGTTAATGGCATTTCCATTAAAATATATACAATAAAGAAATTTAAGCCTCAGTTTCTGCCTCCTTACCATTAGTGTCTCCCATTTCAACGCTCGTTTCATTTCTGTGATGCTTGCAAAGGAATTATAGTTGTTGCTAACAAGTCTGGCTGCTTGGTTTTGAACTTTTTCCCATGTGTCAATCAAGTATTACTGAAGGGGATCCCAGATTACGCAAGCATAATCTAGAATAGGTCTTACATTAATTCCTTCATTCATCCATTCATTCATTCATTATCAGCCTGACTACGTCCACTGCAGGACAAAGGCCTCTCACATCTTCCGCCAGTTAACCCGTACCTGTGCTTGCTGCTGCCAATTTATACACGCAAACTTCTTAATCTAATCTGCCCACCTAACCTTCTGTCTCCCCCTAACTCGCTTGCCTTCTCTGGGAAGCCAGTTAGTTATCATTATTGACCAGCGGTTATCCTGTCTACGTGCTACATGCCCGGCCTATGTCCATTTTCTTCTCTTGATTTCAACTATATCTTTACCCCCGTTTGTTCCCTAATCCACTCTGCTCTCTTTTTGTCTCTTAAGGTTACACCTACCATTTTTTCTTTCCATTGCTTGCTGCGTCGTCCTCAATTTATGCTAAACCCTCTTTGTAAGTCTCCAGGTTTCTGCTCCGTAGCTAAGTACCGGCAAGATACAGCTGTTATATACCTTCCTCTTAAGGGATAGTGGCAATCTACCGGTCATAATTTGAGAGTGCTTGCCAAATGTGCTCCACCTCATTCTTATTCTTCTCATTACCCAAATCTCGTAATTCGGCTCCGTGGTTATTACCTGCCCTAAGTAGACATAGTGTTTTACAACTTGAAGTGCACTATTACCTATCTCGAAGTGCTGCTCTCTTCCGAGGTTGTTGTACATTACTTTCGTTTTGTGCAGATTCATTTTGAGGCCCACCTTTCTGCTCTCCTTGTCTAACTCCGTAATCATGAGTTGCAATTCGTCCCCTGAGTTACCCAGCAATGCAATGTCATCGGCGAAGCGCAGGTTACTAAGGTACTCTCCATTAACTTTTATACCTAACTGTTCCCTTTTTACCTCCTCTAAGCATGCGGTGAATAGCATTGGGGATATTGTGTGCCCCTGCTTTACACCCTTCTTGAGTGGTATTCCATTGCTCTCTTTATGAAGCACTATGGTAGCAGTTGATCCCCTGTAGATTTCTTCCAGGATGTTTATATATATATTTCATCGACGCCCTGATTTCGCAGTGTCTGCATGATGGCTGATATTTTTACTGAATCAGACGCCTTCTCGTTATCTATGAAGGCTATGTGTAGTGGTTGGTTATATTCGGAGCATTTCTCAATTACCTGATTGATAGTATGAATGTGGTCGATTGTTGAGTAGCCTGTTCGAAATCGTGCTTGTTCATTTGGTTGATTGAATTCTAATGTTTTCTTCACTCTGTTAGCAATTACCTTTGTAAATAGATTGTATACTACAGAGAGCAAGCTAATCGGCCGGCAATTCTTCAAGTCCTTGTCATCTCCTTTCTTAGGTATTAAGATGAAGTGAGCGTTCTTCCAAGACTCTGGTACTGTTCCCGTCAGGAGACACCTCGTAAACAGGGTGGCTAGTTTTTATAACACAATCTGTCCTCCATCTTTCAGCAGATCTGATGTTACCTGATCCTCACCAGCAGCTTTGCCTTTTTGCATGCTCTCCAAAGCTTGTCCGACTTCTTCTTTCATTACTGGTGGGGTGTCGTCTGGGTTACTGCTAGTTCTTATACTAATAAGGTCGTGGTTGTCCCGGCTACTGTACACATCTCTGTAAAGCTCCTCCGCTATTTTAACTACCATATCCATATTGGTAGTTATTTTGCCTTCTTTGTCCCTTAGTGCATACATCCGATTTCTGCCTATCCCAAGTTTCCTCTTCACAGATTTGACGCTTCCTCCGTTTTTCAGAGCGTGTTCAATTCTCTCCATGTTATACCTTCTAACATCGCATACCGTACGCCTATTAATCAACTTCGAAAGCTCTGCCAGTTCTATTTTGTCTGTTGTACTTTAGACTTTCATGATTTGACGCTTCCTAATGAGATTCTTTGTTTCCTGGGAAAGCTTACCAGTGTCCTGTCTAACTAGCCTGACTCCAACTTCCACTGCACACTCCGTAATGATACTCGTCAGATTATCATTCATTGTATCTACGCTAAGGTTGGTTTCCTCACTAAGAGCCGAGTACCTGTTCTGAAGCGAGACTCTGAATTCCTGTACGTTCCCTCTCAGTGCTAGCTCATTGATTGGCTTCTTGCGTATCAGTTTCTGTCGTTCCTTCTTCAAGTCTAGGGGAATTCGAGACCGTACCATTCTATGGTCACTGCATCGTACCTTGCCAACCGCTTCCACATCCTGCACGATGCCTGGGTGTGCACTCAATATAAAGTCTATTTCGTTCTTATTTTCGCTATTAGGGCTCCTCCATGTCCACTTGCGGTTTCCTAGTTTTCGGTAGAAGGTATTCAAAATCCGTAAATTATTGAGTTCTGCGAATTCTACTAGTAGCTCTCCTCTGGCGTTCCTAGTTCCGATACCATAATCTCCTACTGCCTGGTCTCTAGCCTGCTTCTTCCCTGCTTCTTCCCTACCTTTGCATTAAAGTCTCCCATCAGTATAGTATACTGCGTTTTTACCTTACTAATCACCGAATCCACGTCTTCATAGAAGCTGTCAACTGAAGTGTCACCATAGCTGGATGTGGGCGCGTAAGCCTGTACCACCTTCAACTTGTATCTCTTATTCTGTTTAATTACGGTACCTACCACCCTTTACATTATGCTATAGTATTCCTCTATGTTGCCAGCTATATTCCTGTGAATTAGGAACTCCACTCCCAGTTCTCTTCTGTCAGCCAAGCCCCGATAGCAAAGGATGTGCCCATTCTGTAACATCGTATATGCCTCATCTGTCCTCCTAACCTCACTGAGGCCTATTATATCCTATTTAACATCGTATAGCTCCTCGAATAGTACAGCTAGACTTCCCTCACTAGATAAGGTTCTAGCGTTAAACGTTGCCAAGTTCAGGTTCCAATGGCTGCCTGTCCGGATCCAGAGATTCTTAGCACCCTCTGCTGCATTGCAGATCTGACGCCCGCCGTGGTCAGTTGCTTCGCAGCTGCTGGGGACTGAGGGCCGAGAGTTAGTTGACGTATGCATCTGGAAGGTAGTGGCCAGATGCTGCACCAGGGTGGCCAATCCTTCTCTGGTGAGGGAGTGCGTTACCGGCGGTGGTTACCGGTGAGGCCACACCCCAGGCCTCTTAATGCAGTTCCATCACCACGTGGATTTTTTTAAATCCGGTTGGGAACTGCGCGCACCGGGATTTGAACCACGGACCTTTCGCATGCGAGGCGGATGCTCTAACCACTACATACATGAGATAAAGGGTTTGTTTCACGGTCTGTGAAGCTTGCCTAAAATTTGTGCGTATGAAGTACAGAGTCCGGCCTGCCTTGGTCATAGTTATGTCAATGTGTTTATTCCACTTGAAATTGTCGGAAAAATAGACGCCCAGACACCTATAATAGGAATCATTGCTAATTATTGAATTATTTACTTCGTATGTTGTGTCTAGTTTACTAATGCGGTTGGTGAGTGATATACAGCAACATTTACGGACGTTTAGACTCATTTTTCATTTTTGGCATCACGTTGGTATTCGGTACAGATCATGCTGCAGAATTTCCGCATCCTTGTGCGAATCACTCTAAACACTACACAATCATCTGCGAATAACTTAATGAAAGAGGTAATACCATCGACTATGCTATTAATATAAATCAGAAAAAGCAAAGGTCCTAATACGCTCCCCTGTGGTACACCGGACGTAACGGTTACCGCAGATGATTTTGATCCGTTAAGCACTACGCTCTGCTGTCGATCGTTCAGATAGTTCTTTACCCAATGGATAATTTTAAGGTTTATGTTTGCAGAGAGCATTGAAAATTCTAACAGATTGCGTGGGACGGTATTGAAGGCTTTCCGGAAGTCAAGGAACACTGCATCTACTTGAGCGCCACTGTCTAAATATTGTGCGATGTAATGCTGAAATTCGACTAGTTGAGTTACGCATGAGCGTCTATTTCTGAAACCATGCTGAGATGGAGTGAGGAAGTTGATTGACTGTAGGTGTTTACCTGTTTCACTGTATATGATGTGCTCAAATAACTTAGAGCAAATCGCTGTTAGCGAGATGGGCCTGTAGTTTTCGACAAGCTTTTTATCACCTGATTTATGAACCGGGATAACGTTTGCAACTTTCCAGTCATGTGGAAAATGGGTTGACTGGAGTATACGTGAGGGGGAGGAGAGATAGTTGACTGTACGTATTTGTATAAACAAAACTACATAAAAAGATCAGTGTAATATTCTCCGGCATGACACATCTCTTAAACATCAACACAGGCCAACAAAAAAAAAATACTCAGTAGCAGACCACCCATTGCTTACATTCAACGCATTACTGACTAGGAGCCTAGAATATGCTGCACATTTTCATGAAGTCGTTCTCTAGAGAACTTATAAGCTCGATGTTTTAAAGCTTAGACGTTCTAAAACAGGGCAGCTATATGCACCTTAATTCATGGCACTGCCAAAAAATTAACATGTAGTCTAAAATGTGGGGCATTCGTTGAAGATTTTCGTATCTCTCAGTGTACACAATCTAGTGAGTTGCACAACGAGTTCTCGTTTTAAAAACGTTACCATCAAGTATAGAATTGAGTTTCATCGATAAGCTCATTTCTTGGGTAACGTACAATACCAAACTTAACCAGTATTACTTCCTGGCTCATTATATGTCACTAAAACTTTTGGTACGAGGTGACAGAGTGGCCGCGTTTCCAACGTGGCGAGTGTCAGTTTTGTTTGTGATTAATATCGCACAATTCGGCTGTTAATATTTCAAACAACATACTTCTCACATTTCTAAATAAAATGGGCATGCCGTAAACTGTGATCACCTGCATCATTTTCACTGGAATAGGGACCGTGAATTGAATAATAGAGAAGTCAATTAGAGACCTTTTGTTAATCGTCTGCACCATTTCGCTTTAGCTGAGGCAACGTGTACTTGCACGTCGACGTAGAGCTCATGTGCGAAGGCGACAGGAGCCTCACTGTCGTAGCACTTTTTAAGAAAAAATGCTTAAAGAAGTGTCTTCAAGCACAAAGTGCACCGGTTCACGAGACTCAAGGAGCTTCCCGCTTGCCATGGATCTCCTCAGCGAAGAAAAGCTGGAGGACGCCAAAGTAACGGGGATGAAGTTTGGTCCGAAAAAGGACATTTTGACACTGTCTTTGAAGTCCACACGACGAAAAACAGGGATGAAAAAAGAAACGCGCCTGTTGTTGAGCTTACCAAATCTACGTTTCTTCTCAAGTTTCAAGCATTCCGAGAAGCAGAAAACTGCTGCGGCTGAGCCCAATGTCAAAGTTAAATGACACGCAAGAGCGCGGACGTATTTGAAAAAGAAAGAAGCAAAAAGATACAAAAAAAATAAAAAAGCTCAAGTGGATTGGAAGTCATCCTGCAGGCGGCAAAGGCTTGCCCGGTCACATTGGTCTTATGCACGTGATTGAACTACCACCTTTCCCGATCCCTACATCAGCTGAAAAGCATTGCCAAGTTCCAGCGGCTCCCTTTAATTTCATTTTCTTTGCAGCAGCAAACCAGAGGGATGTCACTGCTGCTTGGCTGGAAAATAGTAGTATCGAATAAAATAGAAAAGTGACTCGAAAACGACTGTCTAGAAGCTTCTATCTTTGTCATTATTGATGGCAACTCCTGAGATGAAGTTAAATAGGGAAAGGGTGGATGAAATGGAGAGAAAATTACAGGGAGAGAATCGATCAATGTACGGAAAGTTGAAGTATAGCAAGGGAAAGAAGGTTACGATTGCTTGCAAGAAAAAGCAGGCAAACAACTGGCACTGGGAACTTCTCGTGACAATGAGATGTGAACCACTGCAGATATACCCGAACGAGATGCTAAAGCATTTTACAATCAAGGGCAGCTTTGGAAATGTAGACGACACCATCGACACCGGATTTGTGAGTAGGTGCGACTATAAAATGCTCTCCATTTAAAAAGAGCAAATTACATTGTTTACTGGATGGATTGAATCTTCTTCGTTGTTCAGCATTTCCATACCAACGTGAAAAGTATTAATTTTGAAGCCCTAAACGAAGCACGTGCACATATGGGGCGAAAATTCCATTTTCTCTGTGTGTCACAGGTCCCGTTAATTAGGGACGCAATCGCCGGGCTAATTCTAAGGGCCGAAGTATCGGCCCCCGAACCGCACCACGAAAGCGTGCACAATTTAGAAGTGGTCCTATTTGGCGCGCCAGCGGACGCCGGCTGTGACCCAAAGAACAAGTCAGAGCCGAGAGTTGATAAACAAAACAAAATTATATTCGCAATAATGGCCGATCAAGAACAATACAAAAGTATGCACACTCCACATTAGTTGAGTACAATATGTCACCAATCAAACAACGTACTACACAGTACAATCAGCCACACTCGAAACAACGGACACAGACAACGATATGCACTACCATGCAGTCGCATGCATTGAACAACCAAGACACTTAAAGACTAAAGAGATAGAAAACCTATTCAGTCCAAAGTTCTTGGATCAAAAGTCTGGATGATACTCTTCCGAGAATCACTCACTCAAAGTCCAGCGTTGTTGTCGTTCCACTGCCCCCGAAGATTCTCTTCCAGGAAACCTCACGTCTTAACTTGGCTGCTCTCTAAGCTTCTAACTTCTTCACCGGAAACACGTCGGCTTCACACACGCAGCTGTTGCCACGCGTCTTCGCTGGATAGCGGTAGACACACGCTCTTGCCTGTAGCTCGAGCCTTCACCCCTCAGGTGGAAATCCTCTTCTTCTCCTGCTTTGTCGCTACGGACAAAACCTTCGCCGACTACACGGCGGAATGCCTACGCGCTCTGGCGCTAACTTCCGTCTTCTCCTCCGAAGTTTCTCTTCCAGGAAACCTCTGTCGTTCCGCTGCCCCCGAAGTTTCTCTTCCAGGAAACCTCACGTCTTCTCCTGATCTCCCATCTCGGCTGCTCGATTAAATACCTTCAGCGCGAGATTCCAGAAAGTTCTGATCATTTCTTCGGCGCGATACGTAGCGAAGGCTGGGGAGACGGCGAAACGGTTCGAAGGCCGTCCGCGACGGATGACGCAACCCGGCCTCACCACGTCCCTTTCCATCTAGAATTTTCTAGGGCTTGCTTGGGCGCCGATGTGGGGTGAGGAGATTCGTCGGCGAACGTACGCTTCCGAGAGGAGAAAGCCGTGCGCCCGGGGAGTCTTTGGATGTTTGTTTTCTTTTTTTTTATCGCTGACCTCGCGGCGTCACTCCGGCGTTTCGTCGCGAGAATTTGGCGGCGCGCCCTTTTTGAGCGCTCGTTTTGTGACACTGTGCCAAAACAAAGTCCGGCTTACCACAGAATAACGAATTATTCAATTACATGCTCATTTTTCTTGCTTGCCACGTTATATATATAAATATATATATATATATATATATAAATAAATGTATATATATATATATATATATATATATATATATATATATATATATATATATATATATATATATATATATATATACCGGCTCGCATTTTGCATTCATATCAAACCCGATCAACGTAAAAATGGAGCCGGGAAGAAGATACTGTACGGATACAGTATACAGTTACCATAGTGTGCCTTATTTAGTGTGGCGAATAAGCGAAAGTACTGCATTGAAACATTACAAAGGACCATTGTGAACATGGACAGACAAAACATAGCGTTATGGTTAAACATGGATAGTTACATAATTCGATTTCCCGTACATGCACCACTGTTTGGCCTAACACATCTCTGCCACTATATTTATGGGTGTACAAAATAATACTAGAAATTCGATACGTAATATTTATCAAGTTTGAGTGCATCGCCAGCACATTTTTTGTTGATCATATGCTACTGTGGGACTATGATCGCCGTAAGAACGCGGGGGCATCGTGGAGCTATAGTCATTAACATAGTACAGTGATTGAGCACCCACATTCGCAAAAAGCGCCTTACGCTAACAATTATCCTAAGAGAATATTTCAGTCGATCACAATGCGAGACATGTCATTAGCGAAGCCAACTACTGACAGAATGCAATCACAAAGGAGTCGTTCTGTGAATGTGTCCCTAAAAATCTAGTAATCATGAAGAAAAATAAGATAACCAACAAGTGAGGTAAATTAATATGAATCAGTTTGTATGTTGCCGCCTACCAGCATAATCATTGATAATATTTAATGCTACATGAATGGTTAACCCCCATGGAGTTCTCTGCTTCTACGCATAAAGTTTGGACGCGCACCAGATAGTAAGAATATCTTCACTAATCGACCTATCTGGCGTTACCCCAGGCCTGCTTAATACCCTGGGGCATATAGCCTCTACTTTCTGTACTTAAAAATGTGTTCTTGTTGTTTATATTCTTTCGTTATTAGGGGAGACGGAGACAAGATAAACAGGTAACCTATGCACGATTAGTGGGAGGCCACACTATCACTCACAAAGCCCTCGTGTTTATGTATAAAAAAGTGCGCTGATGGTCATTGGAAAGCTCGGTTATGGCTACTTTTCTAGAAAAAATGCCATATTGTTTACGCAACCAGTTTTGATATTTGCGGGAAATTATTCTTGGTGTCAGCTTACGTAATAACGTTAAAAGCCAACTGGCAAAGTGACGGCCGGGGCAGTGACGTCGTCTACTGCTGCAACCTTGCTCAATGGCATGATAGAACGCAGCAGCTGTGATGCGACACTGGCAAACCTATCGAGGTCATCGCTTAACGCCGAAGAGTCTACGCCTTGGAAAGAAGCCAATTGGCTCACGGCTCTGTGGGACACCGAAATAATGTTACTCGGAAGTTATTAATGCATGACGGTCGCCTCATTAAAGCTATAGAGGTGGTCACTTTGCTGACCATTTTTCTCAGTGCATTGTTCGTTATCTTATTTTGACAGAGAATTGATGCGGTATAAAAAAGCTGAGCGCTGACACTCGAAAAACTTGCTAGGAATTATCGACCAGGCAGAGTGATAAAAAGATCAAGAGGGAAAGAAATCTGAAATTAAATAAATGAGTGGCCATGCACCACGAAAAGAAAAAAAAAAGGTGGATTTCAATTGATTCTCACTTGAACCTCACTTTTCAGGTAGGTTCAAGTGGGTTTGATCCTTACTTCAACCGACACCTTTTTATATTTATTTTATTTCCATCTTTTTCGCTCTTTGACTCCCTGTCAATGTTGATATTTTTCTCAAAAACAACGACGCCGTCGTACACCTCCGCTGACGCTGGAAATTGTGTGAAACGAGCTCTTTAACACGACATTGTTAAAATACACCGTAATTGGTGTCAAGTACATGCGAAGCATAGAGGGGTAGGAAAGATGAGTGAGGCGTAAGATGGAACTGTCCATCTAACTATTGCGCAATAATTATTTCTGAAACATATACTGAAAACGCCACTGAACTTCGACAAACTAAAGCCCAACGCAACAGTAAAGGAAAACCAGGCTTTGGTTCTTTTATAATCAATGACTTGTTACAACATCATCTTCTCTATTTTGTTAATTGCGGACTATGCGTTCGACTCGGAAATGGTATTTTGTTCAATGTGAAGCACATTGAATTGCACCAAGATGCGAGTTGAACGATATCCTAGTAACTTTGATCTTAATCGTTTTTGGGTACCGTTTCGTATTATTATTTTTTTTCGGTACAGAACTTTGTGATATGAAGTAGCCGAGGCAATATGCACCTCCGCCTCTCCACAGCAAAACAGTTAAAGCAGAACAGAACAGATCTTAATCGTGTTTTCTCAATTTTAGATGTGTCATTTACCCTGGAACACTTGAAGGATTACTGTGCTTGCTTTTTTTCTCGTTCCGTTCACTCCCAGTAGCTATTACTCTCCTCCTTTTGCTCACTTTTCTTCCCCTCAAGTGGTTTAATTCAAAGTGAAGCAGTGATATCTAAAGAAGATGTTTTGGATGGCCGCACAGCAACTACATGAAAAATGGCGTTGGTGGTCACCGACCTACCATTTTTCAAACTTGGCAGCGCTGTCTGAACGGTCCCCATACGCACGCTGTGCTGGGGAAGGGATCATAGAGCTACCTCCTTTTTTGTCTTTTCTCCATTGCTTCTGCCATTGCACTGCTTTTTCGGTCGGTCGATCTTTCAAACTTTCACTGTGGAAACGCTGGCTACAGCAGGCATCCCGATGCACCCTCACCCTTTAATCCCCCGACTTCTCTTTTACCAGCCTTTTATGCATATCTACTTCCTTTCTGTTTGCTGTGCGTCGCATGTTTTCAGGCTCAACAGATCTTGTGGCTGTCAACGCTTCGTCATTTGCCTTTCTTTGTTCATTCTGTATCAGAGCATCACCTTGTGTTCCGTGCTCTCTTCCTCTCTCTCTCTCGATCCGTATTGTTTTTATTGTTGTTCAGCTTGCCGATGGGCCACATGACACGATGTGCAAAATTTAGCTGTTTATTAAAAGGTTACTAGCGATATAGACAGACTACTTTTGTGTACAAGATAGACCCATATAAAATCGAAGTACCTATTGGAAGACGAGAAAACCTTGAATAATTTGGAAGACGGATAGTTAAGATCGAATAACTTGTATCTGTCGCTGTACTGTCTCAGAAAATATAAAAGCCCTATTAGAAAATTAAACGTGTATGTGATATAAACTGACGTGGTGAATGTACCGATGAAACAATTAAGCGTGGATATACATTACGGCTGCTCTCCTGGTACGTTATATGGACTAATTTTACCTGTGAAAAAACCTTTGTGAGCCAGCTGCGTTTTGGAGCAATTTTGTGCTTGGTTTTCAAACTTATTAGGACGGAGAGTAAAATAAAGAACAATTACTCATTAACGCCGCCTACATGTAAACATCCAAATCAACGAGCTTAGTCTATATTGCCTCACAACTAGCCAAATTCTCATCTATTAATTTCCATTTCTTTCTAGTTCTTAGAACTAGGAGGTTCTGATGCGTGCATACACAACACCAAACCAGCGTTAGCAACCTCTTGAAAAACCATTGATAGCAGTAAGCTCCGACAGCGCGTCTTTTGTAATAATAAAAGTTGGAAGACGCTTGAGCTTCGCTTTCGAGAGTAGAACTCGATCGCGTAACACATAGGATTGTGCTCGCTTGGGCTTTCCAATCGCTAGCCTGCCTTCACCTCTTGGTCGACACTTGAATGGTGCTGCAGGGAAAGCCAAACTTCGATGCTTTCCGACTTCTCTGCACCTTGCCAACGAAAGCTAAATAATGCTAACGCTTGCCAACTAACCCTCAAAATACACTGGCAAGTCTGTAGAGTCAGCTTCTGTGCTCCCTTGAAACAGTCCAGAAACAAGGTTATCCCTGTCTCTATTAAGAATATTCAATCACATCCACGCGGCGCAACAAAACTTGGCCACAAAGCGGAACGATGCTTCGCTTAAAAGCGCGCTCCTGTATTTTCACTCATAACCAATGCTACCGTCATCGCAATTCCCGCGAAACGAGTTCTTTAACGTTAACACGCTAAAATACGAAAAAAATTTATAAGAGCAAAGCATACAAAGTGGCAGAGACTGGAGGAAGAACCTGGTGCTGACGGCTGACGTCTTTGGAGCATCACTTTCGATCCCATAAGTAAGGACATTAGTCGTCACATCCACAACAAAGAAGGAGCTTACGGTGCATGTGTGTGTGTTTGAGAGCGATGCGTGTTCGGGAGAGCACAATTGCATCCCCATTCCTTCTCTCGCCATTCTCTGATGAATGGTGCCGAGAACCATCAGTGTTTTGAAAAATTGCACCTGAACATTTTTTGAGGAGCCAAGAACACGTGTATCTTACGCTGACTCGACACCCGCATTTAAGTATTTTTTACATAGGACTTAAAGAGTACATTTTAAACAAAACATGAAAAAAGTAGAAAAAAGAACAAGTGACAAACGAACTTTCAACAAATCAAACAAAGCAATAAGACGAAGTATGGTGACGGAAAAACTAAACTTGGCATGCGATAAAAAATGAACAAGCAATCCCATTCATGCCTCGAATGGTGGAGTGCCATCAAGTGCGAGAAGCTGCACACGGGGAACAAAAGTGCAACACGCTAGTAGCCGCACCTCTTCTAGCAGAATTCATTAAAATACCGCGTACACAGATAAGTGCTTGCCAACGAACGTGTTGCGCATACGCCGACACGTTCTGTGTTTTCTTTTCTTTTTTATCCAATTGCTTCGGTGTTTCGTTTGAGCGCTCTCCGAGACTCTCCAGCTATGATATGCCACCAGTTATTTTGGTAACCCCACTTGTGTTTGCTCTTTCTGGAACGCACCTCTTCTAAGATGCTTGTGCGTATTTGCGTACAACCCGTTCAAAGAACATGGTTCTTAACGTCGTCGAATGAGTGGTTCCTAATGTCATCACCCCAGTGTTCCCTGCATTCTCGTTCTTTGAATATTTGTTCTCAAAGTTGCGGTAAATGCTTTAAGCGGCGCCACGCAGACCACTGGAGCATGAGTTCAATTATTACTAACGGATGTGGAGCGTGAGTAGAGAATATCAAACGTTAGGACGGGAAAAAATAAAAGAATAACAACACGAACAACACTGAATAACAAAACACTTTATACACATCGCAGCTGTATATACTGCCGCACTTACCCGGCTACGGATGTACCGGGAGAAAGTTAAGTCGCACTGACTTCGTTTAGGACATCGAATTGATGCGCACACCTTATCTATGCATACGCTATGCGTCATTTCGCCTGGATTGCTTCTTCTCGCCGTATACTTACTCGGCTTGACCACTGGTTAAGCCTGTTCCTTCATAGCCAGGACGCGAGCGAGATAAGCCAAAATATTCGGGCCCTATGAAGGCAGAATAAAGGAAGCAACGACGCTATGGGGCTCTGCATGATAAAAAAGTGGATAGTCTTCTAGCAACCTCCAACCGCGAGTGTTATGTGTGATTGTGTGTCGTGCTAACTTTTTTTCTCTTGTGAGCATTTCAGTTTCATATTCTATTTTGCCTTGACCCTTAAACGGCAAGATGCTTCATAGTTCGGCTCTAGGAGCAGTGTATATAGGAGCTGCAAGGAATAATACGTCCACTCTAAGGGGTACTCTTTTTACTCTGCACGGTTGAACAGGAGACACGGAATATCCGTGGTAAGCGGTTCAGGCTCACCAAGCCCAAAGTCGTTTGCGAGGACTACGGGCTGGGCCGGTGGATGCCGGCTTCACTGGGCAGTGTGCTCTCATGATCATTTGTATTTGCTAGATATTCCGCTGTTTCGCTCGTTCTCGGTTAGTAGATGGCCTTATCTTTGTTTTCCAGCTTTTCGTTTCACTTTCAGTCGTAATTATTGTGATTAGTTCTATAATTTACATGTCTAAAATCTTTTGAGCACGCGAGTTTTCAGTTGCAAGCTCAAAAAAGAGAAAAAAAAAACGTAGCTCAAACACCGATGCTTGAAAGCCGAGTACGTCCATCAGCCGGCGTGACTAGCGGCAAAACGTTCAGTGGTGTATTGCACGGTGCAGGTGTGCCACGGATGCGTTTAAACTAAAATATGTATACAGTCAACGCTGCATGGTTTATTATCATGTTACAATTCCCCAACTTGGCCACCGTGGTCCTTAAAGAAGCCAAGCTTCATGAATTAGGCTCTGCTTGCACGCATTTCTATTTTATTTATTATTTATTGTACAGTACACAATAAAGCAAAAACCCTTGATAGGCTCATTTAACGTTAATGTGTAGTAATACGAACAAGAGTTGTCTTTAACTGCTAAGTTCTGCCAGTGTTTTGATCGATATCGTTGTCCATCTTGGCGTTCAAGTCTAGTATTTTTTTGCACCTCCCTTGGGCAGCAAAATTGGACGCCTCTTCTGTGTGACCTTCCTACCATACCTTTTCTTTGATCTCTCATATTGTTTGGCAATATTACAATAGTTGAAGGTTGCTTAAACGTATTCTGCTAAGGACTATTGACGATACAGGAAGTTGGAGAAAGTTTCTATTGAAACTACATTGCAGCGTTATGCACAGGAAGTGTAGTTGTGTGCGTAAAGTACTTAAATGTGAAATATCCACCATGGTGGTCAAGTGATTAGCATTCTCGACCTCCAGTACGGCGTTTCTTATATTCATATTGTTGTTTTGGCACGTACAACTTTATCTGTCAATGCACTGTACGTGATGATAAGAGCAGACAAAGCAGTCATACAAAAACAGCACAGATGTAGTCTAATCTATTGCACAAACAGCGTGACTTGGTGGCCCCGTCACAATTTGTCGCCGAAACCGGCCCAGATTGCTGAGACAGTGAAAGGTGAAGGAGGGCACCGGCTGTTTCATGTCGGATAAGTGGCGACTGCTGTCTTGCGGACACTTACACAAAGATAAAAACAAACAGGCCGTGTAGGACGAGGAGGCAGGCGTAATGCGTCTTTCATCCTTCAAGTTCGATATTGCTTGGCTTGCACGCTTCTTGAGACACCACTCCGGGACTGAAAAAGCAAGGTGTCATTCTTTGCTCCGCTTTACTTCTCGGGGGTAAGCTTTCCCCTTGCTTCGTTCTGATTCGTTCTTCACACTTGTGGGACACAGAGAAGCCTGTCAACTTTGTCATAAGAGAACATCGAGGAAATGCTGATTGCTTTGGCTCGATTCTCTCCAGTTTGATGTTGAAGCAGTACTACTACTACCGCTTACGCAAGGTGAAAATGATATAAAAAAAATTTCGTGATAGAATAGTTGCATTATATATGCAAGTTTCTAATGCTCAAAGGTTCTCTCTTTTTTCCTAAACATTCTTGCTGGAGAACAATGTCCGCTATTGTGTTATATTTGAGATGCACCACGTGTGATCTAATTCAGTCCTCCAATAACACTTGAATGTTTAGATGAAATGCTTGCACGTATATACACACATGTGTATATATTTGTGCATTTAGATGTATATATCTATCTATCTATATATATATATATATATATATATATATATATATATATATATATATATATATATATATATATATATATATATATATATATATATATATATATATATATATATATATATATATATATATATATATATATATATATATGTGTGTGTGTGTGTGTGTGTGTGTGTGTGTGTGTGTGTCTGAATATATGTGTGTGCATATATATATATATATATATATATATATATATATATATATATATATTGCTAGACGCATTCGCAATGTTTTCATTCATTCTTTTCTTTTTAACCTACCTTTGCCCACATGTGGCAACTGTGTCAAACAGTATTACTTGTTGTTGTCAGCGTCATCTCATCTAGTGCAGTGTTATGTTGTCAAGCTGATGGCTGCTTTTGAGAACATGCATATATTGTGTAATATTTCTTTTTCTTTTTTTCGATTTTATATGCAATGTTCTTTTCAATTGTGAAAGTCTATTTAACACTAGCGCTGTTACGCCCAGCGCGAGCGCAACCTCGTCAGAAGGCGAACCACCTCCTTTTGCCATGACCACGGCTAAGACAATGGTATTTTCCAAAAAATGAAATAAGCTCAGCAAATTCAGCCACAGATATGGATTTGCTCTTTTCATTGCAATAGAGATTGTATGGACACTCTCAGTGGATTTTGCCGTTGCCGTGACTGTGTCCGTCAGGTCCTGTTGTGTATATTGATATATGTTTGTATAAAAAGGCCCTCCAATTTTATTCACAAGGCAAAAATGTTCACAGCATATCCATAGAGTATTGATGACGAGTGGGGTGAAGGGCCCGTTCGTTCATGCGTCCATTCGTTCTTCCGTTCGTGCGTCCGTCTGTCCATCTATCCGTCGATCTATTTGGTTGTTCATATATCTGTCCATCAGTCCGTCCGTGCGTACATCCGTCCAACAATCCGTCCGTCAACTATACGAAACCAGCAGCTATACGAAAACCACTAACGTCACCTAGTATTATTATTTCCAGGGACATATATACACAGCGCCCTCTCTTGAGCAATTCATAAACTAGAAGTGGCTACTTACTACTAATACTGCTACTACCACTACTACTAGAAAGGAGGGAACAACTCACACCCTAAGGATCTTCGGCCTTAAAACTCTGAAGCCTCCGGTCGGACATCAAACCAGTGACCCCTAACTCTACAGGGCGCTTCGTTAAACAACTGGACCGCGCCCCATGTACATTGTGGCATAAAAACGGTGAGCTATTCACACACAATCTGCCGTACGCAGAATACGCTGAAACTTCGTTGTGTTTTCTAGAAAGCAACTTTCCTAAATTTTCTCTCGATTTTGAATCTGTTCTTTGTACGTCCACGAAAAATTTGTCCCTTTCTGTAACCACTCGTGATGTGGAACGAGAAAGATAACACCGGGTAGACTTGCTGCTAACTCATACAGTATAAATATTGACGTTCATTAGACTAGTTTACAAAGACAGTGCAAAAAAGCAAGGCCCCATATTACTGTTACTTTTATGTTTCTCGCGATAATCTCGAAACAGAGGGCTGTTCATGCGGGAAACGAGGTTTCTGAAAAAAAAAAGAAAAAATGGAAAGAAAAATAAGAAGACTAACAAGGTACCATCGCCTTAACCATAACAAAAGCGATTGTCTTGACTGAGGGAAGTTTGAATTCTGTTGCGCACAGCTGTGTTCTAAGCCCGGGGCGAATAGAATATGCTAATAGCGCCACTTTCAGAAGCAGAAAAATTGAATGTTTGATCGCTTTTTCCGTGAATCAGAGTTAAACCTAACGCTCTTGCTAACGCGGCTGTCGCCCTTTCGCTACTCTGATAACACCGTTTAACTTCTGTGAAAAACACTTCTGCCGGCTCCCAAGCCTTTTTCCACACAACGCTTCCCTGGAGATTCTCGCAAGTTGACGTTGCTAGTACCATTTAGAAGAAGCAATGTAATTTAGCTACAAGAACGCAAGAGTGTGGAAAGAACCTAACCTATGAAAATCCAGCAAAAAAAACGCTTCGGAAAATAGACTACAGTGTGCAAAGCCCTTTCGCCTAATTAACGAGACACGCGTCCATAAAACAGGATGCGACGGCTCATGTGGGAAGCCCCACCACCACCACAGGAGGGCGCTGCGAAAGGGTCCTTTCTAGTCCTTCGCGCTCTCACCAAGAGCTATCAAGCGAGCAAAATAGGGTTACGGCACCGGATCTCGTCATGGTTCGGGTACGGAGTATTTAGAAGAGGTGCCCTGTGACGCACTAAACAGTAAGCACATATCGGGGCCAGCAGTTCGAGAGTGCAGTAAAGCGGGGCTTCTTTCTGCTTTTTCATCAGAGAAGGAGCGATACATAGCGCGCACTCGAGCTTATACCTTGTACACAGCCAGTCGTGCGTCGCATGGCTAGCTAACATGCAGGCATCCTCGTCGTGATCGCCATTTGCCTCCTCGTCTCCTCCATCGGGAATATCTAAAACCCGTTGCGTGTGACAGCTCCAAATTACACTGAAATTCGGGAGCGTAACACGGCAACAACCGAGCCGGCACCATCTCTTTCCGGAGGTGGCGCCGTTCTCCGAATTAATCACGTCCTGGGATTCGTAGAACGAGCCTCGATACTAGTTCTTGTGTCTCTCTCTGCCTCGACTAAAGCTTCCTCCCATTTACATTACTTTCTTACTCTATGTCTCACTTTTTTGTGAAACCCGTCCTACTTCTCTAATTCACGCTTAACATTTATTTTTTAAACGCTTTCTCTTTGTCTGTAGGGCAGTCGTCACATTAATTCATCTGCAACCATTTCCTTTCTCTCACTTCCTTACATATTCCAAGCTCACTCTTCACTCTATTCATTCACTTGCCATGCTGTTGCGTCGCACAGAGATTTTAACGAACTTCGTGTAGCGAGAAAAATGCACCACCAAATAGCCTTTGTGGGCTCAGTAACGGCAGTGCTTGGCGCTTTAGTGGAGCCACCGAGCGAGCAATTTAGCGACTCTAATCGTTGTAGTGAGAAGATGATCCTTGTTCCTGATACGGTTTCTCTTTTGTTTATTTCGCTAACTTTGGTGTATACTGTTTTATTTGCTCGCAATAGCTGTGACGTGATAGTCTCCACTGCTGATCTCCCACTCGTTCATCACCCTCAGAATTCTCTCAAAGCGTCGGTGATCGGGAGAATTTTCGGTGTTCGCATTACGGTGGATCTTCCAACTTTTTGAGCTGCGCATGGTTTTTTGAAGTTACATCATATATTCGCTAACCACCAGGGCCCCCTTTCTCTCCTTCCGTCAGGCCTGCGGCCGACCCCACGAGCGGTTCGATCACGCACTTTTTTGCATTTTTTTTCTTGCATTTCACACCACAGTTTTATTTCCCCGAAAATTTCACCTCTTGGTTTATTTATTTATTTATTTATTTATTTATTTATTTATTTATTTATTAGAATACCCTCAGGGCCCGTAGGTTGTGATTAAGTGCTTCAACTTGTGATCAACGCGCTACCACAGCTAAGGCTAGGAGTATGGCTGTTCTAAAGTAAAATAAAGAAAATGAATTGTTCCGTTTTGTAACTTGTTACAATACTAATTTTTATCTCTTGTTGTATTTGTAGGGTAATTTATTCAGCCTAATATTCTAATGATAATTATTTCAAAAAAGAAGCTTGAGGCCTAATGATTACAACGAATCGCTTGCAGCAGGAATCGCGGAATAACACCATGCCCATAGATCTCCACTGGTATGTCTTCCATATCTAACAACGCTGAACAACAAAACAAAACAGCACTGAACATTGTATCAGAGGACAGCAAGAAACAGCATCTTGGCGTTCGGCCTGCACAGTGTGCCGAATACAACGGATCTGGGTGTGCACGAATATATACGAAAATCTCCAGACCCCATGAAATATCGCTGGTGATTCGTTTCCACTGAAAATAGTCTGAATAGACCAACCACGAAGGAAAGTTTATTTTGTTAAGTGTTTCATAAAATCCTCTTAAGGCACTCATGATCAGCAAAAGAAGAGTCATTGAAGCTTGCAGAAAATTAAGAGCAGTTTAAAATAGCAGCACAGTTTTCGTCTTAATTTCATCATTTTCCTCGCGGAGGTTGTCCAACAATCTGGCCGCCTGGCCTGAGTATTCAATATTCAACATAACTTTAATTAAACCTCGACGATGAACACGTACTAAAGAGAACCCTCTTACATCAATGTCATCGACCACCGCAAAACGTCGTCGCCAGATGCGCCATTCAAGGGCCCCTCTCGTCGTGATTGCGTCCGTGTGAATTTTCTTTATATTGCCTTTCTTACTCTCACATAATGCTAAGGGCAGCATTACGGCATGAAACCAGTTTGTTTTAATGCATTAAAATAAGCCGGGCTTAGAACCACAGCACATTAAAGCCCGGGAGGCCGTGGCCGCATCTATAGAAGGCTTATTACGCATGCTTCGCTGTTAGTGGAGGTATGCATATCAGCCTGAGTTTGTGGTGAATGCAGCGAAGGAACTGTGGTAGTAAGCCCCTGGAAGTACATTCTGACAGAGTAACCTCTGTTTTCTTGCTCCGCTGATCTGCTTATTTTTTGCAATATCATTTTTATTCTAAACAATCTAAACAAAAACACCACGAGATTTTTATCGTTTTCCTCACAACGTTTATCACGTTCTCTTTGGACCACTTGTGTGGGCCCACTTTAGCAGCTCCTTTATTTGGGAGGCCGAGCCATATCTCCCGCCGCATCGTCGACGCCATTTTGCGCTGTAATGATGAAACTACTAAAGGCGTTCGGAAAATATTGAGTTCGACTAACCTGGTGATCATTCCAAGGTTGTAACCTGCGTTTTCACTTACACTGTTTCTGTTTTTCTGCTTGAAAGAGGTGCTCTATTATTATGCACGTTTTCTAATAAATACATTTTCTGTCATTAAAATGAACTGTGCTATGCCGTGTGCGGCAAAATGTAAACTGTAAGCAAGTATTCTCGAAGTAAGAGTAAAGAAAAGCTTGGATACAAGAGACAGACACACACACAGTCCCTCGATAAAAAGATTTCCCTTTCGTTCACTTAGAGCGAGTGCCTCCTCCTCGGCAGACTTAGTGAATAGTATGCGAGGATTTATTGGTCTGCAGCCACCTCGTAAAACGATTACGTACCACGTTACTTCCTCTGACTAGAATTAGCAACCTTGTCTATCAGTGACAGCGGCTAACATTACCAGAGATAAGAATTACGTAAATATCCAACAAAGTGTATGTGTTCGTGCCTTCCGCCGTATCTCATCAATTGGTAAAGCATCGGACCAGTAATCACAACGTTATTGGTTCTGTTCCAACGTATAGACAGGCTGATTTTTCATTCAATTTAAATCATTCTATATAATGCCTTTCTTACTACACTACAGATAAAAAGAAGTATTGTCGTTCTAGAAAACAAAAACAAAATAAGCGTCTTGAAAAAAAGTGCACGTTCTTTTTTGCAGATGGGCAGAATGACAGACGCATGTACGGATGGAGGTAAAAAGGACAATCGAAATATTTACCGAAGTTTAGAGATAGTGAAAAATAAGCTGTAGTTCAATGTAAAATATTTACTAACAAGGTAACAAAGCAACAACACATATTTGTACATCATAAAGGAAAATCAGGAACGTTATTGCACTTCTATTTACAGGCATCTTGCGGAAGAATAATAACTTATACAACAGAAAAAGGAGTAGGCGATCTTTACGTAGTCACCAGTATTTTTAAACTCCTACATCTAAAATTATTCTCTGGCAACCAGCTTTTCACCGCACATATATTTTCTTTTCGTGGCCTTCTTTTCTGTTTTCAGTCACCTATTTGGTGGAGACCGGAGAACAGAAACCCATTCGGAGCAGAAGGTACGTCTTGAGGTCCGTCTTTTTTCGTTTGAAAAATCGACATTCATTACAAACAAGTAGGCAGCCAGTGCCTGGCGTAGAACTACAGTCCCGTCACCCTAGCCGATATAGGACGGATATAAAAATATTCCCAGCATCCGGAGCTGTACCGTTTCATCGGCGAGGAATGTAATCTACGCGGAAGCGTTCAGTCGTGGCAGACATCAATAGGGCGTTTCCGCGTGTATGCAGAATTTGCATGCTCAGCGCATTGACGTATATATACAATCGCAGACATGCGAGTTTTCCTTCTCTTTTTTTTTCTATCGTACAGAACAGAGAGTATCTTCCGATTGCCGCCCAAACGGCAAAACGACCAATTTGCCTTTCGAGTGTGTGTTTGGTGATGCGAACTATGTAAGCTTTCTGGTTTGTTCTCATATGAGTAGTTCGAATTATTTCATTTGGATAAGCCGCTTTAAATAATTAAGGCTATGTTTTAACAAGTTTACAGTGTTTTCAAACAGTACAGCTAAGTGGTTCAGGGCAATGCCGACTAATAATATGAAGTAAGTCACGAGGCTTAGTAAAATCTTGCACAACCATATTCTCTTGACCGGAGTCTAATGCGTGCGGATTCAAATAAAAAGACGGAAGAGAAGAACGACTGTACGATAGGGCTTTGCAACGAGAATGTATGATTGAAGTACGCATGGTGTACCCTAATATGACTACAACTGAGATAACAGGTCCTTCACTGTTTCTTGTAGCTGCTAGCCTCTTCTGCTTTATTTATTTATCTGTTCATTTATTTATTATCAAACTAACGAACGTTCACCCATGCTCTTTTCACAAGAGCATTGCACCATCGATTTTCGCAGTACTACATTAGAGGGACAATTATGGGCAGTCCAACGGGCCCGCGAAGCGGCTGAAAGGCTTGTTCTTTCAGTCCCAACGTGGGAGTGGCCCGCTTCGGGCTAGGACACTAGCACGACCTATTGGATCCTAATAAAATTCTTTCATTCATCCCACTAAAGGGAACCATGTGGGGATACGGATACATAAACAGGAGAGAACAAAAGAAACGGAGGAAGCGCTCTGCCACCACCTCCACCCCACCTCCTTACGCTCACGTGAGGAGAGGGAGGGGGAGTTGGTGCATGCGCAGCGGGGGACTGGACGATTGCCGAGGGACGGACACAACCACGAGCATAAGCTGCTTTGCATCTAAAAAAAAGCAACTCAAATATCGTGAGAGAAGGAGTAGTAGCTAATGCAGAAGTCCAAAAGAGTGATGGGAAACAAAAAATTGGGGTATTTCCGGTAAAACAAATTACGGATTCAAGGCATAGTTTTATAATAACAAAGACGAAATAACGAGAAATCACCGTATCCTACCCTTATAGGTTCACACAGCCCCTTATGAGGCCTATGGCAGGCCATTTTTCACAGATATATCCCCCTTTTCGTCAATCATGCTCGATATCCTTTCTGTTGCCTTTTCTGCGGGCCTCCACTATTCCCTCCGTTATAGGGAGTGAAGTCAAGCTTTAAACGACCACTTTTATGGGCATTCCTCTCGTACTGGTTTTCTTCACTACAATGTGGCATAACTATACGCTTTTACTGGAATTTCCATTCTCGGATGTTTCTCGCTCTTCTCTCGTTCTCCCCATTGCCGAAACGCAGGAGATGAAAACGCGTTCTTGCAGCAGGAGAAAAAAAGGTACCCATGAAACGGCAGGAATGCCACTGTTTTGACCGAAGTAGACTTCCAGGACTGTATTATTGTGGTCTCGAGAGAAAAATAAAAAGAGCTAGTCAAATTCAAATGCGTATGGCAGAATGCATTCCTGCCCCATCCCAGGGCTATTCACTCTCAGATTTTTTTTTAAGGCTATCAAACGCATTTGAATAAGTCGACCTTCTGTGGTTCAGAAAGGTTTTCTTCGACGTGATTGCAGCGGTGATCTGGTTTAGCAGAACCGAGAAGAAAGTGATGGTGGCGGAAGTGACTCTTTTGTTGTTTCTGGCTTTCGTATTGCTTCCCGAAATGCACTTTCTGAGACGGAAGCGCAAAGTGAATGGAGTAATAGCAGTGAACACACTCATCACACTGATGTGTTTATCTATATTGCCATGATGAGAAAAACTGAACTGTTATCGCTTTCCTTTCATCGGGTTTGTTCCATTCTTCTGCCCTTCTTTGTTATTTTTTTTTTGCTCTTCTAATGTCTTATTTTGCTTCTGCTTTCTTTTTCTATTTTTGACGAAGCTGTGATTAGACCAATGCATTATACCATTGCTTGAAACTATCACTATTGCCACCTCTACTTTCATATCACTACTTTTGAGAAAAAATAGGGACTCAGTGCGTCTTTGGTTAGCAGAAATTGCTTAAAACATCCTCGTTTTTTATCAATCTGATAACATACTCCTGATAAAATTCTTCATGAAATGATAAAATATTGTCCGTTATTTATGAAAATTCGGCTCACAATTGTGTCGTAATGAGTTTTGATGACTTCGCGCTATTTTATGAAAAGAAGTAGTGGCGCACCTTCGCGTTAAGTATAAAGTAAAGGTAGAAATAGCCCAAGATTTCGTTGTTGTTAGCCCCAGTATAGTAAAATAAATGTCCCCTTGGTGTACGTCAGCTTTACAAGTGTGGTACTGAGTCTTCAATATTATTAATAACATGACCATGGTGGTCTAGTAGCTGAGGTGGCCGGCTGCTGACCCGCGGGTCGTGGGATCAAATCCCGCCTGCGGCGGCTTTATTTTCGATGGAGGCGAAAATGCTGTAGGCCAGTCTGCTCAGATTTGGGTACACGTTAAAGAATCCCAGATGATTCCGGAATTCTGGAGCCCTCCACTACGGCGTCTCTCACGATCATATGATGACTTTGGGATGGTAAACCCCACATATAAATTAATTCGATAGTACTATAAAACTTACAGTAGTCTTACGCTGATTTCGTGCTGGGACTACTGGCTCTGCTAGTTGGTTACATGTAATGCGAGCAAAATAGTACATGCGAACAGAAACAGTCAAGAAGTAAACAATTATACAAAATACAAGGTCTGAGTGTTGCGTGTGACGTTTTGTGCTCGCCGGGCCTTGTTTTCTTTTCTTCCTTCAATAGTCGGCTGTATTGAATGTAAATGTTTTGTTATTGTCTGGTGTGTTGAAACCTTGATTTTTGTATCATTGTTTTGTGTTTTGCTTTGCTATACATCTGCAACGTTTAAGCTACGCGACAAAGACATATGTCCTCGCTTTCCTGAGGTAAATCGTAAGCATGATGCGCACACTCCTCCACAGATTGGCGACCCGGTGATCTTGAGATTCACTGCAAGTACTTGGTACTTTATAGGATGGGTTCCTAAGCAGGGTTCTGCTGAACTATAGGTTCTACCCTCTTTTCTTCTTCTGCTTTGCTTCCTCCCCCGTGTGAGATATATCGTGAGAAACCTGGTTAACCTCCCTGGCTTTTTTCTGCATTTCCTTCTATTTTAATATTTGGATAGAAGTCATATATGTTGGGAATATCATACATCACAAAGTGCTTATTTTACGGTTAGAGCCACTGCCACGTGACCCCGGAAGACTGAATCACGGCCGGGCCAAAGGTGTGGCACGCGCACACTCTTTTGCGCGCATGCCGCTTCTCTATCCTGGTCATGACTGAATATTTATTTATTTATTTATTTAAATACCCTAAAGGCCTTGAGAGGCATTACATAGGGGGGATACTGTTAAAAACAAGGTATACATCAATTCATATAAAAGGAACGCACAAAGCGATCAGACATAACTAAGTAAAAGGTACATTTTTACGACATGGATGTAACACATGGCTCATTTCACATCTCCAGTACATTTCCATTCCAGAATCTGCATGGCACTAGTTCTTCATCGTTTCGCTGGTACACGAGATATAACAACAGGGTAAGATATAGTAGCAGTAGACATATTACACATCAAGAAATATAAGCAGCACTGATTGGAATGCAGACGGATCATTTATCATCGCAATCTCGCTGGGAAGCTCGTTCCACTCGGGTACAGATAACACAAAAGGGGAATTTTGGTACTTTTTGGTCCTTGCAAATATGGACGACACTTTACGAGCATGGTCAGTGCGATTGGACACATAATGGGCCGGAAAAATATGAGCGCATGAAAAAGGTGTAATACCATGATACAGAGAGTGAAAAAAGGTCAAGCGGAAGAATTTACGACGAGTGTTAAGTTCTGGAAGATTAAGAATCTGTTTTAATGCTGAGACACTTTGGTATGGCGAGTACGAGTGCAAAATGAAGCGGGCAGCCTTGTTTTGAATAGATTCAATACAGTCGGACAGTATAGCTGTGTGAGGGTTCCAAATAATTGAAACATAATCGAGGGTTGCACGGATGAGGGAAGTGTAAGCGCGAAGTCTAGTTTCATGGTTTGCGAGATATAAACGGCGCTTAAGAAAGCCAAGTTTTTTTAGTGCCTTGTTTGTTACGTGTTCAATATGCATGGCCCAGTTTAAATCAGGAGTAAATATCACGCCAAGGTACTTGAAAGAAAAGGTTCGTTTACTATCCAAACTGCATAACATGTATCGATTTAATGGAGTATTTGGATTCGAAGAAAATGACATGACCTTTGTTTTATCTGTATTGATTTCCATTTTCCACGTGTGGCACCATTTAGCCAGGGTGTTTAGATCGCTTTGCGAAATAGGTACGTCATCAGTGCATGTGATCTGTCTATAAATTATACAGTCATCGGCAAACAGTCGAATTGTTGAAGTTATATTGTTCGCAATGTCATTAATATATATCAGGAATAATAAAGGCCTTAAAACTGATCCCTGAGGTACTCCTGAGCCAACGACACAGGAACTGGAGAGATTATTATGTATATTTACTTTTTGAGAGCGACCAGATAGAAATTCCTGAATCCAGCGGGTAGTTTTTATGTCTAACTTAAGGCAGTTTATTTTTTGGATGAGCCGTATGTGGGGAACACGGTCGAAGGCTTTAGAAAAGTCGATAAATACAGCATCTGGGTAAACCGATTTGTGCAAAGAGTCATGTAAATCCGTAGATAATTCAAATAACTGTGTCTGGCAAAATCGCCTGTACCTGAACCCATATTGATTTTCGAATAACACTTTATTAGTATTAAGATTATTTATTTAATTCACTGTGTTGTTCAATTGTTCACTGTGTTGCTGCCTATACGTTGGTAGAAAAGTAACGTGTAAATTGCTCTAAAGCGCACATCTGTGTAGCTGATTTTTGCTTCCTGTCAGGTAGTAGTCGTACATATTATCTGTGGTTCGGTGCATAGAAACAGTGGAGTTTTCAGGCTGAGTCACTCAAAAGCAGTAAAAGTTTTACATGACTTAACATACGCCAGTGTATAAAAGATCTTTACCACAACTCGTTAATGTAGCTTAATCAAGAACAGGAACGTTGTTCTATTTTTAGGTTTGAAGTATGCCGAAGAAGCATAAGCCGAAATTTTGTGCAGTTAAAAAATAAATTTAAGATCTTATTATGTGCTACAATCTAGATTACAGCATTTTCGGATTGAAAAGTTCGTTATTTTTTTAGTGAGAGCTTTCGAACGTGTTCGCTGGCTCAACAGTTGCATTGAAACGCAGAAAAGCCTGGCCTGGCTGATAAGTTCCAAGCATGCAGCCCGTTCTTAATGAACGTAGAAATGTTTTTTTTATGAATATTCAAAACTTTTTTCCCGTATTTGATGCGTACAGTCTAATTTTTTTTGTCATTGTACGCCATTTCTGAATCTGTTTTGTTATGCTATTATTTTTGTTTCTTTTTTTGTACGTACCACTTTTTAGCTGTGTAACCACACTCTTTTGCAACACTTATTTTGCTTTCTACTTACACTTTTTTTTCGAACAGTGCATTCACCTTAATATATTGAGTCGTGTAAGATATACATTTTAAACTTTTCACCTTTTTTTACACTTATGAACATGTGTGTTTTTTTGGTTGCGGTGATCGTTTGGGCCAATTTGATTCTCGAAGCTAACCGGCGATGCGTGAACGGCTCATTTTGATGCTCCAAATTACAGCCGATGGCTTTTTGATGGAGTGCCTGTACACCTCTAACAGCACTCAACGCGAGCGGACAGGCCACCTTGGTTCGATAAAACAGCGCAGTGGTTGGGATTCCAAAACAAGCAAGTTATTTTAATACGCGGTTGTTGATAGAAAAAAAAAACAATGTATAATCGCTCTGTTTGAGGGATTTCCCAAGCTATAAGGACATCTAACCACACAAGCCAGATTCTCTAAATGAAACATGTTTTCTTATCAATGGCTTAGCAAGCTCTATCGATGAACGGTGATAATTATGGTGTGCGCATGCGATGACAACACTCAGGACTTGTACTCTAAAAGATAAGCACTTTACGACCTGAAGGTATACGTAATTTAGTCGAAGGCTATTGTACTGACCCAAAATCATTACGCAGCTTTAATTCACACATTTCCATCCCCAGAGAGTGGTTAGTTAAATTCTAGAAAACTAGAAGTAGCGTATTCATTTATGTTTGCGGCGGACATACGGTATGTGTGCTTTCGTACTATGGGTGTATTGCAATCTTGGTATACACCAAAGTAGCAAGCTTGGCCTATATGTTATTTTCATAATGTGGGTGAAAGGCCAGGAAGAAGCGGTCACGTCATGCACGTTGGCGTGGAATCTATCTAGGCTAGGGAACATGGGTAAAAGCAAGCAAACGTGTCGCGCTTTACGCATGCGAGTACCTCTTCTTGCAACAGTGTTCCTTTCTTATGCCAATTGTGTCGAGAGTAATGGGCCACACGCTTTGAAGTGCTAATTAAAGAGAGGTGTGACCCCACTCAAAGTCATATAGTGTATAAGGATTGCATAGGTACAGTCCCTGCAAAACCATCTGTCTTCCCTTTCATGAATTGGTGGCATCGGTTATTCGCTGCGACATGATTGGGAAGGCAAACCGTCACGGATGTCACTTACGAAGATGACCAGGTGAAATATAAATGTTCTCATTAGGTCCAGTCATTTGTAGCAGTCCAGATAAATAAAAATTTTCTCGCGTCCCGCTGCGCGTTGAGTCGTGCACCTCAGGACTTAAAATTTAGTTTCGCATCCATCCACCCATCTCGGCCATTAACTTCCCTCTACCTTAGAGGCTCGCTCAGAACTCGATTGAATGTTGAGAGCAGCCTCCACCATCTACTAGACTCCACAGCACCCCACACCGAATAACTTTATACTGGTTGTAAGGTCAGTAAATGTTATCTTTTAATGATTGGTGAGAACTCTGGCACTTTTCTCGTGCTTGACAAGTTAATGTTGAAATACCAGAACGTCTGGCACTCATGTTATAGGACGAATTGAAATATGATTAGATTGGGGAAGAAAAGCCTAATATGTCATGCCTAATATGACATCCAACATACTCTTCTTTATATATGCACATCTGTGCTTATCTATCTAATGTTAATTCATTCATTACTTTTTTGACGTTGGTGCTGGCGAATGGCGTTGTGTTACGCATATCATCTCACTTTGTAACAAAATCCGCTCTGTTTTATTATTTCGTTTCCTTACTGTCCCACGTTTTGTGTACTAAGCAACGAAAAGTAGTGGGTGCTACCGTATAGGCGTAAACTTTGTCTATTAAGAACTTAAAATAATAAAGGTGAAGCAGAAAAGCGACGAGACGCACTATGCAAATTTCGGTTGTTCTGCCTAGGCTATAAGTGGGCTGCCTAACACAAGCCGTACAGATTTGCCAATATTGCACAGTTTTAAACGACCAAAAATTCAGGGCCTATAGACCACCTCCTTTTTTAGCTTACTCTTTTTTCATGCACTGGTGCCATAGGCGCCACACAATATTGCACGAAAGGCTACGCCTCAGGTATTGATTTTTAATGACGGCTTGGATCGGCTGCCACGCCCACCATAAAACTTTTGTGCCCTAAATTACATCTTTCTCGGAACACAAACAAAAACACGATAAAGAAAAATTCATTCTGTTTAGAAAACACATATTGCTCATACAGGAGCAGGAATTTCAGTAGGACAAAGAAAATATATGAACGCTCCGAAGAGGCATTTGCGATTCATATTTAGAAGTCTATAAAAGTTTTGACATGTGTGCGTGCTCGAGTGCTCTCGTAAATTTTATTTTTTTGAACAACTTGTATGGTGGATGAAACTTGAAAAAGAATAACAATTCTTCGGGAATAAGCAAGTGGTGCATATACCTTGAATCAGGTAGACGCAAAAAAAAAACAACATTCCACACAAAACACTGACCATAAACTGAAATTTATTTTGGCAAAAGACGTACGGTACCGTCCACCGTTAAAGGGAACACGCTAGTGTGTGGTGGCGCTCCGCGAAGCGCTGACTGCTGGCGATATTTTGAGATGCGGAGCATGCGCACTGCTTCATCAATATGGTGGATGGCCCACGCTATCTGCAGCCCCTCTGCCCATGCACTCGGCGCGCACTAGCAACCCATCACCCTTCTCACTATTCGTTTTCGCACTGCAAGTTAACTGATCAAAACTCGGCCTCCAGCTTCTTTATCAAACCGATATTTCATTGTCGCTGAAGGCTTATTCACGTTAATCTGTACCTGTGCGTACGTTTTGTGCGCCCTTTGTGCGTGAGCAACGCGGGGCACGTTCCGATCTGCTTGCCATTCTGCGCATGACCTTCCAATTTGTTGCTATCGCGTTCATTGCTTTGTCTTTGCGGCAAAGCTGTGACTTTTTTGTGCTTTCTGTAAATCTGATGCGCGGCAGACAGAGTGACAGCTAGATAAACTTAATTGCGAAAATGCGGAAGTACTTTGCAAGGCTTTTATGGGCACAGGATAAAAAAAGTCACAGACAAAACCGGTCGTGCTGCACCTTTATAGTTCTATAATGTGCGTATTTACAAGTCTCGCCGCCAGTTAGCACCACGCTACCTACTAGCCACGAGCTCGTGTTCTCTCTCTGAGAGCGGGCCGTGAAGTAGATGAACACATGCTTGAGACTACCACATCACAAACGCAATGCTAACCAGGAAGATTACATTAGTGAAAAAAAGTACAGGTAAGGCATAGCCATGATTATGTCTCAATGATAATTATTTCCAGTGCTAGGTGGTATAAAATGTTACGTGAAATATAATTGTACTCATCGACTGCGTGAATGTGAGTAGTTGTGACGAATAAATGGTACTTGCGATTGTCCAAGGTAGTAAAATATATACAGCTTATTGATTAAAGGCCCCTTATTTATTTTATAATTTTTATTATTACTAACAGACAACGTTTGTGGTAATTATTATATTGTTTATACTGAAAATTTACCCATATACCTAATATTCTTTCAAACCACGAATGGTATGGCTAAATGACCAAACTAAAAAGTCGGTTTGGTTAAAATATTCTACCATTTATGACATGACTGTGCAAGGAAGTGACTATTATGACAAAACGCCTTTATAGGGTGGGTGTTACTAAAGCAAAGAAAAGCAATTATTTTTATTGTCGTGAGACCAAAAGACACTTCGATGGGAGCGAAATGTTTCCTAAGTCACGACAAAACTTATAACAGAGATGTAGAACGTAGGCTTGCGTCGTAGAAAATAAAAAAATAACATGGTGGACCCATTCCTCAAATAAATCGATATAACGCGTGAATAATGCGCTCTTTTTTTCTATTCTCAGAGGATGGTGAGCCACTCTTTGAAAAGCTGGGTTCATACGTTTAAGATTTGTCTTGTTATATATATATATATATATATATATATATATATATATATATATATATATATATATATATATATATATATATATATATATATATATATATATATATATATATATATATATATTGTTGAGAGCAAACCAAAACAGTAACAGCTCAACGCGCAGTAGCCCCTCCAACTCACATCCTCCCTCTTGGTTTATCCGACCTCACGCAACCTTGTACTAATCAAGATCGCGGTTATGATGGTTTTTTTAGGAATCTTTTACATCACCGTTAAAGCTGCTCGCATGATAGGTTTGATAGTTGTGGCTGAGCTGAAAAAAAAAACAGCGTAACAAGAGCGCAAATGTCGGATAGTTTCATCAGCTTTGTTTAATACAAAAAACGAGCACCACGGGCCATTCTTGTTTTGCTTTGACACAACCTAACATTGGGACGTTGCAAGATAAAAAGTTTAGCGACTACATAATACGGTCATTTAAGTCTCGCAAAGCATTTTCAGAAACGTCATTGATACTTGGCTGTACGTACATAGATCAAAATCACGGAACAAAATATTAGGTTCCATGTCCATGCATAGGTGAAGTAAACGTTGTCTGTAAGAGTGAACGTCCATTACTCACGTAGCTTCACTCATAAGTAAACCGAATATAAGGAAAGCACGTTTTTTTTTTACTATTTGCGTTTGCAGAAGAAAATTTAAAAATATCAAGGCCTGTTTTATTCCTCTGACGGGTGGACATTTTACTGCGAGGAAAACGAATGGTCCATGGCTCACAGCGATTACACCATCATTTCTTGCGGCAGGGGAAGACACTGTTGCGTTATACCGACGATGCCATCTCTACTCTTTCTCGGTTGATTGCTTTAGACGTCCACTGCCGTGCTTTTATGATGCAATCGTTCGCTTGCGCAAGATTATTAAGGCCCGCGGCAGCAAACAAAATGCCAGAGAGCATGACTGTTTCCCAAACTATGTGTGACCCGCGATCGTTATTTTTATTGACCTTTCTGTCTTAGCGTCCCTCGATGAAAATCAAGACGCGCGTAAAGCGGCAACCCTTTTCTTTCGGCGTCACTTCCCGAAAACACGAACATTGATGTCGGAGAGTTGTGTTCATCCTTCCAAGTTATGATCTTCGTTTGCTACGCACATAGGGTGTAAAGGAAGGTGCCACATTGTCCGATACATTTTTGTTTTTTTGTATCTTATCGGTGTTTTAAATAATTTGTTCTGCATTAGTTTTTACGTTTTGGAAGCTTCAGCCTGGTAAAAAATTAAAAATAAATGCTGTCAATGATACGACAAAAACTTATCTGTAACCTCTGCAAAGAAGTTTCTCAGAACTCTTGCCCTTGTTCATCAACAGAAGTTTGATTTCATGGAAAGATAGCGAGACACGCCACGAAAGTATATGTATATGAAATTTAAAATGATTGAGCAGTATTTAAGTATATCATTAAACACACAATGAAGCCATACTAGAATACCTTTCTGAACTTTATGTGGATGGAGGAAGCCAGAATGGTCTTGCAGTTAGAAATTATCTAAAAGGGCGAGTTACGAGGCAGAACAGAAACCGAAGCACAAGATCATGAAACTGTTTAATGTTATTGGCATCTTCCGCAGCCTCATGGAAGCTCTGAGCATGAGATGATTACGAAAATGACTGAGTGGTCCAGTTATAATTCATCATAAAATACCTGGTGATTGAAATAAGAAGAAAAAAAGGTCTTTTCACCATTTATGTAAAGGGCTAAAGCTACAGTACACAGCATTGGTAGGCACACGTGGAACAGATTGAAAGATGCTGCAAATTGTTGCTCACAAGTACAACCACTAATTTTCGGAGATATAAAATCTGAATTTATTTATGTGTTTTGAAATACAACGCCTCATCATTGCATAAAGATGAACAACGATGGTGTCAACTCACAATCACTAATTATTTTGCGTCTTTTGGACAATTTATTCTGTTTTGTTACTCTCGTAAATTTTATGTTTTCTTAGCTAAAACGCCGGGAAAGTTAACGTTTATGGCAGTCTCTCTTTCACGTATTTTTCGATAATAAATACAAAGATATCAAAGAGTTTATGACAAATTTTAGGGTAACACATTTCGTTGCAAAATTGGCATCGTAAGCTGTGATGCACCCTGACTCTTTGCTGGAGTGCTTCTTCTAGCTCAGTGATTGTAAGACAGCGCTGTTAATGAAACAAAGTTGACAACAGCTGCTCACTTTTCAACAATTGACACCGGAATGAAACATTGTTCGGGAAACACGATTCAGCTTGGGTGCCTACCAGTACACGTTTATATCAACAGGTTAAGTAATTTTACATGCCAGTGACACGTGCCAACGACGAATCAACTGGAAGCGCTGCCATTCGCGAAACGCCATTCATACAAAGTGCGGCGAAAGTTAACTTTAATTATGAATCAGACAAATGGCAATAGTTTTTTTAGGGGCGAAGCTTCTTATAGCGGCACCCGTTCATCCCTCGTAGCCGTTGTAGTGTGTAACAAGTGTAACATTTTGACCTCAAAGTTGGTGCTGGTGAGATATTTCTTCTGTGCGTTGTTGAACAATAAAAAAATAGTGCTCAATGTACATGCCAATGGCTGCTAGTGGAGAACGAGAGACAGGAGCATTCGGCTTTTAGTTAACGCGCACGCTGCAATCCCTATTAGCAGCCATTAACATGTACATTGAGCACTATCTGACAAGAAAGGGTTGCTACGTTATACTCGCTGGGTGTAACCTCCTTAGTTTCAGAAAGGTTTAGCGAGCGTTGGGTCGCAGTGCCATGAACACAATGAACTAGTATATACCATGAACTCGAGGCGCTTAAAGGTGGGAAGTAGATACGAAGCGCAAGCCGCAAGAAAGTGTGCGTGTGCCACCTCTCGTTTAGTCCTTGGAATGTCCGCTGGATGGCGGTGCTTCTATATGGCGAATATATGATGAAAAGATGCGAGATGGTGGTACTTAGAGTGTTGCATAGATGGATGAACGGACACACAGACAGATGCATGGATGGACGCATGAACGGACGCAGGGGCGGATGCATGGACGAACGCAGGGACGGACGCACGAACAGACGAATGCACGGACGGGCGGATGGACGCATGTACGGTCACACAGAGGGACGCATGGACGGACGGAAGCAAGAACGAATGGACGGACGGATGCTTCGCCACACTCTCCAACATTCACTCCGTGAATATGCTGCCAATTTATTTGTTTTATCCAACACTCTTTGAAAGATCCAGTTTCAGCGCCTGATGCTCACAGAAGATTTTCTTTATGGTAGCGTTAGCCCGCAGAAAACTCACTGCGTTAGCCCGCAGTGGGTTTTCTAACAAAATCAAAAGTTTTCAAATTACTTAAACATGTTCTTATTGTGCGAAAATTCCGTTCTATGTGGGTTTTTAGTGCCTACCGTGTTATTCGCAAACTATAGGAACAATTCAACATTCATGGCTAACGTCAAGACAACCTCAATGCGCTCAAACCTCCCGATTCCCTCCAGTGACTTTAGTACACGTACAGTTCTTAGTTATATGACTACCGGTTCTCGTTTAAGGAGGTGACATAACTGGGGTATCACTTAACAACAAGCTGCTCAAGGAGGCATGGCGAAAAGAACTCACGCCTACAGACGTGGACAATAACGGCGTTTTTATCGTGATATCTACGATTTATATTTAGAACATCGTTCACAGCGATGTCCTTTTGGCTAGCGCGTTTTATAAGGAGCGTTTTTCGTATTATCTACGCACATATTAAGAGCTTAGTTGTCGGAACTAACTACATCACTAGTGCGTTACAGCTTACGCCCAAAGAGCATTTTATGTACGCAGCAGAGTACTTTCCACAATAATATATAGTTGGATTTCGTCACGTTACTATTAATATTATGGGAAGTAAGAGAAGGAAAGGTTAGGAAGAGGAAACGTTATGGCGAGATACACATATGCACTGATCTTTTTCACGTTTGTCCCAAACGGCATTTCGTTTCCATGCTCTATTAGAGCGAATAAATTGAGCTTATCGAGCAGGAAACGTTTTAAGGACGCCAAACAATAACGTATAGAAACGGAGATCCGAAAAATATAAAACAAAATATCGCCCGTGTGTAAAAATGTCCTCTACACGTCGGGCGTGTAATTTCGTCTACCCCCACTTTCTTTTTTTTTACTCTCTCTTATCTATAAACCAACCTTATTTCATTTTTTCTGCCTGTTTTAAGGGTTCTCTTTTTTATTCCTCTTTCAGCGGCATCTCACCACTAGCCCTTTTTTTTCTACTTTAATTCTCATCCCAATCAGTTCTAATCTTTCTCTATTTTTCGTTAAACAACCGAGCGCTTCTCTCGGACGAGACAGCGGCAGGCAATTGGCGGGACCAAATCAAGCGGCTGGTCAAACAGGCAAGCGTAACGGTCTCTTCACCGAGCCCCCACGTCTCCAACGTTGTCCAGGTTTCTTTCTTCTTCTTCCCCGTCTTTCCACTGAACGAGGAGACGTGACTCTCAGTGAGGCTTCGAAGGATGCGAGCATTTTCTTCTAGCGGCAGTGTTTGCTCCAAGCTTACAGTACCAGCATTTTGTGGCCACCTAGGGATACAAGGAGGTTGTGTTTCTCTGTTGTTTTTTTAATGTAACAAAAAAACTTCTAATCCGAAGATGAAGGTCTCAAAAGTGGAAACCGCAAAGAGACTGTTTTACAATGGGCATCGATGGAGCAGTGGCCAGGCAGGCTCCAAAAATTTGCCGTTGGATTGTCTCCCTAATGATTTCAAAACAAGGCAGGTTGTTATAAACTTTCGTGTTGCTGAAAGCAAACCTCAAACGTATTGACGGATATAAAATTGTCGTTGCAGTGAAAGAGCAAGAAGTAGGACATTGAGAAAGTGTTGAGGAAGTATAGCAGCAGAACGAAAGATAGCTTTTAGATCTGACAATAAAGAAACACTTTATTTCCTACTGAAATGAACGTCGTGGCACAGCAGCACTTCTCTACAAGGAGGCCTTGCTTCTGGCTACAAGTTTTTTTTTGTTTTATTCTGAACATAACCAAGAAAAAATTCAAGTGCAAGAAATGCCATCTCATTTGTGATCAAGTCTAAAAGAGCGCTTTTTTGTTTTTACACCCACTACAGTGGCAAGGACATCAAGAAACAGTACGATTTTCACCCGCCTAACGGACCCAGCACGATAGAAGTTTATGAACGCCTTCACATGCTAATATTCGCCGTCTGTTGAGACATTATATATATATATTTCTGATTGATATGTGGGGTTTAACGTCCCAAAACCACCATACGAATATGAGAGACGCCGTAGTGGAGGGATCTGGAAAGTTCGACCACCTGCGGTTCTTTAACGTGCACCCAAATCTGAGCACATCAGCCTACAACATTTCCGCCTCCATCAGAAATGCAGCCGCCGCAGCCGGGATTCGAACCCGCGACCTGCGGGTCAGTAGCCGAGTACCTTAGCCACTAGACCACCGCGGCGGGGCGATCTTTATATATATATATATATATATATATATATATATATATATATATATATATATATATATGAGATATAACACGCAATAATGGCAAGGAAAGTATAGGGGAAGTTATTAGACCGAATTTTATTGTAAATGTAAAAAATGTGAAGAAAGAAAAGTGGGTGAAAAGATAAATCACCGTGGGTTCCTGCCACGGCAAGATATATATATATATATATATATATATATATATATATATATATATATATATATATATATATATATATATATATATATATATATCGGCGATGGCGTAGTGGTTAGAGCATCCGCCTCGCATGCAAGAGGTCCGTGGTTCCAATCCCGGTACCGCGCAGTTTCCAACCGGATTAAAAAAAAAATCCGCGTGTTGATGGAACTGCCACGGCCGCTGTGCGCTTTGATCCAGCGGCCGTGGAACTGCATTAAGAGGCCTGGGGTGCGGCCTCACTGGCAAACACCGCCGAGAACGCACTCCCTCACCAGAGAAGGATTGGCCACCCTGGTGCAGTATCTGGCCACTACCTACCACATGCTTACGTCAAATAACTCACGGCCCTCAGTCCCCAGCAGCTGTGAAGCAACTGACCACGGCGGCAGTCAGATCTGCAACGCAGCAGAGGGTGCTAAGAATCTCTGGATCCGGACAGGCCGCCATTGGAACCTGAACTTGGCAACGTTTAACGCTAGAACCTTATCTAGTGAGGGAAGTCTAGCTGTACTATTCGAGGAGCTAGAGAGTGTTAAATGGGATATAATAGGGCTCAGTGAGGTTAGGAGGACAGATGAGGCCTATACGGTGCTACAGAATGGGCACGTCCTTTGCTACAGGGGCTTGGCAGACAGAAGAGAACTGGGAGTGGGGTTTCTCATTCACAGAAACATAGCTGGCAACATAGAGGAATACTATAGCAATAATGAAAGGGTGGTAGGTATCGTAATTAAACTGAATAAAAGATACAAGATGAAGGTAGTACAGGCTTACGCGCCTACATCCAGCCATGATGACGCTTCTGTTGAAAGCTTCTATGAAGACGTGGAATCGGCAATGAGTAAGGTAAAAACACAGTATACTATAGTGATGGGCGACTTTAATGCAAAAGTAGGGAAGAAGGAGGCTGGAGACCAGGCAGTAGGAGATTATGACATCGGCACAAGAAACGCCAGAGGAGAGCTACTAGTAGAATTCGCAGAACGCAATAATTTACGGATTTTGAATACCTTCTACCGAAAACGAGAAAACAGCAAGTGGACATGCAGGAGCCCTAATGGCAAAAATAAGAACGAAATAGACTTTATAATGAGTGCACACCCTGGAATCGTGCAGGATGTGGAAGTAATTGGCAAGGTACGATGCAGTGACCATAGAATGGTACGGTCTCGAATTCGCCTAGACTTGAAGAAGGAACGACAGAAACTGATACGCAAGAAGCCAATCAATCAGCTAGCACTGAGAGGGAAAGTACAGGAATTCAGAGTGTCGCTGCAGAACAGGTACTCGGCTCTTAGTGAGGAAACCAACCTTAGCGTAGATACAATGTATGATAATCTGACGAGTATCATTACGGAGTGTGCAGTGGAAGTTGGAGGCAGGGTAGTAAGACAGGACACTGGCAAGCTTTCCCAGGAAACGAAGAATTTAATTAATAAGCGTCAAATCATGAAAGTGTCAAGTACAACAGACAAAATAGAACTGGCAGAGCTTTCGAAGTTGACTAATAGACGTAAGGTATGCGATGTAAGAAGGTATAACATGGAGAGAATTGAACACACTCTGAAAAACGGAAGAAGTGTCAAAGCATGGAAGAGGAAACTTGGGATAGGCAAAAGTCGGATGTATGCACTAAGGGACAAAGAAGGCAAAATAACTACCAATATGGATAGGATAGTTAAAATAGCGGAGGAGTTTTACAGAGATCTGTACAGTAGTCGAGACAACCACGACTTTAATACTATAAGAACTAGCAGTAACCCAGATTACACCCCAACAGTAATGATAGAAGAAGTCAGAAAAGTTTTGGGGAGCATGCAAAGAGGCAAAGCTGCTGGTGAGGATCAGGTAACATCAGATCTGCTGAAAGATGGAGGACAGATTGTGTTAGAAAAACTAGCCACCCTGTTCACGAAGTGTCTCCTGACGGGAAGAGTACCAGAGTCTTGGAAGAACGCTAACATTATCTTAATACATAAGAAAGGAGATGACAAGGAATTGAAGAATTACAGGCCGATCAGCTTGCTCTCTGTAGTATACAAGCTATTTACAAAGGTAATTGCTAACAGAGTAAAGAAAACATTAGAATTCAATCAACCAAAGGAACAAGCAGTATTTCGAACGGGCTACTCAACAATTGACCACATTCATACTATCAATCAGGTAATAGAGAAATGCTCAGAGTATAACCAACTACTATACATAGCCTTCATAGATTACGAGAAGGAGTTTGATTCAGTAGAAATATCAGCCGTCATGCAAACACTGCGGAATCAGGGCGTAGATGAAGTATATATAAACATTCTGGAAGAAATCTACAGGGGATCAACTGCTACCATAGTGCTTCATAAAGAAAGCAACAGAATACCAATCAAGAAGGGTGTAAGGCAGGGGAACACTATTTCCCCAATGCTATTTACCGCGTGCTTACAGGAGGTTTTCAGAAGCCTAGAATGGGAACAGTTAGGGATAAGAGTCAATGGAGAATACCTTAGTAACCTGCGCTTCGCCGATGACATTGCATTGCTGAGTAACTCAGGGGACGAATTGCAACTCATGATTACGGAGTTAGACAAGGAGAGCAGAAAGGTGGGTCTTAAAATTAATCTGCAGAAAACGAAAGTAATGTACAACAACCTCGGCAAGGAGCAGCGCTTCGAGATAGGTAATAGTGCACTTGAAGTTGTAAAAGACTATGTCTACTTAGGGCAGGTAATAACCGCATAGCCGAACCACGAGATTGAAGTAACTAGAAGAATAAGAATGGGGTGGAGCACAGTCGGCAAGCACTCTCAAATTATGACAGGTAGATTGCCACTATCTCTCAAGAGGAAGGTATATAACAGCTGTATCTTGCCGGTACTTAGCTACGGAGCAGAAACCTGGAGACTTACAAAGAGGGTTCAGCTTAAATTGAGGACGACGCAGCGAGCAATGGAAAGAAAAATGGTAGGTGTAACCTTAAGAGACAAGAAGATAGCAGAGTGGATTAGGGAACAAACGGGGGTTAAGGATATCATAGCTGAAATCAAGAAGAAGAAATGGACATGGGCAGGGCATGTAGAGCGTAGACAGGATAACCGCTGGTCATTAAGGGTAACTGACTGGATTCCCAGAGAAGGGAAGCGGGTTAGGGGGAGACAGAAGATTAGGTGGGCAGACGAGAATAAGAAGTTTGCGGGTATAAATTGGCAGCAGCAAGCACAGGACCGGGTTAACTGGCGGAACATGGGAGAGGCCTTTGTCCTGCAGTGGACGCAGTCAGGCTGATGATGATGATGATGATATATATATATATATATATATATATATATATATATATATATATATATATATATATATATTTATATATATATATATAGTGGGAGTAATAATTCAATGGGCCAGTTAGTCTTCGTGAAGGTATGGGATATGGCACAACGGGAGCGTTGTCAACAAGGATAAATATATTTATTTCCCAACAGTTTCGGGAGGGGACCTCCCTTCATCATATATATATGAACCGGTCCTCGTAAAGGTTGCCGAACCCTCTGAAGACAACACCGTTGGAAATAAAATGAAGACAACTGCTAAGTTGTGTCTCATTTACATATTTATATATAATAACGTCTTACACACACAACGAACGTTTTTGCATTGTTTAGTCTGACGTTTCAGCCGTGGGACCGGCCTTCATGAGCGCAATCTAGTCATAAAACAGAACTGCCACGTGGCAATTCAGTTTTATGACTTTCTGAGCACATGTGGTCACGCTGCTATACGGGCTATCGTATTACCTGACGTCTATTTCCTTCTTTGTTATTTCCTCCCCGTTTACCCTTTTCTTGTGTAGGGTAGCGAAGCAGGTACAGCTTGGTCAACCTCCCTGCCTTTCATTTGATTTACTCTCTCTCTCTCTCTCAAGTGCTGCACACAATTGTGCTTTCTATTCTGATTACTTCCCGACCTCACTAGAGGAAATATGTTTTCCAAACTCGTTGAGCTCATTGCTGTCAGTGAAAACGCAGAGAGATTGCTTGTTTGCTGCACGTCAGACATAAAAAACAAAAACAAGCCAACCTAGTGAGCCAGCGAAAGAAAGACAGCAGCAAATGCTGTGATCAGGCGTAGGAAACAAACAGCTCTCCCTGTGGACTAGAGGCGAAAAAAGGTCTTCATTCTGGCCGCAGTAGCTAAACGCCCCTGCAAAATTGGCAGCCGGGAAACAAAGTCAACCCCGAAGGGATGCACGTGTATCGAATAAGGCGAGTCAGAGCTCTGGCTGGGACTAGATTCACCACTTTTTAGCTTCTCATTTTTACCCGTTTCTGTAATGGGCTGCCTCCTACGTTACCCTTGAGCCCACCAAGCTTCTCCGCTCTTCTTGCAGTCTCTCTCTATACCAGTGTAAGTGAGCTTATATGTCCGACGCTGATAATAAATCGCGTGTAAATTTGTCAGGACCAACACGCAGTTAAAATGTTTATCTGGACTGAAAATTTTGATGGAGTTCTTGTCCGTCCAGCATGTTCTTTTACGCATTCCTTCAATCACGGGGACTTGCTGTGGTAGGTTAAGACGTTACTATAACACGTGATCTAACTTAGCCGATGTGTGTGTGTGTGTGTGTGTGCGTGTGTGTGCGTGCGTGTGTGTGTGTGCGTGTGTGTGTGTGTGTGTGTGTGTGTGTGTGTGTGTGTTCTTGGCGAGTTGTTCGCATTCCATCGGTGCCTAATCTGCTGTCACGGATAGCCAGCAGACTGCAAGAAAATACCCCGCTAGCAAAACTTCGGCAGAGGTTACTTAGGCGGAAGTTTAGAAGAATTGAAAGTTTGAAAATGCGTGTTATTTTTCGGGTCAGAAGGCATGCTTCTACAATTTTGCTTATTCTTTAAATATTGATAATCAGCCGTAGCAGGTCAAGTTGCAGAGTTAACAAGACGAAGAAAGTTAATTCAAAGTAATACATTCAGACGAAATGCCTAATGAAGCTCTTATTGAAACAAGGGTTCTTGTTCCCATTCTAGTTGAAACAAGAACCCTTGATCATAGACTAGTTGGTTAAGGAACAACGTGCGATGTCAGAGCAAACATCAGTGCTGTTTCCTGGTTGTTCTTCATCCCGTCGCCCGCGCTGTTTTGCCACAATCATACTGAAATTTCGCAATAACGTTTGCCTCCTGACAGTGATTCGTCGCTGAAAATTACAATAATGCAACACGAGCAAAAATACACTGGATGCGCAAGAGACTATGAAAGTGTTATTCACAGCCTGTGCATCATCTTTTGATCAGGAATTACAGTTCAGACTTCGCACTGCGAGCGTCTTGTCAAATTCACTTATTCATTGAAATTAGAACAAGGACCCAATTTTACACTTTCATCCAAAACTTATGGCTCCAAATATGTTGCAATGAATAAGCACCATCTGTTTTATCTCTGGTAAAACTACAAGAACGCTTTATTTCAGTGTTCTCGATTTCACATAAAATACGCATCGGTACGTACTTGAAAATTAAAGTGCACACAGATCTATTAGGTAGAAACACTTAGAATAATAAGGTGATTTCAGTTGAAATGAGCATAGAGATTGCTGATCATTTGAATGTTCATATGTGTCTTTTTATTAAGCTTTTGTGACCTTTCAGTACACTCTTTGTTTCCTAAGATAAATGTTGGTTTATATTGATCCTTACAATGTACGACCTATAACAATATTTTATGTGGCCATATCGATGAGGACGCTTAACACCTATAACTCGACAGCTCCAACAAGAGCCCAATCGCAGTGACTCGAACGCACCTTTTACTGGGCTCCAAACGAATGTTTCTTTTGGTCAAAATAGCTACACCGGAATGATTCCATGAATCAAGCCCGCGACCTCAGACTTAGCGGCGTGGCGTGGTTGAGCTCGACAAACAACAAACACCGTGTTCCCACACAGGTTATTTATTTATTTCTTCATTTATTTATCTGGCTCAATACATAGACGGGAGTTAATCGAATTGTGTTCTAACGTGGGCGCGCTTTTAAGCATATGTAAGTCAGAGTCTCCATGCCACCAACCCGCCTATAATGGCACTATCTTCGACGATGGCTTATAGCACAGGATTTCATCTGTTCCTAACTTGTTTTATTTATCCGGGTTTTGGGGAGTCATCATGCTGGAGAAGGCATTTGCTAGTAAAGTTGTTTGGTGTTGTCACTTCTCGCTATTAAAGACAACAAATATGATAAAGAGATAGACATAGACGTTAGTTATGGGCAATAAAATAATAATAAGGAAGCTTTATTGCGTCTTTCCCAACCATCAGTGACGCGCCGCTGAAGCCAGTCCGTGGCCGACGCCTGCAATCGTCGTTTCGGCATAAACCAAGTGTTCTGCGGCGTCCGGCAATGTTTGCCTTGGCGTCGGTATCATCGGCGGTCAGATATCAGGTCTCCCGACCCCTGGTTTCCCCTTGGGTACTGAAGATGCCACGTTCAGAAGTCAGGGTTCAGCCTTTTCCAAAGACGGAGAGGAAGAAGGTGGTTTGACTTGTTGTAAGCTTGGTTGGCAGAGGACCTCGGGGAAATAACGACGGCAGCATGGCCTGTCACAGGCTGAACGTGTGTGGCCCACCTTATTGGCTGCATTTGAAGCTGCAGAGACTTCACCGTTCAGTCTATGTACTCTTCGAAGGCACCCTTTCTTCCACTTTCTGGTCATCCGCGAACTACTTCTCTGTTTACACAGTCAACGGCGTGGAACGCACCCTTCGCGTTTTCGTTGACTCGCTGCCCGGTGTATGTACGTGCAATACTGGTCATAGGGTGATAACATCGACGGCGCCCTTCGGTTGTCAACGTGGGGGGGGGGGGGGAGGGGGGGTTTATGACTTTCTTCTCTGGTCGTGTCCGCTTGCCGATAGATAAAATCGAAGCGAGCGCACTTTCTTGAATACACAGTGCCGTTTTACTATCCGACGTGTGTTTATTACGACAAATTAAAACTGCCATCAGGAATATTGAACGACCCAACTGAAGCGTTGACGTCCAATCTACATTGAGCTTTTAGCTAGTCTTTTTTAACGACAACCGATCGCAGTTTCACGGCTGATGAAAAATATAGAGGAAAATTTATCGCACCTTCTTTCGTGTGTTTCAGTGAAAGCTGCAGCTGACACGTCAAACAGAATGGGAAGATAAAAGGACTTGATAGTTCCCTTAACGATTTCACCGAAACACATTTTCATAAACTTGACAAAACTCGGCACTAAGGGTTAGAGTGGCTCTGCAGGTACTTGTATAAATAACAATAAATAAATAAAATAGCGGAGTTACGCGTGTACGATACCATCAACAGATGGCAAATGAGATACGAAAGTCTCACAATACAGATCAGAGAGAGAGAACGCAGCTGAAGCTGGGCTTGAAACTCTTGTAATTTGATGATTCATCAGCGTTCTTGCCTTAAAATTTACAGATTACGACCCTCGAGAAGAAAATGAATGGAATCCATAGACTGAGCTAAAGAATTCAAAGGAGGAACAAGCTGTTGAGTTGTAGTTGGTGGACGTGCTTCTTTAAAATTGATTCGAAGTGCATCGAAGACACGGGCAATCTTCTCTCCGATTGCCGTTCACGTCTTCGGTGTGCTACAAACTAATTTCAAACATGAGGAGAATGAAAAGGAAGAAAAATTAGTGGACCTTTAAGCTCCGCCTTTAATAGTTGAACGCAATAGCGATATTCTGTTTCTTGTGCGTACTTCAAGCACTTAGTGTATGAATTCTTTTCGAACTTGTTATGCACCAACTACTTGGCCTTGAGGGAGCATTAGCGTGTGTGCCTTTTGCAGTGGATAACTAGCTTCAACCTATGCAGTCTTGAAAATTCCGTGTTCTGACGCCCAAAGGCAATGTACGATTGCACCATGCTTTATTACTCCAATATTTCATATAGAATTCTGAAGCATGCATACAGGACGCTTGCGTTTGTGAAGCATGAAAACTACTTTCACTGCATTTCCAAGCAGAGGAAAATGGTTTCATTGTATTCCCGAGCAGTTGTCCCCTGTACACCCGGAGTGTTTTATTTATTTCATTTGCATCTTTTTCACAAAGATTGCCGATTTGGCGGGCACGCGAGGATGATGATTTTTCGCTCACAACCAACGACGCCCACGCCGATATTCATGCGAAATGAGCTCTTTAACCCTGTCCCTTTAAATATATAGGCGCTTGCTTCAGGCAGACCAAGCCTTGCAAGATTTATTGGCAAGTGCTACATCTAACTTGAGCTATCAAATACATCTAGCTGTAGCAACACGCCGCATGTCATCTGAAACCCTTTGGGCAACAAAGACAGTACGTGGTGTTTTAGCCTTTTTGCCACTTAAAAAACAACCGTTTAGTCACGGGCTCACACAGCCCCTCCTCAATACACCGTTTCTATGAACGTGTACCACGACACAAGAACGACTGCAGGGAATTACTTCGGCATTCTAAATCTAACAGAAAATAATGGACTAAACAAAACTTTTCTATTACCAGGAGCTCGATCCAGAGGCCATGTTGGGGTTCGTTTATATCCTACTCTCTGAATAACGAAGAACCAGTTCACAACTTCATTCTCGTGGTAGCCACCTCAGAAAAGGGAGCATGCAATCGATAGCCTTCTTGACAATTTCTCAACGGGCATGTCTTCTTTGAAGGCTCTGAGAACTCTACAAACAAATTACTGCGTCAATGCGTAAAATTCTATAGGATTTCGCTCAGGCGAAACTTATGGTGCCGTGGGTTCTGTGACGGTAACAACACCTCATGCCTTATTATAATATTAGAGCGTGTTAGCGCACTAAACAAGGTGCCGACGGGAATAACCACGGGAGAGCCACGGGGGATCCGGCATTATAGTTGGAGCCTTGATTACAAACAATTTCTGGTGCACCGGACTCGAGAAGTGGTTATATAACTCGCAGCTTTTTGACATGAAAAGACTCACAACTTGGGCAAAGGCAGTTGGCTTTCTCGGATGAATACAGTTTTATTAGCGTCGTCATGATGAGTCTTGCGGCAAAACAGTCGAAATAAACAAAATCGCCTTTTTCGATCGTGACATTAAACTCGCAACACAGAAAGTGATCATATTTACTTTTCCCCTGTCTAGCTTCTTCTTGAGAAATCTACATAACGCATTGTCGCAATGTCGTCACAGAAACAGAACTCATCGCAGGGCTGCCACCGGGTCTTGGTGTACTGGATATGTCCTTCAATACGCAAACAATCCCCGTACCCTTGTCGAATCAGTTTGAGATTGCTTCTTCCGAAACCAGAGAAGACCACTCAACCAAATGGGAAAAAACCTCCTTGTGGACATAAGCCGATGAGGAGCGACTTTCCGCAGTTTGCCCAGCTATGGTCACGAAGGGCACGAGGAACGAGCGATGGAGCGACGGCAACGCAACAAATCGAAACCAATACCGTGGGTGTGAGTGAGTGCGCGTTGCCGCGAAGTAACTGGATATTTTTTCCATTAGTATATGGCTTCACGTGCGCGTACTGAACTTGAGTTTCAGCTAACACTGATATCGGGAATTGTAAATAGGAGGATACTGTTTCATACTGTTTCAATGTAGCTTCAAATATTTTATATTATGTGCACGTATACATGCTCGCAGTACACCATATTTCATAAACAGGATTACGTAAAACACCAGTATCGAAACCAGGAAGGAGAGAAAGCCGGAATGAAACATAAAAAAAGGAGAGTAAGGCAGAGCAGCTTTTTTTTATTTCTTAAACTTTCCTTGCTTATGCGAGAAAGAGAGAGGGAGACTCAAAGAGAAAGAGACTACAGGAATATATACCGAGAAACTACTGGTTCTTACACAATACACAAGCAGTCACCGACACGCGCTGATAGCACCAAGTGAAGCCTAATAAAAGATATTTTTTTACCCCTCATGTGTTCTATAGTCTGATCAAGCTTGAAATGACGAAACTTTTATCTGATAACTGATCGACGGGCCAATTTTCATAGAGTTGATCACATTAAATATATTCTAACTCCGAGGTATCAAACTATTTACGTGTCTAAGATTTTTACCAGATTTCCGACATTGTAGAATTAGGAGAGAAAAAAAGCAATTGTCAAGACCAGAATGCCAAAAGTATACCCTTAAATATGACGCTATGTTGTCAAATGCAGTTTTACTAAGCAGACAACCTCAATAAGTAATAATATTTGAGATTATTACATCCTAATATCACAATGTGTATATGAAGAATGTCTTAGTGGAAGACTCTCTAAATTTGGACTAGCTGGAGTTAGCACTTAAATCAGGGCACACGCGCCTTGATTGTTTCACCTCCAACGAAATGCAGGTGCCGTGGTTTTAATTAGATAAAACAGTCTTCATAAATTATGTATTGACTTTTTTGCGTGTTCAACTATAGATTACAGCGTGGAACAAACTGTTGAGTGAACCAACGATTTCCTCTAAATTGAATATTCATGTGTAAATGTTTCTTGAGCCCGACATCGGGTTAACGAAAGCAGCTTGAATTCGGGTTCTTGCTCAAATCAACAGCTGAACCTCTCGAGCAGGCCACCACTTAGAATATACAACGTGCCCCCGGTCACGAAATTAGTGCTTTTGACAATTCAAGTTCTATCCCACACTCAGAATGTTAGGTCAAAACTAACAATTATTTCAAATTCCGTAGTTGTAGAGGAGCGCTAACTACTAACTTGCCGAGTTATTACGAGCGTACAAAAGCATGTCTGCCGGTGAGCTGCTGTCTTTTAAAGATGATAGTCTTTCATGGGGACCTTCGAGGCGAAAATTTTGGCCTGTCTGTCTGTCTGTCTGTCTGCCTGTACATTTGTCTGTTTGTCTACTCCTAACGGCACCGGGTACTTGAAACGGCCGACCCCATCCGCAGCACCCACCAATGTTGCTCAAGATTTAGCGTTCTTACTTGTGCAATAGTCAATAAGCAATTAGTGCGCAAGTCTGGGGCACCATAACGACACGTATGTATTCTGCATGTGCAATATTTTACTAGAAAAGGCATACATAAATAATTTTAAGGACCGTAGCGTTTATCACGCTGCGCTGGCCATGCAACGCTTGCACGAAAAGGTGAGTGTTTCCGACGCTTTGCTATAACGCGATGGGACTGGCACCTACCCGTCGCCTTGCGTTCTACACCTTATCGCCTCTGAGACAGGCGCGCACACTCGTCTCAGAGTCACGTGCTTCGTTTTTCAAGAACGCTACCAGGTGGCGCTCATGTTTCACGTGTGACGTGACTTGATGCGCTCCAAAATACCATTGGCAGATTTTCTTGCGCAGAACATCAAATAAATTGTTCGCTCTCTCTACACGCAAAATATTTTGACGACATTTGCAGATTACAAGCAGATACGGGGCCATTTTCTTTCACTGTTCACAGCTGATTTCATTTCTGCAAAAGGTTGATGAGACTAGGAAGGCAACGGGAGCGCAAGGTTGATAGCGAAAAGGGAGATAGGGCTCCCGAGTGCCTTGGTTGTTGGCCTTGATTAGTGAAAATGGTCAATCAATCTCCGTATCGATTGCCACTTGACCACTGATATCGGGATGGCTTGGTAATCCACTTTAGAAGCCCAGTTTTAGATTCGCTAATTAAGAATGACTCCTACTTTACCTTGCGCATTTTACATCTGATAGTGTTCTAGAAAACGCTTACCGTCGTTTTAGGTCAATATAAAGAAGACAGAGAGACCTGCAAAGTTCTTATGAATCATTTTTATTGCAGTGTACTGTTCTTTTTTTCAAGGTTGGAGATGTCTTACTCTCAGTGAGAGCACCGCACGTTTTTGCTTTTGAGCGGACCTATATGTTTCGCAGGCCGGTTTGTACAAATATGCTTAGATGGAGGTTTAGAGAATCGGTTTTTGCACTGACATATACGCCTCATTTGCTTTTCATTTGGTTTTGCTCAGCATGCGAAAAAAGACTCTCCACTAACTGAAACGTCAGCACAAGTACTGTTCGCTCGAATTAGTATCGATATATATCACGCGAGTATGACCTGTTCATTGTTTGTTTCTTTGCCCGCTGATCCAAACTAGTCTTAAAAGATTAAGCCGGCAGCACAATATTATATATATATATATAGTTTGCGTTTTCTCAACGAGTCCTGCCGTTAAGCTCAAGGGCTTGGGTTATATTGTCGGCAATGCACATCCTACTTCGATAGAGGAATGTGTTAAAGGTGGCCATGTGCTTTTGTGTAGGTGCATTTGGAAGAATTCTGTGCTCTCTAAAGCGTGGTGGTCTAAATATTTCTAGAGTGTTTAAGAGCAGATGACTTATAGTGTTATTGTAGTTCTGCCTTTTGAAACCCCAGAAAGCATTGCTATATTAGCAATTTGCTAATTACTTTAGCATTTTTCTAAAGGGAACTACCTGCATTTTGAGTAGCAATTTTGAGAGTCTGCCCATTTTTTTTCATTGTAATATGAATGAGGTAATCATCGGCACTTGATAACGAACATCTTTGTTGTTTTATGTGCCACTCCTTCATTGTGCCGTGTACTTTCTACACTTGCATACCATAATAAAAACTGGATGGGGCATGCCCCACATATTCACAAGTGGAGAACAATCGGCGCTACATATGAGCGCTAACGTGTTCTTCAACTGTATCGATAAAAACACTTGAAACTTTTGTTGAACACCAATATGACACCACCACCAAAACCAAAAAAGACCTGTTAATTTGCTGTGCGATTTATGCATTGCGGCACTATGATGAGAAAGCTTTAAGAGAAGCAGCTTACTGCAATTATTCGAAGAAATTGAACAGAAAAGTTTAAGCCATACGAGAACGCACAAACTCGCTTGACTCAAGGAAGTCTCTACACGCAGCAACTAAGCGGACACTGCGTTGATGGATCTCTCGTTTTAGAGCTCTTTCTCTTTACTTCTCTCGCTGCCAGTCACAGCATTAAGCCATCCATCAACGCCGAGTAAGACAAGCTCTTTGTCTCTGATGGATTTAAGGTGAAAGGCTCCTAGTCGTTATGCCACGCCCATTGCTCTTGAGCGTCGGTTCACCATCGACTCCTTTCGCAGGCGCAAAGCCTTTATGCTAAGTCTATAATAAAGCGTCTAACCCTAAACCTAAGGTCTATAGTCTGGCTGTTTATGCTAGTGCACAGAATGGACAAAGACTATGGCAGTGATTTTGTGAAAGCACACGCGATGCATGTGCATGTGCCGGCTTCTCTCATATGTAGTAGGGTTCGTCTCTCCTTTGAACTAACGAAGGAGCACTCGAATATACTTCGTCGAGATGGTAATACGATCATGCGTTGCTTTTGAACGTTAGGCAAGGCGAAAGGTACTTAATGGAGAGTGCTTCATGTCAGAAAGATCACCAGCCCTGCAGGCCCATCGACACTGCTTGAAGCGTCAATATACAAGTAGCTGTGCCCGCTGTGTGTATCAAACAACAAGAGCTCTGTGAGTAGACTGTGCCACCACTTCAACCTGACTTGTTGAACTTCCCGCTTGGAACATAAGTACGTAAATGTCGAAGAGAAGTCTTTGAATAAAAATGAGGAACCTGTGTGAAAGCCGATATCTCTGTACTACGGGAGGAAAGCTGTTTTCTGCACTCGCCGAGATCACTACTTCTATTACTGGCAAACACAAAATAACAAAGATGCAACTGAAGCACGCCTTTCTCCACTTTCATGAATGGTCAATAGTAACCACCTCAACCCCCCAGCCTAAGGAAAAGCAAGAGGAGACGCAGTGAAGCACATCACACAGGCACCACGCGAAAGAAGCTTTTTTTTTCCCGTCCCAAACGCTATTGTCTTGCTTGAGCGTGACGCCCGAGAAGATTGCTCTGTGGAAGAAACAACTCACCTCAACTTAAGACGCCAAGAGAGCATACTTCTGCGGTAGGAGTGTCCTGGTCTAAGAAAAGGATCATCGCGAAGAGGAAGAGAATGTGGCTGGAACTCGCCTTGGTGTCGACGGCTGATGCGAAGGGAAGACAGTGGCAACCCGGTGACATCGGTAACGAGTAGAGACAGGACAGGTGGCCACTTGCTAACGTTGACGGGAGAGATAAAAGGCTGACACTCGGCCAGACGCCTATCGATTGCAATTTTTGCCCAAGGCCAATGTTCACCTTGGTAGGACAGATTAGAAAAGAAAAAGTGCGACGAAAAGAAACATACAAAGTGAAACGTTTAACAGTAAGGGCAATGAGTATGTTCTTCGAGTACAGGAGGAGCAGCAGTCTCAGTGCGACTTTTTCTTTGTTTTCCTTTCGGTTGCCCAAATGGTTCTCCGGGTTTAAGTCACTGCTGTCCAAATACTTCAAAATCAATAAATTCTGCTTGTAGTCTAAATAACAGAGATATTAAAGAGTGCAATAATCTTAGAGGTGACACCTCAAGGCCGTATTCAGCAGTTAATATTTTTATATCCCACTCTCCTTGCTGACGCAGACCAACAAGTAAAGGATTTCTATACGCTTGGTAAATTCTCTGCTTTTCATAAAGAGTTATTTCTCTCTCGAACGCTATAAAAAGGAATAGTTATTGTCCACTTCTCAAACATCGTCGCCTTACTCAAGCGATTGTTCATCTTAAGAAAACAAAACACAGTATGAAGATTAGACATGGAGCTATGGTTAAGCAAAACGCTTACACCAAGCTTTCCATCCTATACTTCATTTTTTCGCATAATCTGACTTATCAGAATAGTGACTCGTGTTGCTTGTCCCTTCTGTTAGCGTTTACCTGTGTTCGTTTCCCTCTTAGTATTTTGCAACACCCGTCTTGATATTAGCATCTGTAGGATGCCTCTGGCACTTTTTGATCACTGAGTGTCTACCCCTTTCACAGCACTCCTGTTGTCATGAGAGACCACTAAAGCTACAAGACGAACTTGTTAAAGTGAGAAAACATGATTTTCAAAGTGAGAAAAATACCTGTGCCACTTCCGAAATACTATTTTACCGCACAATAGTTCCCTCAATGTCTGGCATAGCGATGAAATGTACATGTAGAGGGTGTGTAGCACGTAGGTCGGATAACCGTTGGTAATTAAGAGTTACTGACTGGAATACAGGAGAAGCCGATGCTTGAGGAGGATAAAGAACGTTAGGAGGTCCGACGAGATTAGGAAGTTAACAGGCACAACGTGGTCGCTGTAGCCACATAACCGGGTTGATTGGCGGAATGTGAGAGATGCATTTGCCCTCCATTGGACATAGTGAAGCTTGTGATAGTTGTGATGATGATGATGATAATGATCAATTCTATATATGAAGTGAGATGAAACTAACTGCAGATGGGAAACAACGTTTAGTGAAGTTTTTGTGTTTGTCAAGTTTTACTGCGCACGCATGGTACGCATTGTGATAATTATTTTGTTATGAGAAATGAGCCACAATATACATTAAAAATTGTAAACATGCACTTCTATCAATGCCGTTTGAAGCCAACGATGTTTGAAAACTAAGCGCGAAAACCTCCAATGTCATAGCGAAATCTGCTTGGCCTGGCTGTTTTCACTACAACAACGAGCAAACCAAGTTTAATTTCATTCGATTCTTCTCTATCTTTCTTTCCCCTATACTTTAGTGGTGTATAAGGTAAAGTAAGAATAAGTAGGCATGTTAAATGACTTAAGGAGTGACTTGCACAATCATATTTTTTTCCTACAAAGCAGAATAACATAAGGTAGAGCAATAAAAAATTCGAACAAGACATCTCGGATTCGGCCACCCATGCTCTTCGTGCCAGAAAGCTTCCTTGATGCAACCTCCGGCATTTATGACTGCAGAAGTGGCACTTTACTGTCAGTACCTCTATAAAACTCCACTCAGTAGTTCTTCAGGACTCAAAAAGAAAAGTGCTGGAAGCATACAGCGTACGGTATGGTGACGACTTCAGAAAAGCGAGCATCGCACTCTATTTTCTGAAATGTTACAGAACAATACGTTGCGAACTTTTGCCATTCGAGAAAATCTCTTGAATTCATCGGACATCTTTCTCGACGAAGCACAGGAAAATGCGGGAAGTAGCAGTGCTCTCTGTACCTAAAAAGAAGGACAGCTGGCAAAAGGGAGCTCTTTCTACGGTCGGTCTTTGCTCTATCCCAGGAGCGGCTTCTTTGTCACTGCGCATGTCGTTTGATAGTTCGCTCCCGTGTTTTTTATCTAAGCCACTGTGCAAGGCGCTCAAAAGCGTTGGATCCACGCACGCACCTCGTGTTTCCAGAGGCACTTTCTAGAATGAAAGCTAGCTCAGACATAAGTCGATGCTTTCGCTAGGCAATCCAGAAGTTTGGAAAGTTCTTGGAAAGCACGCCTCTGCTTGTGAGTATACACTGAAAACAACTTCCTCTGCTTGCAAATCTAATAAATGTAACTTTCACGCTTTACAAACATACTCGCCCTGTGTACATGTTTCATAATACAACATGAAATACTGCCATAATATTGCTACGCCATTGCCATCAGTCGTCAAAACATGGAATTATCATGACTTCATAGTTTAAAACCAGTCACCCGCCACAAAAGGCACACATGCTACTGCACACTTAAGGCCACGTAGTGAGTGCAAAGCAAGTTCGAAAAGATTTAAAACACTAAGGGTCTGAAGCACGCACTAGAAACAGAATATCTCTATCGCGTTGAAGTCTGAAAAGCGAAGCTTAAGGGTCCCTCAATTTTTCCCTCTGTCTCCCCATATCCTTCAGTGATTTCATCTTGAATACACCAATGCCGTATTTCTCGGGGTCATTGTGCACCTTCTGTCATTCATGCTGCTCGATCGAAATTAATGATGGCGTGTACTAAGCGTCCGTAACTTGAAAGTCGGGGCAGCTTAGAAAAAAGCAAAACAAGAAATAACGCTTCTAAAGGCAGAAAAGTGCTTTCTAAGGCCGTCCATCTATCATGTGGGATACCCATCAATCTAGAGAAAGCTTTTGCTAACGACTTGCGCAAAGTCCTTGCTTTTTAGTAGAGTTTCATTTTATCTAATTTTTACGAATACTTTTAAGGAGGTTATCTTTTTTTTTTTCATTTGAGGAGTTTAGTTCTGTTTTTGCGACGTAAAAAGCTATCATGAGAAGCTGATACGTTTTTCTCGGGCGAGCTTATCAACTGAGACTCGCTTGTGAGTTTTATATGACTACTTGCCCGACAAAAAAAACGTTTATTTTATCACACACGTCTGGCGAAACAAGGCTCACCACGTTTACGCCCAGTAGCTAAAAACTTTATTTTACAGGTCTTGCTTCTTATGCATTCCTGATAAAATGAGAGGAGTGACCAAATATTGATAAAAAGCTTTGACATTTGCTGCTGTTTATTACATTATTGTCAACACATTTTGGGTGCCATAAGTGGTTCTCTGTACTTTCTTCAGGTGTAATTCACGCGTACTATTCAAAATCATAACGAGAATGTTTGACAATTTATGAAAGCACCTTCGTAAATGTATAGGAAAGAGAGGCTGCAGTCTGCAGACTCTTTTACTTTACTTTTCAAAGTGCTCTTCGTTGTTAATATGGAGCCGTGGCCCCCTGTAGAGCCTGCATGGATCACTCTATATGGGCGAGTGATCACTTAGAGTGCATTTTAAACAAGAGATATGTGCCCTCCAAATAAACAGAAAGCATCGAGAAAGAGAAAAGGAAGCGCTGAAAAAAATTGGCCCCGAATTTGCATGTTAAACTGCAAATCTTGTCGAAAGACGATTCTTAAGTCTGGGGAGAGTGAACAAAATGTTTATTTGATGTTCTGCGCAATAAAATCCATGAATGGTATTCTGGAGGCGCTGTGTTATAGTGCCTCAAGTGTGTAGCGGAAGTGAACGAGCGCATCGAGGCATGTCAGACACGAGCGCTATCTGGCAGTTATCTTCGAAAACGAAGGCGTGCGCGTCCACGGAGAAATATGCATGCCTGTCTCGGAGGTGATGAGGTGTAGAACAAAAAGCAAGAGAATCAACACTTTCACCTCGCTTATTGTGTCCGCAAGAGCAAGTTTTATTGGAGTTAATCCTAGTCCAGAAAGGTGCAATAGCTGAGTCCTCCTCGAAATATTTTGAGAACGGTACACAAGTGATGCTATGGTCGATTCTTCTTTCATTGCCTTCTTAGATTACTGCTTCATGCGTGAAACACCAACATGATAGGAGCGGTCAAAGATCATCTTGCTGATAAAGTTGGTAATAATTTATTATTAAGTGTACCAGAAGAGACAGAAAAAGAAAACACAAGCACAGCGCAGGTTATGAACTGAAATTTATTTGAAGAACGTACACAACTATATACGTAAAAATAAGCATGTGTAGGGAGCAGAAAAGACCGAAATAAAAGAAGTATTTTAGTCACAAGTACTAAGACAATCTATTCAGCGTTCAGCGCAACTGTAGCTCAGCATTGCGCAGTGCTTCCAATGAACTTCGCGCATGCAGCACGGCCGCCGATACCATTATGGTGCCTACACCCACTCAAAGCCCTTATTACAATTCCTGGCATCCAAAATAAGGAAAAGTCGTTGCAGCTAGCCCTGAACCAGGCTACATTACTGTTCCCGCAAGAGAAGCACAACGGACGCCTTCACATTTACACGGATGGCTCGTTGTCTACAGTAAGCTGTGCAGGCGGGGTGGTTATTCCCACGAGGCACATCACAATTAAATTCATGACATCGCATTTGACGTCGTCGACAGCTGCAGAACCCGCCACCATACGTGCAGCTCAGGAGTTTTTAGTTGAAGAACCTTCGGAAACTTGGTCTATCTTCTCGGACTCGAAGGCAGGTCTTCAATGTCTTATGTCACCCTTTTGCCATGGACCTAATGAACAGTTAGTAGCTGAAATAAGGCTTCTTCATCACTAAGCAATCGAGAATCAGCACAACATAGTGTATCAGTGGATACCAGGTCATTGCGGTATATATGGCAATTACCGCGCAGATGAGGCCCCTAGATCTGCACACGACGGTACCCAATACACAGCCATCCCGTTCTCAAGAATCGACGCAGCTACAAGACTTCGTTCGCTTGCACGTGGCCTTACACTGGTACAGTGGAACTCAACATACTTCACAAACGTGCGCCTGCATAAGTTGGATCGCGATCTGCAGCTTCGTCTGCCCCCAAGGATATCTCTAGCTGAGGAGACTCTTCTATGCCGCCTGTGGCATGAAGTGGCCTTCACGAACGCATACTCTTATCTCATCTGAATGGCGAACTCTTTTACATGCGCTTACTGCAGCTGCGAAGAAACCATCGCACAGCTTCTGTGTGAGTGCACCCATTTCAACGCGCAAAGACAAGAGCTCACTGCAGCTTTGGAAAAACTGGACGATCGGCCTTTGTCGGAACAAAGGATTCTGGGTCATTGGCCAAGCCAATCCTCAGCCCAGAAGGCTTTGAAAGCTTTGCTGCGCCTTTTGCGGACAACTGGCCTCAGAGACAGACTTTAATGTCTTATACTCTTCGATGTTACCTTTACTCCGTCGCGATTTCTTTAACTTCTCTCTCTCTCAGCAACATTTATTTTTAACATCTTTTATTCCCCTCACCCCTTTTCCCAGCACCGGGTAGCCAGCCGGTCTAAGAACTGGCTAACCTCCCTGTCTTTCCGCTTAACATTTCCTCCTCCTCCTATACTTCGATAGGGTGCAACACTATCGATGGTCTCACGACAGGCGCATGACAACCTCTGTAGATAAAGAACGCTTCTTCAATTTCTCGCTAAGTTTTGCGTATACGGACCAATCGAGAGCATCTACGCTATCTACAGCACATATATTCCTACATGCGTCACATACGTGCGCAAGAAAGACAAGAAATGTCAGGAGAAAATATTTCACTCGTTTTCAGTATTTTGAGAGCCTAGTAAATTGCTCTTCAACTTGCACGGACGTCGCACAGTACACAAGCCGCTACAGGTTTACCTCCATCTAAATCCGACCGCCGTGACCGGGTCCAACCCGTGGCTTTTGGCTCAACAGCCACGCACCGTAACCACTACACCACCATGGCGGTCTTTTTTGTATTCGATTCACTGACAATCTGATAACACTACCCCGGGCGATGAACTAATGTTTGATAACGCAGGTAGGAAGTATCCCTGAAATGTCGACAAGTACAGCAACTACCTTATTATTGTAATCAGCTTATTACTAGCACAAACGTTTATGACGACAATTCATGTTTCTGACGGAAAAACAAGAAAATAGTTAGCCTAGTTAGCATATTCTAACAAATCTTAGTCTATGTAACTTAACACACGTAGACAAAATCTTGCCTAACCTAATCATGGGGCATGATACCTTAAAAAAATGACTCACAAGAGCGTGTTAAAATTCTGGTTATATTCAGAACCATGTTCATAATGTATTCTGTAGCTTCCTTGTATGCGTGTAGAACTAAAATTTAAAAAAAATAAAATTTTCTTAATTTATTACAAAAGCAAATGTTGTGAATTCTTTTGCTTCAGTGCAAAATACCTGCAAGTCCTCCTATTTTGTTCTTTCGAAAGTTCCTGTTCACTGTCCTCCCTCACTGCTTATGTTTGTTTGTTTTTACAGTTATAGTACCAACGCTGTTTCTTCAGTCCACCACGAGTAAGGCTATTCTATTGATAACGTGACCTTCCAAACTGAAATCGACATCTCAATTCGAGGTATTACTCCCAATATTGAAAACTGTCATTCTGCCACGAGGGAAAAAAATAAAATATTGACCGTTTCACAGCGAAACCATATATTTTTCTTCAAGGACGTGATCTTTGTGTGCACATTGAAAGCATGTCGTCTAAAATAAGTCTCCAATGTCTATCTCAGACCCTGTACCGTCTGTGCCTGGCTGACACTGAGTGGAACCCTCCACGTCAGATTCTCTGTGAGACATACGCGGCGGATTCACTGATCCCCTTGAAAAATGGGCATCTGAGAGCTTAAAATGTAATGCCGTGTCTCAATTCTGCATCAGTCTATGAACATCTTGCTTTGGGGTTATTTTATGATTTTGCTTTTTGCTTTTTCTTGATGACATTGGGATGCATAAGTTCAGTATTGCACAGATAGTAATGTATCAAAATTACTCGATGCTTGTTTTCTAACAGCGGACATGCTTGTTTTCTAATTTGTGGACATGTTATATAGAAGTGTTTTTGAGGACATCGCTCACTATGAGTATTGTGCCACTTTATCTTTGAAGTTCCCATTTCAAGGGCAGGCATGAAGGCTATGCTCTTTAATAAGTCTATTTCGTAAGGCCATGGTAATGATTTAGCCCTTCCATAGCGGTCTAATAGACTACAGAAAGGTAACTTCACTCACTGCAGTGGGTAACTTCGCAAAAGTAGCATGCTGATCATATACATTAAAGTAACAATTCTGACTCACATTTATTCAGTGCGTACTCTTTTTGTGCGAACTTCCTGTTTGAGCAGCGTGCTGCAGGTTTCGACCTACATGCGTTGTTGACGTAATATTGTATTTTGTTTCCATAGCATTGATTGCTTCGTCATTGTGATGAAACAATCAACAATAAACGATCAACTACCACTATGAAGACACGTTTTACAATCACGTTATGCCGATTTCTATGACATTGATGAGTCGTGTTTTGTTTAAAAACTATACGTACTGTATTGTTAATGTTGACCACAAAACCTTGGCATTACACTTGCTATTGCTGGGAAAACGGCATAAAAATGGTCGTTACTTCATTTTAACAGATAGGCTATGATCGCTCACGCGATGCATCAGACGTGGCTGCACGATGCACAACCTGGGAGGCTCGATTGTTACAGGCATAAAAGCATCCGCGTACTTTACCGGAGCATAGCAGAACTGTTGTTTTGAGGAGTGATATTATTCAGTAAATAATTCCACCACTGACTAGTCATGCGACGCATATCAAGTTTAGTGGTATTTTTACGCTTAATTAGTTTTGAAATAAACTAGTGTAATGAGTGTGCGTTGAAAAATTTCTATGACGCGTGTTACGTCCCTATCACGTGTCCCCGGGATGAGCCGGGATGAGGGACATGTAATTTTTTGCCACGTGAACCTTTAACGCTTCAGCTTTAACTGTCACCGGGAGTTCACATGGACAGGATATGGAGCATGGCGACTTGCTGATGCAGCAACGACCTTTTGAGGATAATACCAAGAAATATATAAAAAACGGGCATCTCCATGAATTGAATCATGAAGAGCGGGTGAAGCTCTGGGTATCGTTTGGGTGAGTAACGATATGTTGCCCGAGCATTACCTCATATATTAATTGTAAATTATGTGGCATAAAGTGGCATATTGAATGGATTAAAAAACTTTATTTCTTCAAAAGGCAACTATAGCGGACAATTTTGTGTTAGACGGCCATCATCCCAAGGTTGACCTGTGTATCCCAATCCACAATTCTTGTTTGGACGACTGAGTATGCGGTAGCCTCCCAGGGCTTGGGAGAGGGATCATGCATAAAATGCTGTACTGGTGGCACCATGCTACATTTCCACAGTATATGGACACGTGTTGTCACTGCCTGGCACCACTTTCATTGCGGCTTATCTCCTTTCGGTATATTTCGCTCAACAAGTATGGCTTGAGAAAAGATCGCATCCGCAGTTTTTTTTTTCAGATGCATTCCTACGCCTTACTCAACCACTTGTGCGAGGGTGCATAAAACCTTCTCTATACTTTTTAATGATTGGTAAATTTGTAGAAGGACACCAGCCCACATCTGGCGGAGCTCCCCAGAACGTCTGGCTCACCTGACCGGCTGATGAAATCTCGAGCATTTAGGTGAGCCCCTCGTTCCCAAGGTTTCCAGAGTGTGCAGGTACCCCTAAAATTGATGTTTCCTGAATTTGTCTTTCCGTGGCTGCATGCAGCAATCGTGCGGTGGCTACTAGTATTCTGCCTCGTGCCCGATATAGATTCGACTACAAGGTTAGGTCCGAATGACCATACTGTCTATGCTGAATGTGCCAACTAGTATAAAGAAGTAGTGCTTGTAGGGGTTTGATATTGTTCTGTCAATATTATGATTCTTGTTTGTCTGTTGTAAGGTTTTTTTTCCTTTATTGACATACATATACTTTTACTATAGAAATGGTTTTCTATATACTATGAAAGCAGACAGTGACAGCATGAGAGTCGACGATCAACCTAGCACCTGAAGTCCATAATGTGGACATTGAAGTGACTGACTTGCATAAAATACTTGTACTCCTGTGTGCTTTATATTGTTCTGTCACAATTGTAATTGATATTGTTTTACTGTTGACTCTTTTTTGTGTTTCACATAAATGCATCTCCCCGCGCCAACGGACACCATGTACGTAGTCGGACTAGCCTCGGCTCTATGGTACTTCACCCCGAAAATGTTAGCACCTGTCTCGTTGCAAAGACTCACCCATCCAGACACTACCACTGCGCTGGCTCAGCATCTGTTGTATTACATTGCTAACACGAGCAGAACACATTTGGTGGCCTGCCGGGTACTTCAGGCTCAAGTTAACATTCAATGTTCGAAATTAATTCGGATTGGCCCGTTGTGGCTTGCTTTAATGATGATATGGGGAATTCGAGCTCAGATTATTTTCTCAGTTATTCTGATCGGATGACTTAACATTTTATGCACTTGTACTTCATCACTGCTAATTCGGGCTTCACATTGTGTTGGCTGCAAAGAACAACCACAATAAATAATAACAACAACAAAACGCTTGGAAGCACCACCACTAGGAATAGCGGGAAGTTCCAAGAACGCGAGATGGATACAAAAGTTGGTCCACAGCGTCACGTAATCCGCGTAGGCTTTTGACGAAAGATCCGAGGCATGACGTATATAGGCACGCGCGACAACCACAACAGCTGGACTCCACGGCGCCTTTGAGCTGTTTTCGAGACCTTCGGTTCTATGCCACAAACGTGCCGAGCCTTCGGAATGCTCTACGGCAGAAGTATTTGCTACAAAGTGTCTAACATAATAGGCTTTTTTTATTGTGCATTGTTTGCGTTCGATATTGTTGGGATTCTGAAATTTCGCAACACTCGTGTAACTGCTTGATGCGGCGTTTCTTCAGTTTCTTTTTTTTGCATGATTTCGTCGAACGTTTCCCTTCTGTAGCGGCCACCCGTTTTGGGTCTGTGAGAAAAAGAAAGAGCTTTTCGGTAGCACCCATGCTTTTCGTGATATATGTGTGCTTATACAGAGGGCGTCACAAGAATGTGTGCAATGCCGTATTGTACAACTTGCCTGCTGCTTGTTTCTTTACATGCTTTTACGAAGGCAGCATGTGTAAATCTACGATAAGTAAGCCGACTATTTATTGTCGCTTTCAGCGAGCTCTTATCCCCCATCCATTTTCTGGCCAGAAACCTCTGCTATTTTTTGGAATCCGCATGCGAAAAATAAATCCATGTCCTGAACTATGCATGTTTTCTTTTCTTTTCGCAAACTATGGGAGGTGCTACAAACCACAAATTTCAATGTTTTTTTTTCGTAATGATGTCTATACCTAGCGAGTCCTTAGCAAGTCCATGCATTTCTACAGTCACTAATGACCGCTTTATTAATGTAAGGTGAAAATAAGCATAGCGTGTTTCGAATGTTTATTCAACAGCAACACCCTCTGAGCAGCATTCATTTTTTCACTCAACTGCGTGGTTTTCAACCCAATTGATTCCCTACTATTTGTGAACATATTGTATTATTTTGATTTGCCTGTTATGAAGGGAGCACTTGCAAAGCAAACTAAAACTGACAAAGCTTCCGGGAGGCAAACTCAAGACTTCGTGCTCAGCATCGTAGCGACATCACGATTGAGCATGGAAGAGGTTTTTTAAAATTGAGTTTAATATGATGTGTCTGGTAAATGAGGTTATGGGATAGGAAAACTATCAATCTTCGTCAAAATTTCAGCCAGCACGGCTCATTGTCAGTTCAGATTTTAATCATATAGGGCTGAGTCAGAGTGTGTGCAAATGTGCAAGCTTACTAAACCTTCATTCTGCTTACAAATGTTTCTAACAACTTAGCAATTGTTTAATGCAAGCTTAGTTTTTGCAGAGGAACTATGATATTTACTGATACTTATCTGTGTTTAATTCTTCTCCCTGGTCTTTCTTTTTTCTTCGTTTATTTTTTTCTTCTTTCTTTCTTGCCGAATGGGGAAAGGGTCACCACTAAAGAACTGCGTAATAGCAATACCTGCCTTGCAGCAGTTAAAGAAATGCTTGTAAGGATGCTGGCGTATTAAGGCAGAGCAAAGAGCCCTAATATGGCTGACCACCGCATTCGGAACACGTACGCTTTTTCCTGGCTTGCTTGTTTTCGCGCAGCAACCACTTTTGGGGTCTAAGTCAGCTATGGGCTGCAGCAGTCTGCATCCTGGGCGGACAAGAGAGCTTTCTGTACCTTTGTCTCAACCTGGAGGGCTTGTTGCTTTACACTGGTAGCGTTATGTTGTTGCTCCTGTATGAAAAACAAGGAGTCAGCTTAGTGACGTAAACTATAGTGCAATGTTCCTTTTCTTAAGTTTTGTTATCTCTCAGTTACACTATGTTCAGCGCTATCCGCACCTACAGTGTTAGAGAAGCAGCGAGGCTGTAGTAGATCGTTTTTTTTAAGATTACGTTCACCTCGTGGGCCTTTCAGATTATTCTGGAATGTACGTAGCCGCTAGCCATAGCACTAGAATTTTCGATGGCAAGTGTATAAATGCCGACATGCTTTACCGCTTGTCAGTTGATTGACGGCGACGCTCTGTTCTCCGCTACCGTGATGTCACAGAACGAGCGCTCAAAAAGAGCGCGCCGCCAACTCCTCGCGACGAAACGCCGGAGTGACGCCGCGAGGTCAACGATAAAAAAAAGAAAACAAACATCCAGACTCCCCGGGCGCGACTCTCTCCCCCGGAAGCGTAGATTCGCCGACGAACCTCCTCACCCCAAAACGGCGGCAGAGCAAGCACTCGAACTTTCTAGATGGAAGGGGGCGTGGTGAGGCCGGGTTGAGTCATCCATCGCGGATGGCCTTCGAGCCGTCTCGCCCTCTCCCGAGCCTTCGCTGCGTATCACGCCGACGAAATGACGAGAACTTTATGGAATCTCGCGCGGAGGGTATTTAATCGAGCAGCCGAGGTGAGAGATCAGGAGAAGACGGAAGTTAGCGCCAGAGCGCGTACGGGTTCCGCCGTGTAGTCGGCGAAGGTTTTGTCCGTAGAGACAAAGCAGGAGAAGAAGAGGATTTCCACCTGAGGGGTGACGACTCGAGCTACAGGCAAGAGTGTGTGTTTACCGCTATCGAACGAAGACGCGTGGCAACAGCTGCGTCTGTGAAGCCGACGTGCTTCCGGCGAAGAAGTTTGAAGCTTGGAGAGTGGCCTATTGAAGACGTGAAGTTTCCTGGAAGAGAACCTTCGGCGAGGTTTCCTGGAAGAGAAACTTTGGGGGCTGCGGAGCGACAACAACGCGGGACTTTGAGTGAGTGATTCTCAGAAGAGTATCATCCAGACTTTTGTTCCAAGAACTTTGGACGGAATAGGTTTTCTATCTCTTTAGTCTTTAAGTGTCTTGATTGTTCAATGCATGCGACTGCAGTGTAGTGCGTATTGTTGTCTGTGTCCGTTGTTTCGAGTGTGGCTGATTGTACTGTGTAGTTCGTTATTTGATTGGTGACATATTGTACTCAACTATTGTGGAGTGTGCATACTTGTGTATTGTTTTGATCTGCCATTATTGAGAATATAATTCTGTTTTGTTTATCAACTCTCGGCTCTGACTTGTTCTTTGAGCCACAGCCGGCGTCCACTGGCGCGCCAAAAAGGACCACTTCTAAATTGTCCACGCTTTCGTGGTGCGGTTCGGGGGGCCGATACTTCGGCCCTTGAAATTAGCCCGGCGATCGCCTCCCTAATCAACGGGACCTGTGTGACACGTGCCAGTGTGTATCGCTTTAATCTTACTTTTCGTTTGTTGGCCACAAGTTCGGTCCGAATAAAGAGTTTCACCTGATCATCGAGTCTGCTGTCTTGGTACACGTCACGACCTCGTGACAATAGTTAAGGCTGCTGTGACAAAGGCGTAGTGACTCAAGACACTGCATCCCGACGAGACTTCATGGTTGATATTTGTTGAACACCGGTTGGTATGGGAAATGGTATGAACGCGAACCGTCGCCCCGTCCCCCCGTTTTTTTTCTTTCTATTTTTGCTTTACAGTGCATAGCACTTTATCGGGTAAGAATGTCCATTCATAGATCTGATGTTGCGTGATCTTGACACTAATAAAGTGGTCAATGCTAAAACGAGACTAGATATCTCAAAGCAGTGTTTAAAAATTACACAATCTCCCTCTAAAGGGAACCATGTGTAGATGCGAAGCAACAGGCGCTAACGCCTATACTGGCGGTGACGTTGACGCCGGCGCTCATCGCAGCGTTGCGCAGGAGAGAACCTGGAAAGGCGCAACACTCACAGTGATGTACTGGTGTTTCTTACTGGAACATGCCAATCGCTGCCAATGGGCAATAGAAGAGAGACGGTTCTGGCTGGATACAGAGACCCGCCGTCCGCTTTTAGGTAAAGCGCGCTGTGAATGTTTATTGTTCAACTACGCACAAGGGAAATCTTCCACCGGCACTAACTTCGAGGTCAAGATCCAGTGCCTATATATATAGGAAGTGGCCAGTGAATGGTTGTGAAGCGCGAGCAGTCAGTTTTTCTAAAAAAAAAAAGAAGAAAAAATTGGCAGCTCCCACGTATTTTGGAATCGACGTTATGCGAAGCATGCGGAGGGAAGGTAACCACGTTGCAATTTTTTTTATTGAGCGACACGTCAAGATATGACGCTAAGTATATGTACAAATGCTGCACGTACAGACATATGTTGAAGAGTTGCAGATGTTTATATAACTAGTTGTCTGCACTTGCACAACGATGTCAACTGGAACATACGTATTAGCAACACCAGAAGCTGTTATGAAGCGCGGATGCTCGCGAGGATGCTGGCCCTGGACACTGTTACATAAATGATCTTCAGCGCATGGCAACTAACCACAATTGACGATAACCCGACGTGACGGCTGTATAAAAGGAGTACATATGTAATGTTTTTTTAAATTTGGTAGGCAGCACTGCAACCGCTATTGACGTTTCACGAAGAGTAGCGTCTATTCGAAAAGTAGTTCTGAGACCTGGCGTAGCTCTGTGGTAAAATTACTCATTGAAACGCAGAATGGTTGGGTTCGATTCCAGCTGGGACCCTGACATTTATTCTTTGCATTCGTCGGCTCGACGTGACCGATGTCGGGTATTTCGAAACGCTCGCGTGTTAAAATTGTCCATGCGTGCTCTCGTAGTTCCTGGGTAGACAATAAGTGTCAATCACCAGTGGCACATACCCGCATACCAGCGGCACATCCCCACACGTGGGTATGTGCCGCTGTCTGGCGGGAAGTGTTTGACGGCGTACGCGACGGGATTGTGACATTATTCATGTCTTGAGCAACGCGTCATATTCGTCAAACCATCTTACACTTTCAGGCTAATTTTAGTTCACGGCAAGTTAAGGGAGTGACCACGAGACTATCCACTCGTTAGCGGCTAGATAGATAGATACGTTTGAAGTCGCCAAAGTTCACTAAGAGATGATTCGCATTTAAAATCTCGCTAGAAGACGCTACCTGCTTCGGCGTTGTGAGGCGAGAGAGGGGGAGCGGACGCGCATGCGTGGTAAGTGCGCACACGCCGCACACCGTATTGAGCTCAAGCCTAAGCTGCTTTGCATTTATTAAACGCATAAGGTCTAGACTAATATCAACAGAAATGACCCAGAAGTAATTGCAATAGTTCCTGAAAATAGCTAAGGAGGCTTCCGGAACATGCGGTCTACACCCACGCCGTGCAAGAAAGGGCGCTGCCGCTTCGCCAAGCGCGCGATTGGCCCTCCCACCGGTGACAGTGCCACAAACTTCTGCATGAGGTAATTCTCTAAAAAAAATTAACAATATCACAACGAAAATTGCTGGGCGTCCGAGAAAGGCACTTTCTCAGGTTTTTTTCAAAAATGGAGCTTCATTTAGCGCTGGTCTTGAGGCAGACGTGCGGGTAGGGGAGACAGACGTATGGGAAGCTTGTGACTGCTTATATAGGAGTGGCTTTTATTGCCTCCATCTGCGAGCATCGTTTTCACACCCCTGGGTTTCAGACTTAGCCAACGTGTACTCATGCATATGCGACACCCACAGTTGAATTTCAACTTAAAGACAGTTTGGTAACGCACTGAACAACTAGTTATACCATAGGGAAGCACTCAGACACACCAATAGTCAGTAAGCACTGGGCTCGTCAACTTCTGTAATGACTATCTTGTGTATAAACTTGCGAGTAGGTAGTAGCGTAGTCCCTGCATTTTTCGTAGAGCGGTGATGTCAGCATGCCGCAAGTATTGAGTTTGTCATTTCCTTTTTGAGAATGCTGCGCATGTCCAAACCAGGTGATCTAAATCTGCTCGGCACAGCGCCGACAATGTGTGCATCACGTAAGGAGTGTTTTCACTCGAAGGTCGCTTAGCTTGCTGCCATTTGTCTATTATGTGTGCTGTGTATGCCAAGTTGGTAGCAACTTTTTTCGAAAAATTGTCTTGTTGATGAGTATACCCACCCTCTCAATTTAGCATAGACGCTGATGTAGGTTCCAGCAGTTCTTTTTACTGTGTGATTTTATATCAGTGTGAATGTAATACATCACTGCTCTGCTGGGAGAGCCTGCTGATATCTAAATGCAGGGACTTATTTACCTTACTCATTGCCAACCTCATCCCAACTGTAGTCCTTTCCTTTTATATAGGTCACAATCATTCATTCTTTTTCAGTGGATCACTCTTGAGTTATAAGAACTACCCAACTTCTGCGGCACATACACGTTTATTACGATAATAGTCAATAATGCATAGGCCGTGTAAATTGCTGTGGCGTATATCCTTTGTTTGGCATCTTCTTTTGTTGCCTTTTTTGTTTTAGCAGACATTTAGTCAGTAGTGGGATTTTACCCACTTTAATTGAAACATACATTCTAGGTCATGAAAACTACGGCGGCCTTACGAAGTCAAGTGGCTAAAATACAGTACGTCATTAAAACCATCTCGAGAAACAGCACTCCTACAAAATCTGCTCCGAGATATATTCGACAAAGCATGGAAATGCTATACAAGTATCAGTTGAGTCAGAACCAATTAGAATGGTACATATAAACACGGGAGCCTACTTTAGAGGTTTGAAACTCTTTACAACGCGACAAAGAAAATGAGCAAATGGCCAAGGCGCCACCGTAGAAGGCGAACGGGAGAAAGTTTCTGTAATTTGCCACGTTTTAACAGGTTCATAAATTACCATTCCGACTCTCCTACTCTGCAGCTTTAGGGGACCTCGTTCAACCGTTCCGATAATTTTTCTGTCAGTACTTTTTTGTATTTTTTATGTCACATACGTGTGGGAATAGGCCGCACGTCAATGCTCACCCGGAAATTTAGTTTTAATTGGCCCCTGGGGAACTGCGGAAGACCCGTGGCCCGACGCCGCAGCCCCAGCTTCCAACTGATGCTATCTGAGGAAAATAAATCGTCTTTCCGTAACAGTCTCCTCTCTATCGTTTTCTGTTCACATTTTGGGAGGACTACCTTCCTTATTTTTTCCTTATTGTAGGTTGTTGAAGTACGTACAGCATGTATGGAACGGTTTTAAATAGAAGATGAGGATTTAAGCATACACGGTAAATCTGTAGTCGTGGGTGTTCATTTTTCAGAATTCTTCTTTATATTAATGAAAAGACTGTATTATTGCAAATATTCAAGATTTATACTTTCGGCAAAAAAAGGTCATGATTGTTCATTCCTCTTCCTTAACACTCGCTCATATCATCAATCTTAAACGTTCCTTCAAAGGCTGGTTACAACGTTGTACATTGTTATTGAATACATTTTGCGTTGTGTAAATTATTATATAAGGCGGGCATGCATGGCAGCTTTTTCAGTATATTGAGAGCAATACATGCAAAATCTATCGCCATAAAATTGCGCTAGATGAAAAAATACAGACAATATATTTGCTAAAAATGAAAAATACTACTAAGTTACGCCTCAAAATATTGCTTTATCATTTCGAGCATTGTGACGTTAATCAATTATTCCTGTAATGCCCACAATCAGTTATGCCTGCAGCAAAATTACAAGAAAACGCAGGCAGTTTTTACTGTTCTTGAGGAGTTCATTTTAGAAAAATGATGAATGAAATTTTGTTTGAAACATGAATAAAATATTGGAAATATTGAATATTTGGAAATAAAAAATGACTATCGTGTAATATGTAAGTCACTGTACCTTCATAGCGTGTGAAATCTACAATAGCTGCTTATGGTGACACCTATAGTAGCCTTATTGAGGTATTAAGTCTATCAAGTATGATACAGTGGGAATTACAGAGTTGAAACGGTTTGCAACGTTCTCATATTTCATCGACGCCTGAAAACAACCTAAGAGTGTCGCATGTAATAAAACACCACCGCTCGGGCTGTACAAAGCAAGATTATTGCATTGTGTTTAAAATTGTAGCATGTAAGAAACTAGCATTCTGACTAGTTGAGCCAGACCTAAAAGAGAGTGTTCCTCTTATGAAGGACAAAATGATGTCAACTACACATCATCCGTGCTCGTTGCATTCTTGGTTCGTCTACTTTATATATTACCAATCCTAATAAAGTTGCACCGTTACAGTCTTTCGATCAACCTTTGAAAGATCAGGAAAATAAGAGAGAGATTCCTAGAAATAGGTGCGTCCTAGTCCCAATCACGGTATATAACTTGACATCCAAAACAAATCCGAGGGACAGAAAAGATAGAAACATTGAAACAGATCTAACATCAAGGACCCTTTTTTTTACTGAGCACAAGACCGAGAAAAAAGCTGAGAGGTAGAGAAGTAACAGGCCAATGAAGAAATACGTGGGCTAATGGAAACGCAGAACGGGGTTTCACTGTCCGAACATTCAAGTGGAGTCGCGAGTGAAAAAGCAAGATCGTTTGAAATACGGAAAACTGGCATCGCCACAATTGCGTTCCAATCTTCTAGCATTTGTTGTAATTCAATTTCCTTCAATTTTTCATGACAAATCATCGAAAATGGATCGGTTGGCACCTGTGCGAAAGGTAACGGGTAGTCTCTCCTCTGTATGGGTTGTGGGATCATAAGTGGCTGCTACGTGCTGAAGCCATTTACACCGTCTGACCACGACTTTCATTTTCTTGAGTGAAACACATGACATGTCGCCATACGTTTAGGAAAAAGAATATTGCAATCTTTACCGTGTAACCCAGACAAGTGATCTTAATGAGTGAAGTTCCCTTAAAATTAGAATACCTGTCATTGATCTAGATAGAGAATGAAATGCATGCTCTACTTCTGATTGATTTTAGTTTGACATTCCTACCACTCGCCTAGTTATTGAATCGTTTAACTCTTATAAAGTGTAGTGTAGGTGTGCTAGATAGTTTATTCAGCTTCGTGATGGTTTTATGGTCATACATTGCGTCAATCTATTATGGAACGTTGAATGAGCATTCCTGAATTGCGCACACAGGCATAGGTAGCAGAGCAATGTTTCAACACCACGTTAAAGGCTAGCCTAATCTCGTAGATGCAACAATACGTTCAAGATAAGCAGACGCAGAGAGAGAGTGAGTAAGTTAATGGCATAAAGGTGCCTCAGCCGACTTGAACTAGCATAATCTAGTCTCCTAACCCACCTTCAGAAAAACCATAAAAGTTACGAACACAACGTATGTTTGATGACGCATGCGGCACTTACAGCCTCAGATATATTCCTAAAGCTTGCGAGGTTGTGCGCTTAAGTGGACGAGTAGACGAGATCAGACTAAAAGCATTCCTCGCATTATATGCTTCCTGAGTTTGATGGAAGAACGTGCAATTATCACTTTCTTCCTCTAGAGACGTCTACGTGATATTTCTGGAGAGTACATAGGAGCACCTGGCATCCGAATTGTCGTTGTTCGCGATTCTGGGACTGATGTGCCTCTCTGTTCTCCACAGTCATCATGCAGGTTGAGAGGTGCGTAGGCACTCTCTACGCGGGATAAGTGGCACTGCCCCGAGTTATGGCCGGTTTTGCGAAACGTGATGGATTGCCATGCACTTAGAGCCATGCGAAAAATGGCTCGTCGATGATGAACTGATCGTGGCGTATTTCGTGAGCTCTAGATGAATTTGTAAGCTCCTGTTTCACGCACTGCAATGCCTAATCTTGATCAGCTTGATGATGATCAAGAATACTCGAAATGCATATACTACTGTTACACGAAGGTTAGTGCACAGCTGCATTTGGGAGACGTCATTGTGGGCCTCTCAAAGATAGCTTTGTACGCAGGGCGTTGATGTGTCCTATTGTGGCTAACCTATTTTAAAGTACGATTCCATTAACAATAAATGTTACACTTTTTTAAAGACGATAGCATAGTCACCCTTGGGATACTTCGACGAAGAAATTTCGGTCTGGGTGTCTATGCGTGTGTCTGTCTTCCTGATTCTGTCAGTCAATTCAACCACCAGAGAGAAAGTTTACCTCATATTGAGCGATGTTGCATATTTATCTCCTAGTTGCGTTCATAGGGTGTGTTGCAATAATCAACGTAGACGGCTAAATAGACAGCTATGTGGACGGCGGCCATCTTAAGTCCCATTTCAATTTACACGTACTCGGCAAATAGACAGCTCCGAGGAGACCCTATCGTAGACAAATACGATGCAGGCTACATTGATGTCCAAACAAGATGGCGGCTCAGCGAATTACTAAAATAGTCAAATCTCGCCTTGAATGGTCGTCTGCACACATGCAAACACTTCGTACGATGCTCAAAGTAAGTAACGTTCAATTTTGTTTTAGATTTCAACACGATATAATCCAGAAAATACAACAGTTACGTTTGTTTATTTCAGCCTTCTCTTTTCGACGAGAGGTAGCCCCTTGTCGTATAAAAGCCTTCTAAACGTGTTACATTATTCGGGCAGCATGGACTTGGTGCTGTCTTCTAAGATGTCTGCGTAGACTGTTTGCGTGCCGTCTAAGCATTCGAACACAGCCATAGTTGTGTACAGATTCTCTCAAAAGGAAATATTACGCAGAGTTTGCGCAACACCAACACGTGTCTATTATGTAGTGTGTTACTTCATTTTTCAAATTCATAGCTAAAATAATTCTCAACACCGCAGTGCTAATTACGCTGCGCTGAAAACCCAATGCTAGGAACGAAAAAAAAAACGTTTGTTTTCTACGGTTCACTAAAACTAGATAGTGCTACTGCCTACCGGTGGCTTTGCATTCTATAAAAACTGTTTCTTGAAATTATTGCTATATGGCGTCTATATATCACGCAGCACCTACTCGTCGATTTTCTCGCGCAAAACATCAAATTAACATTTTATTCTCGCTCTTCAGACAGAAGGCTATCGTCTTTCGACGACCTTTGTCAGTGAAGTATGTAGATACGCCGCCAATGTTCAGCAGGGAATGAACTGCATATTACTGTTTATATCTGCACACGTTTGTATATTTCAGATGCCATTAGCTGACGTAGGCAATGATGCACCTGGCGCATATACCTCATCTAATCTCCTCAAAAAGTCATCGAAAGTGATCGCTTGACAACATTCAAGCTCTGTCAGATTTTCAGAAATGAAATCAAGTGCAATAAAATAATTACTACTCGTTGTAGAGCTCGTAAGGCGTAGCTGACGTGTTTGAAAAGGGGAGAGAGGGAAAGAGGTCAATGCATTGAGCCACTTGCCCCTCAGACGCGACTAGTGAGTGAAGCCCACATAGACAGCTTTGGAAGGCGTGAAAAATGCCGATCGATGGCCAATGTGTCCGTTGGCTGAGACGTGGATGCCATACGTGGCATTTATCAAGATCTCCGCTCACGCTGCGCCGCTAGAACGCTACTTATGTTCCAGATATTTTTCTTTTTTTCTTTCTGCAGAAAAACTAGAATGCAAAACAAAAACACAGGTATGTGATAGTCCACTGTAGCATCAATACATCACATCTTCTGAAGCCAGCATTAAAAAAATCACAGCAAACCCACGAAGTGAATGATGATGAGTGGGCGAAGCTCCTTGATTTTCCATTTGTCTATCTGTCTGTCTGTCCATCCGTTCGTCTGTTTTATTGTCTCTGTGTCTGTGTAGAGAAGCATATCGAACAATGCGAGGGATGTGAGTGCCATCTAATGAACACTTCACGTACTAGGGGCGGTTACGACTAACAATTACGACAGACAAGGAGCTTAAGGAGCATCGCCCCTAAAAAAAACATTTTGAACCCTCATGACATCATGATTGTACGAATGTGTGCGGCCGGCGTTTCTAAAACATCCATAACACACTATAAGAATTTCATGAACAGCATTTTCGAAGCTCTCTCTCTCTCTCTCTCTCTCTATATATATATATGTATATATATATATATATATATATATATATATATATATATATATATATATATATATATATATATATCCCGATGTCGAGCTCAATCCAGTGTGTGGTGTATGTATGACCTTTCTAAAATATATTATATGTTGGTTTTCAATAACGGTCCAGTTCCGCAGTCATGCTGAGATATATATTTGAAGTGTGTTGCAAAAGGCAAAGGGGTCACATAATAGCTACTGTTCCCACTTCAAGGCAGCTCCTATAATAGTGGTGTGTCTGTCGGCTATTATGAGTATAGTTACTGCTTCAGAAGTTTTTGTGTTGCCTGTTTTTTTTCCTATTGAGTTTCCGTAATATTCAGGGATATAATGGCATTGTCATGTCTGTGGGTTCTCTCGCAGAAACTAATTACCACCTCAGTGTAGCTGCAAGCAGCGTACCTAAGTCACCTCAACTTCTCGGTAGTGTGCTACTTACCTTATGTTCTAAGAAACACTGTACTCTAGGAAGGCTTTAAGCACCACCCGAATTACTTAAAGCACCAAGGCGAGAAAAAATTCAATTCTTAGTTTTTCTCGGTTACCGTCATCAAGCAAAACATAGCACGATAGATCCTAACCCTAATATGCAGTACGAAATTATTAAACGAAGGAATCTACTTCAAACGCGTCGCCTAGAGATGTCATTTCGAACACGATGAATACGCCTGAAAATACATGATAAAAAAAAGGTTTCAGTATGGCATAGCACCGAATGGAAATGCCACCAGCAATAAAACGTAATTTCGAAAGGGTGCACTCATATGATCATATCGTTTTCCACGTGTTCAACGCTAAGATAGTCATGCACTTCAGACAGAGAGAGAAAAGCATACAGAAAATGACAGGCAGGGGGGAAAAACGTGCAACAAATCCATCAGGGCACGTCCATCGATATTCGGCGCACGGAATATAAAACTTTTCCAGGAAAAAAAAAGGAGATATGCATGAACCTATGCTTTGATAGGGACTACGCTGCAGTTTGCTCGCTCGCAGGCATCGGAAGCAGCCCGGGAAGAGGCGCCTTATCCGTTCAGCTGCGGCAAAGAATGCGGCGGCAGGAGTATAGCGTATACATTTTCTAAAATGAGCACTTCACGCGCGTTAGTCTGTACTTGCCACTTAGTTTTCATGCCGTTACGTTTTATAGGCGTGACACGGATTATTCTGTCCTCGTTACCTTTCTTTTCTTTTTCTTTCTTACTGAGCTGTAGAAGGACTCGCTTGAATATCCTGCAAGTCCTAGACATCGACGTCTTTCGTAACACGTAGTAGACAGCTTGCCACAACAAAACCTATGAGGGCGCTGAGCAAATAGGCACAAGTAATGAAACGCAGAGTTCTATTATTCTCCTTTTCCCCAGCCCCAAGTGTAGGGTAGCCAACCGAGCCAAGCTTGGTTAACCTCCCGGCCTTTCCTCTCTATTTATCTCTCTCTCTCTCTCTCAAGACATTAACATTACCAACGGTGTATAGACACTCGATATTCCAGAATTGCGCCTTCATATATGTGGGCACTAATCTATACATCTGGTGTTTTTTTATTGAAGTAGAAAATAAACGAAGGAGTTTTGTCTACATTACTTAGCGACGGCTACCCCTTTCCACTTGATTGTTACAAATAAAGAAAATAAAAAAACAATAACATATATACAGCTATGCAATCATACATGATTGAGGGCAAAAGTTCTCGTATGGGCAGAACAAACACGTAGACGCCAAGCTCACTTTTAACTTTTGTCCGCTCAGTAGTCGTCACAAATCTTCGTTTCTTCGAAGAAGTGTTGCAGCACTTTCATTGCTTTGTCATTTGTCATGGCCTTGGACCTAGTATTTTATTCAACGCAAATGGCCGCTTGGTATTTAACTTATGGAGTTCCTGCTGTTTCAGTCGCCTTCGGTGTGTGTCGTGTTTCAGACAGTCAAGCAAAAGGCGACAGATATTCTCGTCGTCGTGGCCGCATGAACATGCTGACGATGTTGCACGCTGAATACGAAGTAGGGAGTGCTTTATGTAAGCAGTTCCGAGTCTTAGGCGATGCATCAATGTGTCGATACGTCTTTCGAGGTCACGGTCTAATTCGTATTCAAGATTACGATCAACAGCATATAGTATCAATTCCTTTGTTTTGTCTGCGAACCAGGTAGAAAGGCATATTTCACGTTTTGTTGTTCTTAAATTTCTATTTACCCAATATTGAGACTTGAATGAGACACGTTTGCGTAAAATGATGAGCTGTTTTCGCCAACTCATTTGCAATTTCATTTCCCTTGATTCCGCAGTAACTGGGAACCCAGTGAAATGCCACTCGATGATTCGACTTCGTAGCTTTCGAAAGCTCTTTTAGTATAGCGTATACTATGCGCACATCAATGTGTCTTGAAGTGGTATTTCCACACTTGCGAGTGCTGCCAGAAAGTCTGTAATTACCACCCATTTTCTGGGTCTCGTTGACAGTTTATAGAGCTTATTGCTAGCAAAATCGCTACGAGCACAGACGTTGTTGAAGAGGAGAGATGGCCCCACCAACATGCATATTCTTCGTGCAATTCCGGAATTTTAAATGCTGATGTCGCTGTCTCTTTTAGTGACGGAGCCATGAGTGTACACGTTGAGTGCATTCTTGGTACTTGTCAAACAGATGATGTGATGCCAACTGCTGTGCTGCCACGATTGGCACGATTGGATGTGAAGGGTGTTGCGTGACTAGTCGAAAGAGGTGCCGACATGTCTGCACGCTTCTAATTACTATAAAGGTGGGTTTTCTTGCTTCTGTTATAGTCAGAGAACGATGTTGCCTGTGGAACATCCAGACATATGCGTAAGCTTCGTGCTTGTAACGTCTGATGTTCTTTACCATGCACTGACATCGCACAGTACGCAGGCTTCTATCAAATTGCCTCAATTCAAGTACTACCACCGCAACCGGAATCAGACCTGCTACTTTCGGGTCAACATCTGAGCACCGCAACCACTACACCACCACGGCGGCCTACACGCACCATGCTTTTCCAATGTGATTAAACGGAAGCATGTGAAATTTCTTGCATGAACGATGCACGATTATTTTTTGCAAAAACGGAATAGTTGTAGCTGCAGAGCGGTATTTAAGAGACAATTCCCAAGGGACTTTTCAGCTGCGACAGCATATCAGGGAACTGATATGCGGACAACATATCAGGGAACTGATATGTTGTCGTTTTGCACGAATTGCTTTTTGTATACTTTTATGTTGCACGAATAGACTTTTTTGCATTGAAGCACTTCCTGATTGTGTAAGTGTTGTAATATGTGCCATAGCATACCCCTGTAAAAAGTTAAAAAAAGCCACCCACATCTTCCCACGGGGAGAACTCGAGTAAATGCGTCGGAGACTGGTGAAGGTATCTCGTGAATGTTACATAATTGGGTATGGTTTGGGAATGCCTGATTGTTGTTTCGTTAAATGAGCCACTCTTCCACCGTGTTCATCTCGGATAGGTTTGCGGGTCGATGTGGGTAACGATAACCGTACGTCACGCTCATCGCGGTACGTGCCCTCGTGCCAACGAGTCCTTACACGATGCGCCCACCAAGTACAACTTAAATGGCTTCAGCAGTCTCTCGTCGTCATCGTTGTCGCTGTTAACGTCGTCGCTGATGCTGCCGCCTTTCAAGTCGACGTTGCCAAACGTGCTCCAAGAAACCCATAGCGCGTTGGTCTTCTTCGCTTTGTTCTTGATGCTTCCGACCAGCGTGAGGTCATTGTCGAATTACAGTCGATCGCACACCTCACAGCAGTGTCGGAAGCTGTGGTCTTCGAAGTTGCGTTTGAAACGCAACTGATTGGCTCGGTCCGCCCCTTTCGCAGCGCGCTGGCGTTCACTAGCAGCTTCCGGAGCCGCCTCTCGTTGCCGACGTTTGCACGCCGCTTCTCACTCACGTACCTCTGGTCTTAAAGCTTGCTGCTCCCGTTTCGGTGTTGGTTCTCGTGCATAAAGTTCGGAATCCGCAGCACCGCGTTGCCGTTTCGCAGCTGCTTCTCGTTCCCCCAGTGAAGAATCCGAAGCTTGCTTCAAACGCTTCGTTATGCATCTTATGCATAACGAAGCGTTATGCATCTTATGCAAGCCTTGTCCTCTGCGTTGCTTGCTATTGTTGATGCTGAAGACATTGAGGGTGAGGTAGCGTTGCCTTGAACGAATGTTGAGACGATGATGTTGGGTAGTGCCCCATTACTGGTTGAAGGTACTGTTGCCACATGTTGCTTCCATTGCATCTACTCGAGTCAAGCAAATTGTGAAGTCATGCGAAGTAAGGGGAGGGAGAGGAGATGAAATGGGAGAGGGGGATGGAGAGACGAGCTGAGCATGCGCAGTGGGGGTGTGGACGCCGACGACGAGTGACATGGTGCAACTAAGAAATGCTCAGCATTTAAAACAGCACTAACTAGAAGAGACTGACGAAGAAATAACAAATAGGACGAGCACTGACTAACAACTGACTGTTTCATCGCTTCAATGCAATATAAAGAGGAAAACATGTAGGGTAACAAGTCACGTGAACGTTCAAGCCGTCGTCATGACACCATGTATGTAACGTGTTAGTCGATAAGGTTACAATTTGGAGCGTGCATCTAGGCACATGAGAGATAGTTAATCACTTTTATTCTCAGCGTTATGGACGGTCCACTAAAACATGTGTCGCCCCTTAGTTTGAACGCGAGACCCTCAGCTATCAGACAACCGTGCAGGCTCTTTATGCCGTGCGCTCTGCGACGTTTCTCTGCGGTACCGTAAGGGATGCCAAAGAGGCAACGAGAGCCACAGCCTTCCAAAACTCCACTGGTGTCAGCGTCCACAACTTCATCGACCTACTCATGTTCTATCTTCAGTCAAGTTTCATCCCTTTTGATTATAAAGTTCTTCTTAAGAAGTAAGGTATCTAAATAAAGTCGTGCTTGATCCCAGTACTTAGCGATCTCCTTCTGGCCAACCGAGGCAGGTGCCTGCAAACTCAGCTGTGGGACACTGGAGTCCGAAAAGTATTCAGGTATGCTGATTAGTTATTGATCATTTTCAAGCGAAACGAAGCTGAACCTGCAAAGCACTTGTCTTCAATTCTGGCTATTTTCACCATACTTTTCTTCGATTTCACCGACCAAGTTCTCAAACTAACGGCAACACCAGTTCTTATACATTAAGCTACCATTCGTCGACAACCACGTTTGTTGCGCTATTCACCCCGCTCTGTCAACTAACTCCTCTCACTCACGTAAAGCCACTCGAAACTCGTCAAACGGGCTGTTGCACCGCTACCCTGAATAACGCCCGCAACCGATTTTGCCACCAGAAGGTGCAGTTGAGCTTCAGTGAGTAGGTTGCGTAACGCGGGCCTAGCACGCAAGCTGCTCTCAGAGGTTCATGGAGTGAACAGCCACAAAGAATACTCTGAAAGCCGTTCCAAAAACAATGTGATACCGTGAATACACGACATCTCATGCCGTATTAAGGAAATAAAAATTGTTATCTCATTGAGGATCAGACACGGCCCAATTGCGTCGCAGAACGTTTTAGCACCCCTAATAAGCTGTACCTTATTAAGGGCGCTAAGCTATAGCTCAGCCTATAGGTAGGCTTTCTAAACGACTCAACCGGGAAGGACCCAGAAGCGTACGTATAGAAAGAAACACACTGAAAGACCGTTTTTGGAATGCACAGTCAAAGACACCTATGAGGCACTGCTCTTCTTCAAGAAGACGTACATTGGGCTAATGGGCCATTGTCTCAATTAATGCCTCGGCGAACATCTTAACAATTATCGTTTAAAACATGGCAGCAATGTGGCACTTCATTGCAGCACGTGCAGATGCACACCGGCGTTCAGAGATTGCAGAGTCATGATAAGACACCCAAGCGTGCATGGTCGTCTGATAGCTGAGGTTTTCACGAATAAACTAAGGGGCGACACATGCGTTAGTGAACAGACCAGATCACTAAGCAAGGACGATTCATCTCTCGTGTGCCTACACGCATTCTTAGAATTGCAGTTTTGTCGACTAGGAGGCGGCACACAATGTATCGTGAATAACGGCTTGAAGATTCACGGGACTTCTTATCCCGAATGTTCTTAACGCGATAGCTTTAAAGATCTCGTGTCGCAAAAACTCAGCCGCCAGCGTCAACACCGTTGGTTGTGAGCAAATAATCGAGAAAAAAGCAAATATAATATTGAACAAAAATTTCTGTCTCATTGAGGATCGAACCCGGGCCGTTCACGTTGTAATAATGTCTTACCACAGAGTCACAATGTTACTTGCAACTGTTTTGGTAAAACATTACATAAATGCCATGTAGTGTAAAAAAGTCTTCCTAACGCATTTTGTTCGTCAGGTGTCATGACGAAAACAAGCCCATTCGGTGATTTGTAGGTGCATTTGAGAGGCCATAAAACTACGTTCAGGTGGTCTAAATTTCCGGAGCCCTCCACTACGGCGTCTCTCATAATCATATGGTGGTTTTGGGACGTTAAACCCCACAAATCAATCAAACTACGTTCAAAAAGGCCGCGATAGTGCAGCCATCGCCGCTAGAAACAGACAGGAACTGAACAACTCTAAAAACGGACCACTATGTCTATCTAGAGATAAACATATCATGGCTTTCCATAGGCGTGGTAGCTTGGGCTTGTTGGTATGGCATGATGATAGTTATAGCGCGAGAACAAAACGATGACACAGAGACAAGAATGACGCGTTGATCAAGCAAAGAGCAAACGCTAGATAATGCGCTGCCCTCTTTGAGGCATTGTGAGACTCTCTATGACCTCCGAAATGGCGAGCGCACGGTGTGTGTCTTGGAGGCCATGCTAGTTTTGCTTTAGATCTAAAACCTGTATTTACCCTTCGCGCGCGTGTGCGTGCGTGTGTCATCTGTGAGACATCGTGAAGAACGTGTCTCCACTACAGCAGAGCGCCGTTCTAGCAGAGAGGAGTTGCCACACTACACGTTCTTGCTCATCAGTGAGTGCCTGTGGGACATTCATGTCAACTAGTGTCCCACTACTAACAAGACATGAAGTTTCACGAAGTTGTTATAAAAGTGCTGTTAAATAGATCGAAAAACCTGTGCCATTTTCATAGATACTTCATGCTCGCGCGCGTTTGTGTGTGTGTGTGTGTGTGTGTGTGTGTGTGTGTGTGTGTGTGTGTGTGTGTGTGTGTGTGTGTGTGTGTGTGTGACAAAAGATGTTAATAAGTATGCACTTAGCGGTCGAAGAGCGCACTAAGGGCCTGATTTCGCTATCACGTTCATCTCTTAAAAGCAAAGCTTAAGGGTCCCCCAATGTTTTCCCTTGATAATGCATTGATGCAATGAAACAGCCAGTTGTTGATCAGCGCTCGTTCTGACTTTCATCTCCTCTACATAACGCTGTTTTTAACCTTTTACCACGTTTTTCCAAATAACTCATTGAAACACGCTTCTGGAATATGCTTGTGTTTGTTTTCTACTTCACCATGTCGACTACCGTACAAGAAAAGTAGACGGCGCCATGCATGGCAACTAGCCTGTTCTCATATAATAATAATAATAATAATAATAATAATAATAATAATAATAATAATAATAATAATAATAATAATGATGATGACATTAATATTACACTTGTAGGTGTCTAACGTCCTGAGAACACGATATGATTGAGATGCAGCGTAGTAGAGGTCCCCGAAAATTTCGACCGTGTGAGGTTCATTAAATTGCGCCTAAATCTAACTACATGAGTCTGAATCACTTTCGCCTCCATTTGAAATTCCACTGCTGTGGCGGCAATTTCATCTCACGGCCTTCGGGTCAGCAGTCGAGCACCATACCCGCCAGACCACTGTGGAAGGTCCACTTATAAAATAGAGAAACATATATTTGGGACACAATGCACTTGCGGTGGGTGCTTCATTGCAATATTTTGTGTTTACCAACTGAACGCTCCTGGCAGAATAGCATGTGAGTTCGATATAGGGAAGTGCCCATCTCAAGAAACGTTTGACTTCGAGAGAATTGACCATTCGCAAAAATCTGCAAGACAGCTTTCTTACAAGGTTGTTGTCCAACCAAAAAATTGGCCCCGTATCTGCATGCAATCTGCAAATGTCATCGAAAGACGATAATCTTGCGTGTGGAGAGAGTGAACAAAATATTTATTTTATGTTCTGCGCAAGATAATCAGTGAATGGTATTCTGGAGGTGCTGCGTTAGAGTCCCTCGAGCGTGTAGCGGAGGCGAACGAGCGCATCAAGTCACGTTACACGTGAGACATGAGCGTCATCTGGCAGTTTCTTTTGGAAAACAAGCGCGTGGCCGTGCCCGCCCGTTTCAGAGGTGATAAGGTGTAGAACGCGAAGCGACGGGTAGATGCCACCACCATCTCGTCTTAGCAAAGCGTTGGAAACACTCCCCGTTCTGTGCAAGCGTTGCATGGTATGCGCAGCGTAATAAGCGCTACGGTCCTTAAAATTACTTATATATGCGTTTTCTAGTAAGAGATGCATATGCAGAATATATGCGTATTGTTATGGTGCCCCAGACATGCGCAATAATTGCTTTTTAATTGACAAATGCACAAGCATGAACGCTCAACCTTGAGCAACATTGGTGGTTGCTGCGGATAGGGTCGGCCGTTTCAAGTACCCGATGCTGGTAAGAGTTGACAAACAGACAAATGTGCAGACATACAAACAGACAGACAAAAATTTTTGCATTGAAGGTCCCTAAGAAAGACTATCGTCTTTAGAACTCTCATGCGCCGAGTACTTTTTTCGCTTACTGGGCTTTTACCACTCCTATTCCACTGAAGGCACGCGAGTACAACAAAATGACGTTTTCCCTAAACATTTAAATGGGATTGTCTCGCCTCGTACGATGCCTCGACCACATGGTGGGCGAGACACCTGTCGTTCGTAAACGAGGGGTGTGGGCGGGGAGAACGCGAAAACACAAGAGTGCGAAAAGCAATCTGTGAACGAGAGCTTTTCGTTGGAAAACCACCTTGCAGGAAAGCCGCCTTGCAGATTTTTCCAAATGGTCAATATTGTGTCCAAACAGTAACGCAAGTACAGATCGAAAAAACCGAAACTGTGGTCCTTGACCACCGAAGTTGTCTATTGCACACCAGTAGGCAATCTCTGAGGCATGCATTAGCGCCTTTCTTTTGCGGGAAAACATTCGCAACTTTGTGGCAGCTTGATCTTTACCTTTCGTTCAATTTTGGCACACCAAAAATCATGACAGAAGTTGCACCAACGCGCCCATGCGCATACTACCTACACGAAAAATCTCCATCTCATTTTAAACCGCGTTTCAAAGATGGCGAGGCGGTCCTTCTGTTGGGTCGTTATACAATCTGGGGAACGCTCGTAAGATCATCTAAGACGCCACGCCGATTCCGCCCAACAATATCGGTCATATCCTGTGAGAGTGTACTGGGAACCCACCAGCTTAATCTCTAAACATTAATAATAATGAGTGGTGGGACGCTGCCATGTGCAGCTTCCCAGATCATGAACCAGATCATGAACTGGGCAAGAGGACCAGATCATGAACTGGGCAAGAGGGTAATGAGTACCTACGCCCGGTATGCTCCTCTGCGCTCTCCTCGTCATACGGCCGAAAACAGCGTTTCTTCGATCGTCACCAGATATAAAGAAAAAAAACAAAGAAAAGTATAAAAAGGAAAGAAGCAAAAAAGGAAGAAAGAAGGAAAGAAGCTAAGCAAGAAAGCGAGAAACAAGCAATGAAAGGAAGAGGCAAGGAAAAAAAAGGGAGCGATAAAAAAGAAAGAAACAAAAACGTCGAATCAAGAACGAAAGAAGCAAAAAAAAGAAAGCAAGGAAAGGAAGGAAGAAGTTGAGAAAGAAAGAAGCAAAGAAAAAAGCAAAGCACTACGTCAGGCATGCACTCGCCAAGCTTCATTTGCACCAATTTGCCCGAACAGCGAAGGGCTTCCGAATATTTGTTTTTAATGTCTTTATTTATTTATTTATTTGGTAGTGTGGGCTTGAAAGTCATTTCAACAAGCAGGAATACGTCTGGGGCTTGTGCTTTGCTTTATGCAATCATCATGACGTGTCAACATAAACGTAGCAATACACACAGAACTTTCAACTAGTCAGAACTTCGTACAGATGGAAGGCATATACACACTGTAATCTGTAAGTTCACCGTATTTTATTCGCACGTTCATTTTGAGCAGGCCAGTAATTCATTGCAATGTGTGCACAGCCTTTCTGACTCCCTGACATTCCAAATGGCGCATTCGTTTTGGAAGGAGGTAATCAAGCCGTCGCGGTCTTGCTTTTTCTTAGTGGTTGGACCACACGTCACCAAGATGGCTTCGGAAGCAGGTGAATGAGATATTGCTAGAAGATAGAAAAAAGAATATAAAGGAATGAAAACGTAGCCGGGGGTCACTGATTGTTGGACGCTGAGTCAGGGCAAAAAAAAAAAGACCATTCCTGGGAATTCATAAATAACCTACACGAGAACATTATTACTGTGGTGAAACGGTCGAGAAAACGTTTCTTCTTTTTTTTTTGCGTGTACTAGTCTTTTTTATCGCTTCAACATGAGAACTTGAGAACTCGGCTGATAATCCCAAAAATGTCTCACGCGAAGTATCTAGGCCAAAAAACGTGTGTCGCTTTTACGCGTAAATTGTGTTGCATAAAATTATGCGAAGACGTGTTTCGCTCAAAGAATATTACAGCCAATCACGATTCGGCACATATCATTACTGGAGCCAACTGTCCAAAAGAAAAGCAGACTTACGAAAAAAAAAGTTTTGTGGATTCAGTCCCTCCTTTTGGTCTATACTTTTCTGTGCTTTATTTCACTGTATACATTCTTTGTTTTATACTAGAAAATTTGGTGTCTTTTTAATTCAGGAGCACTGTGCATTGATCAATAAACAAGGGCTATGTTGACTTTCCTTCCAGCTTGCCACTTTTTGCACTTGGAACACGCAAAAGACAATCCCTCAGGTCCCTGTAAGTCTTGCAACCCTTGCTACACGGAAGGCTATTTTTTCCAGGAGGCAGTGTTGTATCTCCTTGCTGGCACCCACTGCGTTTTTATAAACATTTGCTCCATTATCAGCAATGACTCGCGTAAGAATATCTACATAGAGTCACAAGGGTGAAGAGCGCATGGAAATAATCTCAGCAATTTTGGGCTAAGTAATGCAGAAACTTGATTTCCCACTGTCTTCAGTTTATGCCATGTTCTCGTGAATTCGACGCGAGCGCTTGCCTCGGTCAACGCTCACTTTATCAGCCGGATTCATAGTGAAATCACGATTATTGTGTATACCAAGATGTGTGTACCACATTCGCTTCTTTTTTTTTCAGTTCAAATGAAGATAAAGCTTAGCAAAGCTACAGATAACGAGATGTTACATTTATCACGCAGTCTGTAGACTACAGCTCTCAAAATTCTGTTCTCCTTTCAATTAAGCGGAAGCTAGCAGAACACTTACATTATAGAGCGTGGTTGCCTCAGCTTCTTGGCAAAAGTTATGGTGGTCCATGGCATTACCCCGTGTAACTATTGACACCGTTTTATGTAATAATGAATCTAATATTAATGCTACAATTGCATCTGGTTTTCGCTCATATCTTCAGTGCCCTATCCACTCTGTATATCTGTGGACTTTGTCCCTTGAAATATATGCTAGAATCTCTATTTGGTGCGCTGTGCTATGTGGTGTCATTCGAAACTTCGTGTTAAAATAAGATATAGGGTCAATCACCAACTAGTGTAACAGCAAAGCAGGTGCGCAATCTCTCACAGTGATTAACAGGTGGCTTTTTTTTTGCTAGCTTACCAGCCTCTGCGTCTGCTGCATGCAATGAACAAGCCCTCGGAGTCCTCGTGTACGTCGTCCAGACTTTTTCCTCGTAATCTTCCTGGGCCAACCATTTTCCACGAGACTATTGGATCTATCTGCTTGGGGGTCTGAAGTGACTCGAGCAAGTACACTCTTTTTTTTTATGACTGCTTTTGAATGCTATGTGGTTACGCACTCTCGTCAAACTAAAAAAGAAGCGTAGCAAAGCTATAGATAATAATACTTCGTATTTATTACGCAGAGTTGGTAGAATACAGCTCTCAAATGTAGGTCTGACTACCCTGTTCTTTTATTCAAGCGAAGGAGGCATTGAAGTTGTAATCAAGCCTTCACGCAACAAAATATTCTGCAGCGTTGGGGACGATCATCTCTACAATTCGGTCTTACCAAATTGAGTTAAAGGAGACTCATAATGAATTCCGAAAGCATGTGTCTTGGCAGAAATGTGCTTGTGTACCTGTATTGCTGCCGCACGTACCTAGCGGCTTTGTCCATAAAGTAATTGGAATCTGGTGAAAACTATTTGTTGATCAGATCAGTACTCACCAAAATTCTTGGCCTCCTTGCACAAGGATACATAGCTGGCAAGAAAATTTTTTTGCAGAAGTGGCTCCCTGAAAGTAGGGTGTCGTGACTTATCTGAGTCTATATAATGTTGGGAACACTACGTAAACTGGCTCTCTTCAGTCTTCACTTCATCGCGCCACAGTTAATGGGAACCAGGTAAACTTCTCTGTATTAGCAGATCTCAAGACACGCCTGAGAAGTCACCTGTAATGGTGTTCTCACCAGTTAATGGGCAGGTAGTCGACTATAACTTCACTTGCTGGGAGTTCTTGCAGAGTAGACCTGATGCTAAAAGTGGCATATCTTTGCCATAAGGACCATTCTGAAGACCTTAAAATGTACTGACCAGACCAATCGTTTTTTTAACAAGCCGTGTCTTTTCGATTGCCGAACATACCCTTTCTATCCATGCGCTTCCTATTTAAGTACTTCGTGCTGCTTTTGCTACCACCGCCTATGTTGCAGTGTACATTTGCAAATAACTCTGTCGACCTGTTGATCAATTTCTAGAACAGTGCATGTTCACTGCTATTGTTGTACTCTGTGTTTGGCGAAGAGAAGGCAATGAAGCTTCTAATACGATTTACCTTTAACTGACTCTTCGAACACTTGACCACATTGACTAGATTGACCACATAAATGCACCTGGATGCATATACTCATGCATTTACTACACGGTGGAACTGCATTTCTGCAATTAAGAAATTGTGTACGTTGAGAAGATTTCAAAGCCTGAAAGCAGTCACTATTTTTAGGTTAAGATATTTGGTTTCGTCATATCTACAGTCTACTATAATCTTGTGATGTGTGTACTTTACCAAACGAATGAAAACACTCAAGCGAAAAAAAGCATGGGGGACAGCATTTGTTCTTAACTGCACTGTAATACAAATTGAAAGACAGACTGGACAGAGCATCAACTTTTTTATGAATGGGACATCTCCCTACAACATTCAAAGTAAATTTTAAAATAAGAGCTGAGGTAGTTATATATTAACTCTAAAAGATGGGGCATGCAAACTCGGACACGAGAAGAGTCAAGGCACAACAAAGACATACCTTTGGGTCATCAAGTTACTCGTCGATTGCTCTACCGATTGAGCTTTTGTGATAAGGCTCACCAAGGCGGACACTTTAGGGCCTCTCTTCACACGCAGTCTATATATAAGTGCTAGCTTTGCAGAAGTGTAGAGTTGTAGGGAAGGTGGCTAGTGGTATTTTTTTTCTTACCAGATAGTGCTGTGTGGCACGTGCCTTTTGCATAAGAGGGCCGGTAACTTATGTTATTAACACTGTCAGGTCCAACTTTGCACTGCGAGTGAACATTTTTTCCCAATAGGCTCCTTTATTTGTTAAATGCGACTAAATAAATTTATCAATCAGCCCAGGGAAAGCATAGGAGACATTGTCATCTTTTATTTGCTTCAGTTAACGTCATAATCTCTATGCTACAGTTAAAGTAGATGAAAAATTACTCTTTCTGTGCATGAGATTCGAATCCACCATAGTTGTATATCACATCTGATGCTTTCCCAATTCTAAAAAAATCACTTTTTTTGGGTGTAATTCATAGAATAGGCATAAATTTGGTACTGTTTCAAATACTGTGTCCCCCATGAACTTGTGTTGCGGTGTGTATTATGTATCGGCACATCTAAACACTAAATCTTGGTGTCCTTGCAGCTTTCCGACCTTTAATTCCACCTGTTGGATTCAGTGTCCTGACTCGGGTCGCTTTCAGCGTCTGGCCTGGGCTTTTTGGGTGGGCAAGACAATCCTCAAGATGCCTCTGCCTTGTCGTCATGGTGTTCATTCTTCTACAAGTATTCACGTCCTCGTTGCAGCCTCTTGTTTGCCTTCTGGAAAATGCATCGTGCAAGGGAACCCATCGCTATCGCCTGCCCTTCTTTCAATCTGTGTGAGGGCTCCCTTCTGCATTTCTGCTTATTACTCTGATATACTCACTAGCACATAAAAAGTGGCTGACGAACTCCATTTCCCATTGCCCCGACGAGGATCTTTGGATCTGCCCTGGACTGCACATGAAATGCTGCGTCAGCGATATATCATCGTACAGAGCTGCTTAAAAGAGAGAACCTGAAGTCTTTAGCAAGTTTCTCAAATATGTTGCACCAATATTGTTTGTTAAATTATGTTAGTATAACGTTTAGTGCTACTTTTTCCCGTCATTCAGTCGTATTTCCCCTCCATATACTGATATAGTGATTCAGACGTATCTGTGGGTCTTCGTTAGCCTGAATAGAGGTGTTCGTTCACATCGTGCAATGCAGTAGTATATTATTGGTCCTTCACTTTTAGCTGCATAGAAATCTGGGTAATTTGGTATGAATTAATTTATCTGTGTGACAGGGAGACTTTTTTTCATCCATGTTTGCAACTATTTGCACCAATGTATTTGTGCACATTTTGGGTGACACTCTTAAATTTCACTTATTCACAACTCATCCCTGTGCTTTTTTGGTTCGGCCTGCAGCTTAGTAGGGTACATGGAAGTTTCTTGTTTGTGCAATTAAGAGGTTCAGCGTAAGTCTAGTGAAAAAAGAGAGGGAACTCTTTATTAAAATGCAGAGAATTTAGTCGGCATATAAAATTTGCTGACTTGTTGATCTGCGTGTGGAAGGGGATTGAGAATTTAAAATACGAATAGGGAGAGAGAAAAGGAGACAAAATGCAATTTTTGATAGAATAAAAAGAAAAGAAAGGAAAAGGCCACCTCTTTGACCATCGAATGAGGACGCGCGTTAATAGTTTTTCTGTGGTGTCAAGCTGAAGCTACGGCTTGTCTAGCTGCCCGATGCTGTCCAAGTACGCAAACAAAAGTTTCATGCCACGCCTCTGTAAAGTGCGGCAGGCTGAAGGTACCAGTACACAGTCAAGGGAGAAAATTCTCTTGGTTATATAATGCATGCAATGTTCATAAAGCGCACGCTACTCAGCATACGCTCTACACTCAAACAATATAAGATCCACAGTTTCGATGGAGCAACAGTTATTGCAATACGGACTCGCTGATTGACCAAAACGGTACCGTAGGCTGTTAACATGGACACTGTTATGACGTATACGATGGAATAGCGTTTCCAGAAGGCAAGAAATTTCGAATGAGAGTGTTGTTCTGAGATAGGGTTCGATTGAGTGAAAAACGGCATAATGATGTGTCGGAAGGTTCCAGCGTCTTTTATTTTTTTCAATCGCAAGCCGTTTGGCCATCTGAGCTGCATATAATTTAGTGAAATAAGTTCGTCTGTAATTGTGTTCTCGAAGACCTTTGCGTGCTGCTTCATCTGCTTTTTGTTGGTGGAAATGGTACAATGAGCCGGTATCCCTGCTGTAACAGCCAGGTGATGTAGATATGCTATGTCGAATGAAACGGGGTGAGAATTAGTTTTCTTTAGGAGGTTGAACTCCCTAGAAGTCAGTGAAAACTACCCATCGGTCCGTCGTTTGGCGCAAGATGTAAAGGACAGCTTCTTTGATGCCATGAAGTTGTGCTACTGTCAAGGATGTCTTCCCTTGCAGTCGACAGGATAGCATTTGTCTTGTAGAAGGGATACAAAGTCTATAAGCGGAAGTCTCCTGATTGGTTGAGGCGAGTGCTGAGCATAGTTGTCGGCTAAGAAGAGGAGAGTAGTCTGCATCAGCGCTGCCTGTGACATTCGCCTCTTTGCCTCATTGATGCCAGGTACAACATTTTTTAGTTAGAGGCGAAAGTGTCCAGGGAGGAAATGTTGCAACCGTTACTTTTTGTGCCTGATTAACAGGAGAGAATCGAAGCATTCGCAGAGCTCGACCGAACTAAGAATTGCTGTGCATTAGGTGAACTCGTCACAGGAAATGTTCTTTACCTTGTAATACATGTCGAAGATGAGTACGCATGGTTTGTTGGATAGAGATGACATCCAGTCGGAGACATCTTGCTTCCCTACACTTCCCAATGCTGATTAGCTCTTCGGGAGCCCTAAACATATTCGTAGGCAGCTGTTGCATGCGGATGATGATGATAAACAAGCTTTAGTTGATTAGCAGAAAGGTCCTCTTCCCCTTTCAGGTGCGAGAAGAGAAGGGAGGACCAAACCTAGACGACGGCCATGATCCCATGGGCCCTGGCGGCGTCTTCGGCTTGCCGTGTTAAGCGGGCTTGTAATTGAGAGTCAGAGCTGAGGAGTGCGGCATCCCATCCACTCCCGTCTGGAAATTCGTTTCTCATGGGGGCCTGTGGGCATGCCCATAAAATGTGGCTTAAGTCCGCCCTGTTGTGGCAAAATATACACTTGTCCGAATGAAGTTCCGGCACGCAGCGGTTCATTGTTACGGGACTAGGAAACGTGTGGGTCTGGAGTAGGCACCACGCCACCGCCTGTCCTTTGTTCAATGACGAGTGTGCGGGAGGATAAATTTTCCTGCTTAGCCTGTAATACTGCGTAATATCTCTGTAAGTGGTCATCCGCTCAAATCTCTCATCGTCCTCCGCGTTCAACCAGGGCAATCCAGAGGCTCGGTCTGTAAGTCCTCGAGCTGTCTGGTGTGCAGCCTCATTGCCGGGTAAAGAGGAGTGAGCGGGTGCCCAGACTATATCTATTGTTTGTTGGTCTTTGCATCCAGCCAATATTCTTAAAGCTATTTGAGATATTCGCCCTCGTGCAAAGTTTCTCACAGCCGTCTGCGAGTCGCGAACAATTAGTGAAGTCGAGGTGGATGCTATGGCCATTGCAATAGCTGCTTCCTCCGCCTATTCTGCAAAGCTCGTACTCACCGAGCGGCTGACCTTATGATTTCCTTTGTAGTCCACTACTGCTATAGTCATGTTGTCATTTCCTTTGTATTTGGCCACGTCTAGGTATGTTGTTTCCGGTGAATCTTTTACGTTGTTATGTATATTTTTCGCTCTTTCAGCTCGCCTTGCTTTGTGATATTCGGGGTGCATGTTTTTTGGAATCAGTAAGATTACTAAACATTTCCTGATTTCATACGGGATATCCTTCTGGCGCCAAATTGATTTGCGTAGCTTATACCCAGTTTCTCTAGGTTGGCTCTACCTGTTTTACTCTGCGTTAGTCTTTCATATTGTGCGATTCTTTGAGCTTCTATAAGCTCTTCTGATGTGTTGTGAAGCCCTAATTGAAGTAATTTACCATTAGAGGTAGTAATTGGAAGCCCGATCGCCTGTTTGAAAACTCGTCTAATGATTCTGTCAATCTTTTCTCTCTCGGCCACTTGCAGTCTGAGGTACGGAATCACATATACAATACGGCTGATGACAAAAGCCTGTACCAGTCTTATCATATTATTTTCCTTCATACCATAGTGCCGGTTTGCAATTCGTTTAAGTAGACACATAATTTGCGGCGCACTAGTTTCAAGTAATGTAATCGCCTCTCCGTTATGCCCGTTCGAGCAATTCCGAGTCCCAGAATTCTTATGCTTTCGACCGTAGGCATTTGTGTTTTTCCAACAAAGACTTTAATGTTAGGTTTTTTCTGGATACTTTTCCGACCCCTACATGTCGGGTTATAGAAAAGAAGTTCCGATTTTTCCGGTGAACATTGTAATCCTGTATGGGTGGCATATTCTTCTACAACATTCACTGCGGTTTGTAAAGTTTCCTCTATGTATCCGTCCCTACCCTCTGCTACCCATAAGGTAATGTCGTCTGCATAGAGGCTATGGTGGAGTCCTGGAATTTCTTTCAGTCCGGTAGGGAGACCTATCATGGCCACGTTAAAAAGAAAGGGGGATAGGACTGAGCCTTGCGGCGTCCCTCTGCTGCCCAGACTTAACTCTTGGGATTCTGCTTCGCCAAGTATTATTCTCGCAGCCCGGTCAGTTAAAAGTCTTTTATATAATCGTATACTCTTCTTACTACCCCTAACGCTTGAATATTGGCAAGTATAGTTTTATGTGATGTATTATCGAATGCCTTTTTAAAGTCTAGGCCAACTATGACCTTTGTGTCGTGTGTATTGAGACCAGAATCAATTATTTGGTGTTTAATCTTAAGCATAATGTCCTGTGTAGACAGTTTCGCTCTGAAGCCTACCATCGTATGAGGAAAGAGCTCATTGTCTTCCATATAATTTGGCAGGCGAGTTAGGATGACATGCTCTAATAACTTTCCTATGCCGAATGTCAGGGAAATAGGCCTAAGATTATCAAGATCTATTTTCTTGCCTGGCTTGGGAATCATTATGATTGTTGCCGTTTTCCATTGCTTGAGTATCTTACCCTTTTCCCAACACTTTTTCATATATTCAGTGAGGGCTGTGATAGATTTGTCGTCTAAATTTCTGAGCGTTTTATTCGTGATCCCATCGGGGCCCGGGGCGGATGTTGTGCTCAGTTTCATTAGTTCCTGTTGCATGCGGAATCCAAAATTTTTTATTCACTGGGAATAATCGGTGAAGCACCGGTAGACAATAGCGTAGCGTTCATGCAATGTATGCTTTATGAAGCAGTACTATTGAGCGGAATCTACATCCCCATCGTGTTGCAGCCATGATTTGAAGAGTTGAGGTGCTGCTACTATTCTAGTTCGAAGTTTCTTCACCTGAGGAGACCAGGAAATATTTCTGTCGATGATGAATCCCAGAAATCATGCAGACCATACATAGGCCACAGGCCACCCACTGAGGAGTAGTGCATACTTGCTCATTTTCTTTCTGGTGCAAGATATGGCTGTGCTCTTTTCTGATCACCATTTGGATATGAAAACCACCATTTGGATATGAGAGACGCCATAATGGAGAGATCCGAAAATTTAGACCACCTGGGGTTCTTTCACGTGCACCTAAATATGAGTACACGGGCCTACAACATTTCCGCCTCCATTGGAAATGCAGCCACCAAAGCCGGAATTTGATCCCACGACCTGCAGGTCAGCAGCCGAGTACCTTAGCCACAAGACTACCATGGCAGGGCTCCAAACCTAAAATTGCATGCCTCGGGTGCATGCCTCGGTGCGCTGAATATGTGGAGATGTTCTGTAAAGCTTTTTGAAGCCATTGCTTGGTGATTTAACGTGACATTGAGGCACTCCAAATACAGATGTCATCGGCGTAAATCGGGATGTCTACTCCTCGAGGAAGTGACTTTGTTATGTGTATCAGAGTAATGTTGAAAAGTAGCGAGCTGAGCGCGGCACCCTGGGTACACTCTACTGTATAGAACAGTGTGGGACCATTTGGAGTGCTCATATATATTTTCCGCACTTTTAGATAGCTCATAATTCTTTTGTAAAAATTTCCTCATAGGCCAAGATTTTCCAAGGTTGCGAGAATGGCATGGTGGAAGACAGAGTCGAAAGCTGCCTTGACTTGAAGAAATACGGCTGTCGGGATTCGAACTGTGGAGAGGTCATTTTGAAGGGAAGAGACAAGTGCGATGACATTGTCGATAGCCTACCTGCCTTGGCGGAACCCATTCATTTCTTGCGGAAATTCTTTACGGCTTTCTACGAACCATGTCAATCGTTTGTGAATCATTAGCTCCATGAGTTTGCCAACGCAGCTGAGTAGGGCGACAGGCCGCGAAGAGGTGTAGCTTGTTGGCTGCTTACCAGGATTCAAAATAGGCACTATTTTCGCCAGCTTACACTCAGCGGGGACCACTCCTGACATCCACGAGGAATGATATTATTCTACGAGTCACAGGCGGGACGCATGGGGTAGCTTTGCAATGGCTTCATAGGTTACTTCGTCATGGCCAGGTTGATGGGCGCCTCTTTGACTCACCGATAGCAGTGTTCACTTCCTCAATTGTGAAAGGTATGTCTAGCACTGGCACTGCCGCTTGTGAGTTGCCATGCTGGTTACCTGCAGATGAGGTCCAAGGCATTGAATTTGTTGATAGTAGTGCGCAATATTCTTCAGAGAAATCTTTCAAGGATATTCGTTCGTGTAGGGCGAGTGCTGGGAACGGGTGAAGCCAGTGGATTTGCATGCGCATGCCTCTAAAAACCCACCAAATTTTGAACACAGGTTGACGAACATCTAACGTTGAGCTAACGTCACGCCATTTTTGCCAGCTACGTTTATTCAGATAGCGCCGAGTATGACGCTGTGTCCGCCGGCAGGAGTTTCTAAGCTCTCTATGCGCAGAACTTTCCCTTCAGCTCGTCTGCAAATAGCACACAGTCTTTCAAACTCCTCATAATTTGACGAAAATCTGTCGTTTTTAGTTTAAACGTGTGTGCATTCTTTTAGGCAATGGGCCATCGTAGCGAGTAATTGATCATCCTTTGTAGCGGCAGTGATTCCCTTTCCTGCTGCGTCTTTGTACGCCTTCCAATCTGTGGATCTCATGACGGTTCTCCTTGATGTCATATTTGCACCAGCAGCTAATATCATGATTAGGTAGTGACCACTCCCACGCGCTTTCAAGTTGGTGTACCAGTCAAAATTGCGAGCGACCGAACTTGTTACGAAGGTCACGTCGATGCTGCTGGTAGCCGTGGTGCCTCGTAGGTAGGTGATGCTGCTGTCTGCTACGTGTGGGCGATAGCCTTCACTTCTTTGGAATCTGTTTGCTTTGGGTGTCCTGCTGCATTAGCGTTCGTAGCATTATTATATGGTCCAATGCTGACACTTGGTCACCTTATTACGGTCCACCACTTCACAAGTTCCCCTTACATATTTCAGTCAGTTTCTACTGGCATTATGCTTCCCTACTCGGCAGGCAAGCTTGCATGCTTTGATTTTGTTTTTATCTGACTTTGCTTTATCAGTGAACATGCAAGAGCATCAAGGTCCCAAAAAAAAAAAAAACGCCAGGCCTGCGTGGAAGGGGCAGCACAGTGACACTGAAAGCTAGAAGAGCAGCCTTTCAGAGCCTTTTCTAAACACTCATTTGGTAACTGCTGCAAGCCCACTCTTGATGCCTACTATGGCATTAATAATAAAAAAATTTGGCTAGTAGGTCGGCATTCGTTATGCTATTTTTTAGCATTCTTCTGAGAAGCGTTGTACCCGCTGAACTATTGCGAAGAAATTCGTGCCAATTGTTCATGCACTGGTTGACGATGATGTCCGTAACAGCATCGCGCGAAATTAGAAAAAAAAAATCTAGTACCACTGACACAGCGCGGCTCGAAGCCGGGTCTACTGGGTGCTAACTCAGTATTCTACCACTGAGTCACGCCGGTGCTTGGGACTTGTTAGCAAACTTGCCTTAGGCAGGCTTAATGTTGGGAAAGCAATCGTATTAATATGACTTTTAAAATGTTTTAAAACAACGAAATAACAACCAGTCATCGCGCAATCATAACAACGTGATGAGTGGATCGTCCAATGCACCAACCCATTTTCAAAGCTTGTTTCCCTATTAACATCGGTGCATACCCCCTTCAGGCAAAATTTATCATCATCATCATTAGTATTATTATCATCATCATCAATATTTATAATGATATACATCTTTAGAATACTGGACAAGCCCCGCCCAGATGAGTGAACCATGGTAGTCGGTCACATCGGTGACTAAAGAAGTCCTGCTCCTTTTTTTCGGAAATGTTCTCAAAAGGAGAGATTGCCAATCGTCCGGCTTTTGACGTCTGTCTGGAGTACTCGCCTATTGGTGTATGCTTTTGTGCATCCGCCTTTAGAGTTGTATTTGTTGGTCTACTACTGTGGAAACTTTTATTTAAATCTTTTATTAATGTGACATCATTTCAAGTAAGTAAATATTCAGAAATATTGAGCAGTGTAATAAACTGCTCACTTCCTCCTCTGCACATCTGCAGCTATGCAATGCACCTTTTCAGTATTACTCCTCATATACCAAGTGCTTCTAGGCTTCTGCCATTTTTGCGCTTTTTACTTCTTTTGATAAGGCATGTAGATGCCACATAGCCTCCCTCATTGAGAGTACATATTTGAATGAGGTATGTTCATAGTACTACCACGTCTTGCTCCAAAGTCAATTCTCAATTTCTATGTAGCAACCATAATTTTTTTTCAGTTTCTTAACTGTATTTATTATTAAAGGACTTCTACTGTTGTGTTTACTTGCATTCTTCCTGCTTTTCTAAACATGAATTTCGTGGTTGCCCCAGTTTGCAGTGTGTGAAGTGTGTGCAGTGTGTGCATCTTGCAGTGTGTGCATCTTGCAGTGTGTGCTCTTTCTTATTTAGTACTAACTGATGCTCAACCACCAGGTTGCTTCTCTGCACAATCAGGTCTGCCGTGACATTCAAGGAAGTGAAAGGTGTTGCTCTATATAAGCGGAAGTCATTTATTCACTAGGAACTGTAAGTACACATTGCTCAAATAAAATGACGCATTCACAAGACAGAAGTGGACTAGATGGAGGCTTCGCGAGATGAATATTCTTAAGTGTGTTTCTGTAGTCGTTTCCACAAATCATCTGATCCTTACAGCAAAAGATGGGGGGAGGGGGGTTCAGGAAGGGTTATAGCTTCAAGACATGCCTGCTTGTGAAAACGTTGGCTCCAGCAACAGTGTTCAATAATACTGATCAACTCGCAAAATGGGACACGCAGGCTAAGCGCGATGTTTTGCTTGTCCCGCGCACTGTACAAGTGTCTTTATTTGTTCAAAGTTCTGACTGTACATTGTTGTATATTTTTGCTCGGTGGCTAAGTCTATATTAAACATTCAGACACGATCTTGTTAATTTGAATTGCCATTTCTACTACGCCACAGTAGGCATCGCATAATGAGGTCAAGTATCTCACAATGGTTGCTTCTAAAGCAACGAAGAAGTATCTGCCTTTTGGGACTACACAAACCAGAACACTGCCATGTTTGTTATGTAGCCCTTTCATACTTGCTGCAAATATTGTCGAACTGAGAAGCCTGGATTTGGGAGTAAAGTAGATGTTGGTTCAGGCATTCTTAATAAATGACATCTGAATAAAATTTGTTATGAAATGTGAATGATGCAGGCCACAGCTCCGAAGCAATTGAGGCGCTGGAAGTCCCAGAATCAAATAGATTGTAGAATTTTCCAAAAAAGCTTTTACAAAAGTAAGTTTGAATGCAAGCCACAGCTCCGAATCAGCTGAGGCGCAGGAAGTCCCAGAATCAAATAGGTTGTAAAATTGTCCAAAGAAGCTTTTATAAAGGTAAGTTTGGCCAGCCACAGTTACTAGCAGGTAAAAAGCATGGGCGTCGCTAGTAGAGGGGCAACTGCCTCCTTATATTGCTGCCTGCCCTCCTCCACTCCTCCCCCAGTCTCTACTCGTAAGAGCGAACATTATCTATCTGTAATGCGTAAGTTTCTAGCCTACCCTGTGAACTTATTCTTTTGTAGTCGTTAAAGGAATCCTCCGATAAGGAAATCTTCGGCGTCGCGTATCCAGATGCTGCGCAATATGAAAGCAAGGTGGCACACACAACGATGGTAATCAGGTAAGACGGCCCCATGATGGCGCGCTGCACAGTCTGCGATTTCGAGATTGTGGAGTCCATGGAAGTTGCAATAGCTTTGGTGATCAGCCAAAAGGGTGTCAGGATGCTCATCAGCGAAAGAAAAGGGTGGCGAAGACTGCCGTGGCAGGAGCACCCAGAGAGATTAACCATGGTAGGACTACCTAGAGAGATGATTCCGTTTGTCGGGGCTCCAGCTCACCAGGCACTCAATAGGAACAAAAAGGCTCATTCTTCGGTCGTCCGGAATCTCGCCTACCGCTTGATCCTTGAAACCTCCCATGTTTTCAAACTTATAAATATAGATACGTATACACAGACAGTAAGTGATGGCGATGCCGACGTCAACGCCAACGCCAGTGGTCGAATCCAGCCGAGAGGGTCCATATAGTTACTATCGCAATAAGAGAACTGAGGGTGCCTGCACATACCATTAAATTGTCGCACACTACAGGCTAAATCTTCAAGTATACACGATAGCATGCAACTCACTCACCAAGAAAAACGAGGTTATCTGGCGAAGTTTCCCGGGAAGTTTCCAAACCCCGACCTTTACAGCAAAATGGCACCCCTCACTTTTCTCGCCCCAGTGTAAATTTTGTGATGAGATGGCGAATTCGGTCCACACGGTGTGAACATGTCGAAGTCAAAACGATGGCTCCCACACTGTAGAATCGTGGGAGGCCCTGATCCGCAGCCCAGACCCTAACGTCCAGCGCGACAATAGGTTCCGGCCAACGGCTAGGGGCGACGGGCCACGCCTGGTGTGATTGATTGATATTTTAATAAAGTTTTCTCTCTCTCTTGCACCACCCCTGGTACCAAATAACTTCTGTTCCTTTGCGTAAACGAAAAAAACAAAACTTTTTGACATAACGCTTCACCGAATTGTACATAATGGCTGCGCTCTAGCCCTTCACTGATTTGCCACTTAAGTTATGTATATTTGCATTAAACTAATGATAGATCGTGTAGCCACGCGCTCTCTTTCTCCATAAGGCGAAGGCGTGAAGCTTTCGCATATGGCTGTATTTCGTGTAAATATTAGCATGCTTTGAACTGTGGGCACAATGTGGGTGTGAAATCTTTTCGAGCTCGCTATGCACTCACTACAAAGTCTTAAGGGAATAGGCGCCGCAACGTGCGGTCCTTTTGTAGTGGGAGGCCCGCTTTAAGCAAAAGTCTTGATAAACACGGAATTTGACACGCGATCACACTGCACGCTCGTACCACGCATTATTACTGCGATATTAATATTTCATTGTGAAGCCAGTATTCCCGCCACCACAGCCGCATTTTAGATAGAGACGAAAATACTTGAGGCCCGTGTGCGTATATTCAGGTGCAAGTTAAAGAACCTCAGGGGGTGGAAATTTCCGCAGCCGTTCACTACCACGTCTCTCATATTTATATAGTAGTTTCGTGACGTTAAACCAAGCAATTATTGTTATATTATCTTGAAGTATGTATACAGGGCGCGTGCGTTTGTAAAACAAGCAAATAATTTGACGCCTTTCAAAGCTTGGGAGCCTTTCCAAGTAGAGGAAGTTATTTGCCTTGTATTTCAAAGCAGAAGAGTGGATCTGTGGTAAAATGACCCCTTGCCAACCAAACAACCCGGGTTCGATCTTCACTAAGACCCAGAAATGTTTCATTTTATATTTATTTTGCATGTGTCCTAATTTTTCAGTCATGCGGAAGATAACTTTTGTTCACAACCAACAACAATGCCAGAGACACCGACACTGATTTGAGAATTTCCGCAAAAGAAGCTTTATAACGCTATCGCGTTAAAAGTCCAGACCTTCGTCACCCAGTATAAGGCCTAAGTCTTGTGCGACATCCCACCTGGAAGCGATGTGCCTGCTTTAGTTTTTTTAAATACTATAATTTCCTCTGTTGCATTGGCATCGCCTCAGTAATTGAGCAAGAGCAGTCGAAAAAATTGAGGCTCTTATCACCCCCGATAAGGCTCAAATTTCGTCTGACGTCACACCTTGCATCGATGTGCCTGCTATACGTTTTTTTTTTTTGAAAGCTAAAAGTTCCCCTGGTGCATTGGCTTCACCTCACTAGCTGAGCAAAAGCAGTCAAAAAAGTTGAGGCCCTTATCATCCCCGATAGGGCTCAACTTTTGTCTGACGTTATACCTTGCAATAATGTGCCTGATATGAGCTGTTCTTTTCTTTTCAGAGCTACAAGAATCCCTGGCGCGTTGGCTTCACCTCACTAGCTGAGCAAAATCAGTCGAAAAAGTTGAGCCCTTTATCACCGCCGATAAGGCTCAAATTTTGTCTGACGTCACACCTTGTAGTGATGTCCCTGCTACGAGTCCTTTCTGATTTAATGTTTCCTTGATACGTTGCCTTCAAAGCAATAGCTGACCAAAAGCAGTAGAAAAAGTTTGGGCTCTTACCGCTCCAGATAAGACTCAACTTTTGTCTGACGTCACACCTTGTAGCGATGTTCCTGTTACGAGTCCTTTGTGATTTAATGTTCCCCTTATACACTGGCTTCACCACAATGATTGACCAAAAGCAGACAAAAAAATTTATGCTATTATTGCTCCCCATAAAGCTCAACTTTTGTCTAACGTCACATCTTGCAGCAATGTGCCTGCTATACTTTTTTTAGAGCCATAAGTTCCCCTGGTGATTGGCTTCTCCTTACTAGCTGAGCAAAAGCAGTCGAAAAATTTGAGGCCCTTATCACCCCCAACAAAGCTAAACTTTTGTCTGACGTCACACCTTAAAGTGATGTGCCTGCTATACGTTCTTTAGAGCTATATTCCCCTGGTGCGTCGGCTGCACCTTACTAGCTGAGCAAAAGCAGTCGAAAAAGGTGAGGCCCTTATTTCTCCCGATAAGGCTAAACTTTTGTCTGACGTCATACCTTGTAGCGATGTGCTTGCTATACATTTTTAGAGCTGTAAGTTCCCCTGGTGCGTTGTCTTTACTTTACCAGTTGAGCAAAAGCAGTCGAAAAAGTTGAGGCCCTTATCACCCCCGATAAGGCTCAGCTTTTGTCTTACGTCATAGCTTCCAGCGATGTGCCAGCTATACTTTTTTTGAGCTAGAAGTTTCCCTGGTGCCTTGGCTTTACCTCACCAGTTGAGCAAAAGCAGTCGAAAAAGTTGAGGCCCTTATCACCCCCGATAAGGCTCAATTTTTGTCTGACGTCATAGCTTGCAGCAATGTGCCTGCTATACATTTTTAGAGCTATAAGTTCCCCTGGTGTGTTGCCTTACTTCACCAGTTGAGCAAAAGCAGTCGAAAAAGTTGAGGCCCTTATCACCCCCGATAAGGCTCAAATTTTGTCTGACGTCATAGCTTTCAGCGATGTGCCTGCTATACTTTTTTTAGCTATAAGTTCCCCTCGTGCGTTGGCTTTACCTCACCAGTTGACCAAAAGCAGTCGAAAACATTGAGGCCCTTATCACCGCCGATAAGGCTCGACTTTTGTCTGACGTCACACTTTACAGCAATGTGCCTGCTTCGAGTCCTTTCTGATTTATTGTTTCCCCGATACATTAGCTTCACCACAATAGTGGACCAAAAGCAGTTGATAAAGTTTAGGCTCTAATCGCTCCCGATAAGATTCAACTTTTGTCAGACGTCGTACCTTACAGCGATGTGCCTGCTATACGTTTTTAGAGCGATCAGTTCCCCTGGTGCATTGGCTTTACCTCATTAGCAGAGCAAAAACAGTAGAAAAAGTTTAGGCTCTTATCCCCCCAATAAGGGTCAACTTTTTGCTTACGTCACACCTTGCAGCGTTCTGCTTGCTATCCTTTTTGAGCTGAAGTTCCCCTGGTGCGTTGTTGGCTTCACCTTACTAGTGCGCAAAAGTAGTCGAAATAGTTGAAGCCCTGTCACCCCTGACAAGGCTCACCTTTTGTCTCAAGTGAGCTTGCAGTAATGAGCCTGGAGAAGAAGGAACTATAAAGGAGATTTATTGAGCAGCAAAGTTTATGAATGACTGATTGAATAAACTTTATTTCATGCCCGGAAGATTCCTTCAGGTGAGGCGGGGTAAGAGGGGATTAACCGTGTTCCTTCCCACCCTCTGCCTAAGATAATAGCGCCTCAGGTGACGGCTCAAAATCATTGGATCCAGGAGGCATCTTCGGCTTGCCGGATGGGCCTGCAGAAGAAAAAAAAATGTCATAGCAGCCACAGCATTTTAACCTAGTCCGTTACGCTCGTAAGGCGTGTGCGTAAGCCAGTAAACTATCCATCGAGGCTTACTTGGAGCAAATGCATCTGAACCTTATGAATGCGTTTTACCGACGAAGAACAAAAAGAAAAGAATGTCGTCACTGTGCTTGAATTTGAAGCTTGGCCCTCATGGTCCTAAGGCGAGCACGTAAGACATTGAGCTATGTACCGAGGCTTAATTGTATCGCATGCATTTGAACCATATGAATGCGTCTTACCGACAAAGAAAAAAAACAACGGCATTGCAGCGACGGGATTCGAACTGCAGACCCTCACGATTCCGAGGCGAGTGTGTGAGTCAATGATCTATGCACCGAGACTTACTTGTATCGCATGCATTTGAACCATTTGAATGCGTTCTGCCACCGTTGAAAAGAAAGCGTGCAGTCACAGTGATGGGATTCGAACCTAGACCCTTACGAACCCATGGCAAGTTCGTATGCCATAGTGCTATGCGTCAAGAATTGCGTTCGTAGAGTGCATCTGAACCATATTAATGCTCCTTACCGACGAAAACAGCGTATCAACGCAGCAATGGAATTCGATTGGTTGATTGATATGTGGGGTTTAACGTCCCAAACCCACCATATGATTATGAGAGCCGTCGTCGTGGAGGGTTCCTGAAATTTCGACCACCCGTGGTTCTTTAACGTGCACCCAAATCTGAGCACACAGGCCTACAACATTTCCAACTCCATCGGAAATGCAGACGCCACAGCCGGGATTCGATCCCGCGACCTGCGGGTCAGGAGCCGAGTACCTTAGCCACTAGACCACCGCGGCGGGGGCAGCAATTGGATTCGAACCTACATCCGCACGCTCCCAAAGTGAGCACGTAAGCAATGATCTATGCATTGAGGCTTACTTGGATCGAATGCATTTGAACCATGGGCATTTTCACTATTTGTTTTCGCTTCCTTATTCCCCTAGTACTGCATTGTAATTTTGCGTGCTCTAGTATTTATCTCCTCCCCTTAGTCAAGTATCTTTCATTTAGGCACCAGACTACTTGGGTGTGAAGTGAACCACTGCATTTATTTGGATAACGTTTGTGCTAAGGTTTTGGAAAGCAAAATTGAACGAGATGGAAGTGGTAAATTCCTGATTTTACAGCAACTGAAACTAGCACGCTATAAATAATGCAATTATGGTACATTCAGCAAGGATATTTCTTTATATATTAATCAAAGACCTTGTCAGTTTACATGGAATGGTTACGTGTTCGTAGCGATGAAAACTAAACTCTTGAAATTACTGCCACATCTCCCTACGTCAAGCCTCTTTTAGGTGCTGCTCTGGCTTTTTGAAAACATTCATATGTAACAAAATATTCTAATCGTAAGTGATACCAACAAGCTTGTGATAGGAAATTGTATAAAAAATGATGTCCAGTTGAAGAGCGACGTTTGCATTGAAAATAAGTCAACTGTGTGTGTGCTCGAGCACACATTCCATCTCTGGATACTTTCATTAACGGAAATTTGGATGACATGCGGAAAGAATGCTTAATTTACCACTAACTTATAGTTGGTGGTAGTTTCTCTGCCAATAGTACACAGATGTCTTCAAAACAGGGTGCTTTGTCACCAAGGGTTACGTGCGACACTTCAAGTATGTTATGCTTATTTGTAAAATAGGTGTCGCCTCTTGCCATGATTGGCGTGCGGCTGGTTTTTACAAGCAGCTATGCGTCTGGTGCAAGAAATCGACGACTTCACAGGTTCTTCCTTATTTTGTCCAGGGAAAGTCGAGGGCCCGGTAGACAGTTTCTCAGCAGACAGCGTTTCTTATCTCTGCTGGAGTACCACTACCATTTTTCAGAGGACATTTCCTTGGCTATCTCCACTTACTTGCGCAAGTAAATCCTCATCTACCAACAAGTATACCTATTTACCCACAAGAACAGCTATTAGCAATCGCCATTGTGAATTTACCCTTACGAAGCGCCAATAGCAATCACCATTAGAAATGGCCATTCAATATCATAAATAAGATTTGTCATTAGAAATTGCCAATAAAATTTGCCATTATGAATCCCCATTACATCATCCAAAATCGCCATTTAGCATCAAGAATCTTCATTCACCATTCATAATCGTCTTTAAGAATCGACATTTACCATCAAAAATTCCCATTTACTATCCAAAATCGCCATTAGCAATCCCCTTTTACGATCAAGAATCCTCATTTACCAACAAGAAACAAGCACAGACTCACATCGCTGTTTATTTGTGAAAAGTAGACAGAAATATATACAACCGTCTTAACTCAAGATCACACATGCAGGATACTGCGAACATTGCGCAGTATGAATCAGCTAACCAGCTCAGCTAACCTCACACATGCAAGCAACATCAAACGAGTGCAAGTAGACCTGAAAAGGCTCTTTCACTTCTTAAGCTCGTTCTGCAGCCACAAGTAAATGGAATAACTTACGGTATGCCGTCGTCCACATGGCCAAATGACATTACATGCAGTCTCAATATATTTCTGTTACCATAGAGAGAGATAAACGTGCTGGGGTGGTGGGAGTACGGGAGCATCAAATTGCTCTTTTTCGTGGTTGCCCTAAGTTTGTCGTGATATTAAGAAATCAATAGTCCAGGTAGTTCCTTCGGGAAAGAATGCAGCATCTCGTTCAGTCATTGTTTAACTTTTTGTTGCGCCAGCTAACATTTCTTTTTAGTTTATTTGCCATTGTGCACCGCGGCCTTCCGATTTTTTGTGCTGAGACCACTCTCGCTAATCGGCTGCTGCAGCCTGTGCGTGTTTCCTTATAACGCTAAGGTCAAGCAGCTTCCTTTAAAAGGTACTGCAAAAGTTGTGAGCCGTATACCTACACGCCATTCTATATACTTTGGTACCACTTTCATGCGATGCGCGAAGGTTAGGGCGTCATGCCATGGTATGGGCGGGGAGCATGGCGAAACTTTGCTCAGCAACGAGACACTCGTTGCAGTTTCTTACTTGCGCCACGCATCAAGGTTTCTTTGGAGCGCTTCGACAATGATTAGAATATAACAAACAGCCGAGAGAATTTCGAAGAATGTTGCCCCTTTCCCTCCCCCAAGCGCAGCGCACAGTATGTGTGTGTGTGTGTGTGTGTCTCAGGGGGGGGGGGAGGGGCTTCAGAGTGGTTCCGATGGGGTTCCGCTGTGGATAATATTAGGAATCGAAAAAACGTGTCTCAAGAAAAGTATACAACGTGAAGGCATACGATGAAAGGTACGCCTCGTAATCATTTCAGAGGGGTCCCTGCTGTTCCTTCGGAACTTAGAGATCTTAAAAAGATGCAGCGGGTGCCCACTTCAATTGCGATTTCACTTACTTGAAAAGTTCTTGGAAGTGCAGCAGAGCGAGTATTCAGGCTAGGTAGAAGGCCCAAATTAAAAATGAAGAAGTCTAAATTTAAGGGATTTTTTTTTTGGGGGGGGGGGAATCCAATATCATTACACAAAAAGAAAATTATGGCAAAGAAAGTATAGGGTGAAGTAAGTATATTGTAAATGTGAAGAAAGAAAAGTGGATGAAATATACTTGCGGACGGCACGGATCAAACCTGCGACCTTCGGATAACGCGTCTAATGCTCTACCACTGAGCTACTGTCACCATAGATAGATAGATAGATAGATAGATAGATAGATAGATAGATAGATAGATAGATAGATAGATAGATAGATAGATAGATAGATAGATAGATAGATGGATAGATGGATAGATGGATAGATAGATAGATAGATAGATAGATAGATAGATAGATAGATAGATAGATAGATAGATAGATAGATAGATAGATAGATAGATAGATAGATAGATAGATAGATAGATAGATAGATAGATAGATAGATAGATAGATAGATAGATAGATCTTCCATCTCACGGTCACGAAAGCTTTCTGCAGCAAGTTTTGGGTACAAAAGAATGAAGCAAGTTTTAATTGGAAATAACTTGATGTCACATTGTTTTACACTCAGAACAAGTGTCACGAATATCAAGAATGCAAGTCATGCGAGACAGATCGGAAGTCTGCGTTCTTAATCACCGTGCTGGCTCAAGTGTCGTTAAAGGAGCCCGCATAGATACAACGGACAGTTTTCCTGTAGGTATCGGATGGTAAGAAGAAGAAAATTTTATTTTGAGGGAAGGTGTAGAAAAGGGGTACTCAGGAGCATACTCTATGTTGGTAGATTACTTTTTCCGTAGTCCTTGCGCGAAGTCACAGCAGCGTCATAGGCAATGAACGAGCCGATAATGCCTATCGAGCTGCTCTTGATGGCACACAAGAAGTTAGCCAAGCATTCTCCAGGCCTGACGCGGCCAGCAGTCTTTAATGACTTGAACAGGAGATCACGCCGTCTTTATGGTACCTACCAAGCCGCCTCACCAACCGGACCGGTCATCAACACTGTCAGCGCTCTCATATATCTCATATGCCAAATGGCCTCCACCAAAAAGAGGCCACACTGCTTTATCATTTCTGGTTAGGTGTGGCACTAACGAAATCGTATTCCTTCCGAACTGTAAAGGCTGACAACGCTCTCCGCAGTGCCTGTTGTTGCGAGGAAACGCTACAACACATTCTGTGTGACTCTCCGATCACAGTACGGTCTGTAATGCTCAGAGACAATTATTGGCGTCCTTTATTGCGCACCTTGAGAATAAGCAATTGTCTGTTGAATATGATCTTGCATTCAGTCGACAAAGGACATTGTAGATGAAGGTGACGAGGAAACTGCCGAGGTTTTTAAGAAAAACGGACCTAGACAAGCGGCTGTGACAGTGATGTCGCGTTCCACGCAAGATTGATGAACTACTACTACTACTGTGTGCGTGCTCTGTGGTCAACTATATTTTTCTCTGTTTCTTCTTCCTCTTCAATATTCCCGTTCGTTCCCGCGTGTAGGGTAGCAAACCTGTTATCCTCTACTATATAGTTGACCTTCCTACCTTCCCTTCTCTGCAATTTAATCTCTGAGCATTTCCAAAGAGTCAGTTCTTTATTTATGCAAATATGGCATTTTAGAAGAAAACTGCAGGTATGCGGGTCGAGAGAGACCCCTTTGTTTTCTCGCCGACACACCACCCGTTGGTCCTTGATGCTCCAACGGCCATGCCGAAGCCATGAGTCGGCAGCTGCTTGTAAGAGATACCACGGGTTAAGGGCACATGGTGGTGATAAACAAGGTCGTAAAAACGTGGCCGCCTTCTGGAGTCATCACTAGCAACACCACCACTATCGGCAGCAGAAGCAAACAACAGTAGCAGCAGGGAGCGTCATTCCACAGGTCCCTAAGGTTCACGACATAGGGAACCACGCTCCCACAAAGGAGAAGGCATGTCAACTGACGCGCGAGTAAAAGGGGCTGGGGCCAGCAGGCCAGCGCATAAACGCCACCGAGCTATATTTCTGCTGGAAGCAGCCCTTACCGCCTAGCGCCTGCCGATCTTGAATGTGTCAAGTTGCAGAGAAGCGAAAGATCCCCGCACGCGCCTTGCGTGTAATTGGCTCTCGGTTATGATTTACAACGAAACCGGTAGTAGGGAAAAACTTTCTTGACGACAGGACACCCCGCCCCGGAAGCAATGTCATCCCTGCAGTATATTTATCACCAATTTTCGTTTCATGTTGTGTTTCAGATCGCTTGCCCTCCTCATTTCTTTTCTGTCCAGACTTACTATACTATTATTTCGTTATTAACATTCCATGTATCATATTTCTAGGCACTGTCTATACTATACATACCATCTTTTATTTACCTTAGTAAAAGCGCCGCAGTCGCAACTTTCATAAATAGGTAGCCAGACCGTTAGTTCTAAATCTGCTTTTAAGTCAACAAAACTTCTTATTCGAGGTCCACCAGAGTGTATTACCGTTTTTTATACCTAAAGTTAGTTGTGTCGAATATTTTTTATTGACACAATGATTGTGCCCCGGGCTAGGCTGCCAGAGATCCACTGTTCTAGGAACATCTTTCTAGGTCCTCGATGATGGCCCTGACCCGTTGCATACTATATATATATATATATATATATATATATATATATATATATATATATATATATATATATATATATATATATGGGAACGAATTCTATACATAAGGGCTCATTTTTCAGTGTTTTACACAATATTAATTGATATCTAACCGACAATAATGCCAAAGAAAGTATGGGGGAAGGTATTAGATCAAATTGTAACGTGAATGTGAAGAAAAGTGGGTGAATAGGTAACTTGCCTTGGGCAGGAACCAAATCTGCGACCTTCAAATAACGCGTTCGATGCTCTGCCGCTGAGTCACCAGGGCGACTATTCTCTCAGCCGCCGTGGTAGGTCTATATTATATATATATATATATCTTATGAAACAAAAGAACTGCCTGCTGTTTATCTCTACCTCAAAAACATCGACATGTTGTACAATACCAGCACTGGCTATGTATTTCTAGTGATGTTTCATTAGGCAACTGGAGTCATCGAACTCATCTAGGTTTGACAAGATGAAAAGCGGCCTTGCTGGAATTGATTCACACTGAAACATTGACAGCGAAACATGGGAGCACAATATTGGCAGCGCAGTCTTCGCTTGTTTGTCTTTTCCTTTTGCGTCTTGTCAATTTGCGCTGCCAATATTTCAGTATGAATATAGAACCACATTTCATATTCGATTATTTTTTGAGTAAATTGGAATCTCCACTGATTTTTGACTTGAGCATGCCTTCAATACTAAATGCTTGCTATTGAGCATTTCCGGACACGTCTTGAATCAGCGATTTCGAAATCAAACAGAGGTTCCGCTACATCTCTTCAATATATCTTTCATTGAATAGTAACGGCAGTGACTCCTTCCGAATAAGTTTCGAGGCATACTTTTCAACGTACACCGTTCAATTCGTATACTTTTCTTGAGACATGCTCTTTCAATTTGTAGGAACACGCGCCAAGAAACCCCGTCGGTAGCACTCTTACCTCCCCCTCTTCCCGCCTTAGAGATATTTCATTCCTCGAAGGTCTTCCGGCTCTTGTTACAAGCTTTTGTCTAAACGTTGCGAATGAACCAGTATGCGCCGTGCGCGTAAAGAAGTACATCAATTGCGTTGTGTCTTAGCAAAGGCCTCTATGCGTTGAAGAACTCCAGGTGGTCTGAATTTCCGGAGCCCTCCACTACGGCGCCTCTGATATTCATATGGTGGTTTTTGGACATTAAACCACACATATCAATTAAATCAAAGCCTGCTATGCTCTCAGGTTTTACTGTGGCGTTAGGCTACAGCCATCGCGTATCAGTCCTATCAAGGTATAAATAGCGTGCATGTAAGCCTTCGACCGCTTTGGCTGTCCCAGTTAAAGGAATCTGTGCCACTTTGTCGCTCTCAGGGAGAACGCACAGAAGGAAGCAGCAGAGAAGATAGGGTGGTACCAACCGAAATGATGAGGAGAAAACCTAACGTGCAAGAAAAAAATTAAAAAATACAGCGAGAAAATAATAAAGCTAGTGATTCATAAACGAAAATAAAGGTAGAGAAAGACAAAAAGCCGTGGTGAGAAAACTTTGTGGCGAGAACAAGCATAGTGCAACAAGTGTGGTATAGTACGGCCACAAGAAACGTCAGAGATAATAGGGTAAAAGCCTATCCAAGTGAGGACCAGATATGGTTTAAACAGGTGCTCTGCTGTGACCTAGTCTCGATTGACTTAGTGCTAGCTATGCAATGTTTTCAGTCTTATGTTCGTATTTTCATAGGCAAGTCCCCCGCGATTTCATCAGTTATTTTGCTGCCAATGTCCCATTTGCTTTATCTCACAGCTTTTTTTATGAAAGAATGTTCTCTCTTAGTGCTAGGGCGTATGAGAGATTTCATTGCAAGCTTGCACTACACGAGCTAGAGCTTACGGCTTTTATCCGGTACGCTTAGCTGAAACAGTGATCTTTTGATTTTCTTTGCAATAAATAGAGAGATTATGTACTTGTGTGGCCTTCTACAACAACAGAAGCAAACAGCAAAGTTACTCCAATGCAATGTGCCCGCTTACGTCTTCAAGCAAAAATACTGTACGTGACACATTGCACGTGCTACATCTTACGAGGGGACAACCGAAGTTGTCTCCATGTCCTTTCTTCAGTCATTCCTCTTCAAACGTGTTCCAAGTGCTTGAAGAGCAAGGAAACACCACTTGACTACTCTTCTCGAGTTGGCGTGACGATTAAGATGAATGAATAACTAACACATTAAGAGACAAGATTAGAAGCACTCAGACTCGGCAAATTTCAAAGCAGATGGTAAAGCTTGACGATATGGCAGCAGCAGCACAAGCACTAGTGCGCCGTTGAGGCAGCTCTCTCGCAGTGCCGGCGCAGTCTAAAAAGCTTTCTCAAGTTTCGTTACCACTTCCCTTTGACTTGAGTAGCACGATTCTGAGATGGTGTTCGGGCCTCTGAGCATCAGCGGTATAGCAGTTCACGCATTTGTACGAGATCCAAGATCTGTCTAGAAGCTCCTTGCCATGCTCTCAGCGAATCGAGTCTGAGTGTGGGTGAAAGAACAGCTCAGCTACTTCTTTTTCTATCAAGTGAAGTGGAGAGTACGTGGCTTAAAGCAGAAGTGAAACGGTAATGAAAGAGTTCCAAAGACAAAGGTACATATGGTGGTGTGTGGAGCGATGTCGGAAAGCATTTTCTGATGAAGAAATCTGTTAAAGGTATTCAAGAAAACATTCTTTTTTTGACGACTTGAAAAGGTAAGAGAAAAAGAAAGAAAATTTCACGTATCATTAGTATTTTCATTATTTGCTGCCTATTTTTATTGCTATTATTTATAATGCTTTTTTAAACTACAAAACGGAATCAAAACATTAGTATAATTAGCCGAAAGGTGTGTACACAAACTAATGGTATTGAGAATCAGTCACAAAAAGTGCTGAAGGAAGTGAATGATGATGTAAGTGCTTGCCTTTTCAAATAACTAACAGAATGTTCCAAGAAAGCGACTAATATTTAGCATTGTTCGGCTGTTGAGAATAAGCGTAAAAATGCATGCAGCTCGCGCAGAACCTTGGAAGGTTGAAGAGCACAACAATAGCCTACAAAACCTAGAATAACTAAATTGTAGTAGAGTTACCAGTAGCAGAGTTACTAGTAGCAGTATCGTAGTAGAGAAACTGCAGAAAAGATACCAGTAGCGGTATCGTAGTAGAGAAACTGTAGTAGAGTTATCAAATTCATAATGTAACGCTTGTGGTGTGTCGTTCTTTGTGTCTGTCATGTATTTTTTGCGCTAGATATTTGATTTGATCTCACACCAACTAGCCCAGGATTAAGTCTTTGTGTAGAAGGGTTAGCCAACATTAGCAAGTACGAAGAGATCACACACAGAATGATTTGAAAGAATAATACTGTCGACAGTGGAAATTTATGTACGCCCCTTAACACCCAAGAAACATGCTACGCAAAAAAAGTAATTTCAAGTCGTGTTTGGTTCTTGACAAGTTGTGTAAAAGCGGTGCGAGAATATTGGTTACACGAATGTCTAGCCCCCTCTGCATGCGAGAAAGCTTCGCTAGCGCAATGCCATAGTTAAGTAGCTAGTACATTTGTTTTCAACACAATACTCACTTTTCCATCGCTCTTGCACTTTTGTTCATGTACAGCAGTTCAAAAATGAGCGAAAGGAGCTTAATGCATCATTCGTTTTTTGACGGCATGTTTTAGAAGACACCAATCACGCTGCACAAATGAAAATGCGACTTGCCTTTCATTATTTTCCTTCGGACATGGCGATTATTGTTCAGCTCTCGGAAAAATTCAGCCTATTACCTAAGAAGCAAAAAATATGCAACCAGCTGAGTAAGAGGTTTTTTGAAACGTCCTACATTATTCGTATTTATTATTGTGCCCGAAGTTTAGCAAAAATGTAACACTTGCGAAAGATATCCAGACCAACTCTGACTCGTTAGGGAATCATAGAAAACATCGAAGTTACACCATCACTCGCTTCACGTAGTAGCCACTGTCACAAAACGAGCGCTAAAAATGGGCGCGCCGCCAAATTGTCGCGACGAAACGCCGAGTGGCGCCGCGAGGTCAAAAGAAAAAGAAAACAAACATCTAAAGGCTCCCCGGGGCGCGCGCTCTCCCCTCGGAAGCGTGGCTTCGCCGACGAACCTCCTCGCCCACATCGGCGGCCGAGATAGCCCGCGAAAGTTCCAGAACGAAAGGGGCGTGGTCATACCGAGTTGAGTCATCGGCCGCGGAGGGCGTGCCAACTGTCTTGCCCTCTTCCCAGCCTTCGCTGCGTATCGCGCCGACGAAATGACGAGAACCCTCTGGAATGTCGCGCGCAAGGCATTTAAACGAGCAGCCGAGATGAGAGATCAGGAGGAGACGGAAGTTAGCGCAAGAGCGCGTAGGGATTCCGCCGTGTAGCCGGCGAAGGTTTTGTCCGTAGGGACGAAGCAGGAGATGAAGAGGATTCCCACCTGAGGGGTGAAGGCCCGAGCTACAGGCAAGAGAGTGTGTTTACCGCTATCGAGCGAAGACGCGTGGCGACAGCTGCGTGTGTGAAGCCGACGTGTTCGGGCGAAGAAGTTTGAAGCTTGGAGAGTGGCCAATTGAAGGCGCGAGGTTTCCTGGAAGAGAAACTTCGAGGGCGCGGAACGACAACAACCCTGGACTTTGAGTGAGTGATTCTCGGAAGAGTATCATCCAGACCTTTGTTCCAAGAACTTTGGACTGGATAGGTTTCTATCTCTTTAGTCTTTAAGTGTCTTGGTTGTTCAATGCATGCGACTGCATTGTAGAGCGTATCGTTCGTTGTCTATGTCCGTTGTTTTGAGTGTGGCTGACTGTACTGTGTAGTACGTTGTTTGATTGGTGACGTATTGTATGTAACTATCGTGGAGTGTGCATACGTGTGTATTGTTTTGATCTGCCGTTAATGAGAATATAAGTTTGTTTGTTTATCAACTCTCGGCTCTGACTTGTTCTTCGGACCACAGCCGGCGTCCGCTGGCGCGCCAAAAAGGACCACTTCTAAATTGTCCACGCTTTCGTGGTGCGGTTCGGGGGGCCGATACTTCGACCCTTGGAATTAGCCCGGCGATTGTCTCCCGAATAAACGGGACATGTGTGACAATTAATCTGGCATCCGCGACAGGACCTTTTGGTGCACAGTGTGTCCAAGGAAGTGAGAAACAGCCTCGAGTTGTTGATACTGCTATCGGAACGATTTTGTGTGTTGTTCAGTGTTCTCGTTAACGAGCGCAGGGGAGTGTTCCGATAGACCGATTTAGGCAGATACTTTTACACGCGGCAAGGTTTTGTTTGCGAGACACAATGGATCTCGAAAAGTTAGTAGCTCTTGGTGAAAAGATGGGTCTTGCTGGCGCCGAACTACGGAAGTGGGTAAGCCAGAAGGAGAAAGAGGCGGTGGAGCGAGAGAGGTTGGCAGCTGAAAGGGCGAAAGAAGAAAAAGAGGTAAAGGAGCGACAGCTGAAAGAAGAAAGAGAGCAGCAATTGAAGTTGGAGTTGGAGAGAGAAAAATTGGCAGCCGAAAGGGCGAGAGAAGAAAGAGAAGCGGAGATGGTTGAAAGGGAACGGCAGCGGCAGCACGAGATGGAACTCGAGCGGCTCCGGTTGCAACAGCGAAGTGAGACTCCCGTCCAACCTAGAGTTGAAAGCAGCGAACGGGACGATCATGGCTTCCGCTTGAACCCAAGCAAGCTTCTCGTGGCGTTTGATGAAAGGAAGGATGACCTTGACGCGTACCTTCACCGATTCGAGACGATTGCGAAGAGCCAGAATTGGCCAGAACATCAATGGGCAACTGCTTTGAGTACTTGCTTGAGTGGTGAAGCGCTCAGTGTGTACGGTAGGCTGACGCCGACCGATGCAGCCAACTATGCAAAGGTGAAAGCTGCTTTGCTGAAGCGATTTAGATTTACCGTAGAAGGATTCCGGGACAGATTTCGGACAGGAAAGCCAGCTGATGGTGAGACGGCTACGCAGTATGCCGCCCGACTTTGCCATTATTTCGACAGATGGATTGAACTTTCCGGGACAGCGCAGGAGTACGATGAACTTAGAGAGCTCCTAATTAAAGAACAATTTCTGACTAGTTGCCACCCAAGCCTGTCGCTGTACTTGAAAGAGAGGAAGGCTGAGTCTCTTGAAGGAATGCTTGAATTGGCTGATCAATTCTTGGAAGCGCAAGGTGGCACTAATTTGGCCAAGGTCAAGAAGGATTGTCCCGATGATTCGAAGAAATTGGCTCCCGAAGAAAAGAAGCGTGCACCAGAGAGCATTCTGCGATGTTTTTTGTGCAACCGAGTGGGTCATCGCGCGAAAAATTGTCGAACGATCTTTACGAGCCCTACGGCAGTAAAATGTTTCAAGTGTCGTCAGACTGGGCACAAAGCAGACGCTTGTCGGAACGGAGTGAGTCAAACTCACCAGGTATCTTGTGTGCAAGCGGCACCGAAATCTGATAATAATGCCGTCACCGATGGATTCGTAGAGTTGAAGAATGGGGATAAAATTCCTATTGTGGGGGCTGTAATGTCAAAACAGCCAACCGGTGTTACGAAGGGAATGCCAACGCTTCCTGGAAAGATTGCAGGCAAGAAGATTACGGTACTAAGAGACACCGGTAGCTCCACGGTTATCGTGCGGAGAAATTTGGTACGGAAAAGAGAGTTGACAGGCAGAACGAAACCGGTTTGCCTAATTGACCGTACGGTTCGGATGCTTCCCGAAGCAGAAATCGAGGTTGAAACCCCGTACTTCAGCGGGAAGGTTACTGCTCTATGTATGACGACCCCCCTTTACGACCTTGTCATCGGAAACATCGACGGGGCGCGAGGACCGAATGATCCGGAATGCTTGGGAGAAGACCCTAAGATAGAACCCTCGCCAACCCAGCGACCGCGAGATACAGTGGAGGAGCAGCCCGTGACGGATCTCACTAGAGCCCAAGGTGAAGCCGCGGCTTAAGAGACAGCGAATGAGAAGATGATCGTGTTGAATGAGTTCACGGGCCGAGCAACAGGACTTACGTCGGCACGACCTCAACCGACCGACAGTGTAAAGGAGACGGAGTTGGCCAGCCGGGCAAAATGTAGAGGCATGATCAAGCGGGTAAATAAACAGACAGGACCCGTCGAATGTAATGACGCGTTAACGGTGTCGGAAGAGACAACGATGGCTGAGACGACGCCTCAGATATCGTCGTTGGAAAGGGCTCGCCGAAAAAGAACGTGGAAACACAAGAAGAGATCGAGCGAGCACCGCAAAAAGGGGCGCAAGCGCTGCTCGGAGTACACAGGATAAGTGCTGAGGTCGAATAAGAATGTGTTGGGCAGTGCTGAGGGCCATATGTTGTGTTAATGTTGTGTTATCCTGTGTCACAAGTGTCGAAGTGTTTGTGGTGTGATGTGATGTATAGTGTTGTATAATTGTTGTAAAGACAGAACCTTGTACGTTGGTATTGTTTGGAATGAGTGATGAGGTGTTGTAGTCATGTACCTGTGGCTATATTTCATGTGTTGTGGAATTGAACTACAATGTAAGATTGTATTGAGCGATCTATTGCGAAGGTGAAGTGTCATGAGCGACGGTTTGTGTTACAGTCTTTCAGAGTGTGTGGTGACTGTTCGCGCTCGTTTGTGTGGTTTTGAATATTATGAGATAATATTCTTAAAGTTGGGGGCAGTGTAACAGAACGAGCGCTAAAAATGGGCGCGCCGCCAAATTGTCGTGACGAAACGCCGAGTGGCGCCGCGAGGTCAAAAGAAAAAGAAAACAAACATCTAAAGGCTCCCCGGGGCGCGCGCTCTCCCCTCGGAAGCGTGGCTTCGCCGACGAACCTCCTCGCCCCACATCGGTGGCCGAGATAGCCCGCGAAAGTTCCAGAACGAAAGGGGCGTGGTCATACCGAGTTGAGTCATCGGCCGCGGAGGGCGTGCCAACCGTCTTGCCCTCTTCCCAGCCTTTGCTGCGTATCGCGCCGACGAAATGACGAGAACCCTCTGGAATGTCGCGCGCAAGGTATTTAAACGAGCAGCCGAGATGAGAGATCAGGAGGAGACGGAAGTTAGCGCAAGAGCGCGTAGGGATTCCGCCGTGTAGCCGGCGAAGGTTTTGTCCGTAGGGACGAAGCAGGAGATGAAGAGGATTTACACCTGAGGGGTGAAGGCCCGAGCTACAGGCAAGAGAGTGTGTTTACCGCTATCGAGCGAAGACGCGTGGCGACAGCTGCGTGTGTGAAGCCGACGTTTTCGGGCGAAGAAGTTTGAAGCTTGGAGAGTGGGCAATTGAAGGCGCGAGGTTTCCTGGAAGAGAAACTTCGAGGGCGCGGAACGACAACAACGCTGGACTTTGAGTGAGTGATTCTCGGAAGAGTATCATCCAGACTTTTGTTCCAAGAACTTTGGACTGGATAGGTTTCTATCTCTTTAGTCTTTAAGTGTCTTGGTTGTTCAATGCATGCGACTGCATTGTAGAGCGTATCGTTCGTTGTCTATGTCCGTTGTTTTGAGTGTGGCTGATTGTACTGTGTAGTACGTTGTTTGATTGGTGACGTATTGTATGTAACTATTGTGGAGTGTGCATACGTGTGTATTGTTTTGATCTGCCGTTAATGAGAATATAATTTTGTTTGTTTATCAACTCTCGGCTCTGACTTGTTCTTTGGACCACAGCCGGCGTCCGCTGGCGCGCCAAAAAGGACCACTTCTAAATTATCCACGCTTTCGTGGTGCGGTTCGGGGGGCCGATACTTCGACCCTTGGAATTAGCCCGGCGATTGTCTCCCTAATAAACGGGACATGTGTGACAGCCACCAATTATTTTTGTGGTGTTCTCCTAGAACTTTTCTATATATTTTTTTAGCAAATTTCGCTGTGCAGATCTACTATCAACAGCAAAACTTTGCGGGACGTTGGGCACACAACAAATGCGGATTTCTGCTATATCAGCGCTTAATCTTTGTAATCAAATTGGTTACTGTAAAGGACGAAATGCCAACTGCAGTATAAATTGTTTATTTCCAAATTCTAATCCCAGAAAAAGCAGGAATTTAGCATTGTCGAATACTTCACGTCCTTCGAACTTTTGCTGTTGGGAGTACTGCATCACTGAGGGGATGTGCTTTAGCAACATTAACAGTACAGCAACAATAACGTTAACAATGTCTTCGGTAAGCCTTGTAAAGAAACATCAAACAGTAGCGTTTACAACTGCTAGCACGTTTCCATTATCATCATATACAAAGTGAAAAAACGATGAAGATGGGCTTCCAATACAAGGAGAAACGATGTAACAACAAGGTAGTGAAGTGTCGTGAACAGACGCGAGACTTCGAGGCCTCTTGACAAAACGATGCACTTTGACAGTGTATTACATGCGGTACAAAAGCAGTGGTGAAGTACGCACGTTAGCTGTCCGAAAAAGAACGAGTACACGCTGGCCGAAGGCCCAAATGCGCTGTATAGGTGTGAAAAATGACTGTCACGGATTCTGCTACAATGTCCTGGGAACACATGCTGTTTCGATGAAAGGCGGCGTTCAAAGAAAGGAGTAGCTGGGAAGCACGAGTGTCACCAAACGATACTCGAAGGAGAAGCAAAAAATGAATGAACGTAAAGTTGACTGTTTCGAAGTGCTATTTGTAAGTTGAAAAAAAAAATAATACGTGTTGTGCTTGCAAGCCATTCGAGCGAAGAACACGTGGGAGGAGCCACTCAAACGGCATCTGGAGAAGCGAAAAATTCGCGTATCTCGCAGTTGTTCGCCGCGCTTGTCGCCGGCAGCCGCGTCACTTGAAGCGGAATTTATGATCGCATCTCACGCGCTTAGACGTGGGCCTTTCCATTGTGCATTCTAGTGTGCGTTTCGTGAGCACAGATATTGCATCCGCATTTTCTTAGATTGGGAAAGAATGGGAATCATGGTAAGGTGCCGTTCTTACGAAAGCTCACCAAATGCTGTTTGCTCCGCATATTCTGGCTTTGGCAGCTTTTCGTATTTTGTTTAATAATAAATTTCTCTGGGGTGAACATATTGACCTACTTCTTAGATCTGGCAACGAGCGTTCTATTTAGGCTTCTTTAACCAGGGCATTCGGGCACGCTTACACTTTTTGTTGGTTCGTATAGGGTGTTATCGATGGCTCAAACAGCTTGAAAAAAGAGCGCAATGACACGCTGGGAGCAACTCCTGTATGGATGAAAATAAAAACAATGCGTCCTAAAGCAGCGCAAAAAGCTTTTTAACACAACAAAATAAAAAACAAAAAAAGAATGGCAATCTCACTGACTTAACCACGGAGGCAGCGAAATGAGTATACCTTTAGCCTCGACATTAGCCTGCAAGTGTATGCATATGTGCGATGTTTATTCCATTGTCAGGATTTGTTTTGCCCAGACTAAAATCTTCTTAGACTGTTCTGTTCATCTTAGTCATCGTCATCATCATTATCATCACCATCATAACTTTAGCCTGTATCTATCCGTCGTATCCACCACTGTACGAAGCTCCATCTATCACCAGTCACCGCTGTTCATGTCTTGCGTCAGCTGACCGCACTGCCCCATCATACGTCAGCATATTTGGCAATTTTTTGACGAACCTTATTTCACTTCCACTTTCAGCTCTCATAGATCACAAGTTGTGCCAGCCCAGCGCTTGGAGAAGACGGGTGATCTTTACTTTTTATTTTTTACTAACATACTTTATATAAGGAAAGGTTGGTGTAAATGCGTGGTGCTGGCTACCTCCCCTCTCTTGCACCATAGCTGCCGTGGAAAAGTAGAAAACAAATTCAATTTGCTCTCAACTAAAGCATTCGCTCTTGTCTCGTCTGAGTGGCCATATCAATGAGTACATGTTGGAGGATACATAAATCAAAAAGGTAGCGAATTACAACATTGCAGGCATGCTGAAGACAGGATGTTATTACGGAGGTGTAGAATTTCACTGCTCCGCAGGGTGTGTTCCAATACTCAGCCTAGACGGCTAATAGACAGCCCCGTGAACAGCGGACATCTTCAGTCTCATTTCAGTTCTCATGTAGGCGGCAAAATTAACAGTTTCAAGAAGAGAGCGTTGAAGACAAAAACAATGCAGGCTACGGTGCTGTCGAAAAAAGATGGCAGCTCAGCGAAATGGATCTCACCAATAAGGTCATCTGCGCACAACAAGATGCTTTTGCAGGCGCTCAATGTAAGCTACGTTGTACTTTTTGTAGATTTGAGCAAGAAAAAGCTAAAAATTGATACTTACGTTTGCAATTGTTACCTTTCTCTACTCGACGAGAGATACCGTCACATCACGCACACGTCTTTTAGACGCTTTCAATTTCATTACATGAGCCCAATGCCTTTTTTTAAGTGTCGACTGTCTAAGATGATGTTCAGGTATGGAACACAGCTACACCCTCTCAGTGCACAGTTAATGTGTTGAAAAATGTGGTTACGTTTGGTCAGCGGAGCAGGTTGAGCGTAGCATTTATCCGTGGCGCGTGTACAAAAATGATGATCATGGTGAACCAGCACGCGCTCCTTTCGTGTTCTGCTCCGCTTCAAGAACACACGTGCCGATTCTTCCGGCGCGGTATGCAATAACCGTGATGAGCGAGTGAAGCAGTACACAAATAAACAGAGAAAAATATATTTCTACGCTAAGTCTTATTCATGTACAACCTAACAATCACATTCGGAAAATTATATTTCAAAAGTCTTACGTTTTTGGTCGAAATTAACCCCGAATAAATGTATTAAAATTACAAATAAACATTCAAAAATCGCCCTGCCATGGTGCTCCAGTGGCTAAGGTACTCGGCAGCTGACCCGCAGGTCGCGGGATTGAATCTCGGCTGCGGCGGCTGCATTTCCTATGGAGGCGGAAATGTTGTAGGCCCGTGTGCTCAGATTCGGGTGCACGTTAAAGAACCCCAGATAATCGAAATTTCCGGAGCCCTTCACTACGGCGTCTCTCATGATCAAATGGTGATTTCGGGACGCTAAACCCCACATATCAATCAATCAATCATTCGAAAAGTGAAAAGCAAAAGATACCTCAACGCTTCACAGCTTACGTTTTCGGTAAAAAGAAGACCCCCCCCCCCCTTCCCTGCCTCCTTTAGGTTTCTGAAAATACATCCAAAAACTTATAAAGAAAAAACGAAAAACGCAATGGATCACGGGTTCTTTAAAAAGCCCCTAAACCACTTCGCGTTCGAAGATGTCAAAGTGATTTTCTTATCCTCTTTACTACTCCTCGTGCGGGTGACATTTCCTCATCGTCAGTTCACATGTACAATATCAGCACTAACCGTGAGGCTTATCAGTAATTTGTGTTCGTCGATTGGTTATTGCTATCTCCATCTGCGCTGTCGCAAACGGACAAGGCAAAGTCAAATCAGTTGTTCGTGCATGATTCGCCGTGCACCGCCGATGACAGCGTTGTGAACAGCGCTCCGGTGACGTAAAAGGAAGAATACGACTTTTGGTGTCGTCTAGGCTGTGAACCGATTCGGCACAAAACAAGTTTTGTCGACTATCTAAAACAGATGTATTTGCATTGCCGTTCGCTCACGTAGCCCAGAGCTCCTTGATTTGTGATAGCCTTGATACACACTGGAGATGAGAGCACCGCGGTTCCGGCTGAACGAACCACAAGGCCACGTCCACCATGGCCCACTCACATATACCGCACTGCTCCGCGCGCGCTCACCTATAGCACATTCATCGAATGTCGTGGAAACTAAAATGCATTGTTTGAACTGAAATACCACAACCCTTTTGTTTGCCTTTCGCGGCAGCCAAAAGACAGCCTGAAGTCCACTCCCGGTATACGGGTGTTTTGTGCTCCCGCACGAGGACGGTACACAAAACGGGGAACTATGAGCACGCCGAACCTGACAATAACAAGACACGCCGGTCGACAAAGGGTCCCTCGCAGCAACATTTCGCCCTATTGCGTTGACCGCTGGGCCTTGTTGCGAGAACTAGGACAAATCTACGTACGTGTCAGGTTCCGGCAATTGCGGCTTAGCGTAGTAGGAGTATGCACGAGCACTAGACATCACTCTTCTGCTTAGCGTATGGAACCGTTACTAGAACAAACGTAAAAAGGTCCGCCGAATATGCCGAGGCACTGAAGCAGGCGTCCGGTGATTACCAATAAGGACGTCGAACAAGGAGAAAGACACCTGATTACCGTAGGGCGCGCGATGGAAAAGAGAGCCGTCCGCAGTGCACACGTGGTCCGAGGGCGCCAAATCTCGCGACTCCGAGGCTATACGCGCAGCGCCACTTAGCTTCGCGCTGACAAGTTTCAAGGCTGCGTTTGTATAATAAATTTCATCATGAATCGCACCTAAACCACATTATCGTTCCAGCTCACCGTCTTTCTTGCCGTATCAGCCATTCTAAAGAGGTTTATCCATCCCGTGTGCATACCACTGCCCATCATTTTTCATTTTTTGTGCGAACATCAATAGAATGGAACGATCTTCTTGTTGACGTCGTGCACCACTCCATCATTGTCCATTTCAAAGAAGCCTTCGAACAAATTATCTGTTTGTAAACAGTCTACCCCCTCAAGTAGCACCCTTAAATGGGGCCCTTGAGGTATTATAAATAAATAAATAGATAAATAAATAAAAAATTGACAACAGACGTGTGGCGAAAGGTGGCGCTACTTGCCGTGAGGGATGATGAGACAGGGAAGGAAGTGTACCAGAGTGGCGAAATTCCGGCACTGAGGCTATCAGTGTGCCTCAGATGCCCTGACTACAGAATGTTTTTTTTTTCTTCTAGAGTTAAATAATATAGGGAGTATGCACTAAAACTCAGCTTCAATATGGCGAAGAGGGGCCTGAGGCAGGGTGGCATTTTTGACGTTTTCACGTAGCAGATGACCCATGCTTACTGTGTCTATGTGATGAGTGCTGTGTTGTGTTCCCTGACCTTCCGTGCTTGTCGTGTGTTGCATTTAGAATACTGCGGCGTTGGAAGTTTTCTCTGCCTTCGCGTGCTCCATGGACTTGTATAAGTGACCAAGTAGCAGCACGTTATTACTGCGTGTTGATAACGTAACGAACGCAATTGATTTTTTTGCCCTGTCGTAGTACCATGAGCATCGGCTGGCTTGCCTCTAAGCTGTACGAGCCCTTCCCTCACACCGATGCAACACCGGTTTGCACTCCCCAAGATGAAATCTTGCCAACGACCATGCTTGGTACTGTTGTAAAAGATGCTGCTCAGCCACTACGCCAAGTCGCAGCCTGAACCCGACCGTAACAGATAAATCACTTAAGTGGCGAGACCCGTCGGCGCTATCCGATGACTACGTCACGAACGATGTTGGTTCTCATCCTATTCTACACTGTGCGGTTATCATCAGATCTTTGGTTCACAGTACACGCTTCGTGATGCGGAAGCAGTTAAACGGTTACAAAACTTCGGGGGCTTATAATTACGATCATTATTGCGCGAGAACACAACGACAACAAAAAGTCGTTCTGTTCTCGCGCTATAACTATCGTCATGTCATACCAACTAGCCCAAGCTGCCACACTTCTTATGATTACGTCACTAGTGGTATCTTGAAAAGATAAAGAGTGCTCAACAGCGCAAACGACATGTGGCTGAGATTCAAATACGTGACCTGCGGGTCAGCAGCCTAGTACCTTAGCCACTAGACCACCATGGTGGGTGAAGAAGCGTAGTGTCATGCCGCGCGAGAAAATATTGAGTGATTAGTGGTTTTTAGAATCCTCACAACTACGAAAGCACACAAGCAATTATTATCAATACAACATCAACACAGGGTACAGCTGCATGTGTTAAAGTGTTGCCTTACGAAAGCACAGGACGGTTCTTCGCCAATTCTCGAAAGTAACAATTGTCACACATAATGGGCGCACCGCTACACTTGTCGCAGTGTAAGTATTGTAGCGTAGCCTGACCGAGCCATTGTACGTTCTTCATCGTTCTTTTTGGTCCATACATGCACTAAGCTTACGAGCGATTGCGCAGTCAATACAAATTGGGCCCTATTATAGCGGGTTCTTTTGTTGAAGACGAGGCTCGGGCATCTACCTTTTTTTTTCTTTTTAGGACCTAGATCAGCAAGCTTCCATTGCTCGCAGCTTGTCCGGCAGCGGCTATAGTTTGGACACCAGTGTTGCCAGTGTACTCTTATTAAAGACGAGGGTCTTTCTTGGGGGCCTTTGATGCAAAAATGTTTGTCTGTCTGTCTGTTTGTACATTTGTCTGTTGGTCCGCCCTTAACGGTACTCTAAAATGAACAACACCAGATGATACCCGAAACGGCCGACTCCATCCGCAGCGCCCACCAATATTGCTCAAGAATCAGCGTTCATACTTGTTCAATTGTCCCTTAAAAAGAAATATTGAGTATATATGAGGCACCATAGCAACACGTTATATTCTGTATGTGTATCTCACAAGAAAAGGCATACGTAATTCTAAGGACCGTAGCGTTGATCACGCTGTTCTGACCATGCAACGCTTGCACGAAAAGGCAAGTGTTTCCAACGCTTCGCTAAGACGACACGGTGGTGGCACCTCCCGTCGCCTTGCGTTCTACACCTTATCACCTCCGACATGGGCGCACACGCCGTGCTCTTCGTTTTTGAAGATAACTGCCAGATGTCGCTCACGTATCACGTGTGACGTGACTTGAGGCGCTCGTTCGCCTCCGCAGCGCGCTCCAGGCACTCTAAGGCAGCGCCTCCAGAATACCATTCCCCGATTTTCTTGCACAGAACATCAAATAAACATTTTGTTCAAACTTTCCAGACGCAAGACTATCGTCTTTCGACGACATTTGCAGTGTAACATGCAGATACGGGGCCGATTACTTTTTTTTTGTGGCCACTGAAGGTAGCTGGTATGATCGCCTCTCGGGTGATTCCGACAATGCTCTTTAGATGTAGCACCGCCACCCAAGGTGTCGGTTTTCGATGGTCCGCGCACTCGCCTCCTCGCGACTACGTCCACTTCGTCCTCGCCCCTTCGTAGGCACGTACAAAGTTCTTATAAGTGTTACGCATGGGTACCGATATCCTCCCAAGCCCCCTCATCTGCCTGCTCTCTACACCCTTGAGCTTCTGATAGTACCACGTCTCTTATTTATGAATGTTAGGCATTTGAATCGCGGCAGTGGCCTGTATGCATAAAGGGACCGGGGGTTAACGCGCTGCGCAACGTGCCCAACAACGCTCACTTCTACGTAAACATCACCGGTTCGCTAACGAGCCTTCCTAAAGAAATGGTCGCATCAGGAAATGGTCCGTGCCCCTCCGAGCAAGCTTTTCTGGAAGTCAAATTTATTGTATATAGCTATCATAAAACATATATTTTTTTCTGAACATGTGGCGATGAACCTATGTGATCTCTGAAGGGTGCGGGTGATCTGCCTTGAGGAGTGGAAACCGCTGACCTCGAAAATTAATTAGTTCAAAACATTTAAATAACACTTGGATTACATGAATCTTCCGGGCCACGACACTGCTCACTAACCTTTGCCTCGACGGGGCACTCACCGCTCGCACGCACACCGGCCCGTCACCAAGTGTCCGGCTGAGACGTCGGCTGCTGCTTTTGAACTGTCCTATTGCGCCACGCGCATCTTCGACTTCCAGCACCTGTTTCAGTAAACGTGGCTGTGCGATAGGCGTGGCTCCCACCCACCCCTTCCTGTAAAGAAAGGGCTCGCTCAGCGTGGACATCCATCTCGTGTTTCACGGCGTCAGTCTTGCCTTCGGCACCCGTCGATGCGAATCTTGCCGGTGACGTTGGTATCACCGGTGATACCGCGCTTGTCCACGATGTCGATCTCGTTGCCGGTGGCCTTGACTTTGTGGCGCTATCGGCGATACTATGGGCCTTATTTATAGCAGCTGCAGTCTGCGTAGCTGCTGGAATGGTGAACTTGGCTTTGTCCTGGATTCCCTCAGGGAGCCGCCAAAATCATGTTCGCAGAACACCGGCATGCGGTTACCTATTCGCGTTGCGTTGGCCATGCCACCCACCTGGAGTGTGTCGAAAGGCTCGTTGTCCATGGCTGCCAGCCCTGTCGTCACTGCGGCATCACAGATAGGCTGCGTATTACGCTCCACAGCCTTGTCGGGTTCCGCTTTACCACCCTCAGGGTCATCTTCCGTAGCCTCTGCCGCAACTGCTGCTGCAGCGCTTTTTGCACTCTTCGTCTTAGCTTCAACCCCCGTGGTACAATGTGGCGTGCGAATAGTTGCACCCACTTTGGCTTCAGCGTCCTTGAACTTACTGTCGCCGTCTATGTCGCTGTTGAGAGTACCGTCCACGATTGTCTCAGCCTTGCAATTTGCATTTTCGGCCTCTGTGGTCTAGTAACTGCTACCTCATCACCGGCTTCTCACTCTACCCGTTCGGGTTGGCTTCACCCTCGTTAAGCTTCTCGCCATCGCTGGCCTCTTCTCTCTTGCCGTCGCCGAACACCTTCTTGTCCTAGTATCCATGGTCCCTTGCCGGCGTGACCATTTCCTGGGTGGACAGCGCCACCCATCCTCCCTCGGCCACGGTAGGGATAAAAATTCCTTCCGCCCCAAAGTACACCTCCGTCATCTTGCCCAGCTGCTGAAATGGCTCCTGCAGCCCTCGAAACGCTGCTTCTGTCTTGCTGGCAGCAGACGGCAAAATACCGTTGGGCGCCATTCGAAGGGTTGCGGCCGTCTGCCCCGGGGAAAGGAAACCACAAATCAAAACCTCGAAGATTTATTAGTGAGAAAGCATCAAAATAACACGAATTACATGAAACGTTCAGGCCACGACACTGCCTACTGACCTAGGCCTCGGCAGGGCACACACCGCATGCGTGCACACCGGCCCGCTACCACATGTTAGGCTGGCGTGTTGGCTGCACCTTTTGAACTGTCCGACTGCGCAACGCGTACCTCACGTGTTCCAGTGGAAGTAGCTGGATGCTGTACGATGAGTGTGACTTCCTAAGCCTTCACATTACAGCAATGACTATATAAATGGCCAAGCTTGAAAAAACTACGTTCGGAGTAGAGCCACTCACCCCAAGCACACAAATTTGAATCATTAAGACCAAAAACGGGGTGGGGGCAGAGAAGGATTGAAAGATTAGCACTATAAATAAACATCTAAAACCATCTAGCTATTTTTTCATATTCGCCCGGGAATTTGAAGGCTGCATACTGGCACGCAGTTCGAAAAGTTATTTCGAGCGCAAAAACTTTACACGATCACTCACACACGCACACACCCATGCGTCAAACACACAGCGCTTTGTTAAGTGTTCCATGGGGGTTGTGTACTCCATACCCTTATCCTGCGGAAAAGTGAACATTGGCCAAACCGAACGGTGTATTAATGACCGATTAAGGGAACACGCCCAAAAATTAACGAAAAGAGATGACAAGTATGCGCACCTGGTTGCGCATGTCATCTCGTGTGGTTGTGACGCACGATTTTCCGAGACGAAGATTCCGGGCAGAAGCGCAAGTAAAACTGCACGTGAAGTGTTAGAGGCCTTTTTCATTGAAAAAAATAAGGATCACTGTGTAAGCGTCCCTTCAATTTCGTTATTACCAAGCGAACTTCAGTTTATCGCTCTAAGGCTATGATATTGATTAGCTGTACGCTTTTGATAATGTATGCTGTTGGCCTTCTTTGGTGTGTGTGCGCACAATGTGTTCTGTATATATTCAAGCCTTCGAGCTATGAATAAATCAGTTGGAAGTGAGCGCTGTGTGTTTGATGCATGGGTGTGTGCGTGTGTGAGTGATCGTGTAAAGTTTTTGCGCTCGAATTAACTTTTCGAAATGCTTTACCAACTTGCCCAACAACAAGTTCTCTTAGAATGGCACGCAGTTCTCTGAGTAATTAGAACTTACATTGTCACGAAGCTTAAAGCTTTTCTTCTGGCAATTTGTAACGCCAAGACAATTATCTTCGGAACCACGAGTGCATTCAGAGGAATCGAGTGAGAATTTCTGCAAACTAAAGCCAAAAAACGCAGCTGTCGACACGAAGTCCCCATAGAAAGCTCATCTATTTAGTGTGGATAGCATCAGGGACACAGCGAGACCACGCTTTGTCCCCAGACAGCAATTAAGGCACATTTTTTCGGGCAAGCCTGGAGCAATCGAAAATAAACGTGTTCACAACAGCACACTAGGAAAAAAAGAGCTAATATGTAATGAAAACATGCTAGATTTCGAAGCTCGTGCCATTTAATTTGTGGTAACCATGTTTCTGCCCCGTTTTCTTGCCCTTATATCTCTAATCCCTCCTGCGGTAACACGAAACAGTCACGCGGCTACAAATTTTTGTTGTATTTTATATTGTCACTGGGTCGGGACGTCGACGAAGGGGGCGGGTAGCAGGTTGAAGATTGTTTATGCTGTTTAGACCATTTATTTAGCGGATTTTGTGGCCCCGTAAAAGGAAAGTCAGATTACAGCAAGGCGCTGGCACTGATAGCGACGAAATGAGCGTCGGGCGTCGATAAACTGACAAGTGATGAAGCGCATCCACATTAATACACGTGCTATTGAATATTCTAGCGTTATTGCTAGCCGCCGCGTGGGTCCTAAAATAATCTGTAAAGTTCGTGAAGTGGGCGTAATTTTAACGAAATTATCTTCTACAGTCCCGAAGCTTCTCTAACACTGACGGCGCGTGGTTTGCACAGAGAATTACGTATAGTTTAACGGGGTGATATCAAAACTTGTGAAAGTGGCGTGGCAACAGTGTGTTGCTTTAAGCATGATTAACAGTATGAGGGCGAAAACTGTGGTAGCAAGTATTTGGAAACATCGCTTCTGTTATAGATATATAGTTGAAGTTGCCTACAGCGGGGCGCGAACTTGTTCAGCTTTTACCTGCAGTACAATGAATTATGAATGCTGAATGAACTTGAATGTGAAGTTACAAAAATATAACACAATTAATTCAACAAACTCTCGTTTCATTATGGCGACACTTTTCTAGTTTTATTTTTATTGATGACAAATAATGGATGCGCAGTTTATTTCTTGATTCTGTGGCATACAATTAACAAAATCCCCTTTAGGAATTATTTTCGCTTTTAGTTGACTACCGCTCACTTTTTTTTTTCTCTCGGTGAAGCGTTGGGCGTTTCGTCAAGACGCGTCTGAACTTATCAAACAACCATGCTCAGAAGTCCAGTTTCCTATATACAGTGGGCTGAGTTCACATGTATACCAAGCTAGAAAAAATTCTAAATGGCAAATGAATCACCTTGTTCGAAATAGGTAATGGAGAGAATTGCGCACTTGTGCGATGTGCACATACTGTTACAAGAATTCAGTGAATAGTCATGTCAAAAAGCAGATACAGGGTACGGAAAGAATTGGTGCTTGGACTGGTTATGTGCATAAGAGATACTTACCCCCGTATTCACAAACGCTCCTCGACTCGACTTTCACCCTTCACTTGACAGAGTTGAGCATTGCGCCACACCTCGGCTCAAAATGACGCTGCGCTGCTCAAGAATCGCAGCAGACTATCGCTGATATGCAGTGACTTTCCGTGCCAAGAGACGGCGCTCCCATAGGCTTTCTCAAGTGAAGGGGGAGCGTTGAGTAAAGGGACGTTCTAGAATACGGGGGTTAATCTCTGTGAAACAGCATGCTTCCAAAAAGAAAAATTGGGGACGTATCACTCGTTCGCCGGTCCTTCAGCGACGCCCGCGTTCACAGCCAAGTGCGCTGCAGCGTTCCAAACACCCAGCCTGCTCCATGTCTATAGTGGGAAATCATAATTTTATACGTGGTAAGAATTCTTCATGTGCACGCCGCGCACACGAAGGCTCCCTAATATTTGGCGCAGTTCGACGCGACCTATAGATGAAAGTCGAGCCCTGCACGCGCTCTCAGTGACGTCATAGACTTTTCCCGACATAGGACGCCGATATCACCCGTGGCTGTGTTGAACAAGGGCTCCTGCAGTCGGTGACTGTCAGCTGTGCCTTTCTCGTCTTTTGTACCACATCGATTGAGTGTATACGTAGAAGGGGCTACTTTTACACGATTGCATCTATATAGTAGGTTTCATACTGCTAAGCGTTCTGGAAAGATACTTGCTCAGCCGCAACCAATTCATATCACGTGGGGTCACCGTGTTAAGTGATTAGAATACAAGTCTTGAGAACCGAAAGGTTATCGCACATTCTCGATCTAAAACTTTAGTAGATTACAAAAAAGTGTGTAATCAGCGCAGAAAAATAGTGCCATAGAAAGTATGCACTGAGTGGTTGAAGTACACACAAGGAACCGGATGTCAATATTGCGTTCAACTCTTAGAAAAGAAGCTTATGGATCCTCTATTTTAAGGGCTAAGCTGCTTATGGCGTGGGTTTTGCTCCTCCATATGTATGTATGTATGTATGTATGTATGTATGTATGTATGTATGTATGTATGTATGTATGTATGTATCTATGTATGTATGTATGTATGTATGTATGTAGCCACCAGTGACACAGACCCGCTCCAGAGTGGGTATGTACCACAGATGTGAGATGGGAGATAGCAGCACTTGGAGTGCTCACTACATGGGCGCACGGACGGATGGACGCACGAACAAACGAACAGATGGATAGACGGACTCACGGATGGGTGCACAGACAGATGAATGGACGCATAGATTGACGCACAGATGGTCGTGCCGACGGACATAAGCAAGAACGAATGGATGGACGGAAGCACGGACGGGCTGACGAACCCTTCGTCCCACTCATCATCATTCATCCCGTCGATATGCTGTGATTTTTATTGTCCTCATTCCCCTCACTGACCTTTTCTTTCCCTTCGTTTGCTATACTAACACGACCATGATGAGTTTTGCCTTTTCCTCCTAATTTTCTTCTTCCACTTTTTCCAATCTCTCCTCCTCAAACTCACTTCAGATTTCCACCCGCTTGATTTACTATAACATATACCTGGCTACGATATACATTTCCCTCACCTGCCTCCTTTTCTTCCTAAGCAGTATTAAAGGTGTAAGCAGTACTAAAGCCCTAAGCAGTATTAAAGCAGTATTAAAGCACGTCTCATTGAATACGATCCTTTGAATTGCACTTATGCAGTGGTCTTTTTGTCGAGATGAAAATGATAAGAAACGTGTCATCTTGTTCCAGCGTAACTCTTGGACACACGTCCGACGTAATACAGGAACTGGTTTTATCTGTGTATGACGTGACAAAGGACAATGCAGCCGTGCATTCGTTTGTGGATGCTTAATTTAATAGGCAAAATGAGACTATAATAATGCTGTTTCGGCTGGGGAAGAATTCGTCTTTTCTCAATCATGTTACGCCCTCAGGCCGCCGTTGTGAAGTCCTCTGAAGTGATTTCGACAATCTGATATTAGTTCACCGTGTGTGAACACTAAAACGAGTATTTCATGCATATATTATATTTTTTTACATTACGTAGATGTCAGAACGTGACCATCGTGACTGGAAACCACGCTGTTGACTTTTTGCACAACAGAAGAAGCAGGTAATGTTGAAGGTAGTTGCACAGTTTCACTAAACTAGCTTCTACTGCGACTTGCAGTATCAGTCGTGCGCTGACAACCGCGGGCGCAAATCGATAAGAAAAAAGCATGGTAAACAGTCCGTTTCCCTTTTGCTGTTTCCTCTCGCCGCTCCTTTTCACTCTTTATTTACCTTCCGAATCTAGTAAGTCGTCGGCTCTTACCGCAGCCGCAAGTAAAAGCCCCGACTTTAAGATTGTTGCAAGCGAAGAAGAAAAAAAACAGCGAGGAAGACGACAAAGTGGTACATTTACCTCATTGGCAACTGTTCTCCCGATTACCGCTTCCTGGGGAGTGAAGTGCACGAACAGTCTCAAATAAGGCGGAACACTCATACGTTGGCAGCCATCTAAAACACACAGCAATTCGGGGTCGGAAAGATGTGGCAAAATAGGAAGAGTTAGAACGAGTACGATAGAGCGAGAGAGAGAGAGAAAAGGGGGAACGGGTATGAGAACGCTGGGGACGCTAAATGAAGCAGACGGGAACCGCTCGCTTCCTGTGAGGACCTACCGCCTGCAGCAAGTGCCCTGGCGAAGGGAAATGGAGTGCGCAAGGAACGTTATCTGTATAGGTCTCGACACTCATGCACGCCGTTACAGCGTTCCTACCGGGTCCCAAATATCCGATACAACACCGCAGCTATATTCTGTTCCCGGTCATCGGTTCGAGCTGTCTGCATTATGGCGTAAGCTTCACTGACAATGAAATTATGACATCCACTCACCCATATCCACCCCACCTCGTCCTTATGTCCGTGGCATGAATGGGAATGACCAAATAGCTGGGACAACACCGCCTATTACAATCAGGCATCGCGAAAAGAAGATTTTTCTGGTGCAGAGCCCAGGTTTGCCAAAGTGTACATGTTTATCAAGAAGTCACCCAATCAGGTGCGTAACTACTCTTGTTAGTATTATGCTTAGTGCGTGTGGTTAGAACGTGTCCAACTTATTTCACCAACATCATTGCCATTTACGTCTACACATATGCTTGAAATGGAAGTTTGATAAGATCTTTACAAGCGACTTCTTTTCTGCGGCTCCCACTTGTATATAAATACAAATAGAAAGCAAATTGAGAGTAAGAAGATCAGGTGTTTCTTCAACAATCACATGTTGAATACTTGTGTACGCCTACCTATTCACAATTTTTGAACTGATTGTTTACACTTTCGTATCATCAAGTAGACTGAATTTACTGGGAAATGTATAAACAATGCATGATTCATGCGTGTGCTTGATAGTCTCTTTAACGTACATTGTTACAAAGTTATGCGGCAAAGGTGATAGTACGTGCTATTTGATTTTCCTCATGTAAAGTTGTCCTTGCGCGCAGCAGTATATTGTTTTCAAGCAATGAAATATACTTGCGATGAAGCCTACTGAGGTCTGAAAACCACTTTAAAGGTCTGTGGGTTCGAGCATGTTGGTACGGCTTCGTCCTTGCGAAACAGCGCAAAAACGAGAGGGCAGAAAGACACACACAGTAAAACAGACGTGCATTGTTCGAAGCTTCCGAGATTCCCGAGCTCGAGAAATCTACGAGGCCTACGAAATGCATAAAGTGGGGACAGCGTGTGTCAGTGCACCCTCAATAGCATTGACAGACAGGTAGATCAGCTATCTGCACCATTAAATCGATGGGATGTATACGGTAGGGCGCATGCTTCTTTTCAATGCCTCTCCCCTTCCTGACATGTGTGTAGAAGCGTATTTATTCGTGCTTGCGCAAATAAACGCATATATTGGTACTGCAGCACTCTTTCCTTTGTGTTTTTTCTGACTTGTTTTTGTGCTGTTTCGCCAAGAGGAAAGCCACCACTATCGCGCGACGGAACGAAACACTTTCCCGTCTCCTATCCCCATGTGCGTTTGAGTCGTTTTCTGCGTTAATTCAAAGCGTGCATCAAACCGAACTCGTCCAGCTACCTATTGTAGTAGAACCTAAGCCCTCGAGTGTCATAAACCTTAGTTGTCACGCCAAGAGAAGGCTTCGTAGGACACATTCACACTTGAGAAGTGAAGCGAAAACGAAAACGCCAAAGCGGCTTGAAAACCATGACCACGCGCGTCGAAAAGGTTCACATTTGTTATGATGCTACCACCACCGCTGCCGTCGCTACCTTGAAAATTAATTTAATTTTGCCTGCTTTTTTGAGAACTACACTTCATACTTAAGTCTAGTTATTCACGCAAAGTACTGAAACATAACAGCTTGCACCTTTTCAAACGTCACTTCCGTAAATACGCCAGCAGAAACGACAGTTGCGAACGCAGCGGCGGTTGCTGATTCAGCCGGCTGTGCACAAAAGCGAGACACGTTGGGGCATGCTGACTCGCTGCTGCTGCGCCTGCTACTTCCAGTGTTCTCGGTGATGGTAATCCAAACCAGGCCCTCAATGAACGCGTCCTCGATTTGGCAGTCAAGCTTCGTCGAGCTGCAAGGGTGGTTTGCGATTTGAGCCGATGTGAGCCGCCACCGACGCCTTTGCCGCCATGTTGAATCTGCGGCTGGCTGTACAGATCACGTGGTTTGAGCTAGTGCAATTAAAGCTGTGAAGCGAAAAAAGAATCCGCTTTTACGTGACGGGAAAATTAGTCTCAGACCAATTTTTTTGTTCCTGCCTTCCGGCGTGAAATTCTGGCCGCTTAGGCAGCAAAGCGAGTGAATTTCCAGTGAGTTTCGCCGCTTTGCTTTCGCTTCTTTCCAGGCGAAGTGTGAAGGTGCCTGTACGGTGCTCAAAGCTGCCGAGGCACACAGAGCATCGTTCGCCTATAAAAACGTTCGAGTTGTATGCTTATTTTCACGGTAGAAAACCCTAGGTGAAGCCTCAACTTCCGGAGCTCTCTAATACGGCGTCTCTCGTAATCATATCGTGGTTTTGGGACGTAATACTCCAAAATTTATTACCATGACTAGCGCAGTCTCACGCTGTCATTCTTTGCTCAACCAGTCATGTCCGTTCTGCGACCACAATTCCCCACCATGTGGAACACGAGCATTTGCGGCTTGCTTGCGTATCGCTCATCGTCACCATGGTGCAGAGGTGAAGTGGACAGCAGTTGGATTCATCGCGAGGCCTTTCTCTTTTATTCAGGAAGGTAATTGAAAAAGCTCCGCACTAGTGATGTCAAGCCTGAACGAAGTGCGGAGCCGGTGGCCTTCTCTGTTTCAATTTATTTTCTTTCTGTCTGTACATAATTTTGACCCTCTTCTAATTTACTGAATGTCATTCTTCCTTGTATTTGTATCTTTTTGTTCTTTTCATATTTTCTACTGTACATATCATCTTCCGCTTACTCTCCTTTCTTTCCTTCTTTTTCTCTGGTTATTTATATATTTCTCTTTTTTCTATTTCTGTCTTTCTTCTCTTTAATTTCCTCTATTTCTTTCTTTCTTTGTCTGATTTACTCTCTACCATCCTCCTTTTCATCTTCCTCCCCCTCTTGTATATCTCATCTTCACCCTCACTTCTCTTTTACGCCTCTTAGGCATATTATATTGTACCAGGCTGCTTGACTGCTCGAGGTTATGCTGCTTGTGTTATTTAGTGTGTTTAACTATGCGAATGGTTACGATGCATGCTTAAGGATCTTAGGTTTGCAAGCTTGAATGTCGCCTTGTCTACAAAATTTCGCTTCCTTTCTCGCTCTCTTCCTCAATCTCTGTACCCCTGCTCTAGGTCCTCAAGGTTATTGCAGGCCTCTTCAGACAAATCGGCGCGTGTGTGCTGGGAGAGGAGCAGAATATGACGATGCAGACAAAAATTATGAGATTGTCTGCCTGTTCATTGTTCATCGTGATTATTTTCTTTGCTGCACCCGTCAAGAACTAATTCTAGGCTTAAAATTGTGCGCTGATAAATTTACTCTCCACCAGTAATACTTATTTTTTTCTACTACCCTGAAAATTTTCTTGTTTTCGCGGCCGCCTAAAAAACGTCTTATTAGGCGCGAATCTCGGTCACTGCCGGGTAGATAGTCTTTTTTCGCGAAGGTGCAGCGCGAAATAGCTTTGATATAATATGCTCTCACTCTTCATTGTTAACGACTAAGCGTAAGCCAACACGCAGAGTGAAAGTATTTCAGCCGTGCTGTCTGGCAGCCGTCAGTAAACGTGCTTGCGCTAAATAAACAAGTTTTGTTTGGCTACGCCGTCGGCCAGACGCGATAAAATTGAACGTGGCACGAGAACTGCTGGACCAACGTAAACATGACGAACCGCTTCAATGTTATGACTTAAAAACTGCTCCAGTACGCGAAACGCGTGCAGGAGCTATCGGTAACTATTTTCCTGCATAAACAAGAGTGTGTTTTACTACGCGGGTCAGGTGCACTAAGCAAATAAAAACAGTTATCAAAGAAGATTTGAAGCTGCTAAGAAATGAAACGGTAAACTGTACGCTCACACTTTTAAACGCGTTCGGGGTAGTGCGTGTTATAATTTTTACTTTACTTACAAGCGTAAGTATCGCAGCACTGCACTTTGAAAAAGTTTTGTCCGGTGAACATAGTTGTGATTGTTTGCCTAAGCCCTGGCAAAAGCCTCGAAGGTAAAGGCGGTAAAAGTAGGGCTTTAAAGTGTAAACGTGACACGAAGTAAAAAGAAAAGAACGGAATTATTTGCCTGTCAAACGCGCCATTCACCGTAACTAGGTTCATAATGATCCCAATGCCGCAACGCTCAATGACGGAAAATGATTACGAGCTATACGGTCGCAAGAAAGCATAGAGCCAAGAAACGCGTACGCGCAAACAAATGAGGCAATAAAAAGAAAGAATTACGGTATTGTGCCTAGATGGCACGGGTTGCTGATCCGAGTCCCGTCTATAGGCTGTATATCTTAAAATAAAGCACCAAAGCGGCTTATGGTTGTTTGCAATGCCACAGAGCACACGTTTATACAAGAGCAAAACGGCAGCCAGTGCTTGAGATTATTATCGGCCTGTTTTGCTCATTCAGTTAATGAACAAGCGCGTAGGTAAGTAATTCTGCTCGCGTTTCGGTGGTGCTACAGACAAGATTAAGTGCTCTAACCTTGTATTCCTAAATTAATCTGGAATGAGGGTTCCGGCAAGATATGTATGTATTTTATAACGTATACAAGAAAATGTTATTTATGGCTCTTTTCAACAGAAAGAAAACATAGGGAAGATACTTAATATGTGCGATGTTCGCCGTGGTGGCTTTGTGGAGAAAGTTTCTTCCCAATTACCGGCTCTGCTGTAAATCATAACTGGGGAGCCAATTACACGGGCTGCGCGCGGCAGTGGCACTTCACATCCTGGCTTCGAACTTCTGGGCTCCCAAATGAAGGCTGTGCAGAGTAAGCTACACAACATATACGCTTAACACTCTTTGCTTTCCATTTAGACAACCCACCTTCTCCTCCACTTCGCCCCGCCGCGGTGGTCTAGTGGCTAAGGTACTCGGCTGCTGACCCGCAGGGCGTGGGTTCGAATCCCGGCTGCGGCGGCTGCATTTCCGATGGAGGCGGAAATGTTGTAGGCCCGTGTGCTCAGATTTGGGTGCACGTTGAAGAACCCCAGGTGGTCGAAATTTCCGGAGCCCTCCACTACGGCGTCTCTCATAATCATATGGTGGTTTTGGGACGTTAAACCCCACTTATCAATCAATAAATCTCCTCCACTTCCTAAAAGATCGTGCTTCTCTCGGTACGAGCAAGTGAGGCAACCAGCCGGGACCTCTTGACTTACAAGCAAGCATTTGACATACAATAATACAAGCATACAAGTGAAGCTTGGCCTATGCACTCAAATAAAAAGCGAGAGAGAAAAGAAGTGGATTTCAATGTTCGAGTAGCTTTAGGCAAATGCAAAACATTAGTGTTATTTCTTCTTCTATTGCTAAGAGAACATAAAAACCTCAGACTCGATTCACAGATATGAATACTAGGATAACTCTTCGTGTACTCATACTCATGCTTTCTGCTAAGCAGGGACCTTGCACTACTGACGCTGTCTATAGGAGTGTTGCACAAAAAACCACAAACGAGTGAATTACAAAAAATGTGCGTCCTTTTACGAGTTTTACTGAAGTCCTTTTCGTAGCCAGGAATAGAGAGCACTGACGTAATCGAGGAAACTACCACCGCACGCCACTGCAGAAGCTAAAAATAAAGTAGAACTACCACATGTTTATTATTTATTAGTGACGTCTTGTAACTGTAACTGATTTATTGCAACTTGACATCTTGTAACTTTGTAACAAATTTTTTCATAGTTTTTCTGCGTTTTTACCTATTATCATTCATTCCGCCTGAGTGCATCTCACTGAAATCCTCATTTGGAATACTTAATTGTAGTTTACTTTTTTTTGACGTTCACTACTAAACTGACAGTCTAGCATGTTCAAACAAATTGAAAAAAGACTTCTTAAGAGACATGGTTTTCTCAGTATCACGCGCATTCTGTGCGTACGTTCCTGATTACCTCAAGTTGATTAGCGTATCACTAAACTTGTGCTCAAATTTGCAACTTTTATAGGGGGTGGTACATTCGCTTTTATTTTACAGTACGTACGGGTATGTTGCGAAATTCTATATCACAAAACTTTCTTATCTGAAATTGTCAAGTTAATAACAGCAGTGCCTATTGGTTATAGAGACTGCGCTGGCAGTGATAGTCTGGTAGAGATCGATTGTGAGATGGATTGACAATTCTCAACAATCAGGGCGAATGCCGGATTTCGGCACCACACTCCATTTACTTGCCTGGGCCTGCCTCTCTACACGCCATTTGGGCAATGCTATTAAACCCTCTCACAGTCGATAAAGCACCGCTACGAACACGAGTGGCACGTGCACCAAGCATGAACTGCTAACTACCGCGTTTCACACCCCTGAACACTTAATCGTCTCTTCTTGCTTTCGGAAAGCAAGACATGAGATAGCGAATCAATATTCTCGGCGTGGGTTCAGTGGGTCCTACTGCACATTCTCTAACACTGCATACTGCGAAGTGGTCTGGATTGAAAGAGGGAGGACAAACGTGGCAGGCGAAATGCTTCTTAATGGAATATCTATTTTGAATGTAAAAAAAAAATGAGCACGTGCAGCATCCTAGAGCCGAAAATTCCATCGTTTCTATATCAGTATGAATCACAAGGGAAAGTAGGCAATATCAGCCAGCGATCGCAATAATGGGCTAATGTCATAACTGACGCCGTAATATTCATACTGTGACGTAACACACACACGCACACACACACACACACACATAAACAAACACACACACGCGCGCACGTGCGTACGTACGCACGCAAGCACACAAATGCACAAGCGCACGTAGATGTGAAAGGGCGATGAAGATGTATTTTTGTACGCTATCGCTGAAAGCAAGGTCTGAAACATATCTTCACAATATCCAGGAGCTAGGAATGTCTACCTGAATTTTCTTAATCGATGGGGAGGGGTAAAAGCAATCAAGGAATTACCTCAGAATACTGATAGAATCGAAGCAATACTTGAGACAGAAAGTAAGAGAGTAACAGAGGTTTTTCACCTCTATCGCAACAGAATAATGAACGGCTTAGAGCAACAATCGTGCAACTCCACACCCAAGAAACTTTTCCAGCACAATGGGGAAGCAATCCCGATGTGAGGAAGGCTGTGCAGTAATTGTATTTCGGAGAACAGAGTGAAATTCAAACTTGACGGACACCACTTGCCAGGAAAAGGCGCAGAGAAATAAGGCATCCCTTGGTGGACACAGGTAACGCTTTTACGGGGGAGTAATATTGAATCAGTCATTCAATCGTCCCTTCTCTTCTGCGGAAGCCAGATTCGCACAAGGGATCTCTACTTGTGCGAATTCGCACAAGGGATCGCAGGATTGAGTCGATCTATTAGAGGGGCTTCTGCAGAGCCTCTCGTCTGGTTGGTAGTTCTCATTCGGATAAGCTCAGGTACTTTCGTAAGCGTCGATGTTACATCGTTCTCTTCTCTCTTCGAGTAAGCACAAGGTCTGATCATTAATTTCAGTTGAAGCAATGAGTGCACTCACCTTCAATGAGAGGGAGTGAGATATGCAGAGAGGAAAACAAAAAAAGGTAAAGTAATGGCAATGAGTTTAGGCATAAGAGATCTCTGACTATTAGGCACCTGACAAATCGAAATGGTTTATGAAAGAACGAAACAAAAGCAGCAACTATGAACATACTCCAAAGCCATAATGACTGCTGAAAGGTCCACGCAATAAACCAGCACTATTACTGCACAGTATGCCTCAATGCTTAGTTCGCGCTTCTTGATCAGCGCCGTGTTTGTATACATGGTATCTCGCAATTTAACCGCTTTCTTTTGATTTTTTCAGTTTTCATTTAAAAAACAGCTGACATGCTTAAAGTTTCAATAAGCAGCAATGTAAGGTACAAGAGATCAAGCCTTCTCAGAGTTCAAATGCAAGTGATGCGGCGCTGACTAATGATAACTGCAGTGCCGAGCAGACATATGTCATATACTATGTGGTGGCCAGTACCTGTCAGTGTCGCTCAGTTCCGTGCAATGTAGCAAAGTTTAGGCCTCGGGCAGTCAAATCGTAAACTACAGAGTTAAAACAATGAAAAATGGCTCACTTCATTTCGATAGATTGATACGTTCGTGAAACTTCAATTCCACGGCGTCACTATATCGACACTTCACAATGGAGTAGCATTTCTTGTAGCCGTCCGTTGGGGTTGTAAAAATGGCAGAGCAACTTGGGTCTTGTTTAACGTACATGGTCAGAACATATTGCGCTTGGCGGTGATCGGCCGTTGATAGCACCAGTTTTCATATAAAAGACAGGTGGTCTCGCAGTTTTGTCAATTCATTCCCTGTTATTGATCCCAACAAAGTTGAGAGATCGCGTCTTGGGTGCTTGGTGCACAAACCACGCACTCACAAAGACACAAGTGCTGGTACTATCTCGTTTTACATAAAAAGAGGATGTTGGGCCAACAAGTAAACAAGAGGAAGTACAAAGGAATGCTTTGCGGAACGAAGCAAAGGCGTGCTTCGAATGCCAACCTCAACGACTGCCCACTGGACTTGCTGCAAGACGAGAGTGGCCTGCAGGCTTCTTTTCTGGAGGTAACTGGTGCCACCATTGTTTGCTTCAAGCAATGAATTGGAAAAGCCTGATAAAAGACGGATTCGGTAGTGGGACAAATAACTCAAAGCACTGCTTGTTGAAAGTGATCCGCTTTTTTTTTCTATTCTCGGCCAATGAAAATGATCTGTCGACTGCAGATCACGCTGAGACCCTGGAGATGTGTCAGCAGCACAAATGCGAGAGTGCCGAACATCTGGCAGGCCAACGATAGTTATAGGGCGAGAACAAAACGACGACACAGAGACAAGAAGGAGACGAAGGCGCCGTTTTGTTCTCGCGCTATAACTATCGTCATGCCATACCAACTAACCCAAGCTGCCACACTTATAAGTTACGTCTCACGGGCACCTGCCCTTAAAAAATGATTTTGAGCGTGTGCACCACGACTAAGCATGACAAAAAAAAAATGAAGCTGTATTTCTTTTGACACTCGCTTGAACGTGGTGAATGTAAAACTAAAAAAAAACATTTCTTTACGTTCACTCGTAAACCTATGTAACCGAAAAAATGAATAAAGGCCTGACATGCTCAAGGCGATACGTGAATTGCAACGCACATAATAGAGTGCGAATTTCACAAGGCTGTTTTTAATGTAATAACACGAATATTACTCTCTACTTAATTTATACATAAATGTAAATCAAACCAATCGTTCGGTCAATCAATCTTTCTGTGACGAACGACGACAAGTTACTGAACTCGCTGAGGCAGTCGTTACTTGAAGCAGACGTCGGTAAAAATTACATCTTTGTGTGACACCCTACCGCTAGGACAGCGAACAAATTTTGAAGACACCGGCAGTTCCTTTCTGCGCAACCGTTTAATAACGATGGGTAGTGGACGAGATTGAAACAAGAATGTACAGTAGCAATGGCGATCAGGGGTGACGGGTGCCTTTGAACTTCGATATTGGTTCTCGACTCTCGACGCCACTCGGACACCGCTGCAGTGACGAGCCAAAGATTTTCGTGGCTCCTATGCTACCCTTTGTTTTGTGAGACGCTTTAGGTTTTCCTTTGCTCTTTTTTCCCTGACCGTTCGTAGGTCCTATGCTTTTTGAAGAAAGCGGGTCTGAACTTTCAATTTACCGTTTTTATTTCGTCTTGCGCCATGTCACGCGATCAGAGGAGACTTTTCACGCACCAGATGCTCACTGACCTGGTTGCGTTTTACATTGCTCACTTCCCTTCTTCTTCATCAGTATAAAAACTCTTGCTGTACGCTTTCATTTGAAGTATGGGAGACTGAATAGAGTAAAAAAAAATGCGCAGAAAATTTCTGTGCGTTTTGTTTTATTATGCACTGAACATGCGGAGACATCATTCTTCACGCATGCAGAACGCTATTCAAGGAAGTGATATGCCAGCATTCTACTATCGCATATACGTAGTTTTTGATAGCATCAACTGTGATGGATACTCTTTCGTGTAAGAGGGCATAATACCACAGGATTTATTGAGATTTAAGTGTTTTTAAATACTTCATTTAACAAAAAGATAGACACAAACTAAAATTTCGCTAGAGACTACGATATACCATCTATCGCGAATTCTGAGCACCGCTTCACGTTGGGGCGAGGCCAAATTTGCTTGAAGGTTTGTTTTCCAGAAAGTGCCGACTGCGCCAAAATTATGATTTTTCTTGAAATAGGACAGCACCCACTGCGCCATTGCTCGTATTTCTACGGAGACACGGGGTACCCGCTACACATCTGTGGCATCATGTATTATGTGCACTTTTCTGGTGCTGATCACGACGACGAAATATGGCTGATCACTTTGCAGTGGGTGGAAAGCATTAAACACACACTCGTTAGGCAATTAGCGTGCATTCTGTGGCAAGTGTTTGCCGTTTTTCTCTCCTACCATGCTGTATCGAGTGGGTTAACGTGATATGTTGCCCGACAAAAGACCTGAACAGTATTTTTGCAAATGAGTTGAACAGAATACTCGAATTCCACGCAGAGGGCCCAGGATCAAATAACTATGAGTCCTGTGTATTTTTGTTGAGTTTATTTCTCCACGTTTATTGGTATATGCCAGCGAGGGTGACGGTGATGCCGTTCAATGCAGAAAAGGGAATCTACGAGCAGTGCCGTAAAGGAAGGCAAACAGGAGGAAAAGAACGGCAGGGAGGTTAACCAGCTTATAGGCAGCCGGTTTGCTACCCTGCGCTTGGGTTGGAGTGCACAATACCGCGGGATTTATGCTGATCAAAATGTCAATAAACTTTTCATGTAACAAAGAGATAGACACAAAAAAATTCGCCAGTGACTATGGTATACCATCTATTGCGAATACTGAGCGCAGCTTCATGTTGAGGCGAGCCAAACTATGCTAAAATTTTTGAGCTTTGTAAAGCTCTCTAAAAGACACAGTAAGAAGATACCTGTTGTACGACACTGACAAGAACTATGCCTGGAAAATTAGTGGTACTATCGTAACTGTCACACGAAGAGATACTGAAAGCGGCCTCACCACGGTGGTCTAGTGGCTAAGGTACTCGACTGCTGACCCGCAGGTCGCGGAATCGATTCCCGGCTGCGGCGGCTGCATTTCTGATGGAGGCGGGAACGCCGTAGGCCCATGTGCTCAGATTTGGGTGCTCGGTAAAAAACCACAGGTGGTCGAAATTATCGGAGCCCTCCACCACGGCGTCTCTCACAATCTTATGATGGTTTTGGCACGTTAAACCCCACATATCAAGCAATCAATCAATCAATCAATCAATACTGAAAGCGAGAAAAAATTGATGCAGATCCCACTTACCTGGAGAATCGAAGTTATGTAAAACAGGTGGAGGGAAGGTGACCGTGTTGTAATTTTAACGTGATAGCATTAAAAGCGATAGCGTTAATGCGATAACGCGATAGCGTCAATGCGGTAACGGAATCAAACTCAGGCTGCAGCGGCTCCATTTTCGGTGGAGGCTAAAATTCTTTAGGCCCGTTTGCTTATATTTGTGTGTGCGTTAAAGGGTAGAAATTTGTGGAGCCCTCCATTACGGCGTCTCTGATATTCGTATTGTGGTTTGGAACGTTAACCACGCACAATAAATTAAAAAGAGTGAAGACTAACAACTGATTTACTAGAACTGATTGACAACTGTTTCCAAGCGACACCTTTTCCTCATAACACCAAAACGCACGCAAGTCATCAAAACAAAAGCAAACTGAAAATGTAAGCTGCTGTACAGGCAGTCCAAGATAATCGACCACGCAAGAAGGCGTGTGAAACTATACGACGAATCTTATTGGTGTGTTAGTGAGCCACCTCTACAAAAATTAAATAAAGTTTCTTGGCTGTGAGATTGTAATAAAAAATGTACAGCTTTGTATGATGGTAGCACATGCGTATTGCTGTTGTGAGAAAGTAGTGTCACTCTAACGACTGAGTTTTTAAATTGTGTGGTGTAAGCTAAGTCCGCTTTAACTGAAATTTTATAAAAAGAAATGTCGTTTCTTTTATTGACAATATCGCCAGTCCTGCTCCAAAAATTTCTCGCCAGTGTGCTCATGTCACTTAAATACCTCAAATCTATTTGCGTGTTAAATCTAGCCTAACATTGTCGGTACCCAGGAGTAAAATATGGATTTGGATTTTATGGAATGCAACATTTACTTCTGTCTTGACTTTTATCCTGCAAAAAGTCTAAATTGCAATAAACTAGCACCACCTTCGCGCCTACGTCGATTCCGTCTTTAGTTGCGTGGGCGTAAAAGCGTTGACTAAGACTTGCAAGGAAAGCCGAGCCATGCCTGGTGATGCAACACCCACGCTTGCTCTTGTCTGCGACGACACTGCACAACGCCTGATTTACTCTGGTAATAGCTTACTTGTGTTACCGTGTAAAAAAAAAGCTACAGCCTATCCATGGAGTGAATGATGATGAAGGGGGTGAAACGTCCGTCTGTTCATCTGTCCGTGCATGTGTCCATGCGTCCGACCACGTTCGAGAATGCAGACGGCGCGCGGTTAACACCGACGAGAAGCGAGCTTAAGAAGCCGCGCGCAAACGTCTTCAACGCGCCCGCCGCTCTGCTTCGTCCATGCCCTACCAACGACCCGCCACCTACGGCGACTATCCAAGAGTCTGGGAGAGGCACTCGTTCTGCGCGTACGCAGGCACAGCCCGCGCAGCAGCCAATTGGAGAGTAGCGGTACAGTGCCACGTAGAATACCCTCATTCAACTTCAGTTTTTATGTACTTCTATGAGACAGCGTCGTCTATTATACCGTTCTGGAGATATTGCCTTCTTTTCTTTCTCATCTCTTCTTCTCTCGGTAACGCATTACGCATGACAAGTTTAGACTAAAAGGAGCTTCGCCCCTAAAAAGTGCCACAGAGGAGGTCGGTATCGTAAGTTGCGGATGGGAGTGCGCCCGCTATAGACCGAATGACCCTGACGTCACCGTTTGTATAAAGCCTGGTGCTCTGCCTATGTGCTGTGGATTCAATCTTGGAGTATTTTTGGGTAGAACGAAGTAGTTTCGCACTTCTGAGGATAAAACTGTACAAGTTGAAAGGTGTCTTCAAGCTATGTCGTAAAACAGTCCTCGATGGAGGAAAACGCTCGAATACCGGACTCGTGAGGAAGCAAAACGACGTCGACGAGCCGGAAATGACCCCTAGTATCTCTGAAGACACCAGCACCAATAATACAGGTGGAAGAAGCGGATATTCAGTTGCTTGTTACACTGCCTGGCTTTAAGTAACATGACTATTATATGACTTGCAGAACTCACCAAAACTTGATGGAAATCATGGCAAAAACTGTCAAACAACAAACACTGAGTGCCATGGTGCCTTTAGGACTGCAACAGCAATGCCAGGCAAAGTAGCCCGTGGCATTTTTAGCCCGTGACTTTAGTGGCCCAACTTTTCATCCACTATTCTCACGAGTAGTGACCAGGCACACGGTAAAGGGCTTAATACAGGCCATAACGAGGCTATAGCAATGCTCACAAAGGGGTTAAAATGAACGAAATAACAAGGCTTAAAATATTATAACTAGAAGAAACAGGCAAAAAGTAGTCCAATATTTAGCTTAAGAATTTTAAGGGTTTTTTTCTAATTTATTTTTATCTCTTTATTTCTCTCCTCTTTCCGACCCTTTTCCCCACCCCCGTACAGGGTAGCAAACCAGTTCGTCTAGGTTAACCTCCCTGTATCTTCCTTTTATTTATTTCTCTCTCTCTCTCAAATGTTTCAGAAACATGGAACCGACTCCAGCGGGGCGCAAGAGCACTTTGCCTAGTGAGCGAGGGCGCCTCCAGCTGCACCTCTTAAGGCCTGACCACGCCTATTTGTTGCAGCGCATCAGCGCGTCGCTTTTTACTTGGTTTTTGACGCAGCGTTGTGCTCTCTCTTTATGGACGTAGAGTTTGCTAATGTGCACTAGAGGGAACTCTGGCGCTAGTGTCCATGGGATCTACAACACACGGCGCTTCAGCGAGCATGGGAATGATGGGCAGTACGCACATTTGGCTAATCTTCGTACTTCTGGCCTGTTTTTGGCTCCGTGTGTGTTCGTATGGCTTGGAGCTGTTTTCTCTCGAAACAAAGATCAGCAACTTTTCAGCGTCTGCGCTTCACCAACTTATTCTTCTACACTTGCTTTTCCAAATCGGGTCATGAAGTTCAACATGGTTGAACCTTCTTTTGAAAACAAAACCGAAACACAGCAATAAACTAAGCTGCAAGTACGATTCACCACCCGCAAGTACGAAGACTAGGCAAGTGTGCTACCCATCATTCCCATGGTCGCTGAACGATCGCAGTTACAGAGTCCCTCTAGTTAATTTTAGGAAACTCTATGCTTATGGAGAGAGAGGGGCGTGGCAACGCGAAGCTGCGTGCTGTTATGCCTGCGAGACCACACCACACGTCCTTGCCTCTGAAAAAGGCAATCTGTGTCAAGGACAGCACGTGAGCCCGCCTGACGCGAACAACTCAACGGCGTCATCACGCGGCGGCGCCTATCTGTCCCGCAACGCACACCGAGCCACCTCAGCCCACGAGCCCGTTGCAGCAATAGGCGCCTTCTAGTTTGGCGAGACTTACGCAGTGCGTGGCGGCGTCATTCGTCCTTGGGTGCAGCCACGTGCAGCGTCTCCGGATTCGATGAGAATGACGCGGCCCAGCGGCAACCCCATTGGAGCATTCTGACCTCACGACCGGCGGCGCTTCTGGTTGGACATTTGTTTACTCAAGGAATCCACCCGGCGCATATAAAAAAAGTCCTGCGGCGCGTCACGAGCAGTAGCTCTATGTGACAGAGAAGAGAGCTCGGCTCTTCGAGTCTCTAAACTGTCAGCCCCAGTCCCAAATTTGTAACGCCTCTATTTCTTTGCTGTACATAAACCTTGTTTACTCACCGTCGTCTCGTCCGCTCGTCTATCAGCTCTGCGCAGAAGCAGTCGCGAGCTGAGAAACCTACGCTACATAACGGCTGGTTACCTTCCCGGCGGAATTCGAATCAGTGGCGCCTTTGGGACCGTGTTGGCGTCGCCGTCTTTCGTAACAGTGAGAGCAGCGGTGAGATTTCGTGGCGCCCATCGTAACGTCGTCGCAAACGTGCTTCGTAACAGTACCCACTCTCTCTATAAACAGAGGGAACGACACAGCGTCAGAAAAGCAAAGACTACGCACTGACGCGCTTCACTGGATACGTGTGGTCTGGCCTTTATGCATCGACGCTGGGCCGGTGAGGCGCTGCGTCGTGATGTCACCACATGCGATGGGAGAAATTCGATTCACAAGACGAGTATCTCTACTGCTGTAACAATCAGGAAGTTGATGAAGTGCAGCAACTTTGTCTCTATGAGCATTTCTCGCTAACCCTCGACTCTTTTCATCTAGAAAGAGAAGCCCTAATACGAACGCTAAAGGGAAAGACATGGCCCAGCCATATCATTTTCACGAACCATTTAAGATTGGGGAATAAAAGTTTTTTATCATGTGATCTTTAACACTCCGCGTGCCTCCAGTTTTCAGTTTATTTTTTTTATCTCTGGGACCATATTACGTAGAATGAATAAAGTAAGCCCATTCAAGGAGGCTCACTTTGTAGCCGAAGAATAAAATTTACGCCATCCAATGCACCAGCACGACTATAAATGTGATGCTGCAAGAAAAGAAAAGCTGCTTTCTTTCCGTTAAAACCGTTTACGTTTTTCAGCTTTCCAGTAGTTGCTTGATTTCTCGATGACATAGCGTGAAAAACTACTGTTTCTAAAGAGTCAGATGTATGTGATGAGCCATTTTTACAGCTATCTGTGGATATAGCTCCTTTCCTCACGAATCCCATTGCCATGTCCTTCCGTAGCTCCACTGGTAGCTATGGACTTTGAAGCCGGTTTACGCCGGCAACTTCCTTATATCTCCTTATTAAGGGCAAGGAAATCAAGGCCCGAGATCTCGAACTCGAACGAGTTTCCGCCAATACTGCCAGAGGCGCAGCCTGTCTCAAATGTCTTGCCTTCTTTGTTTAGAACGAAGAGAACAGAAGAAGAAGTAATCTTCATCTTCAGCTACGTCCGTGTTGTGTTCGAAAAGAACTTCGATTTGGGAAGGCGGATAAGGGGGGAAAAGGGAGAGGGGTTCTGCTGTTACTTTCTATGCGATGCCAAGAAAACATACAAGAACGAAAAGTTCAAAACTGCTTCTTTCTCTCTCTTTCTCTCACCCGCTTTTATTTCAAGTAACAGAATCTTGCTACTCTTCCGCTTCTTATGCATGTCGGATGCATTTGAATACGTCCATATTTCACGCTGAAGAAACTTGCTTAACGTGATCAGAGAATCTGTGCGTCTGAAGCGATTCAACAAAACAACTTCCTTTGCGCTCAACCCCCAAAAGCTTCCAAGACAAATATTGCCAGAAACAGCACACGCTTGGTATTTTTGTTTTTTTATTGATTTTTGATTTTATGTTCATTTTTCTCATTTCGTGAAAAAGAGAAAAGACATCGATGCAGAATAGCAGAAATAAATGAACCAGTTGGGCTTACGCATTCTTCCACGCTTCGTCAAGATAAACAACGAGATTTTTATGCAGCCTGCCATTCAAATTCTCCCGATCTCTATTACGTTGTTTTTGTTTTGTTCTAAGAACAATAGTCGTCTGTTTTTCTTGCTTCTCGTATTTGCATTTGGGAACAAAAAAGGAAATACTATTAAAATGAATGGTTTGGGATATTGTAAAGTTCGTACCGAGATGGTTCTTTTCTTGACGTGCTATCATGGAGTGCCTTTCAGTTCAGAACAAACGATGCGATTTTGCTTGTAAGAAAGTGCTGTGACGCGCCTTGATGGCATTCTCTTTTCACACAAACACCAGAAAATCTGCTTATGTTTTTTTTAATTGATTGTCTATTAGTGCGTTATACACCGATTTATGCCCGGTGATATTTTGGAAGGTATTGCTTTACCTTTTGTTTCTTCAATTCAAATTAAATGCCTGTGCTAGCGCCGAGTGTAAGTTTCTCGTGCCATCCATAACAGTTTTTATAAGAAATAGCTTCCGACTTAGCAGTAATTGCCATAACTAGACGGTTGTAAACCCGAATAATTCTTCGACTGGCTCTTAAGTACGCAAGCGCTTTGACGGATTCCCTTCAAACATTTAGTCATATTCTTATAGTACGTGCATTATTGACTAGTGGTTGAAAATCGTGTATTGTAAGCAGTTCGTCACAAATTCATCGGGCTATTGATGCAAATATAACACTTTTGCTGAACAATGACAACAATGACGACGACTGCGAGAACTGTCTTGCGAAAACTGTACTGCAATATTGCTAAAATATATTTATGATGCCGAAGCAGGACTATTGACCTATATGGGCCATTTTTCGCACCCCGTTTTCATTGTAGGGTGAAAAAGTAGTTTTTGTGGTGTCATGTGACTGAATCGCCGACATTGTTTCTTCAGTCATAGATTACTCATGAAACCGACGTTCGAAGTGTCTTTGTATACCAACTGTTTTGCTCCCGTTCATAACCAACTTTGTTGAGGACACGACCTCCATACAGAGCGATGCTCAGCAGACATTTTGCATTACACGTAATCTATGACCAGAAGCCATTTCGACATTATTACCCCAGATGAATGGCTCCTCGAATCGTTTGGAACAGCCGCTTGTCTGCTGGCTTCTATCCAGAGCCCGTGTGCGATGCTGCGGCGTTGCCTTACTTTTTTTTTTTGCAAAATTCAAAAGAACTGCGAAAGAGCAACAACTGCTTTCGGAAGGTTTCACCATCACTGCATTTGAAGATCCCGCTATTTCTGCCATCACAACCACGCCCCCTACAGAGTAAGCTTTTGGGCAACTCCCGAGATTTATCGGTTTGACCCGGACTCAGCGCTGCACTTTTGGTCCCAGACGAGGTTCAAGGTTTCGTTTTCTAGTGCAATATCTGAAATTATACTTTCTATGACCATAAGAAACCATGCCCGCCCGGTTGTTTTTTTTTCTTTGCGAGTTGGGAGTTTGGCCTTTTATATCTCAATGGCGTAAATTTACGAAATTTTCCGCAAAACTGAGACCCTACAAATGAAACAGCAGATTTTTGAAATTTGCTTTCAGAAGAACGCGGGCTTTAAACTGTTTTGTCGGATTTTGTTTTGAGAAAGGGGCACAAACTGTTTGAAGTGACACTCAGGGGCTGAGCCATAGATTTCCATGCCCGTCAATCACCTTGCGAGTCAACGTGTCCTTCTTTCTTTCTTTACTTATACATACCAAATGTGCTTTCATAGGAATGCTAGTATCAGTTATAATGCGACACCATTAAAATACTTGTTTCACAGAAATTCCGTTCCACCCCCATTTGCGGCTAATAATCATAATCTTGTCCACCTCTGAAGAATTGAGAAACATGAAATAGAACGAGTGATATGAAACATTTTAGTTCAAACTTTCTTAAAAATATACCATTCGCCTCTGAGACAAGCGTCTTACGTTTTTATTCGAGAACCAACCGCATTCTTCGGAACACAATGGTCTAGACTACACTCCCTTCACATTATGTTCGTCCAAGGGCTGCTAGAGCCTCTGAATGTAAATATTTATTCGATTGCCATAACTAAAATGCCTAATTCAAAACTACAAATAAAATTTCATGATATTTTTCCCTCTAATGCGAAACAACTGCCCCTTCGATATTTAAATGATCGATTACAAGATTGCTTGACTCATCTGTCCATAAACAACATTATTGCGATGGATGCATCCGTATTAAACGAAAAGGCTGGAGTAAATATCTTCTGTACTTCTCTCGACTGGTCTTTTTCAGTTCGATTACAGATTACACGCCTAAATTCATCGCTGAATCATTTGCTATGTAGCGAAGCCTCCGAACTATGAAATGGGTCGAACTCTTGCGTACCTTCTAGTGGGGCTACCCAACAAGGACGCCGCTCGCGCTGAGAGCCCGTGCTTTGCTGTGACTGTCGCCATTGCATATTCTCGCTCGTTGCCGGCTAATAAACGCCTTAACAATTTGGTGGAGAGTGCTGCGATCCCTGTCTATGCCTTTGGAGCTACGATCACGTACCCTGCCATCTACTATGTACCAAGACGCTTCTCAGCAAACGCCTCCTCCAATGCCACCCCCTTGTTCCGGTGTCCCCAGAATCCGCGATCCACCCATCTTCACTGGCGCTGATGGCACTGACGTGGAGGACTGGCTCGCCATTTACGACCGCGTGAGCGTCCCCAACAAATGGGACGAGGACGGCAAGCTGACAAACTTGGTGTTTTACCTTGCCGGTGTCGCCAGTTTGTGGTACAACAACCACGCGTCCGATTTTGCCACCTGGTCCGATTTCAAGACCGCAATCGTCAACGTCTTCGGCCGCCCTGCTGTTCGCAAGCTGCAAGCCGAGCAGCGCTTGCGTGAACGTGCTCAGGAGGCTGGTGAGTCATTCACCAGCTATATTGAAGATGTCCTGGACCTATGCAACAAATCCAATCACACCATGTCCGAGTCTGACAAGATCCGAAACATCGTGAAAGGCATCGACGATGATGCCTTCACGATGCTGCTCGCCAAAAACCCCGGCACGGTGGCTGAGGTCATCACACTGTGCCAGAGCTACGATGAGCTCCGCCGGCAGCGTTCGATGACCCGACGCTCCCCACCACGAGCTGCAACGCTTGCTGGCTTGGAGGCCAGTTGTGACCAAGTGGCGTTGATGGCAGAACTGAAGTACTTTATCCGTGAGGAAATCGCGCGTCAGTTCTCCCTCCTGCCCTTTTCCCACCAACCTGCTGTTAAACAATCGGCTACTACCCTTCTCCCTCCCATCCGCCGAGCGATTGAACAGGAAATAGCGGAGGTAATGCCTGCTTACCACCCCCAACAGCCTCCGGCTCCTGCGTCCCTGAGTTACGCGCAAGTGGTCGCCAGGCCACCCCAAGTCGTTCAAGCACCCGCCCCTCTTACCTACGCTGAAGCTGCTGCACGACCTCCGTCCGTTGCAGCGGGTATGCCCGCTACGTATGTTGACGTAACCCCTCAGCCTCAGCTTCAGTCCACCATGCAGCCACCGTTCCGTCCATCAGCCCTTGCGACATGGGTGAGACCTACCCCGGTGAACAGATGGCGCACACCCGACAACCGGCCCATCTGCTTTGCCTGCGGTTACGCCGGTCACGTGGCCCGTTATTGCCATCGCGTACAGCCGGCTCCAATTTCTTCACCTGTTGCTGGCCAACTCAGCCGTCCTTATCGCGAAGAACCGCCGTCTATGCCCCCTCGATCTCGCCCAGGTCCATCTCGAAGATCACCGTCTCCACGACGCCATTCCCTGTCTCCCATGCGGCCAAGTGCGGCATCTCATGAGCGGGAAAACTAGTCGTCGCAGTCCCTGAGGCAAGGACTGCGACGCTATCGCAATGTGAAAGCCCTCAGAGCAGCCCCTCGAATGTCATTGACGTACTTGTGGACAATGTTTGTGCATCGGCTCTTATTGACACTGGAGCTGCCGTATCAGTTATGGACGAAAAACTCTGCCGCTTACTTCGAAAAGTGACGACGCCACTTTCTGGGTTATCCCTTCGTACTGCGAGTTTGCACCGGATTCATCCTACAGCAGGGTGCACAGCTCGCGTTGTCATCCAGGACGTTCTGTATGTCGCCCAGTTCATCGTCATTCAGGCATGCTCTCATGACGTCATCCTGGGATGGGACTTTCTCTCCCGCCATGACGCCGTCATCCATTGTGCCGCTGCCGAAATTGAGCTCTCACCCTTCTCGCATTTGACGCCAGAAGACAGTCCCCCGACACTGAGCAAGATTCTAACGAGAGACGATACAACAGTGCCTCCAAACTCGACGACGGCTGTGTCTGTCTACTGCGCTGGTCTCTCCGACACCATTGGACTTGTTTCGCCATCTGACCGCGCTTGCAGCAGGAAAGGGTTGCTAGTACCTTTCGCGACCGTGCAGGTCAACCAGGGCAACACTGCTATTTTTGTAACCAACCCGTTCCCGTACGCTGTTACCTTGCTTCGAGGGGAATGTCTCGGCAGAGTGGAACCAGTCGACGACGCACATGTCCTGGACGTACCCGATGACACGCGCGCTCCCAGGTCGTGTACCATCAATGCTGTTTCCACTTCTGATTCGTCGTCTGCTGATGTATTTGGCCCCTCCATCGCTGACAACCTTACGGCCGTACAGCGTTCCCAACTTCTGGACCTGTTACAAGAATATCGTTCTTCTTTCGATGTCGGGTGAAGTTCTCTCGGCCGCACGTCCGTTGTTACGCATCGCATCGACACTGGTGACCATCCACCTTTACGGCAACGTCCATATCGCGTGTCGCCTGCTGAACGTCGAGTAATTAATGATCAGGTTGACGATATGCTCCGACGCGACGTTATTCGGCCCTCCGACAGTCCATGGGCGTCTCCTGTTGTTCTTGTTGCGAAGAAAGACGGTTCTGTGCGGTTCTGTGTAGACTACGAACGGCTCAATAAGATCACTCGCAAGGATGTTTATCCACTGCCACGCATCGATGACGCGATTGACAGCCTTCATGGAGCCGATTTTTTTTCTTCTCTCGATCTGCGCTCGGGGTACTGGCAAGTACCCATGGCTGACGACGCTCGACCAAAGACCGCCTTCGTCACGCCAGACGGCTTGTACGAGTTTAACGTCATGCCGTTTGGTCTATGTAATGCACCTGCGACCTTTGAGCGCATGATGGACACCATTCTGCGCAACTTGAAATGGTACACGTGCTTGTGTTACCTCGACGATGTCATTGTCTTTGCTCCGGATTTCTCCACGCATCTCCAACGTCTGAAAGAAGTTTTCGCACGTGTGAGCAATGCCGGCTTACAACTAAATCTGAAAAAGTGCCGCTTTGCAGCACGGCAACTCACCATACTGGGGTACGTCGTGTCCAAAGACGGCATTCTTCCTGATCCTGCCAAGCTTCAGGCCGTGGCCGAATTCCCCAAACCTGCATCTGTCAAAGAACTGCGTAGTTTCGTGGGCCTGTGCTCATACTTCCGACGCTTCATACGAAATTTCGCCACGATCATATCACCGCTGACGAAGCTCCTTGAAAGCAACGGGCCCTTCAATTCGTGGTCATCCGAGTGCGACGACGCGTTCGCGAAGCTCCGCCATTTGTTGACGTCGCCTCCCATTCTACGCCACTACGACCCTACAGCCCCAACGGAGGTGCACACGGACGCCAGCGGAGTAGGCCTCGGCGCTGTCCTGGCGCAGCGAAAACCCGGATTCCCTGAATATGTCGTAGCATATGCAAGCCGTACGCTCACGAGAGCCGAGAAAAACTACACCGTCACGGAGAAAGAGTGCCTGGCGATCGTCTGGGCTCTTACAAAGTTTCGACCTTATTTGTATGGTCGCCCATTCGATGTCGTCACCGACCATCATGCACTATGCTGGCTTTCATCATTGAAGGATCCCTCAGGCCGTCTCGCCCGTTGGGCTCTTCGCTTACAAGATTACGATATCCGCGTGCTGTACCGCAACGGACGCCAGCATGCTGACGCCGACGCCCTCTCGCGCTCCCCTCTGCCTGAAGGTGATGTGCTCTGCTCAGTATCCTCGGCTGCTGTTTCTGCCATTGATGTTGACATCATCGCTACCGAACAGCGAAAGGATAATTGGACCGGCCCGCTCATCGACATGCTCTCTGACCCATCCGCAACGCCATCCACGCGTGCATTGCGTCGTCAAGCTCGCCATTTCGCCATTCGTGACGGCCTCCTACACCGACGCAATTACGACGCCGACGGCCGGCAGTGGTTACTCGTGATACCCCGCAGTCTGCGGTCAGAGATATGTGAATCATTCCATTCTGATCCGCAATGCGCGCACTCTGGGGTATTCAAAACCTACCATCGCATTCGACAACGCTACTTCTGGCGCGGGATGTACCGCTATGTGCAGCAGTTCGTTCGCTCTTGCCTCACTTGCCAACGCGGTAAACCGTCAGCCCACATGTCGCACACCAGTATACAACCGTTACCTTGCCCTGACCGTCCCTTTGCGCGCGTAGGTATCGATTTGTATGGACCACTTCCTCTGACGTCGGCTGGTAACCGCTGGGCCATCGTTGCCGTTGACCATTTAACGCGATACGCCGAAACCGCCGCTCTCCCTGCGGCTGCTGCGCGCGATGTTGCGTCCTTCCTGCTGCATCGATTTATACTGCGCCACGGACCACCCCAAGAGCTTCTCAGCGATCGAGGCCGTGTCTTCTTGTCGGAAGTCGTCGAAGCCATTCTGACGGAGTGCCATTCTGTCCACCGCAAAACTACTGCTTACCACCCACAGACGAATGGCCTCACCGAACGCTTTAACCGCACCCTCGGCGACATGCTTTCTATGTACGTCGCTGCCAACCACACTAATTGGGATAATATACTGCCCTTCGTCACCTACGCCTACAACACCGCCCCTCAGAGCACGACTGGTTTTTCACCTTTCTACTTGCTGTACGGAAGGCACCCGTCGCACACCATGGACACGATACTCCCGTACACGCCGGATCCATCTGAGTGTACACCTATTTCCGAGACAGCCAGGCTTGCTGAAGAGTGTCGCGAGCTTGCCAAGACTTTTACGACGCAAGATCAAGAGCGGCAGAAGAGTATCCGTGATGGCTCCACCACTTCTGAGCCCATGTTCCTTCCTGGTGCGCTTGTATGGCTCTCGACCCCAACCTCTGCCGCTGGCCCCTCTTCCAAACTACGTCCCAAATACGAAGGCCCCTACCGTGTCATCGAGCGCACCTCACCCGTCAACTATCTGATCGAACCCGTTGAACAATCTTCGGACATGCGCCGCCGTGGGCGAGACATCGTCAACGTGGAGCGCCTGAAGGCTTATTATGACCCGCTAATAATAACAAGCTGTTAGGTCGCCAGGCGGCTCCCTCTTCGACCCCGGGGTAATTGTAGCGAAGCCTCCGAACTATGAAATGGGTCGAACTCTTGCGTACCTTCTAGTGGGGCTACCCAACAAGGACGCCGCTCGCGCTGAGAGCCCGTGCTTTGCTGTGACTGTCGCCATTGCATATTCTCGCTCGTTGCCGGCTAATAAACGCCTTAACAGCTATAATTCTAGCACTTCGCAAACTTCCTGCAAGTGAATCAGAAGCAGTCATACTTACCGATTCTCTCTCAGTATGCACTGCACTATATACAGCAAAAAATTTGACATTATTGAGTATGATTAGCAGTTTGTTACCAGCAAACCTAAAAAAATTCACTTGCTATGGATACCTGGCCACTGCGGGATTTATCCAAATGAGATGGCAGACTTTAGCCAAAGAATCTTTAGGCGGACCACTCTTACCTATTTCGCCTATGTAACAGCACTCAGATATAGAGGTGCTTGTTTGCACAAGGAAATAGAAAAATTATCATTGGATAAAGTCAGAGACTTCGTACATCTAAGGTTTTGCTGGAACGAACTGTGGTGTGTATCTCGGCAATTAGAAATTACAATCACTAGATAACGATGCAGAATTCCACACCTGATTTATTACCGACATAAAGCTGGACTCACAGTATCTCCGTTATGTCTTTTTTTTTTGCAAGGAGTTAGAATCAATAGATAATGTATTTCTTTCCTGTCAACGATATTCTTATCAAAGGAAAAAACACCTGGTCGGACCAATTGGGAAGCTAGGTTTAAAAATAAACGTGGAAGTAATCTTATCCTTCGGAGGGATTACATTAGGCTATAGCCACAGGTAGGTTTACTATGCCGTGTTTGCGTACATAACGGCAACAAAAACATTACCTTGTTAGTCTATTGTTATTATTACTTACAGCTACGAGACTACCTGAATGCCTGACTCATAACTAGCTCACTTGATGATCCTGCCGCCCGGTTCTTGGCCGATCCCCCTTTGTGGGCGAGTGCCAGAAAAGCTGAAGGCTCATCATCATCATCATCATCATCATCATCATCATCATCATCATCATAAGTTCATGCGAGAATCCAACCCAATGCATCAGCGTGGCAAGCAGGTGTTATACTACAGACGCTCTTTTTTCTTCCGTATTACGAATTTCGTAACACATCCCATGCATTACCAGTGACTCCAGGGCAGCCATCCGCGCCTTCAGCGTTGGTGCCGCGTGTAAAGAATCCTATCACATACTGGAAGGCAAAAGAATCCCCACCTACACTCTCACTTGGTTCCCCGCTCACATGAGATCCATCAGGGGAGGCCCCACAAACGTGAACGAGCTGGCCCACTCCAAGGCGCGAGGTCTCGCTTTCCGCCACCACGGAGAACTCCCCCGTCGGTACGCAGTTGTGGAGAACAGATATATAGCGGACCACTTATAACGAAATTACGCAGCACTTTTATCTCAGCAGGAGAGACTTTCCCCTTTTTAAAAAGAAGTTAAATCAAGCGCTGGCTTTGACTTTCGGGCTACTGCAGACGGGATCGTATCCCAGCCCGGTTTTATTTCATAAAACTTATCCCGACATTTATCCTAATAGCTGTTTCAGTCACTGCAACAAATTCGCTGGCCTAAACCACATTCTCTCTGCCTGGCACTCGCTCCCCGCGCACCCAGAGACAGCCCACGCAGCTGTACTTCTATGAGACAGCGCCATCTATTATACTGTTCGGGAGAAACTGCCGGTTACGCGTGATGCCAGATAACGTTAGACTAAGACGAGCTTCGCTCCTAAATTTCAGCCAGTCCCTCACTATGATTTCCGTGAGACATTGAAGCTCTGACAATGACCATGTTGACAAAAAAAGCGACCTTATGCATAAATGTTCGTCATCATCACTTCAAGCAACATTATCGTTTCATTTAACTTTTTTCCCTCCTTCTGTGATCACGTTAGCTAAGTAGCATCTACTAATTCTATTACTACTACGATTACTGCTACTATTGCTGCTGTAACCACTGCTACTACTAATAATGTTAAGGCTACTACTACGACGACAGTGGCAGAGGTTGGACTCCGCCACCGTCGGTGGCAGAGTCCAACCAAGAGCATGGCTGTATGGCAACCAAGAGCATGGCTGTATGAAGCAAGTGGTGACATAGGAGGTGCACATTAGCACCAGCGAGCAATGGCCTCTGTGCTAATTGGAACGCGTACATGAAATGCAGAAACTCACCAGCTTGCGCTTCCCACGAAACTCTGACTTCGCCAGTACAGGGGCCAAAGTATGTCTATCGCGTGCAGTGGCGACTTGTCTGTCTGCCAGCGCCATATGATGGAATGCATTTGCAAAATATTACCCTCTGGTAATGTCCTCTGTGGGCATGCTTTTATCCTCCCAATTTATACAACTTAATTTGGATTTATGGTGAGAATACAAACTAAATACTTCAATTTGTGTGGCTGTACACCTAGGATTTTAAGAGCTGGTGCTGTGTTGAGATCAAGGAGCTGAAAAATTGCAATTTTTTTAAACATCCTTGGTTGAGATGTGAATTCCAGAGCACAAGGTGATGCGCTAGTCATGTTATTGCTGTGTAGATATACATTTTGGCTTTTTGCGGCCCTCTCCACTCTTACTAACAGATCCGCCCTTACCGTCGCTTCGCGCGACTGTCATTGCTCGCAGTGCTGTTCCCGAGAGCCCTGCGAGGACCAAATGTGGGCACGCACCATCCACAATAACCTCCATTGACTCCGCCCACCCACGTCGCTCCGTTTTACTTGGTTGATTTATGGTACACGTCATGAATGACCGATAATCGGGAAAACACTTATCGGTAGATAGGCTGCCTCGATATGAGGAAAAAAAAGTAACACTTTTTCTGCAAAGGTGAAGCAATGAACGCGATAGCAACAATTTGGAAGTTCACGCACAGAATGGAAAGCAGATCAAAACGTTCCCCGCGTCTTCTTTTTTTTTTCTTTCTTACATTGTCATATGCATAGATACGTATACATACACGGTGAGTGACGGTGACAACGACGCCAGCGGCAAAACCCAGCCGAGAGTGTCCATATAATTGATATTACAATAAAAAGGTAGCGCGCGTAGTACTCCTTGACCATTGTCTGGTGAGGGAAGAACAGAAAGCAATAGAGCGAACCTAGAAGAACGAACTAAATAAACAAATAAACAAATAAATATTGCATACATGAACTTTGACCTGTCAGTTAAACGAGCTACTGCCTGCATCGGCATCTTTCAATTTTAATGGCTAGAAAAAATTTTATGCTGTTTGCTGAAACTGCCACGCGCGAGCTCGGAGGCGTGGCTGCAACAGGGTGAATGACGTCCCTGACGGCGCAGCCAAAGGAGCGCGCGCCTGAATACGACGTAGAGAAAGACGTCACTTACGTCACAGCTAACGATGTAGTTTCCAACATCGCCTTGCTATGTATAGCTTCAGTGCAAAAATATAAAAATGCCACGCATCTTCCCGCTAACGCGCTGCTTTTTTAGGGATTTAAGCTTCTTACATTCAGTCAGCACTCAGTATAGTATTAAAATCGATTGTAGACTTGTCACTGCAAGGAATCATACCACACACGCTAAGCCAAAGCATAAATGATAATACTGGCTTGTGTCTGGTCAATAGATGATAATGTAGGCTAGTGTAAGATAGTATAAGACACAGTTTTGGCATGGGCACTAACTTCGATGAGCGGGACCACCCCATTACAGACCGGGCTATAGCAGTGGTGTACAACAGCATGGATACACTTGCGGCATCCGAACTTGAGAGTGACGCGACACATGTTCGACTTGAGTGATCTGCCCATCTCACTTTGGTCACGCGAAATTGTGTTCATCATTTTCCATTTATTCATTTATTTATTCATTCATTGTCATTGCTCTCAGTGGTTCTTTCGATTCAACCCGCTGTCACACCTGTCCCGTTTATTAGGGAGGCGATCGCCGGGCTAATTCCAAGAGCCGAAGTATCGGCCCCCCGAACCGCACCACGAAAGCGTGGACAATTTAGAAGTGGTCCTTATTGGTGCGCCAGCGGACGCCGGCTGTGGTCCAAAGAACAAGACAGAGCCGAGAGTTGATAAACAAACAAAATTATATTCTCATTAACGGCAGATCAAAAACAATACACACGTATGCACACTCCACAATAGTTACATACAATACGTCACCAAACAGACAATGTACTACACAGTACAATCAACCACACTTGAAACAACGGACACAGACAACAATACGCACTACAATGCAGTCGCATGCACTGAACAACCAAGACACTTAAAGACTAAAAAGATATAAAACCTATTCAGTCCAAAGTCCTTGGAACAAAAGTCTGAATGATACTCTTCCAAGAATCACTCACTCAAAGTCTAGCGTTGTTGTCGTTCCGCAGCTCTCGAAGTTCTCTTCCAGGAAACCTCCCGTCTTCAATTGGCCACTCTTCAAACTTCAACTTCTTCGCCGGAACACGTCGGCTTCACACTCGCAGCGGTTGCCACGGGTCTTCGCTCGATAGCGGTAAACACACACTCTTGCCTGTAGCTCGAGCCGTCCCTACGGACCAAAAACTTCGCCGACTACACGGCGGACTCTCTACGCACTCTGGCGCTCACTTCCGTCTCCTCCTGTTCTGTCACTAAGGGCAGAACCTTCGCCGACTCCACGGCGGAATTCCTACGCACTGCGGGCAGAACCTTCGCCGACTCCACGGCGGAATTCCTACGCGCTCCGGCGCTAACGTTCCGTCTTCTCCTGTTCTGTCACTACGGGCAGAACCTTCGCCGACTCCACGGCGGAATTCCTACGCGCTCTGGCGTTAACTTCCGTCACCTCCCGATTTCTCGTCTCGGCTGCTCGGTTAAATACCTTGCGCGCGACTTTCCAGATGTTTCTCGTCATTTCGTCGGCGCGATACGCAGCGAAGGCTGGGGAGAGGCACGAGACGGTTCGACTGCCCTCTCCGGAGGATGATTCACTCGGTCTGACCCCGCCTCCTTCGTTCTAGAAAAATCGCGGTCTTGCTGGACCGCCGATGTGGGGTGAGGAGGATCGTCTGCGAAGCCGTGCTTCTGCGGGGAGAGCGCGCGCCCGGGAGCCCTGGATGTTGGCTTTCTTTTTTTTCTTTTTACCTCGCGGCGTTTCTGCCGCCCGTTGTCGCAAGGATTTGGCGGCGCGCTCTTGTTTAGCGCTCGTTCTGTGACACTGCCCCCCACTTTAAGAATATTATCTCATAATATTCAAAACCACACAAACGAGCGCGAACAGTCACCACACATTCTCACAGACTGTAACACAATCCGTCGCTCATGACACTTCACATTCACAACATATCACTCAATACGATTGGACATTACATTCAATCTCACACACATGAAATATTACCTCAGGTACATGACTACAACACTTCATCACACATTGCAAACAATACAAACGTACAAGGTTCGGTCTTTACAACGATTATACAACACTATACATCACATCACAGCACAACACTTCGACACTTGTGACAAAGGATACCACAACATTAACACAACATATGGCACTCAACACTGCCAAACACATTCTGCTTTGACCTCAGCACTTATCCTGAGTACTTCGAGCAGCGCTTGCGCCCCTTTTTGCGGTGCTCGCTCGATCTCTTCTTGTGCTTCCACGTTCTTTTTCGGCGAGCCCTTTCCAACGACGATATCTGAGGCGTCGTCTCAGCCATCGTTGTCTCTTCCGACACCGTTAATGCGTCATTACATTCGACGGGTCCTGTCTGTTTATTTACCCGCTTGATAATGCCTCTACTTTTTGCCCGGCTGGCCAACTCCGTCTCCTTTACACTGTCGGTCGGTTGAGGTTGTGCCGACGTAAGTCCGGTTGCTCGGCCCGTGAACTGATTCGACACGATCGTCTTCTCCTTCGCTGTCTCTTGCGCCGCCGCTTCACCTTGGGCTCTAGTGAGACCCGTCACGGGATGCTCCTCCCTTGTATCTCGCGGCCGCTGTGTTGGCGAGGGCTCTATCTTCGGGTCTTCTCCCAAACATTCTGGATCACTTGGCCCTCGCGCCCCGTCGATGTTTCCGATGACAAGGTCATACAGGGGGGTCGTCATGCATAAAGCAGTAACCTTCCCGCTGAAGTACGGGGTTTCAACCTCAATTTCTGCTTCGGGAAGCATCCGAACCGTACGGTCAATTAGGCAAACCGGTTTCGTTCTGCCTGTCAACTCACTTTCCCGTACCAAATTTCTCCTCACGATAACAGTGGAGCTGCCGGTATCTCTTAACACCGTAATCTTTTTGTCCGCAACTTTTTCAGGCAGCGCTGGCATTCCTTTCGTAACACCGTTTGGCTGTTTTGACATTACAGCACCCACAATAGGAATTTTCTCCCCATTCTTCAACTCTACGAATCCATCGGTGACGGCATTATTATCAGATTTCGGTGCCGCTTGCACACAAGATACCTGGTGAGTTTGACTCACTCCGTTCCGACAAGCGTCTGCTTTGTGCCCAGTCTGACCACACTTAAAACATTTCACTACCGTAGGGCTCGTAAAGATCGTTCGACAGTATTTCGCGCGATGACCCACTCGGTTGCACAGAAAACATCGCGGAAGGCTCTCGGGTGCACGCTTCTTTTCTTCGGGAGCCAATTTCTTCGAATCATCGGGACACTCCTTCTTTACCTTGGCCAAATTAGTTCCACCTTGCGCTTTCAAGAATTGATCAGCCAATTCAAGCATTCCTTCAAGTGACTCAGCCTTCCTCTCTTTCAAATACAGCGACAGGCTTGGGCGGCAACTAGTAAGAAATTGTTCTCTAATTAGCAGCTCTCTAAGCTCATCGTACTCCTGTGCTGTCCCTGAAAGTTCAATCCATCTGTCGAAATAATGGCAAAGTCGGGCGGCATACTGCGTAGCTGTCTCACCATCAGCTGGCTTTCCTGTCCGAAATCTGTCCCGGAATCCTTCCACGGTAAATCTAAATCGCTTCAACAAAGCAGCCTTCACCTTTGCGTAGTTGGCTGCATCGGTCGGCGTCAGCCTGCCGTACACACTGAGCGCTTCACCACTCAAGCAGGTGCTCAAAGCAGTTGCCCATTGCTGTTCCGGCCAATTCTGGCTCCTTGCAATCGTCTCAAATCTGTGGAGGTACGCGTCTAGGTCGTCCTTCCTTTCATCAAACGCTACGAGCAGCTTGCTTGGGTTCAAGCGGAAGCCGTGATCTTCCCGTTCGCTGCTTTCAACTCTAGCTTGGACGGGAGTTTCGCTTCGCTGTTGCAAACGGAGCCGCTCGAGTTCCATCTCGTGCTGACGCTGCCGTTCCCTTTCCTCTCTTTCTTCTTTCGCCCTCTCAGCTGCCAGTCTTTCTTTCTCCAGCTCCAACTTCAATTGTAGCTCTCTTTCTTCCTTCGCTCTCTCAGCTGCCAACCTCTCTCGTTCCAACTCAGCTGCTTTTTCTTCCTTGGCCCTCTCAGCTGCCAACCTATCTCTCTCCACCGCCTCTTTCTCCTTCTGGCTTACCCACTTCCGTAGTTCGGCGCCAGAAAGACCCATCTTCTCACCAAGAGATACTAACTTTTCGAGATCCATGGTGTCTCGCAACTCGCAAATAAAACCTTGCCGCGTGCAAAAAGTATCTGCCTAAATCAGTCTATCGGAACACTCCCCTACACTCGTTAACGAGAACACTGAACAACACACAAAATCGTTCCGATAGCACTATCAACAACTCGAGGCTCTTTCTTACTACTTTGGACACACTGTGCACCAAAAGGTCCTGTCGCGGACGCCAGATTAATTGTCACACCTGTCCCGTTTATTAGGGAGGCGATCGCCGGGCTAATTCCAAGAGCCGAAGTATCGGCCCCCCGAACCGCACCACGAAAGCGTGGACAATTTAGAAGTGGTCCTTATTGGTGCGCCAGCGGACGCCGGCTGTGGTCCAAAGAACAAGACAGAGCCGAGAGTTGATAAACAAACAAAATTATATTCTCATTAACGGCAGATCAAAAACAATACACACGTATGCACACTCCACAATAGTTACATACAATACGTCACCAAACAGACAATGTACTACACAGTACAATCAACCACACTTGAAACAACGGACACAGACAACAATACGCACTACAATGCAGTCGCATGCACTGAACAACCAAGACACTTAAAGACTAAAGAGATATAAAACCTATTCAGTCCAAAGTCCTTGGAACAAAAGTCTGAATGATACTCTTCCAAGAATCACTCACTCAAAGTCCAGCGTTGTTGTCGTTCCGCAGCTCTCGAAGTTCTCTTCCAGGAAACCTCCCGTCTTCAATTGGCCACTCTTCAAACTTCAACTTCTTCGCCGGAACACGTCGGCTTCACACTCGCAGCGGTTGCCACGGGTCTTCGCTCGATAGCGGTAAACACACACTCTTGCCTGTAGCTCGAGCCGTCCCTACGGACCAAAAACTTCGCCGACTACACGGCGGACTCTCTACGCACTCTGGCGCTCACTTCCGTCTCCTCCTGTTCTGTCACTACGGGCAGAACCTTCGCCGACTCCACGGCGGAATTCCTACGCGCTCTGGCGTTAACTTCCGTCACCTCCTGATTTCTCGTCTCGGCTGCTCGGTTAAATACCTTGCGCGCGACTTTCCAGATGTTTCTCGTCATTTCGTCGGCGCGATACGCAGCGAAGGCTGGGGAGAGGCACGAGACGGTTCGACTGCCCTCTCCGGAGGATGATTCACTCGGTCTGACCCCGCCTCCTTCGTTCTAGAAAAATCGGGGTCTTGCTGGGCCGCCGATGTGGGGTGAGGAGGATCGTCTGCGAAGCCGTGCTTCTGCGGGGAGAGCGCGCGCCCGGGAGCCCTGGATGTTGGCTTTCTTTTTTTTTTCTTTTTACCTCGCGGCGTTTCTGCCGCCCGTTGTCGCAAGGATTTGGCGGCGCGCTCTTGTTTAGCGCTCGTTCTGTGACACCCGCCCCTTGCTCGGTGAAGACTTTTTTGCAGACATTTAAACGCCGTGATTCCAGGCATTCTAAAGATCCTGAGTTGTTTGGTTAGGTGAGAAACCCAGTTTTTTTTCTTCTGTAGCATTGATATGTGGCAATACTTTCAATACTTTCGATTGTCTAAGTTATGAGCAAACATAGATATGCAGCGGAACTCTGTATTACCACAAGGTCGAGTACGGAGGTGTTTTATGATGACTCAAGGGGGACTTGCCGTTATACATTTGGCTCCATAGACAGTTATTAACACTTCTGCAGCGGAGTATGAAAATTTCTGTCAGTGACAGTAGGATATTCGCAGGGGACGGCTTTCAGCTCTCCTATACTAGAGCACCAAGTATTGAAAATCTCTCTTTGCAACATTTATTTTTATCATCTTTTATTCCCCTCACCCCTTTCCCCAGCACAGGGTGGCCAGCTGGTCTAAAAACTGGCTAACCTCCCTGTCTTTTCTCTTACAATTTCCTCCTCCTCAAAGTCGTTAACCACTTTTTCTTAACACACCCGTGTGGCAGCCCAATACCGTTGTCAAATGAGTACTCAATAACTAGTTTAGGTAAGCTGCCTTTTGCTTTTGAAAAAGTTCAATGATCTTTAACAAAGAGGTGTTACCTCTCCGACACACGACACCCGTAATCTCTTTTCAGTGTTTTCTTCCGAACGCACCACCGAAAGCGTGACGTTAGCCTTCAAAACAGAACCCTTAAAAACAAACGTACGTGTATCGTTATAAATAAAATCGAATGTCTCTCACCGATCACTGTCACTGTTCGTTTTGTGTGTGTCTTAGAGTTGCTAGGTCAATGGCATTGTTTATAGATGTTACGATGCCAAGCTTCTTGCGGCCGGGTGTGCAACGCGCTAATCACCACCATGTATCACCCAGCGTATCGGCCCACTTATGATAGTACTCAGGAAAATAAGCTTAAAATGGGTTATTACGCCTTATACGAGGTGTCAAGAGCATATAGGTGACAATTCACCGGAAATTTAGACGACGTAGACTACCAGGAAAGAATAGGCAAAAGAAAGAGCGTGGACGCCTTTTCCTCTCGATTATTTCTCTCCTGTGGTTTGTGTAGTCTAGTTTTCTTGTCATCATCATCATCATCCTCATCATCACCATCAGCCTGACTACGCCCACTGCAGGACAAGGCCTCTCCCATGTTCCGCCAGTTAACCCGGTCCTGTGCTTGCTGCTGCCAATTTATACCCGCAAACTTCTTAATCTCATCTGCCCACCTAACCTTCTGTCTCCCCCTAACCCGTTGTAACGTGCACCAACTAGTCCAAGAGTAAGTTGTACTAAATACATAATTAACGGTAGTCACTTTTTTTTCATTTGTAATTGTTGGCGCTCACTGGTTTGTAGGCTACAATTTTACTGCCGGGAAAGAGGTCGATGAACATTGCTTCAAAAAAAGGCCGCTTCTGAAAAGGAGATCGCCCACTGTCGTCTTTCTGCGGACGAAACACTTAGGGCAGTGCTCCTTCCTAACCCTGTCGTCGGCGGGTACCGTCACTGGGAGATTTGTGGATGTGAGATGCAAAACAAAGGCACATGATTGTTCATATCAGATGCGAAGCAGCTTTCTTACTAGCCTGTGTAATGCTGTTCCTGCGTCCACACCACTCCACTCGCCTCAGGTGTTGGAGTGGTGCCAAGCAGCTCACGCCCTCCTAGGAATGTGTGGTGCCGTCTCTCTCCCTCGTCTGCCGTGTGCTCGCTGCGTGTCAACTCTCTCTCGCATCACCCTTTCTACCACTCGCAATGCTTGAGCCTGAGCTTCATCTCCACCACGCCACCTCTCTCCATGTGTAGGCGAGAACAAGCCGCGATCCGGGGGGTGCGCGAACTTTGTGCTCCTCGAGAATCTAGTGGCGCCGACAATGTGCACAGCTCAACGCTGCTTGCCGCACGCTCGCGCTGACGGGCGGGACACCATCGTGACATGCTTCCCGCTAGTGCGCGCGTACCTTTACCGGCTGTCACCGGCGTTACGAGGGTTAGCGAAGGCGATCAAGTTCGTGAATGGTGACGTCAACACCAACGAGGCATAAACCAGGGAAACCAAACGCAAGCGTTGGCAGTGGAAGACCAGCGTCACCGACGAGGTGTCAGTCAAGAACACCAATCGTGTTTGAGAATACAGACGGCACGGGTAACACCGACGAGACGCGAACCAAAGAAGCCGAGCGCAAGCGTCTTCAATGCATCCCGCCTCCCGTGTCTTCGAGTTTTAAACAAACGTTTACTAGAGTAAATGCTACACCGAGGTTCACTTCAAACCGTTCTTCCAGTGCCCTCGTTGACGCCTGTTTCAAAGGGGTCAACGCTGTGCGCACCGTTCTAACACTGTACTTCTACTGTCCCTTCTGTGGCTCTGTGCCAACATTATACCACTTTACATGGGAACGCTTTGCCTTACAGGGTGTTCCTTCCATCCCCTACTCCACCCATTTTTCTTGGGAGTCTGCACTGTTCAGCTTACGCTGGCAGGAACAGCAACATCTGGTCCAGCGGGCTCTCAAGATCACGCAAGGCATTGGAGCCCAGGACTGAGGGCCCCACCCAACGAATGCTCTCTGTATATATACACTAGCCAATAAATGTTTATTCTCTCTCTCTCTCTCTCTCTCTCTCTTGCATACCATCAGGGTTTCCTTGGGGTAGACGTTCCTTAGTTTCTTTTCTAGCTCTTCAAGTCTGTATTTTGAATAGCAACAAAAATGTTGCCCTTCCCTCCCCGAAGGTAATCGTGAGGATATGTGAATGCATGTCTTGTGCCGAGAGTACAGGGCTAGTAGTTTTAATGGTGTATATTGATGAAGAGCCAAGGATTTGTACCATAACTATTTATTTACACATTCATCAGCCAGCGAACGGTCGAGACGGAGGCACGCGCTTCGCTCCATTTATATATAGGCACAGGCGAGCGGATGGGAGAGCGGAGAACTGAGAAGAGAGAGAGCAAACGGTGAGAGAATTAGCAGTGAAGCCCTCCCCTTACCCTCTCCTACACTGCCTTCACACATGCAGGAGCTCCGCCGAGCTCCCGCAAAGCGAGCGCCCTGACAAGCTACAGTACGTTCTTCCTCTCCTCTCACTCTCTGCTACTCCACGCGCACAAGCTGCTCGGGTTGTTAGGGGCGAGGATAATAACGCGTGCCCACAGCTGCTCCTATGGGGAAGGGAGTGAGCGCAGAGAAATAAAACACACGCCGGCACTCGGACACCGATGAACATCCTGACATAGCCCGACTAAGAAATGCATCTGCCATTAAAAGCCACCTCCATCTTCCCATGAGGAACCTTGAGTAAATGCGTCGCAGAGTGCTGAGGGTATCTCGTGAATGTTGCGTAAATTGGTATGGTTTGGGGGTGCTTAATGGTTGTTTCGTCTTTATTATTCTTATTTATTGAATGAAGGAGAAGCATTGCATTCAACGACTGGTGGATCACTGATTTTTTGGTTGAGGCCTTCTACTGGTTGAAGGTACTGTTGCTTCCATGGCATCGTATCTACTCGAGTCAAGCAAAGCGTCAAGTCAAGCGAAAGTCAAAAAGCCTTGAGTGAATTTTGGATGATGTTTGATTACTGTTTGTTGAGACCTGGTTTAGACCAATCAATGAGCTGCGTGCTGCGTCACGTCACCGAACTACAATTTGACGTCACTCTGCGTTGAAGGAGGTTGGTCAGGCATAGGAAAAAGGTGCGAGCTTGTTTGGGGGGGGGGGAAGTGAAAAAAAAAGTTGGGGCCTCTTGACTTACCTTTCAAAACACGCTGTAAAAATTTATCCAAGAATCATCTGCAGCTACAAGTGGGTTTACTCTCACGTGACACAGTTTCGTTAAGTCCGGCAGAGCGGCACTTTATGCCCTTCTCAGAATTCGAACGTCCGCGGGCATTGAAGGAGTAATTATTGGTGTTAGTAACTCACTGGTGTGATCCAAATGCAATCTTGGAGGTCATGCAGAATGAAGAAAGGCTTCGCGCGCACACTACCACACTTCATTAGTTGAGTTCATGCGTTCATGTTTTATCAACGCAAATTGTGCAGCTCGAAAAACAATTTTGCGCAGTTGCACTGGTGTCGCAATGCTAAAGACAGCGAACCTGATTGGAACTTGTCAATCTTGGCTTCAGATGTTTTTCTAAGCTCAGCAGTAACGAGGCTGCGATACACGAATCATACATTACATTCCAGTTGATATTACACATGCACTTGAGTGCCGATTGCGGCAAATACGATAACATCCCCACAGAATGTATTGTGTATGAATGTTTTTTTTTTCTGCCGCTTATTGCCATGCATGTTCAATACTATGTCAGCTGCCAGATATAAGAAACATACACTTGCTGCAGGAAAGCACCTCAATGGCGTTTGAATAAGCTATAATTATCTCACCTAAACGGTTGTGTCTCATTGCATGTAAGGCAGTGACAGGGTTACACAACGCACTGAGGTGCGTTGATCAATTCCGCATGTCCTCTGAATTACTTGGATGGATAACAAGTTCAGGTGGCTACGCGCAGTTGCAACTAAAGTTACGAGGAAGCAACACAAAGCGCCTGATTTAACAGATAAGACAAATAACAGATAAGACAGATAAGATTTAACAGATAAGAAAAGGAATGCGGACGTACTGATAGTAAATGTGCCTGCACTAGGAAAAGTTTGCCACCTCAGCGACCATGCACCTGATCGAAGTTTCTCTTGCTCAAGCTCGTGCCCAACTAAAAAGGTTTCTGAAGTTCCGCTGAGTCTTCTGGCGATATTTTTTTTCTAGGAGCGCAAGAGGCGAAGAATGCCGTTCTTCTTTACAAAAACAAGTTCAGTAGCATACCAACGTACAAGCGAGACGGGAACGACTAAGAGCCCTATTTTGTGTCAGCGTACTCTGGAGAAACTAAAAAAATTGCGTGCAGTATAAGAATAAACTGAAAAAAACATTGAACATCTGAGAAGACTATCGGCAGAACAACCTGATGGGACAGGGCACACTGTGCGACTAGGACAAAAGCAAAAGCTTTCACCTGAAATATCTGGAAGAGCATTGCACAGCTTCGGTGTTTTCTGAAGATACAAAACAAGATTTTGAGTTTACTAGGCTTTTTCAAAGGATCTTAAAAGAAGCAGACTTGCTTTTTAATTTGTGACATTTCTAACTACTTTTTCTGATACTTCGTTTGAGTCACCGATGTCTCTTTTATAGCTGAAAGGAAATGACGCAGTCAATTTTTTCGAACGACGTCAAAGCAGACGAAATTAACAGCACTCAGAGCAGTTTGAGAGGGCTAGGAAAGCGAGATGTTCTTGTTAACGCTTTGTTCTGTGAAAAGGCACATCTTCTCCGCGTACACAAATGTTTCACGTTAAACTATAAAGTAAACACTGCACGAGAACGACAGTTATTTGATGGTATACCAACTGGCATATCGTGGTGGAACGGCTTTTGTCTTATGCTGCGTGGACCAACCTATTATATAAATATGATAGCGAGTAGCGTTCGCGGCTTTTTTATGGAGCAAAATAAAACAAAATGTCAGTTTAAGTAAATATTAGTGAACAACTTGTGCTTAACTACCACCAGAAGTTCTCTAGTGTGGCACTGATACCTCTGAAAACCCGCGTGCTGCTTTCATGTGACACGAGTTGATGAATTAGCAGTGCTAAGCGATATGACTGTAGCGGTGGGAATTGTATTTGTATTGTTCCACAGTACTAACCCATACACAGTCTTACTTTTTAAATGGCTGCTTCTCTAGACCGATAGGCATCTTACCTTTTTCGAGGGCAACAATGTTCCCGTGTACATAACGTATTTCACTGTTTTAGTCACCATGCTTCAATGATTCATAAAGATACGTAAAATATGAACGCTGCTATAATGTCTATAGCAGCCAGCAACTTCCAACATCCTATTCCTAAATTCTCTGGTGAAGTGATAGTAATTTATTGTAGTGCCAGGTGTTTTTTTTTTTTTGAGACTATATGACAGGCTGCGAAATGGCTGTTGATAGAAACCTTACAATGTTTTAGGCATTGTAATCAAAAGTAGTGTTTTCGAACCACCTAAAGTAGGCATTGGCATTTTGAAGCTACAATGAGTGCTCCAGGTTTTATAGTTAATGCTGTCTTCATACGATTGCGTATGTCTTCATACGCAATCGTACACTTGCAATGACGTATTGTTTAGAGTGGTTCAACATAGGTGGAGCCACACACCGCGGTGGATCAGGGGCTAAGGCGCTCAGCTGCTGACCCGAAGGTCATGGTTTCGATCCCGAAAGCATCAGTCGCGTTTTGCGGGAAATGAAATTATATAGGCTGATGTAGTGTGTGATGTCAATGCACGTTAAAGAACACTATAGATGTTTTAAATTTCGGGAGCCGTCGACTACAGCATCTCTCGTAATCATATCGTGGTTTCGGGACGTAAAACCCCATGTACTCTTATTATGAGCTGAGCAACTGGAAGAATTTCACCAGTACAATATCCACACATTTAGGCAACGAACGTACTGGCCATTGATCGCCATTTCTTAACGTCGTCCAAACCAAGCCACACTATATATCTCTGTGCCTTATCCGACCATTTCAACTACGCCTTAGAAGCTCTACAGGAAGTAATAATGATTTTATTGGGCTCATTTTGGTTTGTAACAATTTTAAAGAACCTCGGCGGTATTTTTAAGCGATCACTTTCGGCGATACTTTCACTAGATTTTACGAGATCAGCGCCGGAGGCATCATTCTCTAGGACTATGGAAGGCAACCAAAATATACATAGTAATGCAAGTATTTATACAAATATATAGTTGATTCCACGCCCAAAAGCGTGACTTATTGTAAATTGAGCCAAATGTTAACATTTGTAAGGCACAAATAATAACCAAAGCACAGTCACTACTCGCTTTACAGCACAAAGGTAGTTTCGTACTAATCTTCAGGTAAAAATAATATATGCATTTCTAATATCATTGATCATCATCAAACTGATCAAGATTAAACATTGCAGGACGTGGCCCATGAGAGCACTTAGTCATCTAGAGCTTCGAAAAGTACGGCGCTATCTGTTCCTCAGTGATGAGCCCTTTTTCGCATGGCTGTAAGTGCTCGACAAGTATCCATCACGTTTCGCAAGGCCGGCCATTAGTCGAGGCATCGCCTCATATTCCAAGGAGAGCGCGCCTACGTGCCTCTCACCTTGCAAGATGGCAGCGGAAAACAGAAGTGCACATTAGTCCCAGCATCGCGAACAACGTGAATTGAGATGCAAGGCGCACTTAACTAGGTCCTCCCAAAGAACACAGCTTACGTGAGAAAATGAAATCTGGAGTGGCTGGCAGATAGCTCGTAGATACATCTCAAGTAAAAACGACAACTGTCGATTTCCGTGGATCTGAAGACCAAATCATGCGAGGAATTATCTTAGTCTCGTTTCAGCCGCATGCTCGAGCAGCGACGCAAGCTTTAGGAATATATCCGAGGCTCACTGTCTATAGGTGCTTCATACGTCATAAATTATTCACATTTTAGTCATTTTCGCACCATTTCTTTTTGTAGAAAAGCAGACCAGAACATGTCACATCAGGTCAACCTCTCTGCTTCTCTCTAATAAACTTTCTTTTTCTTTTTTTCTCTCTGTGAGTATGTTATAACGATTTTGTGGCAGCTACAAATGCCGGCTTGCCTCTTCCGATGCGTTGTGGCGTAATTCTACCGTTTATGGCTGTTTGTGAAGTTTATGAACACTCATGTAAGCTGACATAAATGATTGGCGCGATGCGCAAACGCGCGATACTACAAAATATGAATAAACTGCCAAAAAATTATTTAAAACCCTTTGCAGACGCCAAATACCTACAGAGAGAACAACTCTCTTGTTTCGTAAGCTCTTAAGAAAGATCATCTTATACCAAGCCACATTAACTTCAAGGAAGGAGGGAACAGGGGGAAAGGAGGGGCAGGGATGTTAACTAGTCTAGAACGCGCGGTATGCTACCCTACATTGGCGACAGGGATTAAGGTTGATTTACATGATTAGCGTGGTAGTCGTCACAATAATGTTTCTCATTTGCATTGGACACCGAGTCAAGCAAATCGCGCAGGAGGAGGAGGAGCAGGAATAAACGAGGAAGGACAGGGAGGTGGAAAGGCAAGTTTAGAGGTGGAAATCGTCTCAGCATGAGGCGGCATACGACACTCGGTCAAGCACATCGCGCCGGGCTTTGAAATACAAGTTTAGAGGTGAAAATCGTCTCAGCATGAGGCGGCATATGACACTTGGTCAAGCACATCGCGCAGGGCTTTAAAAGGCAAGTTTAGAGGTGGAAATCGACTCAGCATGAGGCGGCATAAGACATTTGGTGAAGCACATCGCGCAGGGCTTTGAAAGGCAAGTTTAGAGGTGGAAATCGTCTCAGCAGGAGGCGGCATACGACACTCGGTCAAGCGCATCGCGCAGGGCTTTGAAATACAAGTTTAGAGGTGAAAATTGTCTCAGCATAAGGCGGCATATGACACTTGGTCAAGCACATCACGCAGGGCTTTAAAAGGCAAGTTTAGAGGTGGAAATTGACTCAGCATGAGGCGGCATAAGATACTTGGTGAAGCACATCGCGTAGGACTTTGAAAGGCAAGTTTAGAGGTGTAAATTGTCTCAGCATGAGGCGGCATACGACACTCGGTCAAGCACGTCACGCAGAGCTTTGAAATACAGGTTTAGAGGTCGAAATCGTCTCATCATGAGACGGCATACCACACTCGGTCAAGCACATCGGGCAGGGCTTTGAAAGACAAGTTTAGAGGCGGAAATGGTCTCATCATGAGACGACATACGACACTCGGTCAAGCACGTCACGCAGAGCTTTGAAATACAGGTTTAGAGGTCGAAATCGTCTCATCATGAGACGGCATACCACACTCGTTCAAGCACATCGGGCAGGGCTTTGAAAGACAAGTTTAGAGGCGGAAATCGTCACAACATGAGACGGCATACGACACTCGGTCAAGCACATCACGCAGTGCTTTGAAAGGCAAGTTTAGAGGTGAAAATCGACTCAGCATGAGGCGGCATAAGATACTTGGTGAAGCACATCGCGTAGGACTTTGAAAGGCAAGTTTAGAAGTGTAAATTGTCTCAGCATGAGGCGGCATACGACACTCGGTCAAGCACGTCACGCAGTGCTTTGAAATACAGGTTTAGAGGTGGAAATCGTCTCATCATGAGACGGCATACCACACTCGGTCAAGCACATCGGGCAGGGCTTTGAAAGACAAGTTTAGAGGCAGAAATCGTCTCATCATGAGACGGCATACGACACTCGGTCAAGCACATCGCGCAGTGCTTTGAAAGGCAAGTTTAAAGGTGAAAATCGTCTCAGCATGAGACGACATACGACACTCGGTCAAGCACATCGCGAAGAGCTTTCGAATACAAGTTTAGAGCTGGAAATCCTCTCAGCATGAGGTGGCATACGACAGACACTTGGTCAAGCACATCACTCAGGGCTTTGAAAGACAAGTTTAAAGGCGGAAATCGTCTCATCATGAATGAGGCGGCCACTTCTGCTCTTGCTGCCCGAGAGTGCGTCCGAAGACACCGGCTGTTACCTCTTGGAAAAATGGCAGTCGTTTCATTTTTATTTTGATAACCCGCCACGCAGACAAAATAAAAAAATGAAATGAAAATAAAAGATGAAAAGGGGGGATGCTATTGCATTGATGCCCGTTTTCCGTGTTTCTGGCGATAATGCTTTGTCACTCATGACTACACTTTGATTTTTGGACTCCGAAACTGCACTCCAGTTTCTATTTGCCCGCGTTCTTCTGGCGCTGCGTGTTGCTTCTCCGACATGGTCTCTTCTTCTAGCTGCAGAAACAAAAAGTGGGTCCTTTATTTCAGATCAGTTTTTATGTTGCTTTCGCATTTCATCTGTTTGGAATTGTTTTGGATGCCAAGTTACAGGTCACGCTCCTTCGAACGACGCAGTCACTTTAAATACTCGTTTTTATCCTACTGATCTTTGGGCTGTTCAGCAAAAAAACGTTATAACAGAGCATATTATTGAAAGTGGAAATATATTATGTAAATAGGCGAAGAATGCGACGGCCAAGATAATAATGGGTCGACATCATTTCGTCGTTCATAAGAGAAACACACTCTTGCAGGGCTTATTGATTTTGAACATTCCATCTTGTTGGTGCAATTTCAGAACATGATTGACAAGGCTTGCTTCAGAGGCTTGCTAACCCGGTTGTTTTAGCTTATGCGTTACTTTGAGGCAGGCTAAAGCTACAAACGAAAAGTTGGGATATTGAACAGTATGTAAAATGTTATTTGGTTAACGTAAAATGCTTTTAATGGTAAACTGTTATTAGAGGGATTGCTTATTATTTCAATGTTTTTAGCGAGGACTATTCTCTGCATTTTTGAAATATTTTGTGGGTAACATTGAACAATATGATGGCACCAAGGCATTACTAACGCACAAAATTTAAGAGATCTGTGCGGTTGCTCGTAGTTTTGATGCGCTACCCTAAGTGTGCACGTGATTTTGTACCTCTCTTTTCTCTCCTCTATTCCTTCCCCCGGGGCAGGGTGGCAAACCAGACATATGCCTCTTTACCTTCTATCTTCTTTTCTTACTTCTCACTCTCCCTCTCTAGCTCTCTGCATGAATTGCGCTGCACCCATATAAATTTTCCCACACAGGCCCTTCACCAATACACCCTACGCTAGGTGTATTCCTTGAAATTGTCCAATGCTGCTACTCCTTCCAAGAAGACACGTCTCACTTTCTTGCTGTGAAGTCTTCCCTAAGTAAGGATGAACCATCATTTCTTTTCTCAGTTGACGCTGTTTCACCTTTGACTACTTGCAATAATGTTATTTGTAATTAAGCGAGGATATTAAAGCAAGTTTCAGTCATTACAAAAGTTACGCTTCATATTTACGTTTTGACGTTCCATTTGAAACTATTCTTGATGGACTGTACATATCTCAGTTGCTTATACTAAAAGACAAAGAAAGATAGTTCTCCCAAAAAAGGAAACAGAAATCGAGTGAACGGCGAGTGCCATGCACGCGTAAGGACCGTTTCTTTTGTCAGACAACACCAGACCGAAGCGGAGACCGCAGCGTTGGACAGCGGGCCTTTGCGCGGTTCGCCAGGTGCAAACTTAGACGACATTTCCTGTTCATCCTCGACTTCGGCTTATGACGACAGTATGTCACACAACAAA